>NC_138506.1:24463693-25063693 GCF_964252035.2 Podarcis erhardii
ATCTTATCTTTCATCCAATTCGATGTGAATACAATGATGCAGTCTGCCGGCCATTTGTTCATTTTTGCTTTTCTTGAGTTCACTCTGAAGATTTTCTCTGTCCGTTCTATTATGTCTTTTTCCTGTAAATGTAGCCACCTTGCTAAATTTTCAGTCATCTTCTTCCAAATATCCTCATTTTCCTCTTCTGAAACATTTCTGAATCTCAAGGTTTTCTCTTTAATCTGCATCTGTATCATTGCTAGCGCATCCCCAGTAGCTTCCTGGATTGCTTTTTGTTCCTCCATCTCCTTTTTCGATTTGTCCATTTCTTTTCTTTGTTCCCTTTGTTCTTTGCTAATTTTCTTCACCATCTCTTCCATTTGTTGATTTTTATTCTGAATTTCTTGCACTTTCTTATCTGTCTCCTTCATTCCTTCTAAGACTTCTATTAATTTTTCCTTTATTTCTTCATTTTCTTTTTCATTTTTTTCCATTGTGTTTTCTAATTTTTCTAATTTCCCATCAATTGTATTAATTTTTTCTTCCAACTCTTTTCTCAATGCTCCAACATCCAATTTCAAACTAATAATAAGGTCCCTCAAATCCATTTCTTCAAAGCCTGAGTTTCTTCTTAATTGTTGCTGTTGACTTCCAGTTCCAGTCTGTTTTTTAATTGCATGAGACATTTTGCGTTCTCTTTTTCAACCACCAGATGTCCTTCTATTACTTCAATTTTCCTTTATTGCTGCTTTTCCTACTTTGTCCACTGGGTGTCACTGTGTTCTTATTTACTCAGCTTGCCAGCTTCTGCCCTCCTGCCTCTCTTTCACTGTTTTGTCTTCGTCACTTCCTCCTTCTTCCTCCTTCTTCCTCCTTCTTCCTCCTTCTTGGTGATTACTCAGCGTCTTCAGACACTTGACGCCATCTTATCTGTTAAATTCCCCTCCTTTCCGCCACAGGGTTCCTTATTCCTTTGTCCTTATCTTTCCTTCAAGGACATTCAGTTTCAAAGCAGCTGCTTTACTCCACCCAGCTCCAACAACAGACAGCCTGCACTGCTTTGCACTTTGTAGTAAGTCTGTTTCAGATAGTGTGCTTTTAAATAGTTTAATTGCAATCTGAGTGATTTCTTTACACTCTCTCCATATATATTTTTTTCTGCTCTTCTGTCTTCCCTTAACTTTTGTGGTAGCATTACTTCCCCTCCGCTATTTTTACTCCTTATTTTGTTTTGGGTTTACTCGCTTCTTGAGGGGTCCCCCCCGAGTTTCCTTTCCCCCCCCTTGTCTTATTTCCTTTTAGGTTTTATTGTTACTGCTACCAATCGCCCCTCACAGTACCGGTGTACGCCCTGACTTACTTACTGCAGTCAGAGCTCACACTGTTGCAGCTGTGGTAAAAGCGGAAGTCCAAATTCGCTTCTGTTTTTTTTTTACAAATGTCATTTTAAACATTTTTTTCCAATTCATTATATATCATTTTCCATTTTAAAAAAACTTCTCTATGCTCCCACCACATATGATAAAAAGTCCCTTCTTTTTCTTTACATTTTCAACAAGTGTTTCAGCCAGTTTTATACATTTTTGCTATCTGTACTGGTGTTATATACCATCTATACATCATTTTCATGTAATTTTCTTTCAGAAGAGAGCAACCTGTAAATTTTAAATCTATTTTCCACAACTTTTCCCAATCCTCAAATTGTATTTTATGTCCTATATCTTGTGCCCATTTAATCATGACTGATTTTACTTCCTCATCTAGCAAGATGCTATATGCTTTCTTCAGCAGCTTCACTTCTTCTACAACTTCCTTTTGAAATCTAGAAATTGTATAACTAAATCCTTTCTTGTTGTCTTCCTTATACATCTCATGTAGTTGCCTGTAATGTAACCAACTCTGAAAATGATCTTTTATTTCCCCATAATCTTTTAATTTCCATTTTACTTCTTGGTCCTTTAACAAATCTCTATATGTGGGCCACTTCCCCTTTTTACCAAACGATTTGAGCAACAAAGCGTCAGTTGGTGATAACCACCAAGGTGTTTTTTGTTCTATTAAATCTTTGTATCTTTCCCACACCCTAATTAATGATCTCCTAATTATATGATTGCGGAATCCTTTATGTACTTTCCCTTTCCCATACCATAAGTATGCATGCCATCCAAATCTGTTGTCATGGCCTTCTAAATCTAATGCTTCTTCCTTTTCTAGTTTTATCCAGTCCCTGATCCACACCAAACATGCAGCCTCATAGTACAATTTGAGGTCTGGGAGGGCAAGCCCACCTCTTTCTTTTGTATCTGTAAGTATCTTATGTTTAATCCTTGGCCTTTTGCCCCCCCCCCCCCGACAAACTTGGAAATATCCTTCTGCCATCTTTTGAGGCAATCATCCTTCACCATTACTGGGACTGTCTGAATGTGATGGCCTGGGAATCCGATTCAGAGGCTGAACCGGAGGAATCCCAGCCTGCACAGGAGTCCCCGCCTCCAGGGCCGGCTGAGCTGGGGCAGGGCCTTGATTCTGAAGCGCCTGCACCTGTGCCAGATCCTCAGGAGCAGGCACCAGGTGAATCCACTCTGGCTCCGGAGATGATTGAGGACGCATTGCCTACAGGTGCGCCTCTCCCAGCCCTGTCAGGGGAAAGTGAGTCTCCCCCTGGGTCCAGTAACCCACCAGCCTCTCCTGAGCTGCAGAGGCTCAGGGCAGAGAGGCGGAGGGTACTGGTTTCTCCCAGGAGGAGTGCTCGCCTTAAGGCCAGGAGAGGCGGGTCACCTGGGGGCCGGGACCGCCCCTGGCCTCAGAGAAGATAAAGGCCAGTCAGCCCGGTCCCAGGTTGCGGGAGCAACGTCGTTGAAGAGCTGTTTCGGCCAGCACCCAGTCCTGTTCCCCCAGAGTTCCTGTCCTTGCCCGGCTCCTCGCTGTGGACCCTGCTCCGCCCGTGGAGGACTGTCTGCCGACCCTCGACTCAGGTCCTGGACCTCGCCCCACGGTAACCTCCCCCCCTGGACCAGCACACTGAAAAAGAAAGAGCATTTTTGGCAATACATTCATTTTTATCACTGCTATTTTTCCTAATAGAGAAAGGTTCATTCTGCTCCATATTTCTAAATTCCTTTTTATCTCAAGCCACACTTTTTCATAATTGTCTTTATAAATATTTATATTTTTTGCTGTTAGCCATATCCCTAAATATTTTACTTTTTTATGGACTTCTATCTCAATACTTTGCTCCAACACTTTTTTCTCTTATTCCTTCAAATTTTTAACTAATAACTTAGTTTTATTTCTATTTAATTTAAATCCTGCCACTTCCCCAAATTTTTGAATCTCTTCTATGACTCTAGGGAGGGATTTTTTTGGATCTTTCACTGTAATTACTAAATCATCAGCATATGCTTTCAGTTTAAATTCACTTTTTCGAGTTTTTATCCCTGTGATCTCTTTATCTGCTCTTATATTTCTTGCAAGTACTTCCAGGACCAGAATGAACAATAGCGGTGATAGTGGACATTCTTGTCTAGTTCCTTTTTGTATCTTATGATCGTCCGTTATCACCTGATTTACAGTTAATTTAGCTTTTTGTTTTGAATATATTGCTTGAATTCCTTTTAAAAATTTAAATCCACAAGTAATTTCTTCAAGTAATTTTTTCATAAAATCCCATGAAACATTATCAAAAGCTTTTTCAGCATCTATAAACATCATTGCTGCTTTCTTTTCATTTTTAACCTCCAGGTATTCTATTACATTCAGAATATTTCTTATATTCTCTTTCATTTGTCTACCTGGAAGAAATCCTGCCTGATCTTCATGTACATACTCATTTAATATTTTTTTTCATTCTGTTAGCTAAAATGTTTGCAAATAATTTATAATCATTATTTAATAATGAGATAGGCCTATAATTTTTAATTTGCAGCAAATCTGAATCTTGTTTTGGAATGACTGTAATATAAACTTCTTTCAATGTTTCTGGGATTTCACCTGTGTTTAAAATCTCATTCATAACATCTTTCAATGGGTTTACCAATTGTTCACTTAATTTTTTATAATATTTTGCTGTTAATCCATCTGGACCCGGGGACTTGCCGTTTTTTGTCCACTTTATTGCCTCTAAAACTTCTTGAGTTGTTATTTGAGTATTTAAGATCACCATTTGTCCCTCTTTTATTTTTGGCAGATTACTACTTTTGATATATTCCTCTATTTTACAATCCCCCCCCTTCCCTTTCTTATACAATTCTGAAAAGTATTTTACAAATGCTGCTTCATCTTCCTTCATCTTGTCTGTGATATTTCCATTTATATTAATTTTATTTATGGAATTTCTTTGTTCACTTTTCTTCAACTGCCACACTAGCAGTTTTCCTGATTTATTGGCATGTTCAAAATATTTTTGTTTCATTTTTTTATTTTTCAGCTAATTTCTTTGTTGACTATCATAGAATATTGGGTTTGCAATATTCTAATCACCTGTTTAACTGACTCTTTATTTGCTTTCTTTGACAATTGTTTCTCCTTTTCCACAATTTCATCTAGAATCTCTTTTTTCCTTTTTCCTTTCAATTTCTTTTTAAATGAATTTTGTTGTATAAACAGTCCCCTCATTACTGCCTTACTTGCATCCCAGACCGTCTGCAATTTTGTCTGTCCTTGAATGTTTATTTCGAAATAATCACTCAAGGCCTTTTAAACTTTTTCCATAAATTGTTGGTCATCTAATAAATCTTCAGTCAATCTCCATCTAAATGAAATGTGACTTTCCTTTTGTATTTCCATTATCAGAGAATTATGATCTGAAAATGTCCTGGGATTTTAACCTGAGGTTCCAACTCTTTGGAGAGCTATAAAGAGTCTATTCTTAAACTGCTATCATGAATAAGTGAACTGTTTGTCAAACAAATGTCTTGTTCCCCATATATCTATCAAATTTAAGGTTTGAGCCAAATCAAAGAAAGTCTTTGGTAATCTGCCTTCTTTCGTGTCAGCAGGGCGGTCGTCTGGTGGGCGCCGAGCCGATGTGGTGAGGAGAAGCGTGAGGCAGCGTCTGTAGGGCACCGAGAGATGGTGAGTCGAAGGGGTTGGTGTAGATCAGTCATAGCAGTCCAATCTGATACTGCCTGGGGTTGGCTTCATTCTTCAAATCAGGCCTGCTGGAATATATGCAGTCAGGTGTTGGAGGCCCATCCTCTCCCATAGGTGGTAGCGTAACCGGGTTAAGAGCCTCAGTAACTGAGGTATCTGAAGAAGTGTACATGCACACAAAAGCTCATACCAATAACAAACTTGGTCTCTAAGATGCTACTGGAAGGGAAAAAAATATTTTAAAAAAGTAAATAGGCCAAAAATATTTATTTACCAGAAGACTAGGTTGCAGGGCAGCAGCTGAAGAAGGAGCAAAAAGGGTTTTCTTGTGTGTGTGTGTGTGTGTGTGTGTGTCTGTGTCTGTGTGTGTCTGTGTGTCTGTTTCTTTGTGGCTGATTAGCTGCTCTCCCTGTGCAAAGGTCAGAGGGGGCAGGGTTTCTGTTGAGGCAGGTGATTAGCTGTGGGAGGAGCTTATCAGAGCTTGCAGGGCAGCAGCTGAAGAAGGAGCAAAAAGGGTTTTCTCGTGTGTGTGTTTCTTTGTGGCTGATTAGCTGCTCTCCCTGTGCAAAGGTCAGAGGGGGCAGGGTTTCTGTTGAGGCAGGTGATTAGCTGTGGGAGGAGCTTATCAGAGCTTGCAGGGCAGCAGCTGAAGAAGGAGTAAAAAAGGGTTTTCTCGTGTGTGTGTGTGTGTGTGTGTGTGTGTGTGTTTCTTTGTGGCTGATTAGCTGCTCTCCCTGTGCAAAGGTCAGAGGGGGCAGGGTTTCTGTTGAGGCAGGTGATTAGCTGTGGGAGGAGCTTATCAGAGCTTGCAGGGCAGCGGCGATCGATCCATCTTTTAGATTTAGGGGAGCTAGTCTCAAACGTTTGTTGGGGGAGACCTAGGGTTTTTTGGGGGGGGGAGTTATTTGTCCTGTCTGCACGCTTCTTATGGTGGAGGACCGCTGTAGCCAGCCCCAATGACATGTTCTCAAGATGGAGAGTGAGGGAACAGCTGCAGTCGCCTGCGGTTCCTGCGCAATGTTTGCCATCTTGCCAAAGGTTGCAGGCAGCTTTACCTGCAGCAATTGCATGTTGATTGCCCTCTTAAAAGACAAAGTCCAGCAACTGGAGGAACGTGTAGCTACGCTCCAAAGAATTAGAGAGCTGGAGCTCTTCTTGGAAGCAACAGAGCACACCGTATCCACCAAGGAGGAGACAGGGGACTCCCCTGAGAAGGAAGCTAGTTCACCAACACAAGAGCCAGATATATGGAGAAACGTGACACAAAGATGTAGGAGGCCCAGGGTTCGCTCTGATTGTTTAGAAATACACAATCGCTTTGAGGTCCTCTCCCCTAGCATGGAAGACGAAGAGCAGACTCCATTTGAGGATCTCTCCCTCATTACAGTCGATCAGGTATATGAAGACAAGCAGCAAAGTCAGTCCTCAGGGAATGTGCAGGCGACCTTGGAACGGACAGCTCACGGAAGAACCCCGACCAAACCTAAGAGGAGGCGTGTAGTGGTGATAGGGGATTCTCTACTGAGGGGAGCAGAAGCAGTGATCTGTGGGCCTGACAAGATGTCTCGGGAAGTGTGCTGTCTCCCCGGGGCTAAGATCCAAGATGTAACTGAACGACTGCAAGGAATCATAAAACCCACTGACAAATACCCCTTCCTATTGGTTCATGTGGGAACCAATGACACTGCAAGCAATAGCCTCCAGAAGATCAAAAGAGACTATGAGGCTCTGGGCAGGAAATTGAAGCAATTAAATGCACAAATTGTCATCTCATCTGTCCTCCCAGTTGAACGACGTGGCCCAGGGAGAGAGGGAAAAATAGTGGAAGTGAACAGCTGGCTTCACAAATGGTGTAAACAGGAACGGTTTGGATTCTTAGATCATGGACTGCAGTTTCTTGAAGATGGACTTCTGGCAAGCGATGGACTGCACCTCACAACGGTTGGGAGGAATGTTTTTGCCAAAAATCTCAAACCTCATCAGGAGGGCTTTAAACTGACTAATGTGGGGGAGGGAGACAGTGCTCCTGAAGGTAGGAGTCTATCAATTGATGAAGATGATCATCCAAATGTCATAGACCAAATGGAGCGAACAGCACGCAGACCTAGTGGTGGGAGGAAAAAATCCTTAAATAAGAGACACGGGGGAATGATTAATGGACTTCAATGTCTGTAAACTAATGCGCAAAGCATGGGAAATAAACAAGATGAGCTTGAGCTCTTGGTACAGCAAACTAAATCTGACATAATAGGCATCACTGAAACTGGTGGGATAAGTCCCACGATTGGAATGTAATAATGGAGGGATACAATCTATTTCAGAGAAACAGACCAGACAAGAAAGGAGGAGGAGTGGCGTTATATGTCAGGGATGTGTATACCTGTGAAGAGATCCAAGATTTAGAACCTCAAAGCCAAAGTGAGAGCATTTGGGTCAAAATTAAGGGAGAGAAGAATAACAGTGACCTCATTGTGGGAGTTTACTATAGATCCCCAAGCCAAACGGAGGACATAGATGATGCCTTCCTGGAACAGATGGCCAAGCATGCAAAAGGAAGGGAGATAGTAGTAATGGGGGACTTCAATTACCCGGATATTTGTTGGATGTCAAAATCAGCCAAGAGCATAAGGTCAAACAGATTCCTCACTGGCCTTGCAGACAACTTCATTGTCCAGAAAGTGGGAGAAGCAACTAGAGGAACAGCCATTTTAGATCTGGTCCTAACCAATGTTGATAACCTGGTTAGTGGGGTAGAAGTGGAAGGATCATTAGGCGCGAGTGATCATGCTCTTCTGAAGTTTACTGTTATGGGTTAAGGGGGCTGCTTGTGCGTAAATGGTTGAGCTCTAAACTCATGCAATCAGTTTCTAAACTCTCCCAGTCAGCGGAGCCATGGGTGCATGGCTACCTCAATCGCTGGCAGAATCCGTCAGTGGGCATTTCCGGAATTTGCGCCAACATAAGAGTTC
This sequence comes from Podarcis erhardii, assembly GCF_964252035.2. Taxonomy (NCBI): domain Eukaryota; kingdom Metazoa; phylum Chordata; class Lepidosauria; order Squamata; family Lacertidae; genus Podarcis; species Podarcis erhardii. The sequence continues at coordinate 24,471,736 of NC_138506.1, forward strand.
TTTGACGGAAACTCTCCTTCGGGATTCTCGGCGTGACAGTTTCCTGCGCGGAGTAGGCGTGCCCAGCAGAGGTCCTGAGCCTTCCGCGCTGTTCTCACTGGAAGCATCTTGGAGCCATCCCTCCGATTGAGTTTCTGCAGGAACTCTCCCTCTCCCCCTGCTGGTTCCTTCCTCCGCATCCGAGGGTCTCTTAGCCTCTGTGAGCCCTTCCACCACCTGACTCTCCGATGGCAGTTCCCTGACATCCACCTCCCCTCCAGGACCCCCCTCACCCCCCGTTTCCCCCTCATCTCTGGGTGGTGAGACTGGGAAACCCCGGAAAGAATCCTCCTCCTCTTCGGATGACTCGAAAACTGCTCCCCACCTACTATTGTCCCTTCTTCCCGAATACTCTTCCCCATCTGAGTCTTCGTCCTCTTCCTGTACTGATTCTGGAAACCCCTCGAACTCCTCTTCCTCGTCAGTGGTGCCGAATTGTTCTTCCCAGAACCTAGCCATGGACTGAGGCTTCCGTGGGAACCGGCGATGAAACGTTCCCACTAAAACCTCATCTCTGACTGTTTCTGCTGGTACCCAGGTATTTTCGGACTCCGGTTCTCCTTCCCATGCCACTAAATACTCCACCTGTTTGCCCTTCCACCGAGAGTCGAGTATTTCTGCTACATGACTGCTGCGCTCCCTCTCTTCTACTTGCGGTGCCGCGGGAACCTCACCTTCACGTCCCCAAAATTCCCGCCCCTCCCGGTATGGTGATAGTAATGACCTATGGAATACAGGGTGCAGTTTCATGTTGTCTGGCAGCCTGAGTTTAAAGGCCACCGGATTGACCTGTTGTATGACCTCAAAGGGTCCCAATCGTTTCGGTCTCAATTTCTTGCACCCTCCCTTGAATGGTAACCCTTGGGTTGACAACCACACCCAGTCCCCCACCCTTATGGTTTCTCCTTCCCTTCTGCTCCTATCTGCCTGCTTCTTGTATTCTTCCTTGGCCCTATCCAAATTCATTTTGAGCTGTTGATGTATAGCTTCCATTTCTTCCACAAAATGTTCCGCTGCCGGTATGCTCCATCTTTCCCCTCCTTCCCCTGGGAAGGCCCTGGGGTGGCACCCATAATTGGCCATAAATGGACTCATGCCCGTGGACACATTCTCCGCGTTATTGTAGGCGAATTCGGCCAGGGCTAGTTTCTCTACCCAATCATTCTCTCTGTCATTCACCGCATGTGAGCAAGCTATAAAGTGGCACATCTTGGTTAACAGGTCTACCACTACCATTACCACAGTTTTCCCCTTGGATCTTGGTAAATCTGTCATAAAATCTATGGACACTGCCTCCCATGGCCGTTCGGGTGTGGGTAATGGTTCTAGCAACCCCGCCGGTGCCGCCCTCTCCCCCTTTGCTCGTTGGCAGCGGTCGCACCCCCTTACATACTCTCGTACATCTTCCCTCACCTTGGGCCACCAGAACTGTCTGGTAACTAACCACATTGTTTTGTGTTGCCCAAAGTGCCCCGCGGTGGGGCTGTCGTGCAGTTGTTTGAGTACTCTACCCCTCAACTCCCCTTCTGGTATGTACAAGGCCCCTTTGTAATACAACGCCCCGTTCCTTTCCTCGAACCCCCCGGTGTTCTCCCCGGCCCTCCTGAGCCCTCTGAGCTTATCTTGGGCGTATTCATTGTTCTCTGTCCCTTCCAATAGTTCTCGTTGCCCCACCAATGCTGCCCCGCACACCCAGTGGTCCTCGGGTATGACATGTCTTTCTTCGGGCGCTCCCTCCCCCTCCATATACTCTGGCTTACGAGAGAGAGCGTCCGCCCTCACGTTCTCTGCCCCCGGTACGTAGCGAATCTCAAAATGGAATTTGGAGAACTCCTGTGCCCATCTCACTTGTCTCTGGTTCAGTACTCGGGCCGTTCTCCAATATTCCAGGTTTTTGTGGTCCATGCACACCTGGACCTTGTGCTGCGCTCCAATCAGCAGGTGTCGCCACCGCCGAAACGCTTCATGAATGGCGAGCGGCTCCCGGTCGTACACTGTGTAGTTCCTTTCGGATTTATTCAACTTCCGCGAGAAGAAGGCACACGGTCTCCAGTCCGACGCATCCTTTCCCGGTTGGAGAAGCACCGCCCCTACCGCTCGATCCGATGCGTCCGTTTCTACCCTCATCGGTTTTTGTAGATCTACATGCAAGAACTGTTCCTCCGACGCGAACGCTTTCTTTAGCTGTTCAAACGCTCGCTGCGCCTCTTCCATCCAGGCGAATTTCTTCTTACTACTGAGGCAATCGGTGATGGGAGCCGTTAAATGGGCAAAGTTTTTGATGAACTTCCGATAGAAGTTTCCAAACCCCAGGAATCTCTGCACGTCCTTCCTGGTTCTGGGTGTCTTCCATTCCAGTACCGCTTGGACTTTGCTGGGATCCATGGCCAATCCCTTGTCTGACAAACGGTACCCCAGGAATTCCACCTCTCTGGTATGGAACTGGCATTTCTCCAGTTTTACCCACAGCTGGTTTGCTTGCAGCCTGCTTAGGACCTCCCGGACATCTCGGACATGCTGCTCTTCGTCCTCTGAGTAGACCAACACGTCATCTAAGAAGGCCACACAGTTCTTATAAAGCAAAGGTCCCAGGACGTGATTCATGAAGGATTGGAAGCATGCTGAGCCCCCCTGTAAACCAAAGGGCATAACTAGATACTCAAAGGCCCCCAAGGGGGTGAACATGGTGGTTTTCCATTCATCCCCTTTCCTCATCCGTATCAGGTTATACGCCCCCCTCAGGTCCAGTTTGGTAAAAATCTTTCCCTTCCTCACCCTGGTCAAAATGTCATCAATTCTGGGCATGGGAAAGGCCACTGGTTCTGACACCGAATTTACGGCCCGGAAGTCCACGTCCAGCCTGGGTTTAGTAGTGTCTTTTTTGTCCACAAAAAACACTGGGCTGCCCCCCCACCGCTCTTGACTCCCTGATGAAACCTCGTTTCAGGTTCTTGTCTATGAACTCCCTTAACTCCTGCATCTCCCTGTCCGACATGGCATACAGTTTGCCCACTGGTAGCTGGGCTCCTGGGAGTAGGTTAATTTGACAGTCAAAGGGTCTATGCGGGGGCAGTCTATCTGCTTCCTTTTTGCTGAAGACGTCACTCAGGTTGGCGTATTGTGGTGGTATTTCTCCCTTTCCCCCCACCACCATCCCTGCCAGACTTGCCCTGGCCAACCCCTGAGTTTCTCTTCCCTTGCAGTGTTCTAGGCAATGAGCTGACCCAAAAGAGACTGTCCGCTGGTGCCATCCCACTAGCGGGTCATGTAGTGCCAGCCAGCTCATTCCTAATATGATGGGCGGCCCTGCCAGGGTGGCTACATGAAATGCAATCACTTCCGTGTGCCTTGCCACCCTCATTGTCATGGGGACCGTTTGTTGGTTCACTTCCCCTCCCAGAAGTTCCCTCCCATCAATCGTTGTCACCTGCAAGGAATTACTTAAGGGCAGCGTCTGTATCTCGTGCTCTGATGCAAACTCCTTACTCATGAAATTGCAGGAGCTGCCTGAGTCTAACAGGGCTTTTATCGTGAGTGGATGTCCATTGGGTAGCTCTAGCAGCACCTCTACGACTAGAGCCGCTCTTGGGGGTTCAGGCTTGGGCACGTTCACTGATCCTTGGCCTGGCTGCTGTGCCCTGTCGCTGGCAGCCAGGCGTTGGCTTTTACCTGCTCCTTAACCCCCTCCTCCTCACTCCCAACAGCCCCCACCATTCCTTGCCATCCCTTCCTTTGTGGGCAGACCCTGGCAAAATGTCCTGGCTGTTGACAGAGGAAGCATTTTTTGGCGCTCTTCCCCTCCTTCTTCCGCCCTTCGTGGACGTTTGAAATTCCACACGCGCAGTCCCAATTTCCATCGGTTCCACTGGCGGGGAAGGTTGCTCCGGCATCTCAGGAATGCGGAAATCACTCCAATGCTCTCCTCTCCCTTCCCGCTTCTCCAGAGCCCTTGCCTCCTGGCGTGCTCCAATCGCAAGCGCCGCCTTGGTCAGCTGATCCATGGACTCCGGACGGGGCGCGCGGGAAAGTTCATCTTTCACCGCTGGGGCTAGCCCTTCTTCAAACAGCATTTGTATCGGATCCGAAGACAGGTCCCACCCCAATTTATGTATAAGCATGGTAAACTGTGTCCAATACTCTCTGACGGACTGATTCCCCTGTTTGCACGCCATTAACTGTCTGCGTACCATTCCCTGTTCAATCTGGCTGGAAAAAATCAAGTCCATCGCGATAAAGAATTTCCTCAAGTCTTTTAAGGCATCATTATTCGATGCCATCAGGGGCCTCACCCATTCTCTAGCTCCCCCCTCGAGGTGCCCAATCACAAAAGCCACTCTCGATTCCTCATCGGCAAAGTCATCAAACTGCAGGTTCAGTGCGTACTGCATTTCTGTCTTAAAGGCTTGGTAGCTTCTTGGGTCACCCCCAAATTTCTGTACCAACCCCGGTACCTTCCTTGCGATGGGGGTGGGCTTCCCCTATGCATCCTGAGCTCTCCTCTCCTCGAGACGCGCCGTTAGCAGTGCCAGCTGGTGCTCCAACGCTCTGTTTCTCTCCTCCAGAGTTGGTCCCGCTCCAGCTCCTCCCGCTGCTCCGTCTCCGGTTGGGTTGCTCATGATGCCTCTCTTTCGCACAGGCAGCGTCGAAGACTGACGGATTGCTGTTATGGGTTAAGGGGGCTGCTTGTGCGTAAATGGTTGAGCTCTAAACTCATGCAGTCAGTTTCTAAACTCTCCCAGTCAGCGGAGCCATGGGTGCATGGCTACCTCAATCGCTGGCAGAATCCGTCAGTGGGCGTTTCCGGAATTTGCGCCAACATAAGAGTTCTTTGACAGAAACTCTCCTTCGGGATTCTCGGCGTGACAGTTTCCTGCGCGGAGTAGGCGTCCCCAGCGGAGGTCCTGAGCCTTCCGCGCTGTTCTCACTGGAAGCATCTTGGAGCCATCCCTCCGATTGAGTTTCTGCAGGAACTCTCCCTCTCCCCCTGCTGGTTCCTTCCTCCGCATCCGAGGGTCTCTTAGCCTCTGTGAGCCCTTCCACCACCTGACTCTCCGATGGCAGTTCCCTGACATTTACTAAACAGCGGAAAGGAGCAGCCAAGCATAGTAGGACTCAATTTCTTGACTTTAAGAAAGCCGACTTCATAAAACTTAGGGAAGTGCTGGGTGAGATCCCATGGACAGTAATACTAAAAGGAAAGGGAGTTCATGATGGCTGGGAGTTTGTTAAGAGGGAGATAGTAAAAGCACAACTTCAGGCAATACCAATGAGACGGAAACATGGAAGGTGCCTAAAGAAGCCAGGGTGGCTATCTAAAGAACTTTTAACTGAGTTAAGATTAAAAAAGGATGTGTACAAAAAATGGAAAAGGAGGGAAACCACCAAAGAGGAATTCAAACAAATAGCCAGCACGTGTAGACACAAAGTCAGAAAAGCTAAAGCACAGAATGAACTCAGGCTTGCTAGAGAGGTTAAAAGCAACAAAAAAGGCTTTTATGGGTATGTTCGTAGCAAAAGGAAGAACAAAGAAACAGTGGGGTCACTCAGAGGAGAAGATGGTGAAATGCAAACAGGGGACACAGAAAGGGCTGAACTCCTCAATGCCTTCTTTGCCTCAGTCTTCTCCGATAAAGAAAACAATGCCCGACCTGAAGAATTTGGAGCAAATGATTCAGCAGAGGAAACACAGCCCAGAATAACTAAGGAGAGAGTACAAGAATACTTGGCTAGTTTAGATGTATTCAAGTCTCCAGGGCCAGATGAACTGCATCCAAGAGTATTAAAAGAACTGGCAGATGTGATCTCAGAACCACTGGCAGTCATCTTTGAGAATTCCTGGAGAACAGGCGAAGTCCCGGCAGACTGGAGGAGGGCAAATGTTGTCCCTATTTTCAAAAAGGGGAAAAGAGAGGACCCAAATAATTACCGCCCAGTCAGTCTGACATCAATACCAGGGAAGATTCTGGAGCAGATCATTAAGCAAACAGTCTGTGAGCACCTAGAAAGGAATGCTGTGATCACCAATAGTCAGCATGGATTTCTGAAAAATAAGTCATGTCAGACTAACCTGATCTCGTTTTTTGACAGAATTACAAGCCTGGTAGATGAAGGGAACGCAGTGGATGTAGCCTACCTTGATTTCAGCAAGGCATTTGACAAGGTGCCCCATGATATTCTTGTAAAGAAGCTGGTAAAATGCGGTCTTGACTATGCTACCACTCAATGGATTTGTAACTGGCTGACTGACCGAACCCAAAGGGTGCTCATCAATGGTTCCTTTTCATCCTGGAGAAGAGTGACTAGTGGGGTGCCACAGGGTTCTGTCTTGGGCCCGGTCTTATTCAACATCTTTATCAACGACTTGGATGATGGACTCAAGGGCATCCTGATCAAATTTGCAGATGACACCAAACTGGGAGGGGTGGCTAACACCCCAGAGGACAGGATCACACTTCAAAACGACCTTGACAGATTAGAGAACTGGGCCAAAACAAACAAGATGAATTTTAACAGGGAGAAATGTAAATTATTGCACTTGGGCAAAAAAAATGAGAGGCACAAATACAAGATGGGTGACACCTGGCTTGAGAGCCGTACATGTGAAAAGGATCTAGGAGTCTTGGTTGACCACAAACTTGACATGAGCCAACAGTGTGACGCGGCAGCTAAAAAAGCCAATGCAATTCTGGGCTGCATCAATAGGAGTATAGCATCTAGATCAAGGGAAGTAATAGTGCCACTGTATTCTGCTCTGGTCAGACCTCACCTGGAGTACTGTGTCCAGATCTGGGCACCACAGTTCAAGAAGGACACTGACAAACTGGAACGTGTCCAGAGGAGGGCAACCAAAATGGTCAAAGGCCTGGAAACGATGCCTTATGAGGAACGGCTAAGGGAGCTGGGCATGTTTAGCCTGGAGGAGAGGAGGTTAAGGGGTGATATGATAGCCATGTTCAAATATATAAAAGGATGTCACATAGAGGAGGGAGAAAGGTTGTTTTCTGCTGCTCCAGAGAAGCGGACACGGAGCAATGGTTCCAAACTACAAGAAAAAAGATTCCACCTGTCAGGGAACTGCCATCGGAGAGTCAGGTGGTGGAAGGGCTCAAGGAAGCTAGGAGACCTTCGGATGCTGAGGAAGGAACCAGTAGGGGGAGAGGGAGAGTTCCTGCAGAAACTCAGTCGGAGGAATGGCTCCAAGATGCTTCCAGTGAGAACAGCGGGGAGGGCTCAGGACCTCCGCTGGGGACGCCTACTCTGCGCAGGAAACTGTCACGCAGAGAATCCAGAAGGAGAGTTTCCGTCAAGGAACTCTTATGTTGGCGTAAATTCCGGAAGCGCCCACTGACGGATTCTGCCAGCGATTGAGGTAGCCATGCACCCATGGCTCCGCGGACTGGGAGAGTTTAGGAACTGATGGCAAAGCTTTGAGGGCTTAAACGCTTACGCACGAGCAGCCCCCTTTTCCCATTACACCACCTAAACATTAGGAAGAACTTCCTGACAGTAAGAGCTGTTCAACAGTGGAATTTGCTGCCAAGGAGTGTGGTGGAGTCTCCTTCTTTGGAGGTCTTTAAGCAGAGGCTTGACAGCCATATGTCAGGAGTGCTCTGATGGTGTTTCCTGCTTGGCAGGGGGTTGGACTCGGTGGCCCTTGTGGTCTCTTCCAACTCTATGATTCTAGGATTCTATGATTCTATGAACTCGAAGCTGCAACTGCGGGTGCATGAGCAGTGCTTGGCACTTCATCATCTTTGCTTGGGATAGAAAAATAAGTTCCTTTCATGTCCAACAATGCTGGCACAGCAAGAGGAGTGACACACGTGGTTTCCTGTCCAAAGGTGAACTTGTCAGGTGTTTTTTTTTTTGTAATCAGAGTGGCAGCAGCCACTATTGTTCGCATGCAGGGAGGCAAACCGTAAGTTGGCTTACATCGTCATAAGTAGGCATATAAGTTTTAAAACACACCTTCAAATAGTCTAATTATTTTAGTGGGTGTCAGGGAACTGCCATCGGAGCCAGAGGCAGAGGGAAGGCTCCAGAGGGATGCCGGAGAGGGTCCCAGTAGGGAGAGAGGCAGCCCATCCGCTGGGGAAGGAAATCAGCTTAGCACCAGTGGAGGAGGGGGGCAGATGGGGGAATCGGAGAGAAGGCTCCAGGACTCCTCGCCGGAGACCAGCGGGGAGAGCACGGGTCCTCCGCTGCCCACACCCTCCCTGCGTAGAAGACTTCCGCGCAGGGAGAGTAGGAGGAGACTGGGCGTCAGAACTTCTTTGCTGGAAGAAGTTCAAGAAACGCCCACTGACGGATTCTGCCAGCGATTGAGGCAGCCATGGATGGGTGGCTGTCTGGACAGAAAGGGTTTGTGGAGTTTGGAGTTTACAGGGTTAAAACTCCTTGGTGTCCTGTATCTGGGAGGTTCCTGACGCAGGGCCGTACGTCACAGGCTTTGTCCGTCTTTGTCTGTGAGAGTTGGTTTCACTTTTGACTGAGAGACGCTGCAAAGAAGCTGTGTGTGCTTTTAGCACGGGAAAGATGCCGGAAAGCTCCGATGGAATGAGACTGATTTATGGCTTGTAAATAAACGCTTTAGAGATAGCAACGAACTGTCTCTGGACTTAATTTATCCCTCTATCTCACACGGACGGCAGGATCGCTGCAACTCTGTTTTTCCTGCCCAGGTCAGCCCCAAGCAGAGCTGCCCAGGGGAAGCGCTGACTGGACGACAGGATTTATTGCCAAAGGGTTCACCCAGGTAACCCAGCCAGGTGTGGCGTCAACTTACGCACGAGCAACCCCCCTAGAACCATTACAGTGGGCTCCTCTTCAGGGAGGAGGATCCCAATTGCAAACCTCAGGACCAAAGGTGCTACGTCCACTTTATCGCTATATGGTCTTATATACTAAAATACCCCTTTGTACTGCCCTTTTGTCTACTTCACCTCCTTTTCTAAATTGTTTAATCCCAACATCATTTTTTTTCTCTCATCCTCTCTTTTTTCCTTTTTTTTTTTTTTTTGACACTGACACAAAGATGAAGTACATTAACAAGGTAGCACAGGTGATAATCTGGCATCTGAAATCATTCACATGAACAGAAAGCTTAAAAGCACATAAAAAAACATGTATCAGATGCTTTCTCTTCTCCAGGGTTAAATGTGATTGTAACATATACACACACAAATTGCAAGCAGAAATTAAATCACAAAAGAATGAGATCCTCTCGGAAGGTAGCATATTACCGTGATTATCCTACCTTTGCCTTTTAAGATATGCTTCTGTTTTAAATTCTTTCTGCAGAATATTTACTGCGAAAGGGAGTTTTTGTTAGGCTCCACTTGAAAGTTGATTGACCTTTTAAATAAACTATAGGACAGTCCTTCCCAGTTTCCCCCTATTATTATTTACTATTTATCTGCAAATAATTTAATCCTTGATATACATATTCACGTACTTAATTGACTTGGGACAGTGGTTCAGTTAAATTAGGGCACAGCAATAGGTTAAGTGCTACCTGCTATGTGGCTGAATTTTCTTATATAAAAAAATCTGATAACAGTTTGAAAGGGTGCAACTCAACTTTTAACACCAAATTTTTTGCATATCTATTCAATTCAATCCTATATAGAGCAGATGGGGGGGGGGTGAGAGAGCAGGTACCAAGACACCATTTAGGGGAAAGGTTCCTGCTTGTTCCTTTTCATAATGTGAAACTAAATATCTGACCTAGAGCACTAGGAACATTTTAGGGAACACCACCATGTCGGAGAAGGCTACGACAGCATATGACACAAGCAGCCCTGATAAGAAGTGCCTGATAACTTCCATATTTGAAACCACAAAGAAAGGCACAAACCACAAACGAAAGAATACAGGCAGTGGGGCCTCTTGCTTGGTGTTATTTGCTTTATGAATTAAGGTCCCAGTTTCCTGTTGGTACTAAAGGGTTAAGAGGTAACAAGTCGCTCTAATCACTGAGCAGCTGGAAGTCATTAAGCATCCAGGAATGTGAGTTAGTTTGTATAAATAGTCAGTTCACACGTGTTTCTCTCTCTCTTCCCCCCTTGCTGATATGAGTTAAGTTTAGAGTAAAGTTTTTTCTTTATGCCGGAGATAAAAGCATGTGTGCTTTATCGCCAGGGTTTTGCTTTTGTAAATAAAGTTTTTTCCTGAGTTCCAAAGTGCTTGCTCCAGGATTCTTCATTGAAAGGTACTGCCTCTCCTGCCTTCTTCAGCCGCTGCACAAAATTCTCTGCTTATGGCGTTGGAAGCGCACTGGACGTTTACTTAACATTAAAGTAATTAAAGTTTAATGGACAGGTTATGGCTGTTTGTACGTCAAGAAGGAGATAAGGAGTGCAGTTCAGAGTGATTTATGAAAGGACTGGAGCGAAGACAGAAGCGGTTGCCGACAACGAAAGCCTTCAAAGCAGCTTGAGTCCTGCAACGTGCCTAGAAAAGTTTTGAACAGGCACTGTGCAGTTTGTACTCGCTGGAAGACGTCTTATTCCTCAAGGAGCCACCTCAGCAGCTGGGAGACGGTCTACAGGTGTGTGAGTATCATTCCTAAGCCCCAGGGAGGATGGCAGAGTCCCAGGAAAGTTTTGCTGTCCCGTTTACGCGACTCAATGGGAAAAATTGGCAAGATTGGAAGGCTAGAGTAAGGGTTTGGTTACAAGCAAAAGAGTTGTGGAGTTGTACTGAAGCACCGCCTTTACAGGCAGCTGCAGACGCGTCTGCAGAAGACAAAGCAGCAGCAGCAGCTTCACAGAAACGCGACAGGAAAGCCCAAGGTCTATTAGTTTTGGCAGTGGGACCAGAGCAAATGCCTTACGTTTCTGAGTTAAAGAACACGCATGAGGTCTGGACGGTTCTGCAGCGGCTAAATTCCAGAAACACTGCGGGGGCCAAGATCCATGCTACAAGATGTTTGTTTGATTTACGTCTCCAACCGGGAGCGTGTGTGAAAGAACATATTGCCAAAATGGTGTCTGCCTTTAATCAACTAAGACAGCTGGGCATTCCTTTCTCTATGGAGCAGCAGTCATACATATTGTTGTCTTCTCTTGATAAAAGCTATGAGACTCTAGCTTTAACTTTGGAAGCTATGCCTTCAGCTGAATTAACCCTTGAGTACATTTTGTTGGTTTCTGCTTTCTTCACTGTGCAGCGAAGTGCTTGTCACAAGACAGGTGTTTACATTCCACAGTCAGCGTACTGTTGGGTTTTCCCACGGGAAAAGGAGACTGGATGTGACGTACACTGGTTTCCTGTTTTTCACAGTTCTCTCCGTGTTTCAGAAGAGAGAGGTTGCTTCTCTGCTCTCAGAGAGGCAGGATGCTTTTCTGTAATCTACCAGCTTTGAAGTGTAAATAAAGTAATGTAAAGTATGTGGCACGTACTGCTCATCCTTCCGCTGGGTAAAAGGCTCTGCAAACACAACATTGCTGGTTATCGGGCCCAGAAAACGGATGGACTTCAGAATGCCGGCAAAGGAATGCAAAGGGACGGATCGGACGATATCTCTGCGCGTCAGGATGATTGATGAGAGGTATGTTGCTCATGCTCCGGACAGCCTGCCAGCTCCTAATTAATGGCTTTATGGCTGGACTTTGAACTTTTAGGGCCGTTTGCCGCAACCAGGCAAAGGCTCTAAGGCAAAGGCTTGGGGAGGTTTGAAATCAAAAGCACTTTTGAATTTGCCTTTGGAATGAGGTTTGAAGCAGCAGAGACGCAGCTGGTATAAAGCAGCTTGTTTAAAGCAGCAGAGATGATGCAGAAGGCTAATGCCAGAGTCATGATGGCTAGCTGCAGAAGGCTGGCAGATGCAAGTGGGGAATCTGTTACCACTCAGCTTGCTGTTCAGCCAAATGCTCAGCTCACAGTAGCCTGTGATACTGCCATGATTCAGAATAAAGCAAACCGCCAGGGTGCTAGCTGCATGGGTAAGGGGGAGTCTTCACAGACGTCATCCCAGAGTGCAGTGGAACCACCAGATGGCGCCAAAGCTTTGAAGGCAGTGAAATGCTACTCGTGTGGACGTCTAGGCCATATGAAGAGGGAATGCAAATATCCCAGGGCCAAGACAGAGCAGCGCAGCGAAAGCTCATCGCGTGGAAAAGGCCGAGGCAAAGGCAAAGGTCCGGTGTCCAGGACAACGCAGCACAAGGCAATGGTCTCACGCTTCACTCCAAAGGTTGCAAAGGTCCAGAAGACGTCTAGATCTTTCTTCGTGGTGGATTCGGCTGCAACCCACCACATGTGCAATGATAAGCGACTGTTCGAGTCTTTTACACCGCAGGAAGGTGCGATTCACCAGGCGGATGACCACACAATCCCCAGTAAAGGCTACGGAACTGTTGTTCTTCACAGTTTGGACTTATCGATAAAAGATGTGCTTTACGTACCAGATGCCAAACATAATCTACTCAGTGTTGGACAGCTGAATGAACGGAAAATTGACGTTTCCTTTAAGAACAAAAAGTGCATCATCACAAAGAAAAATGATTATGTATTGCATGCTGAATATGTTGATCGTTTGTATGTTTTGTATTTTGATGATGTTGTGCAGGATGACACTTGTTGCATTGCAGGTTCTAACAAAAGTTTGCATGCAGAATGTATTCACGATTTTCACAGAAAATTTGGTCATTTGCATTTTGAGGCAGTATCTAAAATGCCTGCCTTGGTTGAAGGTATGACTATTAAACCCTGCAGGTACCACATGAAGTGCAAGGCATGCGCAGCAAACAAGGTGAAAATGACTGCGAAAAGTAAGGTGTCTAGTAGGCAAGCTACAGAACCATACCAGGTTGTTCATGCTGATTTGGTTGGACCACTAGCGCCCTCTTTGGGTGGAAACAGGTACTTCATGGTTCTCATTGATGCATTTTCCAGGTATATTTATGTGTACAATCTCAAGCAGAAATCAGAGGCTTTTCCAAGGTTCAAGGAATTCTGTGCTTGGTTGGAAAATGTACATGGTAAGAAGATAAAGACTTTTTTCAGTGATCGCGTGGGAGAATTCACTTCTCAGCAGTTTGAAGCTTTTCTGTCTGAGAAAGGAATTCAACACGATTTGTCTAGCCCTCGCTCGCCATGGCAGAATGGACTTTGCGAGAGGGCAAGCCAAACATTGCTTCAAGGGTTAAAAACCTTGCTACATGATGCAAATCTTCCAGAGAGTTATTGGGCCGAATCTCTCTCGTGTTTTGTTTACAGTTATAATCACAGGTTATCTTCAGCGATTGGTTGTACCCCCTATGAGAAGATGTTTGGCAAGAAGCCATACATCAAACACATGAAAATTTTTGGTTCTGACATGTGGGTTCATACACCACAAAGCTCCAAGTTAGACAAGCGTGGATTGCATGGTATCTTTCTAGGTTATCAGAAAGGTTCTTACAGAATAATGATGACTGACTCTAAGTCAATTAAGCTCACAAGAAGTGTTGAGTACACTGCCAAGTGGGGGAGAATGTGGGAATTTTCCAATGTTATCCTGATGACAGTGATGAGACTGAGGATAGTCAAAAGCAGCCACAGCAACCCACACCCACTGATGAAGGTTCTGATTCTGAGTCTGAAACTGAATCGGGTGATTCAGAGGATTTCAAGAGTGCGAAAGCCTCTATGCGACCCTCTGAAAGCTCTGATCAAGAATTGGAAGAACCATTGTTCACTATAGGTCACTTTTCTCCCAAGAAGGAACAGGAGAGTGTTGAAGACCTACGGCTAATTCGCAGGTCACAAAGAGCCACAAAAGGCAGACCTCCAAAGAGATTTGCTGATGAGTTTGCTAAGATAGCAGTAACAGCTGTTAAAAGCTCCAAGAAGGTATTTGAACCTTCAAGTTTCCAAGAAATCCAGGATTTGGATTCAAAGGAAGCTGAGCCATGGTTAAATGCCATGAAGGCTGAGCTTGATTCCTTAGAAAGGAACAAAACATGGGAGCTTGTTCCAGTAGTTCCAGGAATGAAACTGCTTGGAAGCAAATGGGTCTTCAAAGCAAAGACTGATCAAAATGGCAAAATAGTCAGACACAAAGCCAGATTGGTAGCCAGAGGTTTTGCACAAGTACCAGGTGAAGACTATCACGAGACCTACTCACCCACTGTAAGGTATGAGAGCATTAGGCTTATGCTCAAGCTAGCTGCAGAGGAGAATCTACACATTAGTCACCACGATGTGAATACAGCTTTTCTGTACGGATCTCTAGGTGAATCACTTTATATGCTTCCACCTGATGGCGTACAGGTAAAACAGGGATTTGTTTGTGCTCTGAAGAAGTCCCTTTATGGTCTCAAACAAAGTGCACGGTGTTGGCACACAAAACTCACTGAAGTATTGTTTTCTCTAGGTTTTCAAAACAAAACAAATTCCTTCCAGTAGCACCTTAAAGACCAACTAAGTCAGTTCTTGGTATGAGCTTTCGTGTGCATGCACACTTCTTCAGATAACTGAAACTTCTAGGTTTTCAGCAAGGGAAAGCTGATCCATGTGTATTTGTCAAAGAGGAGGGGCAAAAGAAACTGTATTGTTTGTTTTATGTTGATGATATTTTATTCTTTTGGGAAGATGTCACAATGTACAATAACGCCCTAGCTCAACTGAAAGAGCACTTTGACATGAAAGATCTTGGTGAGGTAAACAACTACCTATCTCTGGAAATAGAGAGAGATCAAGATGGTAACATTCTAGTACACCAGTCACAGAAAATTGCTGATGTGTTAAGCAAACTAAACCTGATGGATGCTAACCCTGTAGACACACCGATGACAACAGGTTATCAGGTAGATGACACTGAAGAAGCATTTTCTGACACTACACTGTACAGAAGTGTGCTAGGCAAGCTAAACTTCATTGCCAGATGTTCAAGACCTAACATTGCTGTTAGCTGTAATTTGCTAAGCAGACAAGTCAACAATCCTACTGTTAAGGATTGGAAAGCTCTGAAACGCATAGCGCGGTATTTGAAAGGCACTATGCATTACAGACTGAGATTGAAATGAAAATGAAATTAATTTATTACGGTCGTAGACCAGAAAGAAAACAAAGAACAACGGTAGTTTACAAGGGGAGTAATGGTGTCAATTAAAAAAATTATACATAAAAGCAATACACATATGCGCACACACACACACACACACACACACACACACGCACACACGCGCTACAATATATGTATAGACTTAAAAAAAGAGTGGGCTTGTCCAGGGGTCAAGTCTTTTACTTTTTTACAGCTAATGCCCTCCGCTTGATCGCAGCCGCAGAAAATTTGGCCACTTTCAGTGTTACTTCTGGGTTTTTATCTCCTAGTAGGATTTTCAGCCGCTGAGATTCAGATCGACCTGGAAATTTCTGAACGATAGGGGAAATAAACAGTGACCTGATATCCCCATAGAGGTCGCAGTGTAGCAACACGTGTGAAGCCGTTTCCACCTCTTTCAGACCACATGGGCAGACTCGTTTAGCATAGGGTTTGCCCACGTATCTGCCCTTTAGTAAGGCAGATGGCAGTACATCAAATCTGGTAAGGGTAAACGCCCGCCTGTATTTTGCGATTTGTAAATCCAGCAAATATGGTGTTAGATTGAACCCTTTTCCATAATCTTGGATAGCTGGATATTTATCTATCTTGCTCATATGGTCCTGAAGCTCTACATCTCCTATTCGCTGGCTCACCATCCTTTTAGCCTTTTCAAAACCTGAGGCTATAAGTTCTTGTGGGGAAAGCCCCAGGCCCTTCAATTTTTCATAGAGCAACAATCTCCATTTAGACTGGAACGGGTCTAATAGAGTCAAAGGAGCCACTCCCACTGGGAAAAATATGAGTTTTAGCCAGAAGTGAATCTTCAGGATCCATATCCTGGCATTGATAGGGAGTTGACCTACCTCCAGCCTAATGGCTGTGTTGGAAACACAGGTAGGTAACCCTAGTAGGGAGCGGTAAAATTTAGTTTGTACAGATTCCAGGGACTTGAGTTTTTGACAATTAAATATCTGGGTGCCATACATCAGTTGTGGAAGTATTTTTGCGACAAAGACCTGGGAGGCAGCAGGAACATATTGACCTCCTTTTCTATAAAAGAAACTTATGATAGCTCTGGAAGATCTTTGCGCATTTGCAATGGAATTCTTAATCTGATGGCACCAGGATCCCTTCTCATCAAAGATTATTCCAAGATATCTAAAGGATGTTAATTGCTCAATAGGTTGGTTATTAATTTTCCATTTATGTCGGAGTTTTCTCTTGGAGAACACCATAATTTTTGATTTAGTGTAATTTATTATTAGGTGTTCAGCTTCGCAATATTCTGTAAGAGCTCGTAAAAGTTTTCTTAGTCCCACACAAGAGAAGGAAATAAGTGCCGCATCATCTGCGTACAAAAGGACTGGGATTGGTATATTATTTAGGTTTGGGGGATGAGTACTTGCATCCTCCATCTTTCTAACTAAGGAGTTTATGTAGAAATTAAATAGAATAGGGGCAAGAACACAGCCTTGCTTGACACCATGGAAACTTTGGATTTCCTTTGATAGGTTCCCATAACGGTCACATCTAACACGGATCCGAGTATTTTCATGTAGTCTACGGATGAGAAGCAAAAGACGTCTATCGATGTTTGTGGCACTTAATTTTTCCCAAAGTCTGTGCCGGGGTATCAAATCGAAAGCTGATTTGAAATCTATAAAGGCTACATAGAGGGAGCCTCCTTTCTTTGAGGTGTATTTCTCCACTAGATGTTGCAATACCAGTCCTTGATCTAAA
The DNA here is from genome assembly GCF_964252035.2 of Podarcis erhardii. NCBI lineage: Eukaryota > Metazoa > Chordata > Lepidosauria > Squamata > Lacertidae > Podarcis > Podarcis erhardii. The sequence continues at coordinate 24,488,546 of NC_138506.1, forward strand.
GTTGATCTATGTGCCCTGAAACCAGCCTGGGCTTCCTTAAGGATGTGCTCCCGTTCCAGCCAGTCCGCAAACTTTTCACGTAAGTGAGTTGCGTAAAGTTTGCTAATAATGCTTAAGAGACTGATTGGTCTGTAATTGGCTGGATCAAGTTTACAGCCTTTCTTGAAAATGGGAACGATGATTGCCAATCCCCAGTCCTCTGGTATTATTGCTGTTTGATCTATGCTGGTGAATAGGGTGGCAAGGACTGGGGCCCACCAGTCAATATTGGCTTTGAGAAGCTCAGGGGAGATATTATCTGCTCCCGGGGCTTTTCTGTATTTGAGTGCCTGAATAAGCCTCCTGACCTCCGCAACCGACACCGGAGGCCACTCATCACCTGCCGCACACTGTGTTAGTGGCTGTGTCAAAGGCAGAGCTGAATATAATGATTGGAATAATGCCTCCCAAGTCCCTGCAGGTATAGTATACTCCACTTCTGAGGAGGTAGATCGCACTCCATTCGCTACCATTCTCCCGAAGGTGGCCGAGTCTCTCTCTCTGGATGCATCTATTAGGCATTTCCATTCTCTTTTCTGTGCCAGGAGTTTTTTGTTTTTAATCAGGATTTTATAATTTCGTTTATCTTCAAACCAAACCGTGGGGAGTTGGGGTAAATTGGCAGATCTATAATTCTTGTATTTTTTCAGTAAGTTTAGCTTCATGTCCTGGCATTCTTGATCAAACCAGGGTTTGGAGTTTTTATATACTGAGGATTGCCTATTTGACCTGTTCCTTTTTTCCTTCAGGGAATCTTGAAGGAGTGAAATTAACTCCTGAAATAAATTTATTTTTAATTCATGGCTTGAGGAAGTTATAAGGTTATCTCTCTTAGTGAGGAATTCCTTTGAGCATAGCCTGCTTGAAATTTCCTTATGCAGTTCATCTGTCCATCTAATACGAGAATATCTGAGCTCCAAAGCTGTAGGGCTCGAATATTCGATTTTCTCAGCGCAGGATAAATCCTTTCCCGCAACTACAAGTGCACTTAATGGCAGATGGTCACTATCTAAGCGCTCCTCCACTTTGCATTCCAGAACTTTGTTTTGAAGATCATACGACACGATTATATAATCAATTGTGGAGGCGCCATTGTTAGATATAAATGTGAATTCTCCGACCTTCTCCCCCTCAGTACGGCCATTCAGTATAACCAAGTCCAAATTATTGACCAGGTGTAATAGGCATAAGCCAGCATAATTACAGCCTTTATCCTTTGAGATTCTAGCTGGTATTGAGTGGGCTTCCTCTATAATGGGGGCTGTTTCATGGAAATGGGCATACAAAGCCTCATCAGATTGTCCAGTTCTGGCATTTAGGTCGCCAGCCACCACTACAGAGGCATCAGGGAATTGATTTGATAGTTTGTCAAGATACTGTTCTAACTGAGCCCAGGTATTTCTTATCAGTCTTTTCTCTCTTTGTGGGGGTAGGTATACGTTAATCAGCAGCAAGCTGTGGGTTCTCCACTGTACTTGCACAGCTGTGGCCAGATGGTCTAGTGGGTCTAGTTTTTTAAATATGGCCCTTAGCCTTGTTGAGATTAAAGTAACTAACCCACCTTTAACTCGCCCCCCTCTAGTACTCAAAAGGCCTGGGAGGGAGAACGCAGAAAAGCCATTTAACTCCACTTCGCTTGTGCTCCAGGTCTCCTGGAGAAACACAATGTCATGTCTCTGGATATATTTAGTAAAGGATTGGTCAGAAACCCTCTTTTGCCAACCTGCAATATTCCAAGTTAGCAAGGTAAGGTTGCACGTTGTCTTGCCAAAAGTTGATCTTAGTCAATTTGCCTTTAAAAGGTTTTTAGGGCCTATCTTTTTGTCTATTGATTGAGTTTCGTTCATTTTGGCAATGTCCATAGATGTATTATCGCCCAAGTACTCAATGGAATCGAATGAAGGGTGCAGCGTGCTAACATTAGTGATCAGTACTCCTTTTTTTGGCGAATCTACCTTGAGGTGTTCTATTTGTCTAGTACCAAGTTCGTCCTCATCTAGGTATCTCATGCTGGTCCAAGAGCACGTTGTGGTTGTCATAGGGATGGTTTCCTTCTTAGATGGTAATTTGTTACTGTCCCTTACGCACTGTGTTAGATCTGTTGCTATCAGGTTTATCTCTGCAACTGCAGAGGTATTATAAAGGTAGTCTTTCATGGTTGCCATAGGGATGGTTTCCTTCTTGGATGGTAGTTTATTACTGTCCCTTGCGCACTGTGTTAGATCTGTTGTTAATAGGTTTATCTCTGCAGTTGCAGAGGTATTATAGGAGTAGTCCTTCATGGGGTCTATCTTGGCTTTTTCAGAGGGGTACTCTTTCTTTAATTGGTCCGTTGCCGGATCTTTCTCTCTTGCTTTTTCCTGAACATTCATCTCTGTTAGCTTATTTCTAAGGGTCTCCAATCTTCCCAAGATCTCAGATTGGGCAAGGAAAGGCAACAATCCAAACTGATTTATTAATGCCTTTTCTTCTGGATAGAAGTTATCAGTCCCCTCATTAGGCAGTCTCATCTCCTGTCTTAGTTTCAAGGGCCCTTGCTCAATATGTTCCAGTTTGTCTTTTGAGTGTCCTCTCTCCTCCTTTGATTTACAAGTAAATCTTATCTCAGCTGTCGTAATATCATCAGGAAGCAAATTCAAGCATGTGCTGTTTTCGAAAAATCTTGTTACCGTTATCCTTTTCTTTAACAGCAAGTGTCTTGATCTATATATATATTTGGCCAAGTTTTGATCTTTGAAGGAGGCAATCACTCGCAGAGAGTATCCATTATAGAATATGAAATCTACTGAGGTAATGTCATTTAATCTTATTTTCCCTGGCAGCATATCATCTAAAGTATTCACAAAATGCACCGAGCGTTCTTTCTGTGTAAGGAAGCCCTTTGGCTTCGGGTAGTTTAGAAAAGCCAACTTCCTATCTGCCAGTATCAGTTTCCATCCTTTATCCTGGGACAGATCTTGCCCTGCTACTGGCTCATCTTGAGATCTGCCATAATCAATGATATGGGGTGAGTCTTCTTTAATATTTGTGGATCCTTGAGGTTTCAGCATAGAGCACCCGAGTAGTGATTTCGTTTCCTCACTTGTTTTGTTGGGCAGCAATGGTGTTTCTTTCAAAGACTTCAGCTGGATCTTTTTTTCTGGATCCACACTGTTATTCTCTCTGCTGCCGTGTGTAGTAGGTTTGTTAGAGTTTGTTTTTGATTTTGTTGGGATCAGCTTATATAGTCTTTTCCAACATACTTTACATGCACGTCGGTTTATGACAGATTTCCTTGCAGTTTTTATGTTCTTACTTTTCTTTTTAGTTTCAGCTTTCTTCTTGTGGGATCTCTTGCTGATACCTCGCTTCTTTTGATTTACTTGAGTAGAAGATTCAGTTTTGGGGACAGAGACATACAACCCTATGTCCTTTCCTTGGTGTAAATGATTTTCCGCTGATGATCCTTGTGTGCACTTGCTGGTTGCTGGTTGCTTTATATATTCTGGCTCTTGAGAGATGGTTGGTGGATCAGCACCATGAAATTCTGAGCCTTTAGCTTGGAGGGAATAATTTTCCACTAGTGTCAGGAGCAACCCATTTGTTATTGTTAAATATTTTTTCATAGCTGCCAGGTCCAGATTTATAGAGAGCAGCCAGTCCTGAGGATAGCAGTCATTGTTTTCCGTCTGGGAGCCCATAGATGAAGTCTGGGTTTTCTGGGAGTTTCGGGTTTCTTCCTGTAACTCTGAGGATAATATCTCAGCCAAGACTATTTCATGGGCCAGGCTCATTGTATTTCTATTTTGGTTGTTATTCTCCGAGTCCTGTATTCCTCTAGGGAAGGTTGAGTGATCTTGAGCAGCAGAGGAAAAGAGAAGGGCCTCATCCTGCTTCAACTCAAACATCTCAGCCATCTTTTGCTCATTTCCATTTCCATTCTCGTTGTCCCTTGTATGTGAAAAGTATTGCGTGATTTTACTCTGTTTCTCAAGGCGCTCCTGGAACAATGGGCTTGTCACTATCCCCAGGTCCCTACGTTTCTTTCTAGTAAGTACCATTTGTAAATCTTTGTTACCAGTCAGGGGTTATTCTTCCTGTTTCAAAAACTTGTCTCTTAAGAAATCTCTTAGGAAGTCGGGGACTCCACCCAACTGTAGACTAAAGTCCAAATTGAGGCAAGATTTGGGATAGCAGTTTGTAATTTGATAGCTTATAGTTCAGAGCATAACACGGAGTTGGTAATAAATTAGCTGTCACCCGTTTTCCTTATTATCGAACAGACTTGAGGAGAGCGGCAGCGTGAGGAGTAAACCCTCCGGACATTAAGATAACAAGGAGGGCTTTTTTTAAAAAACAACAAGCTAAAAGAACTATTAGAACTATTTAACTACTCTGGAGGAGTTAAAGTATATTAAAAAGGAGTGTCAAAAGTTGGCTCGGTGTCGAGCCTATTTAAAAAACAAGTTTAAGAACTTGCCTCAGATAGCCTCCAGAGCTCTGCAGCTAGTTCGGCGGCCATCTTGAATCGACTGAGATTTAACAATCAGAAGTCTGGTGGTCTTGAGATATTTGCAGATGCAAGTTTTGAAAGTGACACTACAGACAGGAAAAGTACGTCTGGAGTTTGCTATATGTACAATCAGGGTCTATTTGATTGGTCATGCAAGAAGCAAACAACAGTTAGCTTAAGTACTTGTGAAGCTGAACTGAATGCACTGTCTTATTCACTTAAGGATTGTGAATGGTTGTTACAATTGTGCAAAGACATGAAAATTCCTGTCAAATGTCCAATCCAGGTTTACCAGGACAACAAAGCATGTTCGGCTTTGCTGAATTCTGAAGGTTGTAAGCAAAGCACGAAGCACTTGCAATTGAAGTTGCAACATGCTAGTGAACGTATTCAGAAGGGACTCGTAACGGTGTCCTATATGCCAGGTAATGAAATTCCTGCTGATGTATTGTCCAAGATTGTATCAAGGGATCAACACTGTACCTATGTGCAGAAGTTGGGTTTGTACTGATATTGTACGAACACGCTGCCCAGTGATGTTCACAGAAAGGGGGAGGATGTTGGTTTCTGCTTTCTTCACTGTGCAGCGAAGTGCTTGTCACAAGACAGGTGTTTACATTCCACAGTCAGCGTACTGTTGGGTTTTCCCACGGGAAAAGGAGACTGGATGTGACGTACACTGGTTTCCTGTTTTTCACAGTTCTCTCCGTGTTTCAGAAGAGAGAGGTTGCTTCTCTGCTCTCAGAGAGGCAGGATGCTTTTCTGTAATCTACCAGCTTTGAAGTGTAAATAAAGTAATGTAAAGTATGTGGCACGTACTGCTCATCCTTCCGCTGGGTAAAAGGCTCTGCAAACACAACACATTTCTTCTCGGCTTGCAGATGAACAGGACAAAAGGCAAAGAGAAAGAGGTTTGTCATCAAAGGGGAGTTGTGCTGTGCCTAAGAGTGGGGATGCTGAGTTTGAGAATACAGTAAATGCTTTTGCAGCTAGACACTGTTTTCGCTGTGGTTCCTCTTCCCATTTAATCAGGAACTGCACACGTGAACCTGGTCAAGACAGCACCAAGGCCGTTACCCCTAGTTACCAGACAAGGAGTTCCAGGGGACGTTGGAGAAGAGGAGGTGGTCGTGGCTACTCCCACAGCACACAGCACATGGCTTCAGCAATGGCGTTGATGCAAGGGTGTGGCCAAGGCAGCAATCTACGCTGGTTAATCGACAGTGGTGCATCTCACCACCTGGTGCCGCCATCTAGTGTCCGTTTGCAGAATTGCAGGCATTTGCAAACCCTTAAAGTTGTGACAATGGCAGATTCAACTAAGCGTTCCTTAGAGACCGTAGGCACAGTGTTCTTGAATTGTTTGCATACAGAAATTGATGTCTATGTGCTAAAGGGAATGAAGGGGCGTATTTTGTCTGTGTCAGAACTTGATAGAGATGGGTTTAAAACTGTGTTTGAAAATGGGGTTTGCACTATTTCAAAGAATAACATATCTCTTTTGCAGGTGGAATGCAGAAATGGGTTATATTATTTTGAGACAAGTCCAGATGAAGTTGAACAGGTTCATGCTGGTTGTGTGAACTTGCCTACCCATAATTCTTGTGTTCATTTATGGCACAGTCGTTTGGGACATATTAATTTTCAGTATGTTAAAAGGCAACCTGAATTATCAGAAGGGTGCAAAATGAACAAATGTACTAAATATTTAGATTGTACTGCATGCAAAAGGGCGAAGGTTCATAGATGCAGCTATCCCAGTTCAGATAGGAAATCTGACAAAGTATTCCAACTTGTGCATATGGACCTATGTGGCCCAATGCCCGTTGCTAGCATGGGAGATTCGAGGTATGCACTGTGTCTCTCGGATGACAAAACAAAAGTCACATGGTTTTTCCCTCTCAAAACAAAAGCAGATACTGCAGAAACAGTTAAAAATTGGGTTCGTGCAGTAGAACTTGAATTCGGTACTAGAGTACTTGCTTTTCAGACAGACAGAGGGTCAGAATTTACCGGGTCTGTGTTGCAGAATTTCTTTAAGAGAAAGGGAATTAAGCATTGTCTGTCTACGCCTTATTCCCCCCAAGAAGGAGGCGTGGCCGAACGTAAAAACAGGGTTCTACAAGAGTTGGCAAACTCTATGTTGTTTGATTCTAAACTCCCCCAAAGTTACTGGGCGGAAGCCTGGTAGACGGCTACTCATATTCTGAACAGAGTATATAATTCGGTAATTGACACTACGCCATATTTTGCTTTATACGGGAAGAAGCCTAAAGTTAATTACTTTCGGGTGTTTGGATCTCAAGCCTATGTACTTATCCCAAAAGCGTTAAGGAAAAAGGGAAGTCCAAGGGCTAGGAAACTCATCTTTTGTGGGTACGAACCACACGCCAAATCTTGGAGGTTTGTGAACCCAAATGGGGATACTACAAGAGTGGTCCTCAGTAGGAGCACTGAATTTTGTGAGCAATCCGGATGGACTCACTTACATGCTAACCCTGACATTTTGAGAGATGATATAGGCATTTATGCTGAGAATGAAAGTCCAGAGGGTGGTGAGCCAGAAGGGGATGGTGCACATGGTTCAGATGCAGATTCTGACCAGGCACAAGGTTCTTCTCCTAAGGTAGAAAAGCCAGAATCTAGGAGTGTTCCAACATCACCAGTCAGTAGGCCTAGCAGACAGCAAAAGCGAAGCAGGTCGCCTGCAACACCAAGCCCAAGGGAGGTATCTAAACGGAGGTCTTTATCCCTAGAGGCGCATCCAGATATAAAGTCTGAGACAGATTCTGACAGCCAACGGTCAGAGGGGGCACAAGAGGAACAATTGCGCAAGTCAAACCGTGCCACAAAGGGCAAGCCACCAGAGCAGTTTAAGGTGACAAGTGTATGCGTAAATATGGCACAGTGTGAGCCAGATAGCTATATAGAGGTACAACAGCTTCCAAGCTCAGAAGCCGTAAAGTGGCAGGAAGCAATGGAAAAGGAGATGGCTTCAATGAAGTCTCTCGGTGTGTTTACAAGTACAGAGCTTCCGAAAGGGCAACAAGCTGTAGGTTGTCGATGGGTATATCGTTTAAAGCCCACAACTACTGAGAAGTTGCAATATAAAGCCCGACTAGTTGCAAAAGGATTTTCGCAGCGCAAAGGTGTTCACTATTCTCAAATCTATGCCCCTACTTCAAGATCAGAGTCATTAAGAATGCTTCTAGCCTCTTCAGCTAAGAAGGGAAATAAGCTGTTTCATTTTGATGTCAATGTGGCTTATTTAAATGCAGACTTACAGGAGGAAGTCTATATGACACCACCACCAGGTTTTGAAGGAGACAAGCCAAACCAGGCCTGGCGCCTACACAAATCCATTTATGGGTTGAAACAGTCCGCCCGTAATTGGAATTCCTGCTTAAATGATGCTCTAGAGAGCATGGGGTTCAGAAAAAGCGCAGCAGATGCGTGTCTTTATCTAAAAGGCTCGGGATATGAACAAGAAGCAGTTTTGATATTTGTTGACGATTTATTATACAGTGGAAAGGATGATAAACTTGCACAACAATTTGCCACAAAGCTTGGAGAAAAGTTTCAGATAAAATCACTAGGCACTGTATCTGTTTATCTAGGAGTTAAAATTCAGCAAGATGAAAATGGGAGCTATTGGCTTAGCCAAGAAGCTAAGATCCAGCAGTTGCTGGAAAGGTTTAAAATGGACAACTGTGCTGGTGTTAAAACCCCGATGGAGTTAAGTTACACAAAGGATGCTCAAGCCGAGCAACAGGCAGAGTTCAGTAATCCCGGGGTTTACCAGTCAGCAATAGGCAGTCTACTCCACATTGCACAGTGGACTCGGCCCGATATAACATATGCTGTCAACATGCTGTGCAGACAAGCTGAAAAACCATCAATGCATGCTTGGCAAGGAGTAAAAAGAGTTTTAAGGTATCTCCAAACTACCAAAAGGTTTTGCTTAAAAGTATCAGCAGAGGGCAGCACACAACTTGAATGTTGGGCCAACAGCAGTTGGGCAGATGCTGGACCAGATAGAAAATCAGTGTCAGGAATGGCGATAAAATTTGGAAATGCACTGATTGGTTGGAGATCAAGAAAGCAATCACTTATAGCTTTAAGTTCAACTGAATCTGAGTTCAATGCATTATCAGATGTATGTAGAGAACTGGAATTTTATAAGCAACTGGTGCAAGAATTGTTTGGAGAATGTTCCCTACCTATCAGAGTGTGGGAAGACAATCAACCTTGTATTAAACTAGCTAAATCAGGTCAATTCAAGGCACACACAAAACACTTGGATATCCGTTATCAAAATGTATGCCAAAGTGTAAAACAAGGCTTAATTGAACTAAAGTATTGTCCAAGCAAAGAAAATCTCGCAGACGGTTTTACAAAAGCCTTGAGTCCGCAATCTCATAAATATTTCTGTTCAGGTTTAAATTTGAATTAAGGTTGGTACAGCTCAGTGTTACGAGCGAGAGGGGGTGTTGGTACTAAAGGGTTAAGAGGTAACAAGTCGCTCTAATCACTGAGCAGCTGGAAGTCATTAAGCATCCAGGAATGTGAGTTAGTTTGTATAAATAGTCAGTTCACACGTGTTTCTCTCTCTCTCCCCCCCTTGCTGATATGAGTTAAGTTTAGAGTAAAGTTTTTTCTTTATGCCGGAGATAAAAGCATGTGTGCTTTATCGCCAGGGTTTTGCTTTTGTAAATAAAGTTTTTTCCTGAGTTCCAAAGTGCTTGCTCCAGGATTCTTCATTGAAAGGTACTGCCTCTCCTGCCTTCTTCAGCCGCTGCACGAAATTCTCTGCTTATGGCGTTGGAAGCGCGCTGGACGTTTACTTAACATTAAACTAATTAAAGTTTAATGGACATTTCCCAATACACACATTTGCTATTCACCCCCACACACTCTTCCTACATGGATTCACACACACACACACACACACACACACACACACACACACTTCTTACCAAGTAGTTACAGGAATATTAAAATGGAGTGTGCCTGAATTTGTGTCAGTGTAACCATGTTTGATAATAATAAAATTCTGCACATTTATGTAATTCAGACATACAAATTGCATTCAGTTGGGCCAGTGTTCACAACATTCTGTTTTACTTATCATTTTGGTTTGAAAATCCAAGTTCCACTTTCTCTGCACTTCCTGCCAGATTGTATAGTTGAAGGAAAGAGCCTCTAATAGAGCTTTTGCTTTGCTTTTGAAGCTGTAGACATTATTAACACAATAATATTGGGTAAGATCTATCCACTAGTTCTCTTATTTCTTCTTCTTCTAGGGAACCATTAGGTATCAAATAGTGTGCTATTCCTTATTCTAAACTGAGCTGAGATTTATAATAAAATCTAACTTGCACACCCCTTTAAGTTTTAAAAGGTGCAAATTATAATTAAAGCACATAATGTCCCGTGTTTCACGGGGGTCTTTGGAAACAGATTCATCATACAATCACAGTTATCAAAATGCAATCTTGAAAAGACTCGTGAGGTACGCACACAACACAGGTCTGCAAATATATTGCAAATTCCCTTTGCTGCTACCTGCAAGATGTAAAGGTGTGTCAAATTTACAGAACCACCTCTATGATAACAAAAAGAGGTCATATGTTTAAATGACGCAGGTACTCTTGCTCTTGCTCTGGGGGGTTGGCATGCTATGCAATATTTGGTAATTTGTAATTTTCCTGAGTGTTCTCTGGCCCCATTTCTACCTGGTTTCCAGACTTCCCGGTCAGGGAACCATTAGGTTGCAACTGAATGGTTTGGCAGAAGATTCCTTTGCTTTCTGTCAGCGCCCTCGGTTGATGAACAAAACAATAGAAACAATAAAGGCACATTTTTCCAAGAGAACATATGCCTTGGAGTTGCATATAATCCCCACCAGGTGTCAGAAACATTATCTGGCAAATATTACTCAGAAATTTCAAAATTAATGCCCAGATAATTCATGTCTTTTCCTCCCTGGGTGGCCGCACATATAAACTTGAAAGTCTTTTGATACATTCATATAAAGGTTCATTTACACCTTACATACTTCATATAGAAATAGTTCTGGGGAAAATGCAGTTACAATCAGAACACAAAATTCTTCCTCTTCCAATGATTCACCATGGTTCAGTAGCATATCAGTGATGAATTCATTGTACATACTTTCTCCATTTACCTTAATACATCAATTTTCATGCAAACATTAAAAATCACTTTTCCTTCAAAGGAATCAAACATAAGGTAACTTAGTTCAATATTGCCTTTCACCCAAGAGAAACCTAGGAGGAATCACCTGAGAAGATTTCACCCCTCCCATATCCAAGAATCTGCTGATGTTCTCTGCTGATTCTCCAGAGAGGAGGGGCGGTTTGTGCTCTCTACTTATTCCGCTCCAGCCTCACATCAAAGAGAGAGAAAGAGAGAGACTGAGTGTTAGAGATCGTGTGTACAGATAAGGTTGCTGCTAAGAGCAGCTGCAGACACTCAGTGCAGTTCAGCATTTTCGTTTAAACCTCATTTAGCGCTGTACATAGTTGTGTATTATAGTTGTAGAAAGAATAAAAGAAGATATTCTACAGAGCTGCTCTCCGAGTCGTTTATGCTCTGCTATACTCTGCTATACTCTGCTGTGCGACGACTGTCTTCTTGTGGGAGTGAATTCGGTGCTCACAACTCTAAGCTGTGAGTCCACAGCACTTTGATCTGTTCCTGTGCAGAAGGTGGTCTCTGGAAGTGCTACCCAGCTCGCCTAGCCCAGTCGGGGCTGAAGTGGATGAGTCCAGTTGGTGGCACTGGCTCAGGGGCGATGCTGACATCGGTTATGGGCCCAGTCATTGTTCCAGACATCTGACCAGTCGTTGTTCCAGTCGTCCCAGTCGTCCCAGTTGCCAGAGGTTTCTGTTGCTGATTGCCGGATGGCGGATCGGATGCTGCATGCTGGACTGATTTGCGGTGCCCAGAAGCAGAGCTGTTTTGGAGCAGAGCATTCAAGCTGCCGCTATTGCTGTTGCTGCTGCTTAATTTATGGAGGTATGTTGCTGACTGCCAAGAGAAGAAGATAGCATCCCTGTTTGCCTTTTAATTGTGCTCTGATTAAGACTTTCTGGGAAATGATTTACAATGAAATGAAAAAGGTATTTAAATATACTTTTTTGAAGAAACCAGAGGCCTTTCTCCTGGGCATGGTCGGCCAACTGGTGTCAAAGAAGGATAGAACTTTCTTTATGTATGCTACAACAGCAGCAAGAATACTTATTGCAAAGTACTGGAAGACACAAGATCTACCCACCCGGGAAGAATGGCAGATGAAGGTGATGGACTTCATGGAACTGGCGGAAATGACTGGCAGAATCCGAGACCAGGGAGAAGAGTCGGTGGAGGAAGATTGGAAGAAATTTAAAGATTATCTACAGAAATATTGTAAAATTAAGGAATGTTAGAAAGATGTTGGAATGAAGTTACATGGCTTTAGCAGAAATGTTATAAAGAATTAAGTATAATAGATTGTAGTTGGATTAAAGGGAAAAAATAATGTTAGAATTTGTTAAGTTAAATGATAGGACAGAAAATTTGAGGAAGATGGAAAGGATTTGCTGAAACAATTAATTGAAGTGGAATACAAAAAAAGGGAGGTGTGAGGAGGTCGCTGAAACAAGTAAAAGAAAGTTAATAACATTGAAAGTATTGGTTGTGTTTCTTTTTTCTTTTCTTTTTTAATTGTTTTTGTTTTATTTTTGTTATGTATATTTTTGTCTTTGTATTGTATTGTATGGTTTTGTTATGTTTAATTCCTTTTCTTTTTTCTTTCTGTAACTTTCAAAACTTCAATAAATATTATTTAAATAATAATAATAATAATTGCGCTCTGAGTGGGAGAGAGAGTGGCTGAAGGAGTCAAGGCTTTATCTGTCTTGCACGAGGGAAGTGTCTTGATTTAAATAATAGCAGACATGGCCTGTGCACATTCTGGCCAGATAGCTCTGTCCTTTCCTCTCCTCATGCCTGAGACCTATGCAGTTTGGCAGGTCAAGATGAAAGCGCTTTTACAGAGGGAAAAGCTATTCTACACTATAGAAGATGACCCTCCCCAGGAGGATGCAGATGATTGGCCTGAGTGGCATGCTGCAGACATGAAAGCCCGAGGGACAATTGTTTTGAGTGTTTCAGACCACTTGCTGGTAAACTTAGAGGGTCAAGAGACTGCACGAGCTGTTTGGCATAAGTTGAGAGATATGCATTTGAGACAGAATGCTGGTTCCAGTGTGATTTTCTTCAAGAAGCTGTGCAGGCTGCAGTTGGAGAAAGGTGGTGATTTGCCTAGCCATCTGTCAGGGAACTGCCATCGGAGAGACAGGTGGTGGACAGGCTCCAGGAGAATAGGAGAGAATCTGCAGCAGAAGAGGGAACCAGCAGGGGGAGTGCAGGAGTCACAGCGGAGGGGAGGCTCTGGGATGCTTCCAGTGAGAGTAGTGGAGAGGTAACGGGACCCCCGTTGGGAACTCCCACCCTTCGCCGGAAACTGTCACGCAGAGAGTCACGAAGGCGCATGTCCGTCAAACAGCTTTTATGTTGGCGTAAATTCCGTAGACGCCCACTGTCAGATTCTACCAGCGACTGACGGAGTCATGCTTTGGGGGCTCCGTTAGTGCCTCGGTTTGGATGACCAGCCAAACCCCAGAGGGATCAAGCTTTTACGCACAAGCAGCTCATTATCCCATCACAGCAATCTGACAGTCTTTGAAAGCAGCTTGTGCAAGCAGAAGGCATCATGAGCGAACCAGCCGGAACCGGAGGAGCAGGAGCTGGAGCTGGAGCAGGTCCAAGCCTGGAAGAAAGGTACAGGGCGTTGGAGGTCCAGCTGGCGCTGCAAACGGCGAGGCTCGAGGAGAGGAGGGCTCAAGATGCAGATAAGGGGAAGACCACCCCACTTGCCAGACGGGTGCCTGGATTGGTGCAGAAATTTGGGGGGGATCCCCGGAACTATCAAGCCTTTAGGACAGAGATGCAATATGCTCTCAATCTACTGTTTGATGACTTCCCCGACGAGAACTCTAGAGTGGCATACGTGATTGGCCATCTAGAGGGAGGGGCGAAGGACTGGGTTCGGCCCCTGATGGCAGCCAATAATGAAATCTTAAAGGACACAATGAAGTTTTTTCGCGCCATGGACTTGATGTTTTCCAGCGAGATCGAGCAGGGAGTGGTGCGCAGGCAGTTAATGGCGTGTAAACAGGGGAGCCGATCTGTACGTGAGTACTGGACTGAGTTCACCATGCTGATTCATAGACTTGGGTGGGACCTTGCTAGTGAACCTATCCAAATGCTGTTTGAAGAAGGTCTCTCTCCGGCAGTGAAAGATGAACTTTCCCGGGCGCCTAGGGCGGAGTCTATGGATCAGCTGACTAAATCAGCGCTGTCCATTGGGGCACGCCAGGAAGCTAGAGCTATGGAAAAGCGGGAAGGAAAGGGGGAACGTTGGAAGGACTTCCGCATTCCAGAGATTCCGGAGCAGCCTTTCCCGCCAGCAGAGCCGATGGAACTTGGAACAGCGCGCGTGCGCGCGCGCAGTTTCACACACCAGTGAAGGGCGGAAGAAGGAGGGAAAGAGCGGCAAGAGATGCTATCTCTGCCAACAGCCAGGTCACTTTGCCAGAGTCTGTCCGCAAAGGAAGGAATGGCAAGGGATGGCGGGAACTGTTGGGGGGAAGGAGGAAGAAGAAATCACGGAGCAAGTAAAAGCCAACGCCTGGTTGCCAACATCAGGGCACAGCAGCCAGGCCAGGGAGTAATGAATGTGCCCATGCCGGAACCTCCAAGACCAGCGCTTGTGATAGAGGTGTTGCTGGAACTGGCAAACGGACACCCACTGAAGATAAAAGCGCTATTGGATTCAGGTAGCTCATGTAATTTCATGAGCAAGGAGTTTGCAGCTGAACACCAGATACAGACTATCCCATTGAGTAAGCCTTTGCAGGTTACCACGATTGATGGGAGGGAGCTGTTGGGAGGAGAAGTGAGCCAACAGACTGTACCAATGATAATGAGGGTGGCACGACACACAGAACTGATAGCGTTTAACGTAGCCACCTTGGGAGGAGCTCCTATTATCTTGGGTATGAGCTGGCTGGCGCTACATGATCCGCTAGTAGGCTGGCATCAGAGAGTGGTTTCCTTTGGATCAGCACATTGCCTAGAACACTGCAAGGAGGGAGAGGCTCAGGCAGGCGCCAGGGCCACTCTAGCAGGGATGGAAGTGATGGACAAGGGGAGGGTGCCACCACAATACGCTGACTTGATTGACGTATTCAGCGAAAAAGAAGCAGATAAACTGCCCCCGCACAGACCCTTTGATTGTCAAATTACCTTACTCCCAGGAGCACAATTGCCAGTGGGCAAGCTGTATGCAATGTCAGACAGTGAGATGCAGGAGTTAAGGGAGTTCATTGACAAGAATCTCAAGCGAGGTTTCATCAGAGAGTCACGAGCGGTGGGGGGCAGCCCAGTGTTCTTTGTGGACAAAAAAAACACGGGCAAGCCCAGGCTTGTATGTGATTTCAGGGCCCTAAATGCAGTGTCAGAACCAGTGACTTTCCCTATGCCTAGAATTGATGACATTCTAACACGGGTGAGAAAAGGGAAAATTTTTACCAAGGTGGACCTTAGGGGGGCATATAACTTGATACGTGTGAGAAAGGGGGATGAGTGGAAGACCACTATGTTCACCCCCTTGGGGGCCTTTGAGTACCTCGTTATGCCTTTCGGATTACAAGCGGGCTCCGCCTGCTTTCAATCATTCATGAATCACGTCCTGGGGCCACTGCTCTACAAGAACTGCGTAGCATTCTTAGATGACGTCCTGGTGTACTCAGACAATGAGGAGCAGCATGTGCGAGATGTAAGAGAGGTACTGAGCAAGCTGCGAGAAAACCGGCTGTGGGTGAAACTGGAGAAGTGTCAGTTTCATACCAAGGAGGTGGAATTCCTGGGGTACCGGTTGTCTGACAAGGGATTGGCCATGGATCCCAGCAAAGTTCAAGCGGTACTGGAATGGAAAACACCAAAGACCAAGAAGGACGTGCAAAGGTTCCTGGGCTTCGGAAACTTCTATAGGAAGTTCATCAAAAACTTTGCCCATTTAACAGCGCCCATCACGGATTGTCTTAGTAGCAAAAAGAAATTTGTTTGGACGGAAGAAGCGCAGCGGGCGTTCGAACGCTTAAAGCAGGCGTTTGCGTCGGAAGAGCAACTTTTGCACGTGGATCTACAACAACCAATGAGAGTGGAGACTGACGCGTCAGACCAAGCGGTGGGGGCCGTTCTTCTCCAGCCGGGAAAAGATACGTCTGAATGGAGACCGTGTGCATTCTTCTCGCGGAAGTTGAACAAATCCGAGAGGAACTACACAGTATACGACCGAGAACTGCTCGCCATTCATGAAGCATTCTGGAAATGGTGGCACTTGCTGATTGGGGCGCAGCACAAGGTTCAAGTCCGAACTGACCACAAAAATCTGGAATACTGGAGAACAGCCCGAGTGCTGAACCAGAGACAAGTGCGATGGGCCCAGGAGTTCTCCAAATTCCACTTTGAGATTCGTTACGTGCCCGGCTCCGAGAACGTGAGGGCGGACGCTCTTTCCAGGAAACCTGAGTACTTAGAGGGGGAGGGAGCGCCTGAGGCAAGGCATGTAATCCCTGAAGACCGCTGGGTGTGTGGGGCGGCATTGGTGGGGCAGAGGGAACTGATAGAGGGTACGGAGAACGATGAATACGCCCAAGAGAAACTCAGAGAGCTCCGGAGGACAGAGGAGAACACAGGGGGGTTTGAAGAAAAGAACGGGGCGTTGTATTACAAAGGGGCACTGTACATACCCGACGGGGAACTGAGGGGCAGAGTACTCAAGCAGTTGCATGACAGCCCCACAGCGGGACATTTTGGACAGCACAAAACCATGTGGTTGGTTACCAGGGAGTTTTGGTGGCCCAAGGTGAGGGAGGACGTACGGGAATATGTCAGGGGTTGCGACAGGTGCCAGCGAGCGAAAGGAGAGAGGGTGGCGCCAGCGGGGCTATTACAACCCTTACCCACGCCCGAAAGGCCATGGGAGGCAGTATCCATAGATTTTATGACGGACCTTCCAAAATCCAAAGGCAAAACAGCTGTCATGGTGGTGGTAGATCTATTAACCAAGATGTGTCATTTTATAGCTTGTTCACATGCAGTCACAGCGGAGGAAACCGCCAAGTTGTTTGTAGAACATGTTTTTAGGTTGCATGGCGCCCCCTTGAGGGTTTTAAGCGACAGAGGGAAACAATTTACTTCCAGGTTCTGGAGGAAACTTATGAGCTTACTGCACGTAGAACTCAATTTCTCAACTGCCCGGCACCCAGAAACCAATGGGCAAGCGGAAAGGGCAAATGGGATTTTACAACAATACCTGAGGTGTTATGTAAAAGACAGAGAAAATGATTGGGTGGATAAGTTACCTCTAGCAGAATTTGCCTACAACAACGCGGAGAACGTGTCCACAGGGATGAGTCCCTTTCTGGCAAATTATGGGTGTCACCCCCGGGCATTCCCAGGAGAGGGAGGGGAGAGGTGGAGCGTGCCGGCGGCGGAATATTTTTTTGAAGAGATGGAGGCGATCCACCGTCAGCTTCAACTTAACTTAGAGAAAGCCAAGGAAGAATATAAGAAGCAAGCAGACAGAAATAGGAGGGAAGGTGAAACTATAAGGGTGGGGGACCGGGTGTGGTTGTCCACCCAAGGGCTACCGTTCAAGGGCGGGAGTAAGAAATTGAGGCCCAAAAGATTGGGACCCTTTGAGGTCATACAACAGGTCAACCCAGTGGCATTCAAACTCAGGCTGCCCAGTCACATGAAATTACACCCAGTATTTCACAGGTCATTACTGTCGCCGTACCGAGAGGGACGTGAGTGGGGGGAGCGTGAGAGAGAGGCCACCCAAACGCCCGTGATAGAAGAGAGAGAGCGCGACATGAACGTGGCAGGAATCATTGATTCCAGGTGGAAGGGGAATCAGGTGGAATATCTGGTAGAATGGGAGGGGGAAGTAGAGTCGGAAAACACTTGGGTACCAGCAGAGGTAGTCAATGACGAGGTTTTAATAGAAACATTTCATCAGCGTTTCCCAAGAAAACCGCAACCCGTGGCACGATTTAGAAGGGAACACTTTGGGACCACCGATGAGGAAGGAGAGTTTGAAGGGTTCCCAGAGTCAGGGGTGGGTGAAGAAGCCGACTCCGACGAAGAAGAGGAAGACGGGGAGAGAGACGGTACGCCGTGGCTAGAAGTGTTAGAATCCTCGGACGACGAGGAGAGTTCCTTCAGGGGCTTTCCGCCCTCACCGCCAGTGGGAGAGGAGGCGGGAGGGGGTGAAGGGGGCCCTGGGGGGGAGGTGGATGTCAGGGAACTGCCATCGGAGAGACAGGTGGTGGACAGGCTCCAGGAGAATAGGAGAGAATCTGCAGCAGAAGAGGGAACCAGCAGGGGGAGTGCAGGAGTCACAGCGGAGGGGAGGCTCTGGGATGCTTCCAGTGAGAGTAGTGGAGAGGTAACGGGACCCCCGTTGGGAACTCCCACCCTTCGCCGGAAACTGTCACGCAGAGAGTCACGAAGGCGCATGTCCGTCAAACAGCTTTTATGTTGGCGTAAATTCCGTAGACGCCCACTGTCAGATTCTACCAGCGACTGACGGAGTCATGCTTTGGGGGCTCCGTTAGTGCCTCGGTTTGGATGACCAGCCAAACCCCAGAGGGATCAAGCTTTTACGCACAAGCAGCTCATTATCCCATCACACCATCTATCTCAGTTAAAGCGTCTCAGACAGGACCTTGTTCAGCGAGACTTGGCTATTTCAGAGGCTGTGTTTGCAATGTTGATGATAAATAGCCTAGACGATTCTTACGGTGGAGTAGCTGCCCAGATTTCTACAATGCCTTCTGACCGGCTAACAGAAGATTATGTGTCTAGCGTGCTCTTGAATGAGTGGGATCGCAGACAGGCTGTTAGAGAAAGCCAGGGCAGTGCTGTTAAAAATGTGCATGAAAATGTGCCTGAATTCGGTGCTCACAACTCTAAGCTGTGAGTCCACAGCACTTTGACCTGTTCCTGTGCAGAAGGTGGTCTCTGGAAGTGCTACCCAGCTCACCTAGCCCAGTCGGGGCTGAAGTGGATGAGTCCAATTGGTGGCGGGACTTCCGGGTTGGTGCCTCCGGTAATGGCGGAATTCCTCTGATCGGGAGGAATTTGCTCTGTGGGAATCTGGGTCTGGCCGCCACGGCGAAGGCAGAGACCCGCCAAAAATCACAGGCGGGAGAAGCCTGTGAGCGTGGGATTCGGCAGGCACCCTTTGCGCCTCCCCTACTCGCAGGGAAACCCGGTTTCGGGGGTCCGGAGCGACGTGGGGTGAGCGGCGCAGTGCTTCGAATCATCTGCTTCTTCCACAGAGCGAAGCCGCATAGCTGTTGCCGGAGACCGCTGACTTTTTCCTGTGGACAATTTGACTTCAAAGTAATTACCCATGAGTAGAGCTGAAGCGGGAGAATTGGATTTTTAAACGTTTAATTTGGTATCGTAACGGGGAGGTTCAATACAGGAAGTCCACCTTCCCCTTTTGTAAATAGACGGAAGCAAATGAGGCTGCAAGCTGAAGTCTTGGAAAGCCCTTCGTAAAAGACTAAATTTCCATCGGTAAAGAACACTAACCCCCCCCCCCCTTGGAGGCAGGAGAAGGGGGGGGGAGTTGTGGACTGAATATGCCTGCAGGAGAGAGCGAAGAGAGCTAAAATACCGCCGCTCTGACCCTGGAAACGGGCTGCTAGCAGGACTAACGTCTTTTGGAATGTTCATTGACAGTGTTTAGAACGTTCATTGACAGCTAGCTAAATAAGAGAAATACATTGTTTCTACTGTCTCCGGCTGCTTTCAAAAAGAAGTAAAAGTAACTGAAAAATGAAACTAACTTTGGATTGTGTGAACTGTGTTTAAAAGAGGACATTACTGACTAATATAAATAGAAACTGTATCCCCCTAGTGGAAGTCTTTGAAACTGGTTGCTTTACAAGAGCTGGGCTAGGGGAATTTCCAGCTGCAAGATAAAAAACTGTGAGACTCTGGGACTGACCTTGAATCTTTTGAGTGTTATGGCAAATGGAAAGGGAAAAACAGACCAGTCAACTGCAGAAAAAACATTAAGGTCTGGGAGGACTTGGCAGCAACCCAGGAGAGGCTCAACATCAGGCCCCTCTGCCTCTTCTGCGGCTGCTTTTGCACCAGTACACTCAAAATCAAGAGGAATGTTGACAGAAGAGGCCTTAGCGGTTGCATTAAATAAGATAAATGAT
The DNA here is from genome assembly GCF_964252035.2 of Podarcis erhardii. Classification (NCBI taxonomy): domain Eukaryota; kingdom Metazoa; phylum Chordata; class Lepidosauria; order Squamata; family Lacertidae; genus Podarcis; species Podarcis erhardii. The sequence continues at coordinate 24,508,454 of NC_138506.1, forward strand.
TCACTGGAACAGCTTAAAAAGAAAACAGATGCGATAAATGTGAAAGTGGATGTTGCAACTACTAAAATTGACTCAAATACAGAAAGTATAAATAATCTGGGACAAAAGGTGAATACCAATACAGAAACCATCCAGAAATTGATACAGGAATCTACTTTGATATGGCAGACTGCGGAAGAAGCCAGGGAGAAAGCCGTTGCTGCTGAATGCAAAGTAACACAACTGGAGAGAGAGAGAGTCCCAGCCCTACAGAGGCAACTTGATGAACATAAGTTGATACTTGCTATGATTGAACTTAAGGAAAAACAGACGAATTTGAGGATCAGAGCCCTACCTGAATTTTAGAAGGAAAGCTTGACAGATTTTCTCACACAGGAATTTTCTGACTTTTGGGACTTGGACTTGGGCCAAGAAGAGTTTAGAATTGTGAGGGCCTTCAGACTTGAAAGAGGAGGGAAAAAAGAGAAGAATAGAATAAGAGACTGCTTGATCACTCTTCGAACTAAAGAAGAGAGAGATAGAATCTTGGGTTGGCACTATCAGAAGAACCTAGAAGTACAACAGTCAAGAGTGGAAATTTTTAAAGACGTCCCGAAATATCTTTTGGATTTTAGGCCTAACTACGGAGATATTGTTGCCCTGCTGAGAAGGAATAAAATCATAGAATCATAGAATCATAGAATCATAGAGTTGGAAGAGACCACAAGGGCCATCGAGTCCAACCCCCTGCCAAGCAGGAAACACCATCAGAGCACTCCTGACATATGGCTGTCAAGCCTCTGCTTAAAGACCTCCAAAGAAGGAGACTCCACCACACTCCTTGGCAGCAAATTCCACTGTCGAACAGCTCTTACTGTCAGGAAGTTCTTCCTAATGTTTAGGTGGAATCTTTTTTCTTGTAGTTTGGATCCATTGCTCCGTGTCCGTTTCTCTGGAGCAGCAGAAAACAACCTTTCTCCCTCCTCTATGTGACATCCTTTTATATATTTGAACATGGCTATCATATCACCCCTTAACCTCCTCCACCCCTTAACATGCCCAGCTCCCTTAGCCGTTCCTCATAAGGCATCATTTCCAGGCCTTTGACCATTTTGGTTGCCCTCCTCTGGACACGTTCCAGTTTGTCAGTGTCCTTCTTGAACTGTGGTGCCCAGAACTGGACACAGTACTCCAGGTGAGGTCTGACCAGAGCAGAATACAGTGGCACTATTACTTCCCTTGATCTAGATGCTATACTCCTATTGATGCAGCCCAGAATTGCATTGGCTTTTTTAGCTGCCGCGTCACACTGTTGGCTCATGTCAAGTTTGTGGTCAACCAAGACTCCTAGGTCCTTTTCACATGTACTGCTCTCAAGCCAGGTGTCACCCATCTTGTATTTGTGCCTCTCATTTTTTTTTGCCCAAGTGCAATACTTTACATTTCTCCCTGTTAAAATTCATCTTGTTTGTTTTGGCCCAGTTCTCTAATCTGTCAAGGTCGTTTTGAAGTGTGATCCTGTCCTCTGGGGTGTTAGCCACCCCTCCCAGTTTGGTGTCATCTGCAAATTTGATCAGGATGCCCTTGAGTCCATCATCCAAGTCGTTGATAAAGATGTTGAATAAGACCGGGCCCAAGACAGAACCCTGTGGCACCCCACTAGTCACTCTTCTCCAGGATGAAGAGGAACCATTGATGAGCACCCTTTGGGTTCGGTCAGTCAGCCAGTTACAAATCCACTGAGTGGTAGCATAGTCAAGACCGCATTTTACCAGCTTCTTTACAAGAATATCATGGGGCACCTTGTCAAATGCCTTGCTGAAATCAAGGTAGGCTACATCCACTGCGTTCCCTTCATCTACCAGGCTTGTAATTCTGTCAAAAAACGAGATCAGGTTAGTCTGACATGACTTATTTTTCAGAAATCCATGCTGACTATTGGTGATCACAGTATTCCTTTCTAGGTGCTCACAGACTGTTTGCTTAATGATCTGCTCCAGAATCTTCCCTGGTATTGATGTCAGACTGACTGGGCGGTAATTATTTGGGTCCTCTCTTTTCCCCTTTTTGAAAATAGGGACAACATTTGCCCTCCTCCAGTCTGCCGGGACTTCGCCTGTTCTCCAGGAATTCTCAAAGATAACTGCCAGTGGTTCTGAGATCACATCTGCCAGTTCTTTTAATACTCTTGGATGCAGTTCATCTGGCCCTGGAGACTTGAATACATCTAAACTAGCCAAGTATTCTTGTACTCTCTCCTTAGTTATTCTGGGCTGTGTTTCCTCTGCTGAATCATTTGCTCCAAATTCTTCAGGTCGTGCATTGTTTTCTTTATCGGAGAAGACTGAGGCAAAGAAGGCATTAAGGAGTTCAGCCCTTTCTGTGTCCCCTGTTTGCATTTCACCATCTTCTCCTCTGATTGACCCCACTGTTTCTTTGTTCTTCCTTTTGCTACGAACATACCCATAAAAGCCTTTTTTGTTGCTTTTAACCTCTCTAGCAAGCCTGAGTTCATTCTGTGCTTTAGCTTTTCTGACTTTGTGTCTACACGTGCTGGCTATTTGTTTGAATTCCTCTTTGGTGGTTTCCCCCCTTTCCCATTTTTTGTACACATCCTTTTTTAATCTTAACTCAGTTAAAAGTTCTTTAGATAGCCACCCTGGCTTCTTTAGGCACCTTCCATGTTTCCGTCTCATTGGTATTGCCTGAAGTTGTGCTTTTACTATCTCCCTCTTAACAAACTCCCAGCCATCATGAACTCCCTTTCCCTTTAGTATTACTGTCCATGGGATCTCACCCAGCACTTCCCTAAGTTTTATGAAGTCGGCTTTCTTAAAGTCAAGAAATTGAGTCCTAGTATGCTTGGCTGCTCCTTTCCGCTGTATAGTAAACTTCAGAAGAGCATGATCACTCACGCCTAATGATCCTTCCACTTCTACCCCACTAACCAGGTCATCAACATTGGTTAGGACCAGATCTAAAATGGCTGTTCCTCTTGTTGCTTCTCCCACTTTCGGGACAACGAAGTTGTCTGCAAGGCCACTGAGGAATCTGTTTGACCTTATGCTCTAGGCTGAGTTTGACATCCAGCAAATATCCGGGTAATTGAAGTCCCCCATTACTACTATCTCCCTTCCTTTTGCATTCTTGGCCATCTGTTCCAGGAAGGCATCATCTATGTCCTCCGTTTGGCTTGGGGATCTATAGTAAACTCCCACAATGAGGTCCCTGTTATTCTTCTCTCCCTTAATTTTGACCCAAATGCTCTCACTTTGGCTTTGAGGTTCTAAATCTTGGATCTCTTCACAGGTATACACATCCCTGACATATAACGCCACTCCTCCTCCTTTCTTGTCTGGTCTGTTCCTCTGAAATAGATTGTAACCCTCCATTATTACATTCCAGTCGTGGGACTTAACCCACCAGGTTTCAGTGATGCCTATTATGTCATATTTAGTTTGCTGTACCAAGAGCTCAAGCTCATCTTGTTTATTACCCATGCTTTGCGCATTAGTGTACAGACATTGAAGTCCATTAATCATTCCCCCGTGTCTCTTATTTAAGGATTTTTTCCTCCCACCACTAGGTCTGCGTGCTGTTTGCTCCATTTGGTCTATGACATTTGGATGATCATCTTCATCAATTGATAGACTCCTACCTTCAGGAGCACTGTCTCCCTCCCCCACATTAGTCAGTTTAAAGCCCTCCTGATGAGGTTTCTGAGATTTTTGGCAAAAACATTCCTCCCAACCATTGTGAGGTGCAGCCCATCGCTTGCCAGAAGTCCATCTTCAAGAAACTGCAGTCCGTGATCTAAGAATCCAAACCGTTCCTGTTTACACCCAGAGAGAACTTGCTGCAAGACAGACCCAAAAAAGAAAATAACAGAACACCTCTAGTCATCACATACAGCTCCCAAGTTAAAACAGTACAACGCATCATCAGAGATCTACAACCTCTCCTGGACAATGACAGTTCTCTTTCTCAAGCTCTGGGAGGAAGACCTTTCATTGCCTACAGACAGCCACCCAGTCTTAAACAACTCCTAACCCACAATAATACTACAACCAGACCTAACACGGACACTGGCACCAGAGCCTGCAATAAACCCAGATGCCAACTTTGCTGCCACATACACCCGGACAACACCATTACTGGCCCCAACAACATCACACATACCATCTCGGGACTATTTAATTGCTCATCGTCTAACATTGTGTATGCCATAAAATGCCAACAGTGTCCTTCAGCTCTCTATATTGGACAAACAGGCCAGACCTTACGCCAAAGAATAAACGGACATAAATCGGACATCAGGAATCACAAGACAGAGAAACCAGTAGGAGAACATTTCAATCTCCCAGGACATTCTATACAAGATCTCAAAGTAGCTGTTTTACTACAAAGGAATTTCAGAAATAGACTGGAAAGAGAAGCTGCTGAATTACAACTTATCACCAAACTCAAAACCATGGAAAAACCTGGTCTGAACAAAGACCTTGGATTCTTATCTCATTATACATGACAAAGCCATTTTTCACCTTTTCACCCCTTGCTTTTTCCTGTAAGACCTATTGCAGTCGTTAAGAGTCGTCAACAGGCTCATCACAGCTATCTGCCAATCACCCATTCCCACCACCCTTCTGAGTAATACCCCTCCCCACCTTCTCACTATATAGAAGGGTCTGGAAACTTCTGTTTCAGTGTATCTGAAGAAGTGTGCATGCACACGAAAGCTCATACCAAGAACTGACTTAGTTGGTCTTTAAGGTGCTACTGGAAGGAATTTGTCCTGTTTACACCATTTGCGAAGCCAGCTGTTCACTTCCACTATTTTCCCCTCTCTCCCTGGGCCACGTCGTTCAACTGGGAGGACAGATGAGATGACAATTTGTGCATTTAATTGCTTCAATTTCCTGCCCAGAGCCTCATAGTCTCTTTTGATCTTCTGGAGGCTATTGCTTGCAGTGTCATTGGTTCCCACATGAACCAAGAGGAAGGGGTATTTGTCAGTGGGTTTTATGATTCCTTGCAGTCGTTCAGTTACATCTTGGATCTTAGCCCCGGGGAGACAGCACACTTCTCGAGACATCTTGTCAGGCCCACAGATCATTGCTTCTGTTCCCCGCAGTAGGGAATCCCCTATCACCACTACACGCCTCCTCTTAGGTTTGGTCGGGGTTCTTCTGTGATCTGTCCGTTCCAAGGTCGCCTGCACATTCCCTGAGGACTGACTTTGCTGCTCATCTTCATATACCTGAATATAATCATCTTTAGGTGGGAGTTTCCCCAAGGTCTATCCTTCAGTTTCAAAGGAAGGAAAATAAAAATAAGATCAGTAGAAGATAAAGTAAAGTTTTTGTATAAATACGAAGAAGATCTGCAGAAGGGACTTGGAAAAGAGCCAAGAGCATCGGATAGAATATCACCAGATAGAGGATTAGAGCAAAGAGCATCGGATAGAAGATCACCAAACAGGGGAATATTGGATATATCAGCATTATCCTTTGGATTGGATCTCCCAGTGAACGTGTCACCACCACCACCAACAGAAGAAGAGCAAGCATTGGGTGCAGTTGGAGGAATATCAGCGTAATTACATGATGGCGTTGCAGGTTTCGAGTTGGAATGTGAATGGATTGAATTCCCCAGAAAAAAGGCAGAGAGTCTTTCATTTATTGAAAAAAGAACATTTGGACTTGATTTGTTTACAAGAAACACATGTGATAAGGCTACACAGGAAGATATTGAGTAATAAAAGATTGGGCCAAGAATTTATCTCATCAGATAAAGTTAAAAAAAGAGGAGTGGTCCTTTATGCAAAGGAGAGCCTATCACCGAAATTCATATTCAAAGATGACCAAGGAAGATTTGTTGCAATTGAAATTCAATCACAAGGAGAGAAATTCCTGATTGTAGGTATTTACGCACCAAATGAAGGAAAATCGGAGTTCTTTAAGAAGCTATATGAGACTCTGATGGACTACATGGATTATAATATGATCTTGATGGGAGATATGAATGGAGTGGTGTCTACAAATATGGACAAGGCACAGAGACAGGTAGTCACCAAAGATGGTAGACTACCAAAAACCTTTTTTGACATGACTGAAAATATGGACTTAGTTGACATTTGGAGAATGAAGAACCCTCTGGGAAGAGAGGGAACCTTCTTCTCTGAGGCTAAAATGACATGGATAAGAATTGACCAAATCTGGGTAACCAGGGGACTGGCTCCGAAGATTAGCAAAGTGGAGATTTGCCCCAAAACTTGTTTTGACCATAATGCTGTGAAGATGGAAATGAAATTGATGCCAATTGGTTCCTTTAGATGGAGGATGAACGATACTTTGTTCAGGAATGAAGAGGTGACCAAGAAGGCCCAAAAAACTCTAAGAGACTATTTCGAGATAAACATGAATACTACAGTGGAAAAAAAAGTAATTTGGGACGCAAGCAAAGCGGTTATGAGAGGATTCCTAATACAACAGAATGCAATTAAGAAGAGAACTCAGAATGAAAAAAAGGATAAAATCCTGGGAAAAATAGAGGAAGGAGAGAAGAAACTGAGAGCAAAACCAAAGTCACAGGAGATCCTAAAAGAGATAAAGTTATACCAAGTGCAATGTATGAAGCTGATGAATCAGGAAATAGAATGGAAGATTAAACAGATGAGGCAAAAGACATTTGAATCGGCAAATAAGTGTGGAAAATTGTTGGCCTGGCAAATGAAAAAAAGACAAAAACTCAATACTGTTACGAATTTGGAAGTGGAAGGAAAGAATATACAGAACCCAGTGGAGATCAGGAAGTGCTTTCAGAGGTATTTCAAACAACTTTATACACAGGAGAAGCAGAAAGAAATGGCTATTGATCAATTTTTGAAAATAAATGGACTACACAAAATCTCTCAGGAAAAACAGTTAATGTTGAATTACAAAATAACGGATCAGGAGATGGAAGGGCCCATCCAGAACATGCAATTAGGTAAATCTCCAGGACCAGATGGTCTGACTTCAAGATATTACAAATCTTTGAAAGAATGGTTAATACAACCATTGAAGGAAGTCTGCAATGAAATATTGGAAGGGAGAAAGGCACCAGAGTCGTGGAAGGAAGCTTACATTACACTCATACCAAAAACAGAGACTGAAAAGACACAGCTTAAGAACTACCGCCCCATATCGCTGCTTAATGTGGATTACAAAATTTTTGCAGATATTTTGGCTAAAAGATTTAAAAAGGTATTAGTAGAAGAAATTCATAAAGACCAAGCGGGCTTTCTCCCGGGCAGACATTTGTCTGACAACATGAGGAATATAATTAATATTCTAGAAAAATTACAAGTGAATATCAATACTAAGGCAGTCTTGATATTTGTGGATGCAGAGAAAGCCTTTGACAACATTTCTTGAAGTTTTATGAAGAAGAATCTACATGGGATGGGGGTAGGTCAAGGTTTTGAAAATGGTATAGGTGCAATTTATTCAGAACAAAAGGCAAAATTAATTGTGAACAATGTAATGACAGAAGAGTTTAAGATTGAGAAAGGGACACGACAAGGTTGCCCAATTTCTCCATTGCTCTTTATATCGGTTCTTGAGGTTTTGTTAAATATGATTAGAAAGGACCAAGAGGTTAAAGGTATACAAGTGGGAGTTAAACAGTACAAACTGAAAGCATTTGCTGATGACTTAGTATTGACTTTACAGGAGCCAGAATCTAGTACTAAAAGGGTATTGGAACTGATTCAAGAATTCGGACAGGTAGCAGGTTTTAAGTTGAATAAGATGAAAACTAAGGTTCTAGAGAAAAACTTAACTGTGAATGAGAGAGAGAAGTTTCAGGAGGAGACAGGACTAACATTGGTTAAGAAAGTGAAATATTTAGGGGTTAATATGACTGCCAAAAATGTGAATTTATTTAAGGATAATTATGAAAAATGTTGGATTGAAGTGAAAAAGGATTTAGAAATATGGACAAATTTGAAGTTATCATTGTTAGGCCGAATAGCTGTGATAAAAATGAATGTGTTGCCAAGGATGTTGTTTTTGTTTCAAACATTGCAGATTTTGGATAAGATGGATTGTTTCAAGAAGTGGCAGAAAGATATTTCCAGATTTGTTTGGCAGGGCAAGAAGCCTCGAATAAAATTTAAGATATTAACTGATGCTAAAGAAAGAGGTGGATTTGCCCTGCCAGACCTTAAACTTTATTATGAATCAGCTGCTTTTTGCTGGCTGAGGGAATGGCTGCTTCTTGAAAACACTGACGTGTAGGATCTAGAAGGTTTCAATAATGCATTTGGCTGGCATGCATATTTGTGGTATGATAAGGTAAAAGCACATAAAGCTTTTAAGAATCATATTGTTAGAAAAGCATTGTTTAATGTTTGGATAAGATATAAGGATTTGTTAGAAAGGAAAAACCCAAGATAGTTGTCACCAATGGAAGCGAAGGCACAGAAAAAACTCAATATGGAGGCCAAATGGCCGAAATATTGGGAAATTCTGGAACAAGATGGAGACAGAATAAAATTGCAGAGCTTTGAAAAATTGAAAAATAAAGTGCGACATTGGCTCCATTATTACCAAATAATGGAGGCATACAATTTGGACAAAAAAGGTTGGCTTCCAGGTGGAAAAATCAAAATTGGAAACAGAATTGTTAGATCCAAAATCCAAGAATTTGTCAAGAATGTATAACTTGCTGTTGAAATGGAACACTCAGGATGAAATGGTGAAATCAGCTTTGATTAAATGGGCACAAGATGTTGGACATAACATACTGATGGCTGACTGGGAACAGTTATGGACCACAGGTATGAAATTTACGGCATGTAATGCCCTAAGAGAAAACTTAATGAAAATGATTTATAGGTGGTACATGACACCAGTCAAGCTTGCAAAAATTTACCATTCGCCCGACAATAAATGTTGGAAATGTAATGAGATTGAAGGTACATTCTTTCACCTTTGGTGGACATGCCCAAGGATTAAGACATTCTGGGAGATGATTTATAATGAAATGAAAAAGGTATTTAAATATACCTTCCTGAAGAAACCAGAGGCCTTTCTCCTGGGCATGGTCGGCCAATTGGTGCCAAAGAAGGATAGAACTTTTTTCATGTATGCAACAACAGCAGCAAGAATACTTATTGCAAAGTACTGGAAGACACAAGATTTACCCACCCGGGAAGAATGGCAGATGAAGTTGATGGACTATATGGAACTGGCGGAAATGACTGGCAGAATCTGAGACCAGGGAGAAGAGTCGGTGGAAGAAGACTGGAAAAAGTTTAAAGATTATTTACGGAAATACTGTAAAATTAATGAATGTTAGTGTCAGAGCTGCCCGAGGTCCCAGCTCACAAAGGACCAACGCCAGTTCTTGTTATATACAAAAGTCTTTATTGAAGTTCAGTTTCGATTTCAAAGCCGCGGCGCGCAGCTCTACGTCTCAAACTCTAGACCGCTGAAGCTCCGTCTGAATCTCCTCCCCCCAGACACCAGTTTAAGACTCTAGCCTTGCTCCACCTCTTCCTTTGCTCTTTCCTCCTCTGGGTCCGCCTGTCCACTGGGGTCTTGCCCTTTCTAGACTCTTCTGAAGCTGAATCCCCTGAGTCTTCCCCCTGCCTCCGGCGGGCTTTAGGACCTGGTTCCCAATCCGGGTTTTCTGCCGTCCCGCGCGCCTGTACCTTTGAACTTGGCCGGCAACCTTTCTCCTGACTGTTACACTGTTCCTGTCACTGCTTCCCTCTTCGGGGGGGCTAGCTGGACCTGACTTCCCCTCCGTTCTCTCACTCTCTGATAGAGGCGTGGTCAGCCTTGACTCATCTTCTCTCCCTACTGGAGGAGACGCTGGCCCTGACACATGGGACTCTTCCCCCCCACTACGCTCTGGTGGGGGAACTGGTCCTGATCTTCCGCTGCTGCTTTGGGAGTCCCCGCTGGCCCCTTGCTTCTGGTGCGTCCCCCCTGGGACCCCCCTTGCCCTGGCCATCGGCGCCCCCCTCTGGGAATCTTCTGAATCGCTGGAGAAACTCATGGAATCTCTCGGGCCACTGTCATACTCCCCTACGCTGCCCTCAGATTCTTCCCCTTCGCTCTCCGTTTCCTCTCTCCCCTGTGCCTCTGCTCCTGAGCCCCTGACAGTTAGAAAAATGTTGGAATGAAGTTATATGGCTTTAGTAGAAATGTTATAAGGAATTAAGTATAAATAGATTAATAGAGTGTTAAAGGAAAAAAATAAGGTTAGAATGTGTTAAGATAATTATAGGATAGAAAACAGAGGAAGATGGAAAGGAATTGCTGAAACAATTAACAGAAGTGGAATACAAAAAGGGAGGTGTGAGGAGGTCGCTGAAATAAGTGAATGAAAGATAAGATACTGAAACTGTTTGATGTGTTTTAAACTGTTTTTGTTTTGTTTTGTTAGTTTAATGTGTTAGTGTTATGTAGTGTTTTTGTATTGTATTGTATTGTTTTTCTTTTTTGTAGTGTTTAAATTGTTGGAAAAGTAATAAATATTATTTTCAAAAAAAAAAAAAAAAAAGAGTCCAGTTGGTGGCACTGGCTCAGGGGCGATGCTGACATCACCTACTGGGTAGTTGTATCAATAAGCATTGAGGTATTTGTCTATCAACATCTTGATTCTGCTGTCACTAATGCATTTGACAACTTTGGAGGTTAAATCAACACGAAGAGCTTCAATATCTCCCTTTCTCATATAAGATGTTTGTTTTGGAAGTAGGCTCTTCTTACCCTGAGTATATGTGTGTCTCAGAACAGGAAGATTTCAAAGCATTGAACACTTTCCACAGCCTAATGTGAACAGGGAAATAAAAGTTATTTTGCCTAAGACCTCTCCTGGCATATACACTCAGAAACCAAAAGAGCCATCTCAATTTTCAATTAATAGATATTCAAGAAGTATTTTTCATGGGAGGGACATACTAAAAAGAACACAAACAACATTCCAGGTCCCTACTCTTGCTGTTAATTTATGGATGGTTAGCTGTCCAGCCAGCCAAAAAGAGGGCTGCTCTATAATATATTATATTCTTAATTCTTAATTCAGAATTCTTTAAAAGCAGTTTTTACTCATGAAAACCTCAACCAAGAATCTGAGTGCATTTTAACAGCACATGCAAGACTTTGACTAAGTGTGTCACTGGTCACACACAGCCTTTATGCAATTCAGCTTTTACTATATTTAGTAAACTATCTCTCAATAATAGCATCTAAATATATTAATTTCATGAATACTAATCAGCATAAACACTCAACCGTCTTTACAACCCATTACCCAACTTTTCTCCCGTTCCAACATTCTCACTTCTCTTCTCATCTGTCTGAACATGGGATTTAAAACCCCATCCCTTTTGACGACAACACTACTTTTTTCCATACATTTGTACATTTTTACTTTTGATCAACATTTAACAAGTGGTTTCTAAATCACCCAGGGTACCTATGCAACAGAGTCAATGTAATGGGGTTTGGGGTTGCTTGTGCGTAAGGGGCAAACTGCTCCAAGCTGAGTAGTTTGGTTAGAACTTTCCCCTGGCTGGACAGTCAGTACTCCGTGACTGTCTCAATCACTGGCAGAATCCGTCAGTGGGCGTTTCCGGAATTTCTTCCAACATAAAAGTTCTTTGACACCAAGTCGCTGCCTAGCTTCTCTGCGCGGAAGCTTTCTGCGCAGAGTGGGCGTCCCAAGAGGAGGTCCTGTGCTCTCCCCGCTGGCTTCACTGGAAGAGTCCTGGAGCCTTCCCTCCGAAGCTCCCTCAGCCTCCCCTTTCTCCCTGGCGTCACGTCTATTTCCTTCCCCCAGCGGAAGCTCCCCCTCTCTCCTTGCTGGTTCCCTCTCCAGCATCATTAGGGAGCCTTACCACCACCCTTGACTTTGATGGAAGTTCCCTGACAGTCAATAAGAAACAAACTTATTAACAAAAATATTAAGATACCAGGTAGCTCAATGCACAGTGAATTGATGACATTCAAATTCTGAAACCAGTACATGATTGTATTAGTAATTGAAACCTTTCCACCTTTATCATGAAAATATAAAATTTGACCTCATGAGCAACTCATGTCACTTTTAATGTGAAAGACCAAATAATCCTTTTTTATACTTGTACTCTGCAAGATTCTAGGTGTTTTAAGGTCTGTTTCCCAACCCCCTAACATGCAGCACAGTGAATGTGGCAGAGTTGGGAACCCCTTCATGCAGGGTTCTATTCCTGGCGCCTCTGCGCATCGGCAGAGCACATATCTTTTTTTTCCGGACCCCACGTGTTGGCAATACACGACCAGAATACAGAAAGGAGCTTACAAGGGTTTTCAACTGTAGCTTGACATTTCCAATTGTCCAAAAAAAAACACTGCAAGGGGGTTGGTTTATTTATTTATTTTTTCTTAACCCCTAGGACACTCCACCCACCTAGCATTGTTTCTCACTCAGTCACCTTTTCTCCGCATCCTGTCAGTGGCCTAGACGGACTCGTGTCGCTAGGAAACGCACCTCAAGGACCACACTTCGCTTCGCCAGTGGCTCTGAGCCCCAACGTCTCATCCACTCAAAACATTCACTGGAGTGTCCCCATACACATACAAACATACAAACCCCCATACACACACAAACCCCATGCACCTCCCCAATCCCCTTTACCCATAAACTTCCCAAGACCGGTGGCACTTTTACTGCTCTTCTACCGGCAAACCAGTGGCACACTACTGCTCTCTACTGGTTGAACCCAGCGGCACCCTACTGCTCCTACTGGGCGGGGCTGATCAAACCCCTGACTCCCACAAACAAGCTGTGGAGCCTACCTTTCCCTTCCCTTGGGCACCCTTTTCCCCGTGCAGCTGCTGTCTTTCTTCCGTCTCTGCTGCATCTCCACTCAGGTACGGGGTGGGGGGCTCCCCCTAGAAATGGTAGGGTGCGCGCTTGGAGTCACTGACGCCGACCGAGCTGTTTGCTTCGCAGTGACGCCTCGGTCCTTTGTCCTGTCCTCGGAGAACGCGGAATCCCGGACGAGCCCCCAAGAAATGTAGCCTTATTGGAATTCACTGATTGGGTCAGCATTGCTCCGGGACAGGAGGAAGGAAGTCAAACGACACCTGAGGTTGATTCAAAGAAAGAGATTATTCTGCTCTCTGGATAGCAGAAGGCACTTGTGTGATCAAGTCCACAGCAAGTCCAAAGAAATGACAGGTTTCATGCAGTTTATATATCCTCCAGGCACCCTCTCACTCCTCCCCTAGGAGCCCAACCACGTCGGCGTACGTACACAGGTTGACATCACATATGTTCCTGCTCTGGTACTCTCAACCATAAAAGGATCTTCCTTCCTGTACTTCTGACCATAAAAGGATATTCCTGTTCCTACTCCTATCTTGGAGCAAGAGGTCACTACTTCCGAGAACATGCTCTGGCGTTAGTCCCAGACTCGGGTCTCTACGTCATTTGTGGTCAGGACATAAGATATGTCTGTGTCTGTTCTACTGGTAAAGTCAAGGCCAGTCTTGCCATCAAACTGATAAGGGAGAGAGCTGTGTTCTTGTTTTGCATTTGCTCAACGGCTAAAGTTTATGCATTTTAGCTAAGGAGAAATGGGGATTTTGGTGCAGTTTAAAAACTGCCTGCACAGTCAGTTTTGGGGTTTGTGAAACCCATTCCTTCAGAAGTACCACTTCACTCCATGAGAGATTAAACTATGGAGTTAACTGTATGAATATTTAGTGATGGCCACGGGGAAAAATTAAAATATTTTTGGAACAAAAACTCTAGCCCACTGGTCTTATGCACCCTTTTAGAACTAACCTTGGGAAATTATTCCAATAAAAGAGACCACTCCAATACATAGAGCTTTCTTAGTGTTATGTACTGAAGTTCTCACCCTGGGCCAGCAAATGAAGTTATGCAAATGAAGGTTCAAAAGTGACGTTCGGTGATTGGATAGTTTTAGAAAATGGCAATACTTACATTGTTCTGGAGCTGTATATAAGCAGGCTGACTGAGCTCCTCAGTTCAGTTCTGTTCCAGCTTACAAATAAAGAGCTGCTTTGGAAGAATCGCTGTGTCGTCTGATATGTTCGTCCACAACTTAACACTGGCGATGAAGGTGGGATCGATGGACATCAGAGCACAGCCAGATGCGGCCATCCTCTGAACTGAGCTGAATCACTGAGCTGAATCACTGAGCGAAATCACTGAACAGAACCAATTCAGAGCTGACTGTTCTGGCTAGAGCACTGTGTTCCATCCATCGCCCTTCACGCCGGCATCGGAATCATGGCTTCACTTCTGCCTCTACCGCTGTTTGCGCCAGCCTCTGAATCATGGGACTCCTACCTCGCTAGGTTTGACTGCTACCTCCAAGCCAACGAGCTGACAGCAGTATCAAAGGAACGGAAGCAGGGCCTATTCCTCAGCCTCTGTGGGCCTGAGGTGTTTTTTTTTTTATAATAAATTTTTATTGAAGTTTTTCCATAAAAAAACAATAAACCAATCCATTTATATATCACATATTTCACCTTGTTTGGACCTCCCTCAACTTCTCTGACAATCTTTCGTAGTTCAAATCCTCTCCTCACATTCCTTCTTTAGATATTGCCATTAAATATTATATTTCTATCCTTGCTTGCCTTTTGGCAATACTCCTTCTATTTTCACAAAGCTTCTTTGAAACACGCTAGCGTTGTGCTATCCTCACATATGTTTTTCAAATACTCTGTAAATTTCCCCCAGTCCTCAATGAATTTCTGGTCTTTTTGGTATCTAATTTTCCCTGTTAATTTGTCTAACTCTGCGTAGTCTGTTAGTTTTGACCTCCATTCCTCCAAAGTCGGAACCTCTTCTTGTTTCCACCTCTGGGCCAACAATATCCTTGCTGCGACGGTAGCATATTGAAACAGTTTACAGTCTCTCCTACTTATATCCGTTCTTGTTATTCCCAGCAGGAAGAGTTCTGGTTTCTTAACAAAGCTATATTTTAGCATTTTCTTTAGTTCATTGTGTATCATCTCCCAGAACCCCCTTACTTTTTTACAATCCCACCACATGTGCATAAATGTACCTTCCTTCTCCTTACACCTCCAACATTTATTACAGGTTTTGTACATCTTTGCTAATTTTGCAGGTGTCATATACCACCTGTAAACCATCTTCATTACGTTTTCTTTTAATGTAACACATGCCGTAAATTTCAAGTTTTCATTCCATATTTTCTGCCAATCACCAAGGTCTATGTTGTATCCTAAATCTTTGGCCCATTGAATCATAACTACTTTCACCTCCTCATCTATTGTGTGCCATTCTAACAAAATTTTATACATTTTAGAAATTGTTTTGGAGTCGTTATTCACTATCTCTATTTGGTATCTCGAATCTTTTTCTTTATACCCCTTTTCTTTCACATCCTTTTTAAACATTTCATTTATTTGATGGTAATGCAGCCAATCAAAGACGTATTCTTTAACTTGTTCGTATGGTTTTAATCTCCACTTTCCTCCTTCTTTCTCCACCAAATCTCCATAGGTAATCCAATCACTTCTCATATTTTCTTTTTTGACCCCCATGACCTCTAACGGGGATAGCCAATGTGGCACCCCCCCTTCCAATATATTTTTGTATCTGTCCCAAACTTCCCATAGCGATTTCCGGAAGATGTGGTTTTCAAAGGTTTTATATCCCTTCTTCTTTTCTTTCCAAAGATACGCGTGCCACCCGAATCTGTTGTCGAATCCTTCCAGGTCTAGGAGTTTTGTATTTTTAAGTTTAATCCATTCTTTTAGCCAGCAAAGACACGATGCTTCGTAGTATAGCTTCAGATCTGGCAGGGCAAAGCCTCCCCTTTCTTTTGCATCTGTGACGATAAAAAAACTGAAAAATGGAAAGGCCCCAGGACCAGACGGCTTTACAGCAAGATATTACAAGGAATTGGGAATATCCCTGTTGATACCACTGAAAGAAGTAATGAACAACATATTAAAGGAGAAAGAAATTCCAGAGACATGGAAGGAAGCACTTATAACCTTTATTCCAAAAGAAGATGCGGACTTAACCCAAGTAAAGAATTATAGACCAATCTCACTATTAAATACGGACTACAAAATTTTCACAGGAATTATAGCAGAAAGATTAAAAAAGGTTTTACAAGGAATTATCCACGACGACCAAGCGGGTTTCCTCCCAAGCAGACAGATGAGAGATAATGTGAGAAATGTAATAAATATTTTAGAATATCTGTCTGCAAGAAACGAGAAACAAGCAATGCTGATGTTCGTGGACGCTGAAAAAGCATTCGACAATGTCGCATGGGATTTCATGTTGAAAAATATTGAACAAAGAGAAATGGGAAGTCACTTCTTCAATGGAATTAAAGCAATATATACGGAGCAAAAAGCGAAGCTGATAGTGAATAATGTAATAACAGAAGAAATAAAGATTTCTAAGGGTACCAGACAGGGATGCCCATTGTCACCACTACTATTCATTCTGGTCCTGGAGGTGTTATTGGACTCAATAAGGAAAAAAGAAAGTATAAAGGGGGTGTCAGTAGGCCAAAATCAATATAAAGTCAAAGCCTTTGCTGACGACTTAGTCTTGATGATAGAAGATCCGCTGGAGACGGCAGCTGAGATACTGAAGGAAATTGAAACATTTGGAGAGGTGGCAGGTTTCATAATAAACAGGAAAAAAACTAAAATTATAGTTAAAAACATGGAAAAAGCAACAATGGAGGCACTGCAGCAACAAATTGGTATTGAAATTGTCAAAAAGGTCAAATATCTGGGAATATGGCTAACCCCAAAAAATATTGATCTGTTCCAAAACAACTATATCCCGGTGTGGAATGGAATTAAGAAGGATCTGGAAGTATGGAATAGATTAAAACTATCCTTCTGGGGTAGAATCTCAATGATTAAGATGTTAGTGCTACCAAAGATGCTGTTTTTATTCCAGATGTTACCAATATTAAAAGGAGTGGCGATTTTTAAGGAATGGCAAAGGACGATTTCTAGATACATATGGCAGGGCAAAAAGCCGAGAATTAAATATAAATTACTAACAGGGCCTGAGGTGTTTGAGATGGCCCGAGCATTGGCTGCGCCTGAAGCAGTCCAGGCAACACCATGGGACACAATCCAAGAGAAGCTCCGCAACCACTACACGCCAAAGCCGTCCAAGATTGCTGCCCGCCATGCATTTTACCACCAGAACCAGGCAAAGGGGGAGTCAATCAACAACTACACCACCGCCCTGCAACAGGCTGAAATGCACTGCGAGTTCCGAGACTTAGACGATGCCCTGATGGATTGAATCATCTGCGGGGTCCGGAACATCCATCTGCAACGGCGTCTCCTTGCCAAGCCAGACCTCACGCTGCAGAAAGCCATTGAGGAGGCTGTGGCCTCAGAAGCTGCCCAGGATATCCGCAAGGCCAGCAGCCCACGTCTTGCTAGGAAGCCAGTTCCAGTGCAACACGAAGAGGCCAGCAGTGATGAGGCATCCTCCAGTGAAGACGATGACGTGCACCAGACAAAGCGGGAGCGCAGGAAGTTCCAAAAGAAGTCCAAGGGCCAACCGGAATGTGCCGGCTGCGGAGGCAACCATTCCCGTGCCAAGTGTCGATTCAGAGACGCCATCTGTCGGACGTGTTCCAGAAGGGGCCACATCGCTAAGGTCTGCCGATCGGCTCCGTCTGACACCCCCCCTTCACTGACTCGCAAGTCCAAGTCTTCACTCCAGTCTGCCAAGGAAAGCTGTTTCGCTCTCACCAACTGCCGCTGCCCGTCTGGAACCATGATTGGCCAAACCGACTCGCCTACGCGATGCAAGCTGAACGTCACGGTGCTCATTGAAGGAGCTCCATGTGACATGGAGATCGACACCGGGTCTGCCCTGTCCATCGTGTCTTGGAGCATCATCAAAAGACTGGTACCCAGAGTGTCCAAAAGGCAACTCGACTCTCACCACGTACACCTGAGAGACTACCAGGGAAACGACATTCTCGTGGTAGGCGTTGGCCAGTTCTGGATCGCCTTCAAGGATTTTTCTGGCCTGCTCCGACTGGTGGTGGTTGAAGGTCAGCGGCCAAGCCTCCTAGGGATAGACTGGTTTGATGCCCTCGGCTTGGAAGTCACCGGTATCAACTGCATCTCTAACGCAGAGACTGAGGGTCTGGTCAAAGACTTTGCCGACGTTTTTGACGGCACTTTGGGGCAATATACAGGTACGCCCATCTCCTTTAGCCTTGATCCACAAGTTGCCCCCATCAAGCTAAAGCCACGCCGGGTTCCCTTTGCTCTCAAGGCTAAGGTGGACGAACAACTGGACAAGCTGATCACCCAAGGAGTTTTGGAGGCAGTTGACCATGCCAAGTGGGAAACCCCCATTGTCACGCCTGTCAAGCCAGAAGGGTCGGTGAGAATCTGCGCTGACTACAAGTGCACGATCAACAAGGCACTTCAGCAGCACGCTTACCCAGTTCCTGTTGTTCAACACCTGCTGCATTCCCTGGGTGAGGGTAAGATCTTCGCTAAGCTGGACCTTGCCCAAGCCTATCAACAACTGCCCGTAGATGATGCCACTGCTGAAGCCCAGACGATCGTCACCCACCGAGGGGCATTCCGTTGCTGTTTGCAGTTCGGGGTGAGTGTGGCTCCTGGCATCTTCCAAAGCCTTCTGGAGCGTCTCCTGCAAGGGCTTCTGGGCGTGGTACCGTATTTTGATGACATCTTGGTGTCTGCAGACTCACACCAGCAGCTGTTCGAACGCCTCCGCGCCGTGCTGACCAGGTTCCAGGAGGCCGGGCTCAAGGTAAAGAGGGAGAAGTGCCAGATCGCCGTTCCACAGGTGGAGTTCCTGGGCTATCTTATCGACGCCTCCGGCCTTCACCCGACCACATCCAAAATCCGCGCTATCCAGCAGGCCCCCATCCCAAAGAACAAGATGGAGTTGCAGGCGTTCCTGGGACTGCTGAACTTTTATAATGTGTTCCTGCCCCACAAAGCCACGGTGGCTGAGCCTCTTCACCGACTCCTCAGCACAAAGACACCTTGGTCCTGGGGTCATCGGGAGATGGCCGCCTTCAACGCGGTCAAGGCTCTCCTTTCATCGGACAGTGTGCTGGTACAGTACAGTCAAGCCAGGCCGCTGGTCCTTGCCTGCGACGCCCCACCTTTTGGCATTGGCGCTGTCCTTAGTCACCGTTTTCCAGACGGAAGAGAAGCACCACTCGCCTACTTTTCCAGGACACTATCTCCAACGGAACGGAATTACAGCCAGCTCGACAAGGAGGCACTGGCATTTGTGGCTGGAGTGAAAAGGTTCCATGAATACCTCTACGGCAGGACTTTCGACCTCATCACCGACCACAAGCCGCTCCTGGGCCTCCTCGCCAGTGATCGACCAACTCCACCGGTCCTCGCCGCGCATACTGTGATAGACTGTTTTCCTGGCTGCCTACCACTACTGGCTCGTCCATCGCCCGGGGAAATCGATGGGCCATGCCGACGGCCCCAGCCGTTGCCCTCTTCCAGCGTTTGTGGAAGACCCGGCTCCTGCTTCATCGCTCCTCCTGATTGAGGATCTTCCAGCAGCGCCTGTATCGGCTGCCACTGTAGCCTCCGCATCTGCCCAGGATCACACCATCAGCCGTGTGCTCAACTGGGTGTGGAGGGGGTGGCCACAAGGGCCTTTTGCATTGGAGTTCCAACCATTCGCAACCAGACAACATGAACTCTCGGCTCATCGCAGCTGTCTGCTGTGGGGAGACCACGTCGTGATTCCCCAAAGACTCCATCAATGTGTCCTGGAGGCTCTGCACGTTGGCAACCCGGGAATCGTCAAAATGAAGGCATTGGCTCGGTGTTACATCTGGTGGCCTAACATGGACGATGCCATCACTGCCTGGGTGTCCGCCTGTCAAGCGTGCCAAGAATTGAGGCCTGCACCACCGGCAGCTAAGGGACACATTTGGCAGACGCCCAAGACACCCTGGTCGAGGGTGCACATTGACCTGGCCGGCCCCTTTCACGGCCGGACCTTTATGGTAGTGGTGGACGCCTATTCCAAATGGCTGGAGGTGGCCCTGATGCTGTTAGATAAAATGGCATCCGGCAAGTTTCCTTGCTGCGTCACTGGCTGTCCGTGCCGGTCAAAAACTTCTTCCAGCTCCCTTAGCTCTCTTAGCAGAGTTCACGCAGCGGGGAAAGCTGTTGCTTTATGTGGGTAATAAATCGAACTGCAAAGCAGGCTTTTCTCTTATCTCCAATAGTCTTTAATGAGTAGAATAACAACATAAATCAGCCCGGCGAATTGGCTGCCATCCCTCCGCTTCACCGTCAAAAGCGAAAGAGAGACACACACACAGAGAAACACTCCCCTATGTGAACATAGCCACGCCTCAGAATGTGAGACGTCACTCAGAACTGCTTAACCCTGTAAGTTCTGATTCTCCTCACACCCCCTCTCGTCTCGCATCCTGAGGGAAACTGTGATCACACATCTACAGACCTCTTTGAGTTCAACTCCTTTCCCATTGCCTCTTGCCCCTTCCTGGCTTCTGTCTCAGGCAACTGTTGAACTTTCTCGAAACTCTCAGGTTCGCACTGTGCAAAACCAACCCACGCGCTGGTGACCTGAAACCTCTCAGGTGGTACCCCCTTCGTGGAGTGTGCGGAACGTCTGAGCACTGTCTCAGGTGCTCCCTCTGACCCACTGGGGCCAGCAAGTGTTTCACTGGTACCAGAAGACTTCCCCTCTGACTTACTGCGTCTTCGGGCCTTCTGCACTTAGCTAACGGGAGACGAAGGCTCACTCTTGGGCTCTCTTTTAACAACCTGTGGAGATGCCCAATCCTGTTCTTGACCCTGGTCAGCGACCTGGTCCTCATCAACAGGTTCAGCTTCTGCCTCTCCCTCCTCCTCAGAATCAGACAGACATTCTGAGAGAACGTCAGGATTCGCATGGATCCTTGACCAACCATTCTGCTTACAGAACTCAGCATTTCTGCTGACTAGAATCCTGGACTGATCACCATCTGGATATGCAAACCTCCACCCCTTTGTCCCAGGCTCGTACCCACAGAAGATCATTTTCCGGGACCTCGGGTCACCTTTCTTTCGTTGAACCTTTGGCACAAGCACCCAGGCTTCGCAACCAAAGACACGGAAGAAATGCACCTTCAGCTTCTTCTGGTGCAGCAAGAAATACGGGGTGTCACCTACCACTGAATTGTAGGACCTGTTCATCGTGAAATTGGCCGTCTTCATCGCCTCCCCCCCAAAACTCTGAGGCAAACCAGAGTCAAACAGTAAAGCGTCAGCTGCTTCGGCCAGTGCCCTGCTCCTGCGCTCCGCCACACCAATCTCCTGAGGAGAAGTAGTAACCGTCAACCTGTGACGTATTCCCTTCTGGCGGAAGAAACTCTGCAGAGCAGACCCAGTGAACTGCTCGCCTCGGTCACTCTGAAAACCCTGCACCTTGGTGGAAAACTGTAGTTCCACTGCCGCAACCCAATCTTTGATCAGTTGCGCTGCCTCGCTTTTGCGTTTCAGCGAGAAGACCCACCTGGTCCTACTAAAATTATCTGTCAGCGTCAGCGCAAATCTGGCCCTGCCCAGACTCTCTGGCATGGGACCACAAAGGTCTGTGTGCACAAGCTCAAAAGGCTTTGTGGTTACCCTCTCCAATCTAGGATAACTGCACCTTTTAACCTTTGCCCTTTTGCATGCCCTACAATCTAGGGATTTACCACATGCTTTCATCTTGCAACCTACAGTGCACTCGGGCAACTTTTGGATATCTTCCCAACAGCCATGTGACATTCTCCTGTGCCACAAATGAGCACATGAATCATGAGGTGGAACGTTTGCACACTTCGCCTGTTGTGCTGGTCCCAGGGGGGATGAGGTACTATTACCGTAGGCCAAGATCAACAGGGAGCCGGGCGGGGTAGCAGGAACGATGGTAGGGCAGAAGCAGGAAGCCAGGCGAGGAACCGGAACACTGGTAGGGTAGAAGCAGGAGTCCAGGCGGGGAACAGGAACACTGGTAAGGCAGAAGCAGGAGTCCAGGCGGGGAACAGGAACACTGGTAAGGCAGAAGCAGGAGTCCAGGCGGGGAACAGGAACACTGGTAAGGCAGAAGCAGGAAGCCGGGCGAGGAACAGGCACACTGGGAGTGCCGAACAAGGACTGGGTAAAGCAGATACTTCACAACGACGTTGCTCCCACAACCTGGGACCGGGCTGCCTGACCTTTATCTTCTTCTAAGGCCGGGGGCGGTCCCGGCCCCCAGAAGCCCCGCCTCTCTTGGCCTTAAGGCGAGCACTCCTCCTGGGAGACACCAGTTCCCTTCGCCTCTCTGCCCTAAGCCTCTGCAGGTCAGGAGAGGCCGAAGGGTTACTGGGCCCCGGGGGAGGCTCACCTGTAGCCACTGAGTCTTCCAGCACCTCTGGGGCCTGAATGATTTCACCTGGTGCCTGCTCTTGAGTTTCCTCAGCAACTAGGCCTTGCCCCAGTTCAGCCGGCCCTGGAGGCGGGGACTCCTGCGCCGGCTGGGATTCCTCCGGATCACTCTCAGACTCGGAATCCCAGGCCATCACACCATCCCCCCTCCCAGGCCCCCCCTCACTTGAGGGCCCGGACCCGGCTTGCTGGGATACGCTGCATGAAACTCCCGGATGCAGGCAGGTGCGTGGACGTTGACCGCTGGTTCCCAGGAACGGTCCTCTGGCCCATACCCCTTCCAGTCAATGAGATACTGCAGCCTTCCCCTGCGGTATCGGGAGTCCAGAATGCGTTCCACCTCGTACTCAGGCTCTCCCTGCACCAAGACTGGCTGCGGTCGGGGACGGTCCGGGTGGAACTCGTCGGGTGGGGCCACTGGACTCAGAAGGGACCTGTGGAATACCGGGTGAACCTTCAGGTTTGCTGGCAACCGGAGACGGAATGCCACAGGCGAGACCTGGTCCACGATAGGGAACGGGCCGGTGAACCAGGCGTCCAGCTTCCGCGAAGGTCGAGAAGGGTGGAGGTGGCGAGTGGAAAGCCATACCAAGTCACCGACATGAAGTTCCGGCCCCACCTGGCGGTGGCGGTCGGCCTGGACCTTGTACGCCTCCTTGGCCTGGTGCAGCTGCTCCATCAACAGCTGTTGCTGGGACTGGAGCTCCTGAAGTCACTCTGTCACCGCAGGGACCATAGATGCCAGCAGCACATCCGGAAACAACCGTGGATGAAGGCCATAACTGGCTTGGAACGGGGTCTGCTGGGTGGACGCATTCACCGCGTTGTTATAAGCGAACTCCGCCAATGCTAGGTGGTCGACCCAGTCGTCCTGCTGGTAGCTGCAGTAACACCGGAGGTACTGTTCCAGTACCGCGTTCGCCCATTCCGTCTGGCCATCAGTCTGTGGGTGGTAAGCAGATGAGAGACAGACCTCTGTTCCGAGGGCCTGGTGCAAAGCACGCCAAAACCGGGACGTGAACTGAACACCGCGGTCGGATACTACACGCTCAGGTAGGCCATGCAGGCGGAAGACATGCTGAAGGTACAGCTGCGCGGTTTCCTTAGCTGAGGGTATGGATGGGCAGGGGGCACAGTGCACCATCTTCGTGAAGTGGTCGGAGAAAACTAGAAGGCAGGTGCAGCCACGAGACGGGGGTAACTCCACTACAAAGTCTAGAGAAACTGTGTGCCAAGGACGTGGTGGAACCGGCAACGGCTGAAGGAGGCCGGGGGGTCGCCCGGTAGGCCCCTTGGCCCGCCTGCAGACGTCACAACCAGCGACGTAGCGAGCCACGTCAGCCTTTAAACGGGGCCACCAAAACTCACGGCTTACCAGATGGGTGGTCCGATACCGCCCAAAGTGCCCCGCCGCTGGAGCGTCATGGGTCATCCGGAGAACCTCAGCCCGCAGCGGCCCTGGTGGGATGTACAGGCGCCCGTAGTGCAGCAGAAGACCCTGATGCGAGACCAGCCCTGGATACTGAGGGCATGATCCTTCGGCCAGTTCCCGGAGTCGTTCCTGGGCCCAAGCGTCGACCCGCTGCTGTTCCCGCACCCGAGCCTGCAGTGGCTCGACCTCCTGGGTGGCCAGGAACGCAGCTGGTGGTAGGATCGTGGTGGGTGCCGCTTGCTGAACCGTGTCTGCGTTGTCTTCAGGTTTCCGGGACAGGGCATCCGCCTTCTGGTTTTGGGAGCTAGGGATGTAGCGGATCCGGAACTGGAACCGGGAAAAGAACAACGCCCACCGGATCTGCCTTTGGTTCAGCTTGCGGGTGGTCTGGAGGTATTCCAGGTTCCGGTGGTCGGTTCTCACCTCCACCGGGTGTCTTGCTCCTTCAAGATGGTGGCGCCAAACCTCAAAGGCCACCTTGATGGCCAGCAGTTCCCGCTCCCACACGGTATAGTTACGCTCCGCTGGAAGGAGCTGGCGGGAATAGAAGGCGCAGGGTAAGAGTGGCGCTTCCGGTCCGTGCTGCTGAGACAAGACGGCACCGAGAGCCGTACTGGAGGCGTCAGTCTCTACCACAAAGGGTCGAGAAGGATCCGGATGTTGCAAGATTGGCGCTCTCTGGAAACAGGCCTTCAACCCTTGAAATGCCTCCTCCGCCTCCTTGTCCCAGGAAAACGGCGTCTTGGGGCGCAGAAGCCGGGTCAACGGGGTGGTGCGGTGAGCATAATCCGCAATGAAGGTCCGGTAATAGTTGGCGAACCCCAGGAAACGCTGTAGGTCCTTGCGGTTCCGAGGTGCCGCCCATTCTCGAACCGCTGCCACCTTCCCAGGATCCATTTGCACCCCACCTGGTGAGAGTCGATGACCCAGGAAGTCCACTGACTGCTGATGGAACTCGCACTTGCTGAGCTTTGCATACAGACGATGCTCGCGCAAGCGCTGCAGCACGGTCCGGACATGGCCCTCGTGGCACGCCGGGTCACGGGAGTAAACCAGAATGTCATCCAAGTACACCACCACGTACTTGTCTAGCAAGTCCTGGAACACGTGGTTGATGTACCGTTGGAACACAGCAGGCGTGTTGCACAAACCAAAGGGCATAACCAGGTATTCAAACTGTCCATACCGGGTCCCGAATGCTGTCTTCCACTCATCCCCGGCGCGGATCCGAATCAAATTGTAGGCTCCCCGGAGGTCTAGCTTGGTGAACACCTGCGCCCCTTGCACCCGCTCCAGTAACTCCGAAATAAGGGGCAAGGGGTACCGGTCCGGGATGGTAATTTTGTTCAGGGCCCGGTAATCATGGCAAAGGCGGAGCTCCCCACATTTCTTTTTAACAAAGAGCACTGGTGCAGCAGTGGGCGAGGTAGAGGGTCTAATGAACCCACGCTCCAGGTTCTTGCGCAAGAAGTCCTGCAAAGCCTCGCGCTCTGGCTCTGTTAACGAGTATAAGCGACTCACCGGTAGAGGCGCTCCGGGCTGGAGGTCTATGCCGCAGTCAAAGGACCGATGCGGCGGCAGCTGGTCTGCCCCCCGTTCCTCGAACACGTCGTGATAGTCCCGGTACTCAGCGGGGAGCGTCGCAGCCGCCTCCTCAGTGGGCGCAGCTGCTAGCATCTCAGTCTCAGCAGGAGAATTGGGGTCTGGGAAGTGTACAGTCCGTTTGACCCAGTCAATCTGCACATTGTGAGCCTCTAGCCAGTCCATCCCAAGCACCAGGGGGAACCGGGGCATGGAAGCAATATCCAGAGTTCGTATCTCACGGTGCTGCTGGAGGCACAGGACCAGGGGCTGGGTCTCTTGAGTGACGGCGCCCGAACGCAGTGGCCGTCCGTCGATTGCCTCCACCTGTACCGGTTCTGGCTTGTTCCGAAGTGGCACCCGATGCTGGGCAGCAAAAGCAGCGTCCATATAAGAGCGGGTTGCCCCTGAATCCACCAGAGCATGGGTAAGAATCCATGGCCCTCCTGGAGGGTATAGATGTACCGGAACCATAAGGTGTTGTAATTCAATTGGTGCGGCCCCATTCTGTGCTGTTTGGGACCCCCGGTAGCTAGGGCCATCAGCTACTGGGGTTGGCGGTTTCCCTGCGGCTGGCGTTTCTCTGGACAAGACCGAGCGAAGTGTCCACTTCCGCCACAGTAAAGACAGAGATTTCCCTCCCGACGCCGCGCCTTCTCTGCAGGGGAAAGGCGTGGCCGCACTGCCCCGAGCTGCATAGGCTCCTCCGTTAAATCAGTTGTGACCGTGGGGCTGCTGGAAAAAGCTGGTGCCGTGAACTGGAAGTGTCGGCGACCCCGGGCCTGACGACGATCCTCCAACCGATCGTCTATTTGTAGACACCGTTGAATGAGAGTGTCTAGCGTGGTGGGGCGTTCCATTGTGGCCAACTGGTCCAGTACCTCGTCTGAAAGCCCCTCGAGATACTGGTCCCGCAGTGCCGAATCATTCCAGGTCAAGTCCTGTGCCAGCAGCCGAAACTCCGTGGTATATGCGGCCACCGTGGACTTGCCCTGTTTCAAACGCCGAATCGCCCGGTTGGCTTGACTCCCTTTCTGGGGATTGCCGAACGCGGCCTCCAAATGATTGCAAAACCCCGTATAGTCTGCCAGCAAGGGGGAGTCTTGCCTGAGTAGCGGCAACGCCCACTTGGCCGCCTGGTCCTTTAACAAACTAATCAAAAAGTGCACCTTGGTGCGGTCGTCAGGAAAGTTCCGGGCTCGCCCCTGAATATACAGCTTGGCCTGGGCCAGGAACATGGGAAAGCTGGCCGGGGCTCCATCAAATTTCTCAGGCAAAGCCACTGGGTACTTGCCAGGAGCCGGGGCGTCGGCCCCAGGAGCCGGTAGGGCTTCCAAGCGTTGCTGAAGTGCCACAACCGCGTCACTGAGCTGCTGCACGGTGTGAGTCAAGGTCTGGTTCCTCTGGGCCAAATCCACCAGTGCAGCCGCCTGGTCAGCCATGGCCTCTGGCTCTTCCCGAACGCACCCCTACGAAGGGGGAGTGCGGGTAAGGCGGGAGCAAACTGTGCTGGTCCCAGGGGGGATGAGGTACTATTACCGTAGGCCAAGATCAACAGGGAGCCGGGCGGGGTAGCAGGAACGATGGTAGGGCAGAAGCAGGAAGCCAGGCGAGGAACCGGAACACTGGTAGGGTAGAAGCAGGAGTCCAGGCGGGGAACAGGAACACTGGTAAGGCAGAAGCAGGAGTCCAGGCGGGGAACAGGAACACTGGTAAGGCAGAAGCAGGAGTCCAGGCGGGGAACAGGAACACTGGTAAGGCAGAAGCAGGAAGCCGGGCGAGGAACAGGCACACTGGGAGTGCCGAACAAGGACTGGGTAAAGCAGATACTTCACAACGACGTTGCTCCCGCAACCTGGGACCGGGCTGCCTGACCTTTATCTTCTTCTAAGGCCGGGGGCGGTCCCGGCCCCCAGAAGCCCCGCCTCTCTTGGCCTTAAGGCGAGCACTCCTCCTGGGAGACACCAGTTCCCTTCGCCTCTCTGCCCTAAGCCTCTGCAGGTCAGGAGAGGCCGAAGGGTTACTGGGCCCCGGGGGAGGCTCACCTGTAGCCACTGAGTCTTCCAGCACCTCTGAGGCCTGAATGATTTCACCTGGTGCCTGCTCTTGAGTTTCCTCAGCAACTAGGCCTTGCCCCAGTTCAGCCGGCCCTGGAGGCGGGGACTCCTGCGCCGGCTGGGATTCCTCCGGATCACTCTCAGACTCGGAATCCCAGGCCATCACACCTGTGCTTCCTCAGCGTCCCCCTTACCCTCCAGAGGTGTCTCCAGAACAAAGAGGTTGTTCTGACATGCAACACTGACCAGTTGTCTCCCACCCCTGGAAATAGAACAGACATTATTTTCAAAGCAAATCTTATACCCTTCCTGTAAAAGACAAGATACAGATAAAAGACAATGTTTCATTTCAGGCACAACGTAGACCTCCAGCTCTGCCTGTAAAAAAGAAACAAACACATTGCCAACAGTGGTTAAATGTCTCTGTGGCCCATCAGCAAAAATGACTGTCTTTCCAGTTAAAACAGCCCTGCAGTTCCACATTTCACCACTAGGTGGCGCTGGCATCAGATGATGACTGGCACCGGGGTCAATGACCCAACGCAGCACTCTGCCCTCACTGGAGTTGTCCTTTAGCGTTGCCATGGAGGCTAGATAAGAACCGTCCTCCACACTTCCTGTGTCACGTCCTCCCTGCGCATTCCCACGCTGGCCCCCTCTCCTGGACTGGCTGCCATGGAAACCTGGCTGACTGCCATGGGAAGCGACCTTGGAGACATCCTGCTCAGCCTCTCTGGCTCTCCGCGGACAGGATCGATGCAGATGGTAAACAGACTTGCAGATAAAGCAGCGACGAGTGGAAAAAACCTGAACTGGGCCTCCAGCTGGCCTGGCCCCCCCTCTGCAGCCGGATGGGCTCTCTGTGCCAGCTCTGCCCCCTCTGAAACAGCGTTCCTCCTCGTCACACACAGTGGAAAACTTTACAAACTTTCTTTTGGCCTTCTCTGCCCCCTCTGGGCTCTCGGCTTTCACCCGGCCCTGGTCTCCTGCTGAGCTTTTACACAGACTCCTCAGCACCTCCCAGGCAGCCTGAGCCGACTCAACGCCCTCCAAGTGGGGCAACAGCAAAGCGTCCACGCTTGCTTTCAACATGCAGAGCTCCCTTTGCATTCTCTGCTTGCTATCCTCCAGCAAAGCAGCCTCAAAGCCTGCTGCGTCAACCTCAGCAGCAACTGGCGTGGGGGGTGCTGGCTCCTTCTGGGCTATACTCCAGAGCCCTGTGGCCAAAAACCACCCCCTCACTCTTCTAACCCAGATATCCCAGGACTGGGTTGTGAGCTTTTCAAACGGGACGGAATATGACTCCTGGCCATCTGCCATCTTCTCCCCCGGGGCTCAGCTTACTCACATAACAGCAGCTCCTCTGGCACCCGGTTCTGCAGATCAGATCCTCCCCAGCGAGCTTCTTTCTGCCTCAAACGTTAGGCAAAACACCAACTGGCTCCAGCTCAGCTCAGCTGGCTTCCCCCACACACAGGCACAACGCAGCAACAGCTTCAAAGCTTGGCTGACCCCCCATAACCTGTTAGATAAAATGGCGTCCGGCAAGTTTCCTTGCTGCGTCACTGGCTGTCCGTGCTGGTCAAAAACTTCTTCCAGCTCCCTTAGCTCTCTTAGCAGAGTTCACGCAGCGGGGAAAGCTGTTGCTTTATGTGGGTAATAAATCGAACTGCAAAGCAGGCTTTTCTCTTATCTCCAATAGTCTTTAATGAGTAGAATAACAACATAAATCAGCCCGGCGAATTGGCTGCCATCCCTCCGCTTCACCGTCAAAAGCAAAAGAGAGACACACACAGAGAGAAACACTCCCCTATGTGAACATAGCCACGCCTCAGAATGTGAGACGTCACTCAGAACTGCTTAACCCTGTAAGTTCTGATTCTCCTCACAGATGCCCTCCACCACTACCGAGGCCGTCATCTGTGTGCTGCGAGGTCTCTTTGCGACGCATGGGTGTCCTGATGTCCTTGTCTCAGACAATGGACCACAGTTCACGTCAGGCACTTTTGAGCGGTATCTTTTGGGACTGGGCATCCGCCATGCCCTAATGGCACCATTTCATCCATCCAGCAACGGGCAAGCAGAGAGAATGGTGCACTCGGCAAAAGAGGCACTGGCGTGCCTGGACCGGGGAGACTGGCACGAGCGGGTCGCCAAATACTTGTTCGTACAACACATCACCCCTCATGCGGCCACAGGGCGGAGTCCTGCTGAACTGCTTATGGGCCGCCGCCTCAGGTCCCCGCTCGACCGGCTGCACCCAGACTTTGCCGTGGCCGAACCCCCAGGCTGTGCCAACGCGCCACGGTCATTTGTTCCCCGAAACCAGGTCTTTGCCCGGAACTTTGTGGGGGACATTCCTTGGGTGCCAGCCACAGTAGTGGGAGTCACTGGACCTCGCTCGTACCAGGTGGCACTCGAAGACGGACGCTTGTGGCGCCAGCACATAGACCAGCTTAGGCGCAGGGTTGGGGACTTGGACAGTACCATGGTGCCCCCAACTGCGCTCGTGGCTCCGGAACAGACACTTACAGATGGTGAGGCTCCACCTACACCTCTCTTGCAAACTGCCGGCGTGGAGCCAAACCAAGCTGCTTCAGAGGATCTGCCAGACTTACCACAGACTCAGACCACTGCTGTGCCTGACATTCCGCCAACTCCACTTGCGGAGATTCCACCCACAGCAGCGGATCCAGGGGACTTGGTTTCAATGCCACCTAGGGTCGCACCACAGCCTCAGCAAGAATTGTGTGGCCCCCCGGACTTGGCTACCAGTCCCCGGCGGTCTGGCAGAGTTTCCAAGCGCCCAACTTATTTAAAGGACTATGTTGGACATGTATCACTGTTGGTCTAAGTATGTGAAATGTAACCGATATGCTTTTGTGCCTAATTGAACCATTACGTGTAGTGCTGTATATAAGGAAACCATTACGATTGTAACTAACGCCTTATCTCGGTGGGGAGGGGTGTTATGTACTGAAGTTCTCACCCTGGGCCAGCAGGGGGATACTGTAGATAGTTATGCAAATGAAGGATCAAAAGTGACGTTCAGTGATTGGCTGGTTACAGAAAATGGTTACTGTTGCATTCTAGTGGAGCTCTATATAAGCAGGCTGACTGAGCTCCTCAGTTCAGTTCTGTTCCAGCTTACAAATAAAGAGCTGCTTTGAAAGAATTGCTGTGTTGTCTGATATGTTCGCCCACAACTTAACACTTAGTGACATTTTTGAACAATTGCACAGAAAGGTAGAGACAGAGACACTGCATTAAAGCTGATCATTTTACATTCTCCTGTATAATTTTATATACATTTGTGTCAAGAGAAAGGCAAAATAGATAGAACTAGCAGGATACACACAGGTGAAGGGAGAGCTGAGACAATCAGAGCTTGGGTTGGATATTACAAAACTATAATTTAAACCAGGGATCAGCAAACTTTTTCAGCAGGGGGCCAGTCCACTGTCCCTCAGACCTTGTGGGGGACTGGATTATATTTTTTTTTGGGGGGGGGGAATGAATGAATTCCTACGCCCCACACATAACCCAGAGATGCATTTTCAATAAAAGCACACATTCTACTCATGTAAAAACACACTGATTCCCGGACCGTCCGCGGGCCTGATTTAGAAGGCGATTGGGCCAGATCCGGCCCCCGGGCCTTAGTTTGCTTACCCATGATTTAAACATTTATTTAACAGTCACAAAGATCAAATATGCACAACTTTTTTTTTTTTGCAGAGGTCATCCTGCAATTAACTATCAGCCTCATGCAGCCTTCTCCTGTCTGTCCACATGCTCATCATATGGAGACCTGAAAGCATAATGCAGAGAATTATATGCTGAACTTACATTCTTCATTCCTCCTTTCATAACAACTTTCCCAAAACATTTGTCTTATCTTTTTGGAAGATATTTCAGGCTTTAGGTGTCATCATAACACTAATGTTTCATAAATGATAGCAACAGGGCATTACTGAGAACTGGAAAAGGCACTTCAGGTGTGGTGTGGTGGTTATGAGCGGTGGACTCATAATCTTCAGGCTGTTATTATTGCACTAAGATACACAGCAGGACCAACATATACTTCCCCAAAACATCATATCAAGGACTGGAAAAAGAGCATCATGCTTAGATCACAAGATGATGCAGGTGTAACCCAAAAACCATCTGCAGTTGGGTGGCTAAAATGGACACAAACATTGACATGAGACAGCCACTGTAGCAGCAGAGTGGAGTTCACTAAAGAAAAGATGATCCTTTGGGGGAGGGCAAATCGAATCTGCCCCCCTTCCCACGCATCTACCTGTGAAGATGTTGGTGTGCTGGCAATCAAAAAATGTGTGGCAAGGTGAGACAAAGGTTTTTCTTAGCTATACATGCAGGGAGGGAGCAAAACTCCAGTAGAATTGTGCCAGCACTGCAGTGGGCTTAGCTCAGCCCAAATTGGCTGCTGTGTAGGTCTGTGAGGCCCTCACTTCATTTATAGTCTCCTTTATCCCCAGTGGGGACTCCAAAAGAAACACATCCTTCTCCTGACCTCTACTTGGTACTCACACCATGCCGCCAGTTCTAGTGGTGCATCCAGCACAGGGGTCAGCAAACTTTTTCAGCAGGGGGCCGGTCCGCTATCCCTCAGACCTTGTGAGGGGCCGGACTATTTTTTTTTTTGGGGGGGGGATGAATGAATTCCTATGCCCCACAAATAACCCAGAGATGCATTTTCAATAAAAGCACACATTCTACTCATGTAAAAACACACTGATTCCCAGACCGTTCGCGGGCTGGACTTAGAAGGCGATTGGGCCGGATCCAGCCCCCGGGCCTTAGTTTGCCTACCCATGATCCAGTACCTCAGGGGCTCCCCTTGGTTGCTTATGAGAAGAACTGGCTCTGCATTCCATATAAAATGTTGTTGTGCCTGCTGTTTGCTACAGAGACTGGAGATTCCTTCCCCCAGGTTTTGGCCCTGATCAAGAACCAGTTAAGCACTTCCATGCCCCATTCATTTAAAGTGCAGAATAAACTTGGCCCTTCCATGAATCCCACTGAAATCTATAACATTATTTGGTTGTGTCTCAGCATATTCATAGGAAATGTCACTATTACAAAGAGTTTGGAAGAAGAGTTTGGACTTGATATCCTGCCTTTCACTCCCCTTCAGGAGTCTCAGGCTAACAATCTCCTTTCCCTTCCTATCCCACAACAAACACTCTGTGAGGTGAGTGGGGCTGAGAGACTTCAGATAAGTGTGACTAGCCCAAGGTCACCCAGCAGCTGCATGTGGAGGAACGGGGAAACAAACCCAGTTCGCCAGATTATGAGTTCACCCCCTTAACCACTACACCACGCTGGCTCAAAGACTAATAGATGCCAGCTATACATAACCTTTAGCTTAAAAAATAGCAACAATATCTATCTAATGGAACAGTGCAGTGTACTAGCTAGTGTCATAGAATCATAAAATCATAGAATCACAGAGCTGGAAAAGACCACAAGGACCATCTAGTCCAATCTTCTGCCAAGCTGGAACACATAAGCAAAGCACTCCTGACAGATGGCCAGCTAGCCTCCACTTAAAAATCTCCAAAGAAGGAGACTCCACAACTCTCCAAGGTGGAGTATTCCACTGTCTAAGAAGAACTTTCTGACAGTAAATGCTGTTAATGTTTAAGTGGAATCTCTAGAACAGCAGAAAACAATCTTGCTCCCTCTTCAACATGACATCCCTTCAAATATTTAAACATGGCTATCATGTCACCCCTTAATCTTCTCTTTTCTAGACTAAACAAATCCAGCTCACTAAGTCTCTCCTCATAGGGCTTGGATCCCAGACCTTTTACATTTGGTCACCCTCCTCTGGACATGCTCCAGCTTGACAATAACCTCCTTCAACTGTGGTGCCCAGAACTGGACACAGTATTTCAGGTGAGGTCTGACCAACCAGAATAGAGTGGTAGCATTCCTTCGCTTGATCCAGACACCCAGAATCGCATTGGCGTTCTTAGCTGCCACATCACACTGTTGACTCATGTTTAGCTTGTGGTCGACTAAGACTCCCAGATCCCTTTCACAGGTACTGTTGTCAAGCCAAGTGTCCCTCATCTGTGCATTTCATTTTTTCTACCCAGGTGTAGTATCTTACATTTCTCCCCATTTTGTTGGTTTTGGCCCAGCTCTCTAGGCTATTCAGGTCATTTTGAATTCTAACCCTGTCTTCTGGGGTATTAGCAACCCCTCCCAGTTTGGTGTCATCTGCAAATTTTATTAGCCTGCCCTCTATTCCATCATCCAAATCATTTATAAAAATATTGAATAGCACCAGACCCAGGACAGAACCTTGTGGAACCCCACTTGTCATTTCTTTCCAGGATGAAGATGAGCCACTGATGAGCACTCTTTAGGTTTGGTCCTTCAACCAATTACAAATCCACCTAACAGTAGCTTCGTTTAGCCCACATTTTACTAGCTTTTTTGCAAGAATATCATGGGGGACCTTTTCAAAGGCCTTACTGAAGTCAAGGTAAGCTGATACAAGGGAAAGCAGGATTGTAATTACCGTAAAAATTACTGATCACTTTGGATCAGCAGTCTCAACCTAACCCGCTACGTGGAGAGAGCCACGTGTTCCTTTGGAAGGCAGGTGGAATACAGTGTGATATACTGACAGCTGCTTTAAAAGATCTTACTGTAATTTAAAACCCAGTATAAGAATAAAAGAAAAAGGATAGTCCCTGTGTGGATAGTCAAGTCTGCATGATGGAGCCACCTCCAGTGACCATGTGGCCTGATGTAAGAGGGTTCTAAAATCAGTCCTGAAAGCAGACTGATCGAGAATGACACACGCATAGGCTTTGCTCTCCCATTAACAGGGTGAACTGAAGCAAATTCTTGCCTCCCTTTGGCCTTAGCAATATTTCCTACAGCATTCTTTTTGAAGGGCATTGGCGAATTAGGTGAGGGTCACTTTTCTGTTTTACCACCAACCCCCAGACAAGAATGCTACAGCATAAGCCCCAAACGCTCAGTCTCATAACAAAAAAATACTCAACGGAGTTAGGGCTGAGGGTAGGGGATGAGGATGTTTCACCCCTCCCATTGCAAGAATCTGCTGACAATGTTTCAGAAAGGAGGGGGTGGATTTTGCTCATTGCTTCTTCCGCTCCAGCCTGACTTCAAAGGGAGTCTGAGTGTTATCTGTATATAGATAAGGTGACTGCTCAAGCAGCTGTAACACTCATGCAGTCCAGCGTCTCCAATTAGTCTTTAGTTAGTTTATAGATATAGATAAAGCAAATGATCCAGCATTGCGTAGAAAAAAATGGACACCTGAGATAGCAATTGCAGTTGAGAATAGATTGAATTCACAAACTGCAAGTAAGTTAAGATCAATTATAATAAACAATTTATCAATAGACTCCTCCCTGACGGCTTACGAAAATCTCATTGAGTCCTTGCAGGATGTGGTTTCGGTTAACATAAACTCAGCCGGCAAGCCACGCACTGCAAAAGGGCGCAGTTGGTTTGACCAAGAGTGCCGCACAAAGAAGGAAGCCTTAAGGAACGCTTATTTGGCCTATAGAAACGCTGGATTAAACTACTTACCTCCATCTTATTTCAAAATCAAAAAAGAGTATAAAGCCCTTTTGGCCTCAAAAAAAAAGGCAGTCCGAACAAAATTCCTGGTCCCTGCTATTGAATGCCTCACTAAACAATGAAACTAAACTCTTTTGGCAACTGGTCTCTGACTCAATGAAAAATAGTTCCTCAGCCCCCAGCTGTGTCATTCCAGCTCAGGTTTGGGAGAACCACTTCAGAAATATATTTATGGAAAATCCAAACCTCCCTTCCAGTTTACAGGAGGGTGACAGGGCACAATTGTCACTGCTCCCTAATTGGAGGCCGGTTACTGTGGAGGAAGTCCATACATTAATTGGGAATCTGAAGAGTGGAAAGGCTCCGGGGAAAGACTTTATCCCAGCTGAGTTGATTACATCAAACCAGCACTGGTGGGCTCCGATTCTGGCAGCACTTTTTACGGTAGTAAATAACTCGGGTAAGGTACCATATAGCTGGAAACATGCTATAGTAGTCCCAATCTTTAAGAGAGGCCACCCAAATGTACCTTCCAATTATAGGCCAATTAGCCTGCTCTCAATAATTGGGCAGCTGTATGCCCGTTTCCTCAGTAGCAAACTGACAACTTTTCTAAATGAACACAATATACTATCTGAAGCCCAGGCAGCTTTTCGTGAGAACCATTCAACAACAGACCACTGTCTAATGCTGTCCTTCCTAGCCGAGAAGTATACCAGGCCTCTACAGGGTAAACTCTTCATGGCCTTCATGGATCTGAAATCAGCGTTTGACTCCATCCCCAGATCCCAGCTATGGTGCAAATTAAGTCTGATTTTGCAGGACAAACGACTTCTCTTTCTCATAAAAGCCCTGTACAATGGAACCAAACTGCAGGTCCAATGCGGTCGACAGGGACAGCTATCGAACAGCATCGAGATGACTAGGGAGTTGAGACAGGGTTGTATTTTGGCCCCCACATTGTTTTGTCTATTCTTAAACGACCTAGAAGAGAACTTAATGGACCCAGATGGACACATTCCAAAAATAGGAATGAGAAGGACCCCCTTGTTGTTATATGCTGATGACGTGGCCATCATCTCACGTTCCAGACCGGGTTTGAATTATCTGCTGAGGAAATTTTCTGATTACTGTTCTGAAAATGGTTTATCCATTAATTATGAAAAATCTAAAATTTTAGTCTTCGAAAGAAGATTCTCCCGATCTAAATGGGTGCTGGATGACCATAACCTTGAACAGATAAAATACTTCAGTTATCTAGGGCTCACATTCCATCATACAGGAGCTTGGAAGCACC
Organism: Podarcis erhardii; assembly: GCF_964252035.2. NCBI lineage: Eukaryota > Metazoa > Chordata > Lepidosauria > Squamata > Lacertidae > Podarcis > Podarcis erhardii. Next base: position 24,544,874 of record NC_138506.1, read on the forward strand.
ATGGGCAAACCTCCCTTCAAAAGGCGGAGATTACAAAGCTAGCCATACTCAGATTCTTCTTCACAAAGGGCGGCAAATATGTTCCAGCAGCCTTAAGGGTTTTCAACGCAAAGCCCGTTTCCCAACTCCTGTATGCAGCAAATGTCTGGCATAATGGGGACCTGCCAAAGCTAGATGGCTTTCAGGCAAAATTTCTATGATCTCTGCTGCAGGTACCCAACTGCGTCCCCAACTCCGTACTTCTGTTAGAAGCTGGTGAATGCCCAATTTCAACTAAAGCATGGTGGGCTGCCCTAAAACATTGGCTCAGGATTTCAGTGTTTAATCTAGGGAAGGGTTTGTACCAACACCTGACCAATGAGGAATTTGTCAGCAAATGGAAGAAGACCATGGCTAAAAAAGCCACCTCTATTGGTCTGTCTCCCCCCCCCCCCCAACTGTATTACCTGGGTTATGAAGGTGCCCAAAAGATTTTAAAGCAAAGATTATGGGATAATGCACACAGTGACTTGCGATCTCGATCACACGCAGTCTGTAGTCTGCTGACAGTAGGAGTTCAATATGGGTATGTCTTTAAGTTAACATCTTACATTAAAAACCTGACAGTACCAAACTACCAAAGCCAGACTAAATGTCTTTCCCTCTGCAGTGTTGGATGGCAGGTTGAGAGGAGTTCCCTACCAGGACAGACTTTGCTCGTGTGCTCAAGACATCGATTCCATAAAACATATTTTGTTGCATTGTGCAAAATATGAGCAGGCCAGGGCTGAACTGATACTACCCTTGCTGGTACCTTTCCTGGGAAAATCAGAGGCTCACTATGTCAGGTTCCTACTGGAAGACAGGACAAATGCTAGAACGTTAGCAGTGGCAAAGTTTTTATCAGTGGTTGCAAGAACAAATGAGCCCTATATTCTAAACAAAATGCTTGTCTAACCTGGAGGTAGGCGGTATGAATTGTGTATTGATTTGCAATGATTTGTTGGGTCTCTGGACCGTAATAAAGATTGATTGATTGATAGTTTATACAGTAGCTGCAGAGAATAAAAGAAGTTATACTTCAGAGCTATCGTTCATGTGGTTCATACTCTGCTGTGCTCCGCTGACTTTTGGAACTGAGTTTGGTGCTCACAGCTCTAAGTTGTGAGTCCACAGCACTTAGACCTGCTCCCTGCAGTGGAAGGTCTCTGGGAGTGCTTTTCCCAGCTCGCCTGGCCCAGTCGGGGCTGAAGAGGTTGAGCCCAGTCGTTGGCACTGGCTCAAAGGCGAAGCTGACATCGGTTCTGGGCCCAGTGGCTTCTGACGCTAATGCCAGACGGCAGAACAGAAGCTGCATGTTGGATTTATTTGCGGTGCCTAGAAGCAGTGTTTCTGGAGCTGTTTTTGGAGCTGTTTTCCTCGCTGCTGCTGCTGCTTGATTTATGGAGGTATGTTGCTGGTTGCCAAGAAAAGAAGATAGCGTCCCTGTTTGCCTGTTAATTGCGCTCTGAGTGGGAGAGAGAGTGGCTGAAGGAGTCCAAGGCTTTATTTGTGTTGCACGTAGGGAAGTGTCTTGCTTTAATTAATAGCAGACATCCGGCCAGATGGCTCTATCCTTTCCTCTCCTCACACCCAAGACCTATCCAACGTGGCAGGTCAAAATGAAAGCGCTTTTACAGAAGGAAAAGCTATTCCACACCATAGAAGATGACCCTCCCCAGGAGGATGCAGATGAATGGCCTGAGTGGCATGTTGCAGACATGAGAGCCCGGGGGACAATTGTTTTGAGTGTTTCGGACCACTTGTTGGTAAACTTAGAGGGTCAAGAGACTGCACGAGCTGTTTGGCATAAACTGAGAGATATGCATTTGAGACAAAATGCCGGTTCCAGCATGATTTTCTTCAAGAAGCTGGGCAGGTTGCAATTAAAGAAAGATGGTGATTTGCCCAGCCATCTGTCCCAATTAAAACGCCTCAGACAGGACCTTGTTCAGCAAGACCTGAATATTTCAGAGGCTTTGTTTGCAGTGTTAGTGATAAATAGCCTAGACGATTCTTTCGACGGCGTAGCTGCCCAAATTTCTACCATGCCTTCTGACCGGCTAACAGAAGATTATGTGTCTAGTGTGCTCTTGAATGAGTGGGATCGCAGACAGGCTGTTAGAGAAAGCCGGGACAATGCTGTTGAAAATGTGCCTAAGTCTCCAGCAGGGAAAAGTGAAAGTGCTGCTAAAGCTCTAAAATTGCAGCGTTGCTTTTCATGTGGCGCTCAAGGCCATATGAGTTTCCAGTGTAAGAAAACTTCAAAGAAGAAGGGAAACTTCAAAGGCAGAGGGGGGGGAGGACGAAATCCCCAAGGACCGGCTACATCAAAGGCTTTGATCTCATGCTGCTCCAATCAACGTGGGCGGAGGTTTTTTTGTCATAGACTCTGGCTGTACCAACCACGTGTTCAAAGATAAGGATCTCTTTGTTCATCTTGAGAAGCAAGAGAAAGTAATTCATCAAGCAGATGGGAATGTTCTCAGAAGATTGGCTCAAGGAACTGTGTTTTTAAAGAGCCTTAATGCAACAATTAAGAATGTCCTGTATGCTCCTCATCTTCAGGACAATAATAATAATAATAATAATAATTTATTATTTGTACCCCGCCCATCTGGCTGGGTTTCCCCAGCCACTCTGGGCGGCTTCCATAAAAACCAGAAATACACTAAAATATCACAGATTAAAAACTTCCCTGAACTTCCCTGAACTTCTTTTGAGTGTTTCTCAGCTTGATTATCAAGGGTTCAAGGTGGTTTTTGCTGGATCTCGTTGTGAAATTCGTCGAGATGGCAATCTCATTCTGTATGCCAAATGTGTTAATGGTTTATATCAATTGCCTTTTGTTACAGGTACAGCTGCTGAAGCAACTGAGAAAACATGTTGTAACATTTCTGTAGATAAGAATGAGAAGCTGCATGATCAATGTATTCATGAGTACCACCGTCTTTATGGTCATTTCCATTTTCAGGCAGTGGCTAAAATGCCAAGCATGGTTGCGGGCATGAAACTGAAAAAATGACCTTACCATATGAAATGTCTTTCTTGTGCTGAAAATAAGGCTAAGCAAGCTCCCAAAGGTGTAAAATCTGGGAGAAAAGCCAAGAAACCTTATGAAGTCATACATGCTGACTTGGTGGGACCTCTAGCGCTCTCTAGAGGCAACTCACGTTTTTTCATGGTGCTGATAGATTCCCATTCAAGATATGTTTGGGTCTATGTGCTGCAAAAGAAATCTGAAGCTTTCCCTAAGTTTCGACAATTTTGTGCATGGCTCAGGAATGTACACAATGAGAACATACATTGTTTGTTTACTGACGGGGTGGAGAATTTTGTTCAGAAGAATTTGAGTGTTTTCTTACTGAACAGGGCATAGAGCACATGACTTCCACGCCCAGCTCTCCATGGCAAAATGGTTTGTGTGAACGAGTGAACCAAACCTTGCAACAAGGTATAAGAACTCTGTTGCACAATTCGGGCCTACCCAATCCCTTTTGGGCCGAGGCTCTTTCCTGTTTTTCTTATGTGTACAATCGTAGATATCAGTCTGCTATTGATTGCACCCCATATGAAATGCTTTACAAAAGGAAGCCATACGTAAAACATTTCAAAATTTTTGGTTCGGAGGTATGGGTGCACACTTTGCAGGACAACAAATTGAGCAAACGTGGTGAACATGGTATTTTTCTTGGATATGAAAAGGGTTCCTATCGCGTATTAATCACTGACACAAAAGCGATTAGGTTGACCAGAAGCATGGATTGTAATCCAAAATGGGACAGAGTTGGCATTTTTCAATGTCATCCCATTTCAGATGATGATGGTGCAAAAGCAGTTAAGAAAGAGGCAGATTCTGTTGTTGTTGCTGATGATAATGCTGATGCCAACGTGATGGGAAGTTTTGCTTCTGCACATGACTCTGGCAAACCGCTCTAAGCTGAAGCGTTCCTTCCTCACCCACCCTAGAATGTTTAGTTCACATTGAGTTCATGAAACATCGTATCCTGACCTGTTCTCAATGCATGGTTAACCACATCTACGGAATGTGATAGTTATGTTCTTTTAATTCGGAAGATAGAGATAAATTTCTGAACGCATACGGAGAGGACCTTCACAAAGGAATTGATCTACTTCCAGGGCCTGAAACACCAGAGGTACCTGCACCCTTGGATCCCAAAGATCCAGCGAATAAGGTACCACCCCCTGAAAAATAACCAGATTTATTCAGGATGTCTCTGCAACTTTTGAGTTGGAACATTAATGGTTGTAACATCCCGGAAAAAAGGAGGAAAATTTTTCATATATTAAAAAAAGAACAATTGGACATTATTTGCTTACAAGAAACACATGTGACTAGGCTCCACAGAAAGGTGTTAATAAATAAAAGACTTGGTCAAGAATTTATATCTTCGGACAGAGTAAAGAAGCGAGGGGTGGTGATATATGCAAAAGAGAGCCTGTCACCTAAATTTTTATTTAAAGATGAACATGGAAGAATTCTAGCAATTGAGATACAGCATCAAGGAGAAAAGATTTTGATACTAGGAATTTATGCACCAAATGATGGGAAATCGGAATTTTACAAGAAGTTGCATGAGATTATGCTGGATTATCTGGACTACAACAACATCATTATGATGGGAGATATGAATGGGGTCGTATCGACTAACATGGATAAGTCACAAAGCCAAAATGTTACAAAAGACAGCAGACTACCAAAGACTTTTTTTGAAATGACAGACAATATGGACTGGATTGACATTTGGAGAACCAAGAACCCCCTGGGAAGAGAGGGAACATTCTTCTCTGAAGCCCAGCTGACTTGGACAAGAATCGACCAAATATGGATAACTAGAGGTCTGGCACCCAAGGTCAGAAAAGTGGAAATCTGCCCAAAGACCTGCTCCGACCATAATGCACTGAAGATGGACATGACACTACTGCCAACCGGTTCCTTTAGATGGAAGATGAATGACAACTTGTTTAGAGATCAGGAGATTATTAAGAAGGCCCAAAAAGCTTTGAAGGATTACTTTGAGATAAATATGAACACTACGGTGGAAAAAAGAACTATCTGGGACGCAAGCAAAGCTGTGATGAGGGGGTTCTTGATACAACAGAACGCTGTAAAGAGAAGGACACAAAATGAAAGGAAAGACAAGATCCTGCAGAAAATTAAAGAATTGGAGAAGAAGTTAAGATCAAACCCGAAGTCACAGCCGATTCTGAGAGAAATTAAACTTTACCAAGCACAATATTCGAAACTGATAAATCAGGAAACAGAGTGGAAGATTAAATTAATGAAACAAAAAACTTTTGAATCGGCGAATAAATGTGGGAAACTGCTTGCGTGGCAGTTGAAGAAGAGACAAAAATTAAATACAGTTACAAATCTAGAAATTGAAGGAAGAAATATTCAGAACCCCATGGAAATCAGAAAGTGTTTCCAGAGATATTTCAAAAAATTATATACTCAAGGGCCGCAAGACGAGGTGGAGATTAAACAATTTTTGGAAAGAAATGGACTAACAAAGTTGTCACAAAAAAACAGATCAATCCTGAATAACAAAATAACATGACAAGAGATTGAACAAGCCATTCAGAACATGCAACTGGGCAAATCTCCAGGGCCAGACGGCCTGACCTCCAAGTATTATAAGACATTAAAAGACTACTTGATCCAACCAATGATGGAGGTCTGCAACGAAATTATGGAGGGGAAGAGGGCGCCGGAATCGTGGAAGGAAGCTTTCATCACATTGATACCAAAATTGGAAACTGAAAAGACACAACTCAAGAACTATCGTCCCATTTCCCTTTTAAATGTGGATTACAAAATATTTGCAGACGTCTTGGCAAGCAGATTTAAAAGAGTTTTAAACGAGGTAATCCATAAAGACCAAGCAGGCTTTCTCCCAGGTAGACACATGTTTGCTAATACAAGGAACATTATTGACATTTTGGAACTTTTGCAAACAGACATAAATACAAAAGCAGTGTTAATTTTTATAGATGCGGAGAAGGCCTTTGATAATATCTCTTGGAAATTTATGAAGGGAAATCTAAAAGAAATGGGAGTGGGACGGGGCTTTGAGAATGGGATTGATGCAATATATTCAGAACAAAAGGCTAAATTGATAGTTAACAATGTGGTTACGGAAGAGTTTAAAATTGAAAAAGGAACACGACAAGGCTGCCCGATTTCCCCTCTGCTATTTATTTCGGTTCTGGAGGTGCTCTTGAATATGATCAGAGGGGACCGGTTGGTGGAAGGGATCCAGGTCGGAGCGAAACAATATAAACTTAAAGCCTTTGCAGATGACCTAGTTTTTACTTTGCAGGAGCCGGAATCTAGTACGAAAAGAGTATTGCAACTGATACAAGACTTTGGTCGGGTAGTGGGATTTAAATTAAATAAACAGAAAACCAAGGTGCTGGGGGAAAATTTGACAGATACAGAGTCAGAACGGTTTCAGAGGGAAACAGAACTAACTGTGGTTAAAAAAGTAAAATACCTAGGGGTGAATATAACAGCAAAAAATCTGAGTCTATTTAAGGATAATTATGAAAAATGTTGGACTGAAATTAAGAGAGACTTGGACAGTTGGACAAAACTGAAGCTTTCTTTGTTAGGCCGAATTGCTGCTATTAAGATGAATGTATTGCCAAAAATGTTGTTTTTGTTTCAAATATTACAGATTGTGGACAAGACGGAGTGCTTCCGGAAGTGGCAGAAAGATATTTCTAAATTTGTCTGGCAGGGCAAAAAGCCCAGAATTAAGTTTAAGATATTAACTGACGCGAAAGAAAGAGGGGGCTTTGCCCTGCCAGACTTAAAGTTGTACTATGAAGCCGCAGCTTTCTGCTGGCTAAAAGACTGGCTACTTCTGGAGGACACTGATGTACTGGACCTGGAAGGCTTTAACAATGCTTTTGGTTGGCATGCATACTTATGGTATGACAAGATTAAGATCAATAAGGCCTTTAAGAACCATATTGTCAGGAAAGCAGTACCCCAGTTAAACTTGCCAAAATATACCATTCGTCTGATAATAAATGTTGGAAATGTAAAGAAAATGAAGGAAGATTCTTTCAACTCTGGTGGACATGCCCTAAGGTGAAGGCCTTCTGGGAAATGATATATAATGAGTTGAAAAAGGTATTTAAGTATACCTTTACTAAGAAGCCAGAGGCCTTCCTTCTGGGTATTGTCGGCCAGAAGGTGCTAAAGAAGGACCGAACATTTTTTATGTATGCAACAACGGCAGCAAGGATACTCATCGCTAAAAACTGGAAAACTCAAGATCTACCCACACTGGAAGAGTGGCAGATGCAGCTGATGGACTATATGCAACTGGCCGAGATGACTGGCAGAATCCGAGACCTGGGAGAGGAGAGGGTTGAAGAAGATTGGAAGAAATTTAAGATGTATTTACAAAAACATTGTAATTTGGTTGAATGTTAAGAAGGATGCTAGATTATAAAAAATTGGCCACCACTAAATTAGATTTGAATTTGATGATAAGTGAGATTAAAGAAAACATAAACCTTTTGGAGAATTGCTAGATTATATTTAAATGAGTTGATATAAGATCGTAAACAAGTTGATAATTTGCTTGGAAAAACCTTTTAACGATGTAAATGGGAGCGGGAGACGTGAGGGAGTCCAAAGAAGTGATGAAACCATGATATGATATAAGTAAGGTTGTTTATTATTTGTGCATTTGTATCCAAAAACTTTAATAAATATTTATATATAAAAAAAGTTATGTTCTTTTAATTCTTGCTACATCAATCACTAGTAATAGTTTAATAAGGAGGTTTTCATACCTGTCCAATTCTGTGTTCCCTTTCCCAACCTTTAATCTATTGATGATTAATGCCTATATGCAACCCTCGCATTGTATTTGTGTTAACCAATCAGCAACAAGCACATATATGGCAATGCTGTCAAGTCAAGTCAAGTTTCAAGTCAAGTTTTATTGCGGCAAAAGCCAGTGACACAGAACACCACAAGATCATACAAAAGGAAATCAACAACAGCATCAAGAAGAAAAAAAAAAAGAAAAAAAAGAAAATTATTACGCAAGGGAGCTTCGCAGTGTGCCGTTCAACAAAAGAGATTTACGCTTCCTGATTGCTAAAGTGCAAAATTTGGCCACCTCATATGATATTAAGCTTGAGGAATCTTCCAGAAGGTATTTTCGTAGAATTTCGGGGGAGGATTCCAAATAATGTTGAAGGGGTATAAATTTTGATAAAAGCGGCAAAATAAGTTGAGCTCGTTCTTCACTATAGAATTCGCAAAATAGAAGGATGTGAGTGACAGATTCTACCTTATTAGACATACAGGGGCAGAGACGCGCATGCATTGGTACCCGCATAAATTTGCCGTACAGCACTGCTGAGGGCATTGTCTCAAAGCGGGCTCTGGAGAAAGCCCATCTATAAGCTTCGTTAGTGATGTTAGTTAAGTAAGGGGCAGCTGAAAAATTAGACCAAGCTTTTAAAGATCTATACGTCTCCGGGGGTAGGGCGTCTTCTTGTTGTAATTCGACAACGTAGAGTCTCTGAGTGATAATTACTTTAGCCTTGTTCAGAGTTCCAATAAGAAGATTTTCAGGGTTTAGGCCAATTTGTTTGATCTTGTTAGTTATTTGCATAAGCCAAGGAGGATAGGGAACTGCAGCCAGGAAGTAAGGTAACAGTCCCTTAGGGTTGTAATGGATTTTCAACCAGAGGGATATTGCTTGCTCCCAGACTTTTAATTCCACTCTGGGCAGTCCTGCCTCTTGCCTTAAGACTGCATTAGGTGTACACTTTGGGGTAGCAAATAATGATCTTAAGAATTTTGATTGTACTGTTTCAAGGGTCTTAAGGTTGGTAGAAGGGCTAATTTGAGAGCCATACAGGAGTTGGGCTAACGATTTTGCCTGGAAAACTTTAAGGGCCATCGGGAGGAAGCCAGCTCCTTTCCTTCTGAATAATCTAAGGATGGCATTTGCACTTCTTCCTGCTGATATAGCTGATGTGGTCAGGTGTGTTGACAATTTGGCATTATAAGAGAAAGTAATGCCTAGGTATTGGAAGATCTTAGTCTGTTCAATGGCGTTTCCCTTTACGCTCCAATTATCTTTCCTGAAGGAGCGGTTAAAATGTACAATTTTGGTTTTGGCAAAGTTAATTGTTGACAGCTCAGTGTTACATTGGTCACTGAACTTTCCTAAGGCACGTTTCAAGCCCACTTTGGTTTGAGAGAGAAGAACAGCGTCATCCGCATACATTAAAACTGGTACTTTTCTGCCGTTAGAGAACACGGGGGGGTGGGTTTCGATTTCACGGCAACATGTGACCAGGGAGTTAACATAGATGTTAAATAAAAATGGGGCTAATAGACATCCTTGTCTGACTCCTCTATGGACTGGGATTTCTCTAGAGAGTCTGCCGTCCTGTGCGACTCTTATCTGGAGGGTATTGTTCTCATGAAGCTTGATCATCAGAAGTAATAACCTTCTGTTAATACCCATATTGGCCAATTTGGCCCAGAGCCTACCCCTGGATACAGAATCAAATGCTGCCTTTAGGTCCACAAAGGCCGCATACAATGACTTTTTCCAATGTTTCACATACTTATAAACAAAATAATCTAACACTAAGCAGTGATCAATGGTGGAACGTCCAGATGTAAATCCTGCTTGTTCAATTTCTAGCAAATCATTATGGTCTAACCATTCACACAATTTTAGGCATAGGTGTTTTGTATAAAGTTTGCAGATCACATTCAGAAGACTAATTGGTCTATAATTAGATGGATCAGAGGGGTTGCCCTTTTTAAATATAGGAACAATTATAGCCAGTCCCCAATCTTTAGGGATTTCGGTTGTCTTATCTATATATGAGAATAGATTTGCAAGAACCGGGGCCCACCAGTTTATTTGCGCTTTCAGAAGTTCAGCAACAATGAAATCACTTCCTGGGGCTTTGCCAGATTTCATTTGTAGAATTAACGAAGTGATTTCAGTTTCAGAAGTTGGGGGCCATGGGGTATCATTATCTAAAGGGATGTTAAGTAGCGCAGGAGGTCGATGTTCCCTAAACAGCACTTTATAGTGCTCTTCCCATAAATTTGCAGGGATTATTGTGCCCTCGTTAGGAGCTTTGGTTTGACTGGCAATGCTGTAATATTCAATAAAAGGGACTCCCCGAGACATGCTCGAGAGATGCCTCCCAGATGACACTTGTCATTCGTCTGTCGTTTATTTCAACCCAACATCTGGTGACCCCGATGTGCCAGATCCCTACGCAGCCATCCCTATACTTCACTCGACTGGAAAAGTCTCAGCGCGCTACTTCGTGAGTATGGGGGGGAAACTTACAAAGTTCCAACAGGAGCATGCCAGGGAGCTGCTTCATCTCGTTAGACAGCGGGTGGCGGGTGCTCATATTTCTTTGAAAGAAATTGAACAATTGTTATGTGAGATTGCTTGCCAGTGCCCCTGGTACCCAGAGTCAGGCTCTCTGGGATCAGAAGCTTGGCAAAAGATCGGAAAAATCCTCTTCACAGAACCAAGGGCACCGATTCATTGTCTGCTCACTTGGCAGAAGTGTGCAGATGCCGTCGCTAGATTAGGACCACAGGCATCTCCGTCGGCCCCTGCTCTTTTAGTCGAAGCAGACAATCCCCCATCTTACCCAAAGCTTCTGCCTCCATCGCAACCTTGCCAACCCTTCCCTACGCCTCAGCCCACATCCACCCCCCCATCCCTCCTTTGCCTGCCTCAGCCCCTGCGTGTTCTCCCACAGGAGCTGTGTGAGCCACGCTTTCTCAAGCTAGGCAGCAAGGGCTCCTCTCCTTAGAGGAAGAGGTTGGATGGGCTGGGGAAATGCCATCTGCTTTCCCTATCTCCTATGCGAACCCTGGCACTGCACAACAGCAAGTTATGTATGAGGCACTTCCTTATTCTGTTCTGAGAGAATTAAGGAAAGCCATTACTGATTCTGGCCTCAAATCTTCGTATGTGCTAGGGATGCTGGAGGGGATCGCAAATGGTTACACAATGTTACCTCAAGATTGGAAGGATTTGATGCGCATGCTTTTATCTCCTGCTCAGTATGTGGTTTTTGAAAGCGAATTTAAGCATAGCGCGGCAGCCCTGGCTGATCCACAGCATTCAGCCAACCAACTCTTTGGCACTGGTCTTTATGATAATATACCTGTGTACAACGCGCCTTCCGAAAAGTCCCTGTCTCAGGGCAACCACTGAGCTCCTTCGTTAATGTTAAGCAACAACATTCAGAGCCTAACCATCAATTTATAGATAGATTGAAAGAATCAATCACCAGGCAGATTGATGACCCTACAGCTCAAAATGAATTGATGAAAAAATTGGCCTTTGAAAATGCAAACACCGATTGCAAAAAGGCTTTGCAGTCAATCATACATTGCCCCAAATATGACCTGGCCGATATGATTCAAACCTGTGCCGATGTTGGCAGCCAGAGCCACGCAATGTCTTTGCTTGCCGGTGCCATCCAGGCTGGCAATAAGCCCGCGGGCAATTGCTTTAATTGTAAACGCCCAGGTCATTTTGCTAAACAATGCAGAGCCCCTGGCAGGGGAGCAAACAGGAATGGTGATGCCAGTAAGGCTAAACCTTCCAAAAAATGCCCAAAATGCGAAAAAGGCTATCATTGGGCAAATCAGTGCAGGAGTTCGGGAAACTCCATAGGGGCCCAGCTCTGGGCCAGGACAAATAGAGAGCCCTCCGCCATTAGTTTCCACCATTGAAAATTTTTCTAAGGATACACCCTCTGATTTCACCATTGATTTAATCAATCAGGAAACCAAAGACGCTGTTTTACCTGGTGAAATTGTGCTCATGCCCACCCAATTGGCGGGCCCACTACCACCTAAGGTCGCAGGCTTAATTCTACCCAAATTCTCTGCGGCCAAAGAAGGAATCCTGGTTATTCCTGGAGTCCTAGATCCTGACTATGTGGGCACAATCATGGTTCCACTTTGGAGCCATATGCCCATGCAATTAAAAAAGGGTGAGTCTTGGGCGCATTTGGTAGTGCTCCCTTCTCATCCTACTGCTGCTATTATGGATAGTAATGTGCACCAGCTCTCTCCCATCTCTCCACAGCTATTAGCTGTAATCCAGAGGATTGGTGAACAGAAACTTCTTCGTAAGTATAAAATCAATGGCAAAGTTCTGGAAGGCTTGATTGACACGGGCGCAGACATTTCTGTCATATCCAGTAATTGTTGGGACCCCACGTGGCCCCTTGAGTCTGCCTCTGCAGTTTGGGGTGTGGGTGGACCTCAAACCTCTTCCAAAAGTGCACAGTGGTTGCCTGTTTCTCTGCCTGATAGCTCTGAAACCATTGCATACATCCAGCCCTGTGTGCTGAAAATCCACCTCAATCTGTGGGGCAGAGACCTACTACAACAATTACAAGCTACCATTCACTTTAATGAGTAAGCTTGCACTCCACCTCAACTGGAAATCTACCACCCCTGTATGGGTGGAACAATGGCCCATAACGGGGGGAAAACTACTTGCTTTAAAACAATTGGTGAATGAACAATTATTGGTAGACCATATTGAGTTCTCTGTTAGCCCCTATAATACCCCCATCTTCGTCATAAAAAAGAAAAGTGGGAAATGGAGATTTCTTCAGGATTTAAGGAAGATTAATGACATCCTTGAACCCATGGGGCCCTTGCAGTGTGGTCTGCCTAATCCGAATGTGATCCCCCATTCTTACCAATTGGCTATCATAGATTTTCAAGATTGCTTCTTCTCCATCCCCTTACAGGAGAAGGATCGTAAATTCTTTGCTTTCACTGTTCCTATGTTAAATAACAGCCAGCCCACGGAACGGTATCAATGGAAAGTCCTACCGCAAGGAATGCTGAATTCCCCTACCATGTGTCAATATTATGTGAATCAAGCCCTCCAGCCTTTCCGTCTTCAGTATCCACACCTTTTAATCTATCATTATATGGATGATATATTAATTGCTGGCCCCCACCTTCCCCCTCAATGGAAACATGATATGGTAGCCTGTTTGTCAATTTATGGTTTGCAAATTGCTCCCGAAAAGGTGCAGGAATCCTCTCCTTTTCATTACCTGGGACACAAAATGATAGCTAGTTATTCCATTCCCATAGTCCCTGAGCTTCATGCTCCAAGCCGTTTGTCCCTCATTTTACCCAAAAAGCATCATTTGTCCCGCTCTCGATATCGCCGCTCTGTGGAATTGACTAATGATTGTGACGATTCTGTCTCTCTTCCCAGTAGATCTGAATATATCTCCTTAGTTGTTTCTCTCTTAGGAGTCCCTGGATTGGCTGTACGGAATAGTATGAATATTAACTCTTTAGTTTGCTCCGCAGCAAAAGCTTAGAACTTCACTTCACAAGCTCTTCACCTTTTGAATAAAGAACAGAGTGAACTTCACCACGGACTTTTACAAAATCGTGCTGCTATTGACTATTTGCTAATGCTTCATCATTATGGTTGTGAACAAGTGAATGACATGTGTTGTTTCAATATTACTGATAATTCCAAAGCTATTCAAAAGCAAATCTCTCATTTGCAAAATCTTACACACCACATTAAACAGGACATTGGATTTTCTGGCCTCTGGGATTCGTTCGCCCAGTGGCTCACTGGCTGGTTGCCAAATCTGAATTGACTTCGTAATCTTTTTCAATATGTTATTGTCATAATATGTATATTAATTTTGCTATGTTGCTTCATCCAATGCATTCCTGGTCTTATGCGCCTTTGGTCTCAGTTTTTTTCTCCTCCTCAGCCACCTAATAAAATCAATGCTGCCTACTTTGCGAAGTGGCAGCACCAACAGTAAATAATAGGGGAGGTGTGGGCAGACTTACTTCGGGCATGCGCTGGCAAACCACGTATCCCGAAGTATTTTTGTCCCATTCACCCTGAAATTACAAAAAAAAAAAAAGAAAGGAAAGGGGGAGATGATGGGAAGTTTTGCTTCTGCACATGACTCTGGCAAACCGCTCTAAGCTGAAGCGTTCCTTCCTCACCCGCCCTAGAATGTTTAGTTCACATTGAGTTCATGAAACATCATATCCTGACCTGTTCTCAATGCATGGTTAACCACATCTACGGAATGTGATTTTTATGTTCTTTTAATTCTTGCTACATCAATCACTAGTAATAGTTTAATAAGGAGGTTTTCATACCTGTTCAATTCTGTGTTCCCTTTCCCAACCTTTAATCTATTGATGATTAATGCCTATATGCAACCCTAGCATTGTATTTGTGTTAACCAATCAGCAACAAGCACATATGTGGCAATGCTGTAATATTCAATAAAAGGGACTCCCCGAGACATGCTCGAGAGATGCCTCCCATATGACACTTGCCATTCGTCTGTCGTTTCAACCCAACACCAACATAGATTCTGATTCAGACACAGATTATCAAAGTCCAAATGCCTCAGATGAGTCTGACACTGATTCAGACACAGCACCTTCATTTACTTTAGGTCATCATTCTCCCAAGGAGGAGGAGACACCAGACCCAGAGGACCAGAGTTTTGCGTAGATCTAAAAGAACTACAAAGGCCATACCACCTAAACGCTTCTCCAAAGAGTTTGCTAAAGCTGCTGTTACTAGCAACTCTGGTGCGGTTTTTGAACCAGCCAACTACAGAGGTTTAAAATCTGTCCACAAAGGATGCTGAACCTTGGCTGAAAGCCATGAAAGCCGAGTTGAATTCCCTGAAGCAGAATGATACTTGGGAATTGGTTCCAGCAGAACCAGGCATGAAGTGTGTTCATAGTAGGTGGGTCTACAAGACAAAAACTGATCGGAATGGAAAAATAGTCAGGTACAAAGCCAGACTAGTGGCACGAGGTTTTTCTCAAATACCTGATCAGGACTATCATGAGACGTATTCACCAACAGTAAAGTTTGAGAGTGTTAGGCTGTTGATGAAAATTGCTGCTGAGGAAGGTATGACCATTTCTCATCATGATGTAAATACTGCATTTTTGTATGGAGTTCTCACTGAGAATATCTACATGTCACCGCCAGATGGTGTGCAGATAAAACAGGGAATGGTTTGTAAGCTGAAAAAATCCCTGTATGGTTTAAAACAGAGTGCACGATGCTGGCACACCAAGCTGACTGAAGTGCTGTTCTCCCTAGGTTTTCAGCAAGGGAAGGCTGATTCCTGTGCTTTTGTGAAAGAGTCCAATCAGCACAAGCTCTACTGCATTTGCTTTGTAGATGATATATTATTTTTGGGGAAGAATGAGAATATCTACAAAAGCACTCTAGCAAAGCTGCAGAAGCATTTTGATATGAAAGATCTTGGAGAAGTCAGCAATTATCTCTCACTAGAGGTAGAGAGAAATGCACAAGGTGATGTTTTGCTGCATCAGACACATAAAATCACTGATGTCATTAAAAAGTTGAACCTGTGCGATGCCAATGCTGTAGACACCCCCATGGTCTCAAGTTATCAACATGATGCTGATGTTTTTCCTGATACAACACTTTTCAGGAGTGTATTAGGCAAACTCAGTTTTATAGCAAGGTGTACAAGACCAGATATTGCTGTGAGTGTACATCTGATCAGCAGGCATGCAAACCAACCCACAGTTCAAGATTGGAAAGCGCTGAAACGAATAGCGAGATATTTAAAAGGAACTGTGGATTACAGATTGAGACTTACTAGTCAAAATCTGGAGGTCTTGAGATCTATGCTGACGCCAGTTTTGGCAGTGACACAATTGATGGCAAAAGCACATCAGGTGTGTGCTATCTGTACAATCAATGCCTTTTTGATTGGTCTTGTAGAAAGCAGGCAACAGTAAGCTTGAGTTCTTGCGAGGCAGAACTTAATGCTTTAACTCTTTCCCTCATGGACATACAGTGGTTACAGCAACTGTTTGATGATATAAAAGTAAAGGTCACTTGTCCTGTTCAAATTTATCAGGACAATAAAGCGTGTATAACGTTGCTCCACTCAGAAGGATGCAAGCAGAGGACGAAGTATCTGCAAATCAAGCTTCATCGAGCTAGGGAATGTATCCAAAACAGTATTGTAAAAGTGTCTTATATGCCAGGGAAAGAGATACCTGCAGATGTTTTAACCAAAGTTGTTAACAAGGAACAACTTTCGGTGTATGTACATAAATTGTGGTTATGTTAGATTCTGCAATGGTTGGCACGAAAAGGGGGAGGATGAGGATGTTTCACCCCTCCCATTGCAAGAATCTGCTGACAATGTTTCAGAAAGGAGGGGGCAGATTTTGCTCATTGCTTCTTCCGCTCCAGCCTGACTTCAAAGGGAGTCTTAGTGTTATCTGTATATAGATAAGATGACTGCTCAAGCAGCTGTAACACTCATGCAGTCCAGCGTCTCCAATTAGTCTTTAGTTAGTTTATACAGTAGCTGTAGAGAATAAAAGAAGTTATACTTCAGAGCTGTCGTTCGTGTGGTTCATACTCTGCTGTGCTCCCCTGACTTTTGGAACTGAGTTTGGTCTCACAGCTCTAAGTTGTGAGTCCACAGCACTTAGACCTGCTCCCTGCAGTGGAAGGTCTCTGGGAGTGCTTTTCCAGCTCGCCTGGCCCAGTCGGGGCTGAAGAGGTTGAGCCCAGTCGTTGGCACTGGCTCAAAGGCGAAGCTGACAGTACAACCATCATCTTTCCAGTCCTCTAGAAGCTGACCCTTTTGGTCATTTTGGTCATGGAGCCAAATATCTGTTCCCAAGTTTAAAGAGTCTAAACAAGTAAAGAACAAGTTTGCCCTTTACATACAAAAGCCCTGAAATTCAGCCCATTGGGCAACTGATAATGGGGCTGGGAGGAGGAAGGTAAGGACTAGCACCTTCTCTGCACTCCGCCTCCAACAGTTACACCTGAAAGTTTCATGATGGGGTTCTATTTGAGAAGCTGAATGTTTATAAAAGCACTTGACCAATTTCTGCCACAGAAACTCTGAACAAAGACACTCTGCAGGTTCAGCCCCCAAAAGAAACTGCTCTGTGGTCTCTGTGTTGAGAAATGGGAACAGATCTTGCTCATCACCAACCCTCCCTCCTCAAATCAGTATCACTATGAGGCTGAACTGAACAGCTTGCTCCAGAATTTTAAGAGATACGTTTCTGTGGTGGACTCTAATCTGGTGATCTGGGTTCGCTTCCCCGCACCTCCACATGCAGTCTGCTGGGTGACCTTGGGCCAGTCACACTTCTCTCTGAACTCTCTCAGCCCAACCTATTTCGCAAGGTGTCTGTTGTGGGGGTGGAAGGGAAAGGGAGATTTTTAGCTGCTTTGAGACTCCTTCATTTAGAGAAAAGCAGGATATAAAAACCAACTCCATGAATAAGAATTCTATGGAAAAGGACCATCCCTGCCATGATGATGAAAACTATGTGTTTGGATTTTGCTGTATTATACCTACCTGTGGAATATGACAGTTTGTAGTTTCAAAATCTATTTGGCCGCAGTGGATTGACAATCTGGACACACAAAAACCTGTGGAAGATCTTTTGAACCAGTGCCTATGCAAAAGCAGTGGTACCAGTCCTTGCAGTTTCCTTCACAGTAAACCATAGATAGGTCACCACTGGGCCTCATGCACCTTTCCTTCAAAAAACATAGGGACCAGCAGCCTTCAAACAAGGAAGGTAAAATATCTGAGCAATAGGCTAGTGTATCCTTCCATCCCTCTGGGCATGATCTAGACACAGTAATGTGACTCTCTTTCAAGATTTGTCTCTTCTTGGGAGGAACAGCAGCAATTTCCAGTGGA
Source organism: Podarcis erhardii (assembly GCF_964252035.2). Lineage (NCBI taxonomy): Eukaryota > Metazoa > Chordata > Lepidosauria > Squamata > Lacertidae > Podarcis > Podarcis erhardii. Next base: position 24,562,709 of record NC_138506.1, read on the forward strand.
ATATATTGTCTTGTCCTTCAACATAGGTTTCCCACTGTACTGTATTATTTCTTTTGCAATCCAGGGTCTAATGGCAGCCATATCCTTTTGTGTGATCTGTAATTGGGCAGCAGAAGCAATCAGATGTGCAATGGTACATGTGAAAGGACCACAGTCACTGGAATTACCTTGCCTGGGTATATCTGTTGGTGCAAAAAATGACCAGTCCGCAAAACTATAGGGACATTTTGACTCCATCTCATACAGACATGCTAAGAAGTATGTTATTGCATCAATCACTGAGTGGTTCAATCCATGTTTGGAATCTAGGTAGAGCATGATCTTCCTTTAAAAAATGATTACTATCAGTATCCAGTGGACTTCCCTGTCATTTACTAGACTAATCAAAACACCTTTCTTTAGCACTCCAAATCTCAAACAGTACTTCAGGGTTTTCACTGACAATATTTGACACATCTGCATGAAGTGGCAACTAAGTGGGAAAATTGTTCCATCATGACCTAGCTCTTTGGCCATGATCACGCTGGAGGCAAGAAATGCATCTATTATGCGGTCATTTATCCAGTTTGATCCTTTCAGTGTGTTTATGTCATAGTCAGATGTTGGCAACTGAACCCACAAGTCCCATGGTTTGTAGACTGAGTGTGGGGAAGGTACAGTTGTGCCATGGGGGAACTGATGTACAAATCAGTGATTTGCCCAAACACTTCTCACTTTGTGTTGAGAATATGGGGATGCTATCAAAAGAATCAATACGTATTGGTCAATGTCAAATCCTCTTTCCCACTTTTTGGAGTGGAGGTCATCTGAGGTTGAGTGCTTTCCATGTGTCTCATAGTCAGTCAGTGATCTGTTTTTAAGGAGTCCAACTCCTCAGCAGCCTGCACTGAATCAGATGCTGGAGCTACTGTTATCTGTTCCTGCAGTCTGGGGAACTTTCTTCCCGATCTACTCTTCTGTCTTTTATTTTGCTTCAACTGTGTGAGCTGCAACCGGTGAGGCTTCCCTGGTTCTGGTGGCATGCCGATACATTTTTTGGCAGCTATAATATGGTAACAAGTCCTGGATGTTGGGCAAGAGCAGCTCTCTTTGGGGAAAAGGTGGGCAACATAATGCTGTTCCTTACTACCCCTTACGACAAATACACCAAGCTGTGGACAAACAGCTATTAAATTGTTCAGTACTGTAAAGTCCGCTAGTACCATTTGACAAACTGATGGTGCCTTCTCATAGCTTTCATCTTTCTTAGGCCGCGGAAGTTCTCCCCTTTGTACAAGATCCATGATTTGTGATGGATCACAAGCTATATGAGGAAAGGCTGTATGTTCTGGTGATCTTGAGTGCCTGATAAACTGAGGCCGCAAATGAAGGTTTCCGGTGTTACATAGTTCACCCAAAGTTTCTCTCCAGTAAAATTTTTGCATTGCATATAAGGATAACACCATTGCTTCCATTGTCATTTCTTTCCATTGATGGATCACAAGCTATATGAGGAAAGGCTGTATGTTCTGGTGATCTTGAGTGCCTGATAAACTGAGGCCGCAAATGAAGGTTTCCAGTGTTACATAGTTCACACAAAGTTTCTCTCCAGTAAAATTTTTGCATTGCATATAAGGATAACACCATTGCTTCCATTGTCATTTCTTTCCATTGTGAAAGTCTTTTTAGAACTGCATGAAAACTCTCAGAGACAAATGAATTGATAATGGGTAAAAATATAGAGTCCTAACATGTTAAGATATAGAGTTAAGATAAGTGAAAGAGGGTAAGGATTTGCTGATTTGATTATATTAATGGGAATAAAAAAAGGGGAGGTGTGAGGAGGTCAAAGAAATAAGCTAATGAGTTTAAAGTTTTTTAAAAAAAAGTGGATTTGTTTTAACTTTTTTCTGTTTATTTTTCTTGTTTCTTGTATTTTGTATTTTTGTCTGAGAGGTTTTTTTTGTTTTACTATGTATTTTTGTATTTATGACTTTGTAAAATCTTAATAAATATTCTTTAAAAAAAAAAGAAAACTCTCAGAGACATTTGTGGCGATTCCACTTTTTCCATTATATATGTTCAGTCTCTTTAGAATCCAGGGCCCAGCATGAGTTATTATTGCTTGGTGCAGGTCTTCATTAAAGTAGTCCAAGAACGCTTTGCTCCACCTTCTACTGAGTTTTTTTAATTTTAATGTATAGTCTTGCTCAGAATTTGACCTCAGAAGACCAAAAAAGTCAGCAAGGTATACCCTGGTATCTTCTGAACTGGCCCCATGCTTTTTCAACCAAAACAAGATGTCTCTGCGGATGTGATTCCAGCATACCACTCTGTGGCTCTTGAGCAAAACATGATCCAAAGCCTTTTCAATTCCTTTTTCTCTGTCAGACACTGTGGCAACTTTATCTGAATTGAGCAAAGGGCACAGCTTTGAAAGGGTTTCCAAAAAATTCCTGTGATTGCTTTCACCTATGGAAGCAAAGGCCCTGAAAAAGCTTAATATGGAATCTAACTGGCCAAAATACTGGGAAATTCTGGAGCAGGAGGGAGACAAAGTGAAATTGCAAAGTTATGAGAAACTTAAGGATAATGTGCGAGACTGGTTACATTATTTTCAAGTAAGAGAGGCCTACTATTTGGATAGGAAAATTGGTTTCCAGGTGGAAAAATCAAAGTTGGAAACAGAATTGTTAGAACCCAATGCTAAGATATTGTCGAGAATGTATAACCTGCTGTTGAAGTGGAATACCGAGGACGAAACGGTAAAATCGGCTATGATAAAATGGGCACAAGATGTTGGTCATAACATCATGTTTGTTGACTGGGAACAGTTGTGGACCACCGGTATGAAATTCACGGCATGTAATGCCTTAAGAGAGAATATTATGAAAATGATATATAGGTGATACATGACCCCAGTCAAACTTGCAAAAATCTACCACTTGCCCGATAATAAATGTTGGAAATGCAAAGAAACTGAAGGGACATTCTTTCACCTTTGGTGGACGTGCCCAAGGATTAAGGCTTTCTGGGAAATGATATATAATGAACTGAAAAAGGTATTTAAGTATACCTTCTTGAAGAAACCAGAGGCCTTTCTCCTGGGTATGGTCAGCCAATTGGTGCCAAAGAAGGACAGAACCTTTTTTATGTATGCTACAACAGCAGCAAGAGTACTTATTGCAAAGCATTGGAAGACGCAAGATCTACCCACCTTGGAAGAATGGTAGATGCAAGTAATAGACTATATGGAACTGGCTGAAATGACCGGCAGAATTCGAGATCAAGGAGAAGAGCAGGTGGAAGAGAACTGGAAGAAGTTTATTTATTTTTTTTTAAAAAAAATATTTTTTATTCAGATTTTTTAAAAAAACACATAAACAAAAAACCAAACACAACACATAATACAAACAAACCAAATCAAAAACAAACACATATAATTTCACAATCTTATTTTCATATACCTTCTTTCCTCCGACTTCCCCATTCCTCCCTTTCGCTGCATCCTTATTTTACAAATTTTTTTTAGCAACCCTTTAATCCATTAATCCCTTTAGTTCCCTTTCATTAAGTTTTCTTTAATTTTTTAGTTACAGCTGTAATTCTCTGTTTCTTACCCCTTGACATCTTAACACTCCTCAATTTTACAACAGTTTTTAAGATACATTTTAAATTTCTTCCAGTCTTCTTCCACTGTCTCTTTCCCCTGGTCGCGGATTCTGCCGGTCATCTCTGCCAGTCCCATAAAGTCAATCACCTTTGTCTGCCATTCTTCCAGAGTAGGTAGTTCTTGCATCTTCCAATACTTTGCCAGTAGAATTCTTGCTGCTGTAGTAGCATACATAAAAAAGGTCCTATCCTTTTTTGACACCAATTGGCCAACCATACCAAGGAGAAAAGCCTCAGGTTTCTTAGGGAAGGTCCACTTAAGGACTTTCTTAATTTCATTATAGATCATTTCCCAAAAGGCTTTAACCCTCGGGCAGGTCCACCAAAGGTGATAAAAAGTACCTTCAGTCTCATTGCATTTCCAACATTTGTTATTGGGCAAAGCCATTTCTGACCCCATGGGGGAAGAGAGGGGGTTGTGGTCTTGCCCCTCCCCCCAAGCGCGGGGGCTGGCCTGCTGCCCCCGCGAGAGTTGGGGGAATCCCTGGGCGTGCCTTCCACCCGTCCGCCAATCAGCGGGCTGGGGGAGGCGTGGCCTTGGCATACTTAAGGCCAGGCACGCCCAGGGACCACCCTCTTCACTCCTGGCCAGCTGAGAGTGAGGCACCTAACCATAAGCCTGCATTTTTATCAAAGCTTCTATATATTTCAATCAAGGCTTGTATTTAAAAATGAGCTTAAAAAGGATTTTCAAATGTTTCATGCCAGGCAGAGAAAACCTTGGCCATTCTCCTAAGACAAGAGGGCCCCATTGATTTATAGTAGAAAAACAATTCTCAAAGTCATAAAAAGGGAGAATTACATATGCTGCCCCAAGGCTGAAAAAACACTGGGTAAGATAATACTAATGTGCCTCCCAGTAAAATGAGCCAGATCTTCTTTCTAAGGTTCAAAGGCCAGGAGCAAATGGGGAAAAACATTTAGCTAGAAGAAAGAGAGCATTTTTGGGGAAGTCTTTTTCTAAAGCCATTCTTTCTTAAACTGAAGAGGCTTCTTTTAAAAGCTGTTTTACTGAGTTTCTTCCTTTTTACTTTGAAAAGCTTTATTCTTTTAAGAGGCTACCTATGATAAATGTATGAAATATATTAGCTTAAATATATTGGCTTAAATGTAATTATGCAAAGGATTTAAGGAATGCTAGATTCTTATTTCATAGAGTCATATTGCAATAGGAGACCAGAGGGGCAAATGAGCCTAGCCCCCCCCCCTGCCAGACAGAAGACGCCATCCAAGCAGTCTTGATATATAGTTGTCAGGCATTTGTTTAGAAACATTAAATGAAGGAAATCTTTCAATGTTGATGTGAAACTCAAGATCCTTGACATCTGTTGAACATAAAAATGTAAGATTAAACATTTGTTTTAGAAGGCAATAGGGCAAGAAGGGCAAGAGGTGAGCTGGTAATTAAGATTCCATGTAAGATATATTATTACTTATATGTCATATATATAGCTCTTTGTCTCCCTTATAAGGGCAAGGAAATGGGTGTATCTTTTGTGGGTGTATTTTTTGTGATTGGTTCTAGCAAACAGCCAATAGGAATTTCAACCAGGCTGATTGGACAGAGGCAGCCACAGGAGGAGCAAAGGGGGCTGGATTAAGGGAATATAAGTGCTGGCCAGAATGGCAGGAGGCCAGGCCAGAGCTTGGTAACCATGTACCACTGTGCCTCTTATTTATTTGTCTGACAAATAAATTACTATTTTAATTTCTCTATTGCTGCGTTGAATATTTCATTCCAGCTAAGCGTTAACCACAAGCAGGGTGCTACATTTTATGGTGCCCTGTGACTCGGATAAGTGGTCTGCTGGAACGCAGCCCCTTCGCCCTACTGGGCAGGGTACAAGAGAGAGGACAACTGCTTACCCAAAGCGCGCACTGGTAAATTTTTCCAGGGGGAACGCAGAAGACTCGTCTGTCTGATACCCTGCTCACTGGCGGCGACGGACCGGGGGAAACAGGGAACCAACCAAGGGTAAGTGCACAAAGGGATTTTTGGCCCTCCAATTAATTAGGAGGAAGAGAAGTCTTGATCAAACTTCTGCGTCTCAGTAAGGGGAAACTGAGTACGCTAGGTGGTTGGGTACATCAGATGGTGATCTGGTGTAGGGAAAGGGAAAAATTGGGAGGTAGAGTGTGGTGAAGTATCCAGCGCATTGTATGTGTGAGAAAGTACAGAGCAATCTGTAGCTGACCCGAGTGTGGAGTGGGCAGTACTTCGGTTCCTAGTAAGGCGACTTCACTAGGCAAGGAAACCCACAAAGCGCGTCTGTGAGTGACTGAGTGGATACTTCACAGGGCCATACAATGGGAGTTGGGGGTTCAAAGGGGGAAAATACACCTCTTGAGTGTATGTTAAATAATTTTAAGAAAGCCTTCTCAGGGGCATATGGAGTCAAAATGACGCCAGAGCGCTTGAGAACGTTATGTGAACTAGAATGGCCAAAACAAAATACTGGATGGCCATCTCAGGGAACTTTTGATATAAATTTAGTGAGCAAACTTTGGACTGATATCGCCAAAGAAACTGGAGGGTGCCCAGAACAATTTCCATATATAGATTCCTGGCTGAGCACATTAAATAAAAATCCTCCATGGATAAGGGAATGCAAAGTCAAACGATGCAAATTATTGGCTGTAAAAGCCGAAGCTAGGAAAGGAATCTTGCCAAATAAACTCAAACCCATTTTTGAGGGGCCAGAGGAAGAGGTGCTTCCACCTCCACCCTATGCTCCACATCGAAGGGAGCTTAATCCAAACACTCCACCAGTTGTAACCCCAAGGCAAGAAACTGGAATGAATAATGGGAGTGGAGTCACAGAGTTTGATTCCTTGATAGATTATGATAAATATCTTCAGGAGGCATTGGAGTCCTATAATAAAGCCCAAGCAGAAGTGGTTATTCCACCTGTGACTCCTAATAGACCTCCATCTACAGTCTCCTTTAGTGGAACAACTGATTGCCCACCCCAAACCCCTGTACATCCAAGTCCCAGAGAAATATTACAGAAGTTACAGGGAGACCTTGCTCGGTCAGCAAGCAATACAGCCAGGCGTATAAAGCTGCTAAAAGAACGCCTTGCGACAGATACCATCCCCTATGATTTGAGGCCCCTAGAGCAAAGTGAAGAGAAAGGTCACGTAGTAGCCCCTCTTAGAAGAGTATTTGATGCACTTGAGGAGCCTGCGCTGGTTAATGGGCAACCCGGACCACGGCCACCTCGAACTTCGACCCTGCAATATATTCCATTCACAACTACAGATCTGATGAATTGGAAAACACACACCCCATCTTTTGCAGAAAAACCTCAGGCTATGATGGACTTGGTGACTTCAATAGTAAATACTCATAGTCCTACTTGGACAGATTGCCGCCAGCTCCTGAATACTCTGTTCACCACTGAGGAAAGGAGAGACATAATTGAAAAGGCACAGATATATTTGCGTGAGCAGGCCAGAGTGGGAAATATTTATAATATTGACCGTCATCTCCAAGATAACTTTCCCTTGGAAGATCCTAATTGGGATCCAAACAATGCAATTCACCTGGCCAGACTTACCACCTACCGCCAGACACTTGTGCAAGGTATCCGCAGGGCATGCCAGAAGCCCACTAATATGTCTAAAGTCTCAGAAGTAGAACAGAAACCAAATGAGAGTCCGGGAGACTTTTTAGAGAGGCTGCAAGAAGCCTATCGTATATGGACTCCTTTTGACCCTGAAGCCCCTGAAAACAGTAGAATGATTACTGCTACATTTGTGGCCCAGTGCGCTTCTGACATTCGTAAGAAAATTCAGAAATCAGAAGGATGGGAAGGGATGCTGATGAGCCAAATTATGGCCATTGCACGCCGAGTTTATCGGAATAGGGATGAGGCTGAGAAGCAAGAGAAGAAGAAGTGGCAGAAGGAAAAGATGGTAATGCTAGCCACAGCAGTGAAGCAAGACCACCGCCCCTTAAATGGAGGGCGAGGGCGAGGAAGGAATCCACCACTGGGAAGGAATCAATGTGCAAATTGCAAGAAGGAGGGTCACTGGAAGCGGGAGTGTCCTGAACCCCTGAGGTTGGAAGAAGTACGCCCAGGCCCAGGCCCAGGCCCAGGTCCAGGCTCCGGCCCAAGAAACCAGGGACGGGGACGGGGAATGATCCGAGATGGAAGATATCAGAGACCAGGACAGGGACGGAGTAGAGACAATTTCATTGGACTGGCAGAAGAGGATTTTACTCAAGACTAGGAACGACCGGACTCCATAAAGTTAGGCTTCCAGGAGCCCACGGTCACGATTCAATTAGGGAGCCATTTAATAGACTTTATGATTGATACTGGGGCTGAATACTCAGTACTCCCAGAACTATTGCAGAAAAAGGCATCCAAAAGTGTAGTCATTAAAAGTGCCACTGGACAGTCAGCTAAGAGGTCTTTCCTCCAACCTTTGGAATGCCAGATTGGGGGACATCGTTTAACCCATCAGTTTTTGTATATACCTGAGTGTCCAATACCTCTCTTAGGCAGAGATATGCTGTCCAAATTGCAGGCCCAAATCACTTTCACTCCTCGAGGTCCAGAAATGAAACTGCCATCAAAAGCAGCAGGAATAATTACCCTCTCAGTACCTAAGGAACAATCATGGCGCCTAATGTCAGCCTTGCAAGTCCAACCCACATTGGATACAGAATTAAACAAGCTCCTCCGAACTCTACAGGTGCCACCAGGAGTATGGGCCGAAAATAGCCCACCAGGAATGGCTAAGAATATAGCTCCAATTGTAGTAACCCTAAAACCTATGGCTACCCCTGTATCTGTAAAGCAATATCCCTTACCCCGGCGAGCAGCGGAGGGCATCCAGAAACATTTGGACCGCCTATTAAAATATGGTCTGCTTAAACCTTGCCAATCAGAATGGAACACACCCCTTTTGCCTGTTCGAAAACCTGGGACAGATGAATACAGGCCAGTGCAGGACTTGAGGCTCGTAAACCAGGCTATCGAGACCTTGCACCCAAATGTACCAAACCCATATACCTTGCTGAGTTTGATCCCACCAGAAGCAACATTTTTTACTGTATTGGACTTGAAAGATGCATTCTTCTGTTGCCGGCTGGCACCACAGAGCCAACCTATATTTGCCTTCCAGTGGGAAGACCCTTTGACAGGAACAAAAGGCCAGCTAACCTGGACAAGATTGCCCCAAGGATTCAAAAATTCCCCAACTTTATTTGGCACTGCCTTGGCGAGGGATCTAACAAGTTACCCCTCAACACCGGGAGAAAAGGTGGTTCTGCAATATGTGGATGATCTTATACTAGCTGCAAAGGATTTTGATACCTGTAAAGAAGGGACAGAGGAACTGCTCCACTTGCTCTGGGAAGCTGGCTACCGAGTTTCCCAGAAAAAGGCACAGTTATGTTTAGAAAAGGTCAAATATTTGGGCTTTGACATCTCACACCAACAACGAGCATTGAGACCAGAGAGGAAAGAAGCTATTTGCCTTATCAAGGAACCTACCACAAGAAAACAACTTAGGGGATTCCTGGGAACAGCAGGGTTTTGTAGACTATGGATACCTGATTTCAGTAGTCTGGCCAAGCCCTTACATGAAAGCACTCGAGGTGCAGAAAAGGACCCATTCGTATGGGGACCTGAGCAGAAACAAGCCTTTTTAGTTATCAAACAACGACTTATGGAGGCACCAGCCCTTGGATTGCCTAATTCGGAAAAACCCTTTCAGCTGTATGTACATGAACAGAATGGGATTGCAGCGGCAGTCCTGACCCAGAGATTAGGAAGTTGGAACCGTCCAGTAGCTTATTTGTCTAAACAATTGGACTCAGTAGCAAAAGGATGGCCTCCATGCATAAGGGCAGTAGCAGCCACTGCGAGCCTTGTCAAAGAAGCTGATAAATTTACCTTTGGCCAGACGATGTATGTGAATGTACCTCATGCTGTTCTGACACTCATGGAATATAAGGGTAGTTATTGGCTAACGAACCCAAGGATGGCTAGATACCAAGGCCTATTGTGTGAAAATCCCAGGATTCATCTACGAGTAGTGAATATGCTCAATCCAGCGACTTTGCTGCCCCTACCAGAGGTAGATGATGAGGAATCACATGATTGTCTCCAAGTAATGGATGAAGTTTATTCCAGTAGACCTGATCTGAAAGATGAGCCATTGAAAAATCCAGATGTTGTATATTATACGGATGGTAGCAGTTACCTGCATGAAGGTGCCAGACGAGCAGGATATGCTGTGGTCACCAATGAGGAAGTTGTGGAAGCTGAGGCTTTGCCTGCTGGCACCTCAGCACAAAAGGCTGAACTTATAGGTTTAACTAGAGCTCTGCAATTGGCAGCCGGATGTAAGGCAAACATCTATACTGATTCAAAATATGCCTTCTTAACCCTGCATGCACATGGAGCTCTATGGAAAGAAAGAGGTCTAATCGGAGCCCACGGGAAGGCCTTGAAATATGGACCTGAAGTAGAAATCCTGTTAGAAGCAGTATGGGCTCCAGAACAGATTGCTGTAATGCACTGCAAAGGTCATGGACGAGGAAGGGATCCAATAACCAGAGGAAATCATGCTGCTGACAAAGCAGCCCGAGAGGCAGCCCAAAAGCCTGTGGGAGGATTTATAGCAGCCCTCATACCAGAGGTAGTTCCAGAAGATGTTAAACCTCACTATACCCCAGAAGAGAGGAAGTGGGCTGAACAGGAAGGAGCAGTTGTGAAGGACGGTTGGATGATCCTGCCGGACAATAGGATTTATGTACCTCATCATCTGGCAGGCACAATTGTAAGAAATTATCATGAATCTACTCACCTTGGCGGTACTGCAACTAGAGAGAGTCTCAGTCGGAAGTTGTATATTATTAATCTATCACAATTAGCAACTTGCATTTCACAGAAATGTGTTCTTTGTGCTAAAAACAATCCCAGGCAGGGACCGGTACAACCTCCTGGAATTCAGCATGTGGGATACGTCCCCATGGAAAGCCTAATTGTGGACTTCACAGAGCTGGTCCCTTCTAAGGGATTCAAGTATCTCCTTGTGTTTGTAGATACTCTTACCGGATGGGTTGAAGCTTTTCCCACCCGAACTGAAAAGGCACGAGAGGTACCTAAAAGACTCCTCACTGAATTGATCCCAAGGTTTGGATTACCTAGATGCATTGGAAGTGATAATGGGCCAGCGTTCATTGATCAAGTAGTACAAGAAGTATGTCGAGTCCTACAAGTAAAATGGAGACTGCATACAGCATATAGGCCTCAGAGTTCAGGGAAAACTGAAAGAATGAATCGGACTCTGAAAACCCATTGGCAAAATTAACCCAGGAAACGGGATTGGGATGGGTAGATGTGTTACCCATAACACTGTTTCGTGTTCGGTGTGCACCCACAAAAAGACTTAAGTTGTCACCTTTTGAGCTCCTGTATGGGAGACCGCCCTCCTTTGTTCAGGATATTCCAGCTGACCTTAAACAAATAGGAGATCATGTGACACAGGGACAAGTGCAATCTCTCTCCCGTGTTTTTGTTTCTCTTAACAGGTGGGCCCTCGAGCGCACGCCGTGCAGCATTGCCGAGCCGATTCATCAGTTCCAGGCTGGCGATAGCGTATGGGTGAAAGAGTGGAAACGTGATCCACTTGCACCTAAGTGGCGTGGACCTTACACCGTCTTGCTCTCTACTCCAACAGCGGTGAAGGTAGCTGAGGTGACCCCCTGGATTCATCACTCTCGTTTGAAGAAGTCTAAAGGCAGTTGGACGTGCAAAGGTGACCCCTCTAATCCTTTAAAACTAACTCTCTCCAAAAACCCCTGTATCTAGCCCTACCGGGAACGGGCTAGGTCACGGGCAACATTTGACGACCGGCCTGCTGCAGCCACAACCTGGAAGCTGGCTGACCTGCGCACGCCTGAAGCTTGAGGAGCGTCTGAACCAGCGACTGTGAACGGAAAGATTCTCTAATACAATTGATTGACTGCCCCCCCCTTGTGGAACAATTATCAGAGATATTACTCATTGGGGATCCTCGGGATATATGTTTTGGTCTTGGTGGTTCCCCATTTCTGTCACTGGGGGAATTATATTGGGGCTAATAATTATTTGCTATCACAATAAGGTAATCTTTTGTGGAAGGAATGCATATACTAGACATCAACATGATTTTATTATTAATCCTGATCCCTTGGGAAGGGGAAGGGTCCTTGAATCTGACCAAATTGGCTAAATATGGATTCAGCCATGACCACAATATGTGGGTAGGTTTAGCTGAAATGGTAGCTAATGTTGCAAATAGGACCAATTGCCTTGTTTGCTCTCTTGGGCCAGATGATTCAGAGGGAGGTATGCCCTTATTACCGATACCATTAGATGCTATTGGTATGGTAAGCGAAATGCCACACCAAACTGAAATACAGAATTTCCCCGGATGGAACTCAACTAAACCATTACGAGTTATACCTGTACAAGGGGAATTCTGTGTACATAAATCATCAGATGCAGCTGATTCTCCCATGATAGGCTCTTCTCATTGTCACTATACTTGGGATTATAAGAAGAATAGTCATACCTGGGCACACGGTACTACCTATCGAACTCGGAATACCTTGCCCTGTGCACCTCCTTTTATTCACGCATGGAAAGTGGTGTGGAACATAACTGTGACAGAAAAAGGCAATCTAACATACTGCACTGTGAACTCTCTACCCCTTTTGGTATTTCGCCTTCTGTATTCCCCGTACCAAAAACCTCAGACCCGATGGTTGTGGTGGATATGTGGAGAATGGGCGTACAAGAAACTCCCTTCCAAATGGAGTGGGACTTGTTTCTTGGGTTGGGTATTACCACCAATGTGGATTATGCCCACTAGTTCGGCCAGGCGAACACGAAGGAATGCTGATATTTCTCATATAGCAGGAGGAAGTACCCAAAGTTGGAGCGGTACTGATGATTGGCCGCCAGAGCGCATTATAGCCTATTATGATCCTGCCTCCTGGAATCCTGGTGAGCTCATACAAGGGGCACGGGATCCTATTTATAATCTAAACAGAATAATTCGATTGCAAGCAGTAGTGGAACTTGTAACCAATGCAACGGCCCAGAGTTTGAGACTTATTGCACAACAGTTGGATGAAAGTAGAGCCGCCATTTTGCAGCTGAAAATGGGAATGGATTATGTACTTGCCAGGCAGGGAGGCCTATGTGGAGTCTTGAACTTGACAGGGAATGCCTGTTGCTTTAACATTTCTGATAATGGTGAGGCAATCCGTGTGTTGGCCACAAAGATGGAGAATATAGCACATGTCCCAGTACAAACATGGGAAGGATGGGATATGGGATGGCTCACCAATTGGTTACCTAATGTCACAGGACTCAAAGGGATACTATTGTCTTGCTTGTTTTTCTTGACAGTAGTAGTATTGGTTTTATGTATGATGCCATGTATCATTTCATGTTTTAGAAGTACAATTAGCAAGATGGTTTCAAATGAAACTCTACCTCATATCATGGCCCTATACAGAGCTTTACCTCAGGAATATGATGAAGGTCAAGCTATCAAGGACACTTGGGATGAAGGTCCTTGAGCTTGAAAGGGGGGAATGAGGCACCTAACCATAAGCCTGCATTTTTATCAAAGCTTCTATATATTTCAATCAAGGCTTGTATTTAAAAATGAGCTTAAAAAGGATTTTCAAATGTTTCATGCCAGGCAGAGAAAACCTTGGCCATTCTCCTAAGACAAGAGGGCCCCATTGATTTATAGTAGAAAAACAATTCTCAAAGTCATAAAAAGGGAGAATTACATATGCTGCCCCAAGGCTGAAAAAACACTGGGTAAGATAATACTAATGTGCCTCCCAGTAAAATGAGCCAGATCTTCTTTCTAAGGTTCAAAGGCCAGGAGCAAATGGGGAAAAACATTTAGCTAGAAGAAAGAGAGCATTTTTGGGGAAGTCTTTTTCTAAAGCCATTCTTTCTTAAACTGAAGAGGCTTCTTTTAAAAGCTGTTTTACTGAGTTTCTTCCTTTTTACTTTGAAAAGCTTTATTCTTTTAAGAGGCTACCTATGATAAATGTATGAAATATATTAGCTTAAATATATTGGCTTAAATGTAATTATGCAAAGGATTTAAGGAATGCTAGATTCTTATTTCATAGAGTCATATTGCAATAGGAGACCAGAGGGGCAAATGAGCCTAGCCCCCCCCCCCCCTGCCAGACAGAAGACGCCATCCAAGCAGTCTTGATATATAGTTGTCAGGCATTTGTTTAGAAACATTAAATGAAGGAAATCTTTCAATGTTGATGTGAAACTCAAGATCCTTGACATCTGTTGAACATAAAAATGTAAGATTAAACATTTGTTTTAGAAGGCAATAGGGCAAGAAGGGCAAGAGGTGAGCTGGTAATTAAGATTCCATGTAAGATATATTATTACTTATATGTCATATATATAGCTCTTTGTCTCCCTTATAAGGGCAAGGAAATGGGTGTATCTTTTGTGGGTGTATTTTTTGTGATTGGTTCTAGCAAACAGCCAATAGGAATTTCAACCAGGCTGATTGGACAGAGGCAGCCACAGGAGGAGCAAAGGGGGCTGGATTAAGGGAATATAAGTGCTGGCCAGAATGGCAGGAGGCCAGGCCAGAGCTTGGTAACCATGTACCACTGTGCCTCTTATTTATTTGTCTGACAAATAAATTACTATTTTAATTTCTCTATTGCTGCGTTGAATATTTCATTCCAGCTAAGCGTTAACCACAAGCAGGGTGCTACAAGAGGTTTCCACGCGCTTGGAAAGGGTAACACGCGCTTGCCGGGCCTTGAATCCTTGTTTGCCGGAACCCTGTCTGCTTGGTGCTAGCGGTTTATTTTTCAGCTTCCTTTCTCTCTCTCCCCCGTTACCCCCTTACCTCTGCGGATCTCCGTGCTGGTTGCTATAGAAGCTTGTGGGCGTCACATGGTGAAGGCTCAGAAGCCATTTTAGCTAAGGGCAGACCAGCAACCTCATCCACCCTCCGGCCGCCACTTTGAGGAGCCTTGTGGTGAAGGCTTGGTAGCCATTTCAACTGAGGGCGGAACAGCGACCACCCCCACCTTCCTACCACCATTTTGGGGAGGCCCAAACCACAGGGCGTCATTGTTTTGACGCCACGTGCTGAAGCCTGAGGGGCCATTTTGAGATAGGGCAGAGTGCACTGGCCGCCATTTTGGGCAACCACGTGTGAGGACGGGGGCAGCCATTTTGTTTAAGGGCAAGGGCCTGGCAATAACTTTTGATCGTTAAATTCTTGCCTTCCTATTCCTCTGAACTTATAGATATTTTCATTGGGCATTGCAGCATCATTGGCTATCGTAGGGCTGCACATTTATTTTCAATTTGAGGAGCGTTTGTAAGCTTTTCTTCCAGCGTTTGCAAGCAAACTCCTGGTGAACATCGCCATCTAGCGGCAGGAGTGATATTAGCAGCTTTATCGGAAGTGTTATTTTATGCCTTTAATTTGCTTGCAGCCTGTGATTGTTTGCTTATCAGGTTGCTTATTTGCCTAGTTATTTTGTTCCTTTAATTACCTAATTCTAAATTAATTTATTCCTTTAATTCGGCAGCAGCCCGTGATTTAATTCCTAGTTATTGTGTTCCTTTAATTCGGCAGCAGTCTGTAATTGTGTGCTTATCAGGTCGCTTATTTGCCTAGTTATTTTGTTCCTTATATTACTTAATTCCTAGTTATTTTATTCCTTTAATTCGGCAGCAGCCTGTGGTTGTGTATTTAATTCATAGTTATTGTGTTCCTTTAATTCGGCAGCAGCCTGTAATTGTGTGCTTATCAGGTCGCTTATTTGCCTAGTTATTTTGTTCCTTATATTACTTAATTCCTAGTTATTTTATTCCTTTAATTCGGCAGCAGCCTGTGATTTAATTCCTAGTTATTTTATTCTGTGGTTGTGTGCCTATCAGGTTTGCTTATTTGCCTAGTAGTGCTAGATAGTATTTTGGCTTTAGCAGCTAAAATACTAGCTAAGCTTTTGTTGCCTCTTGGAAGTTAAGCTCCTGTTTCCCTCAAGATTGGAGAGTCCCCCTGGTGGTGCAGCAATAAACTGCTAGCACATTTGCAAAGCTAAGCAGGGTCCGATGTGGTCTCAAATTGGATGGGAGACCAGGTGTTGAAAAGTTTAACATCAGATTACTAGATAAAGGTGGAATATATTTCATTTTATTGTTTTACTGCAAAGTATAATATCTGCACATTTAGTCTCATATGTTGAGATTGACCGGTAGGAGGAGTAGCTCAGGCAAGTAAAACACATAGTTATTTTTGTGATTTACATTTATAAGTGGGACTTATTTAATACTTTCGCAGGCAACCGTTTTAGCAATCATTCAAACTGTGTGCTATTTGCCTGAATTTCTCTGAGTGTCTCAACAGCTGGGCCAGTGGTTGCTATCAGCACTCTGGTCACAGCTAGCCCGTCCCAAGGTGGTAGTGCAACCAGGGGGTGGAATTGCTGAACAGTATGGTGTAGATAATACTGAACTACATTTCACTGCAATAGGTAATTCTTAAATAAATAAAATAAAATAAAATAAAATAAAATAAAATAAAATAAAATAAAATATACAGATCCTAAATTTTGCTAGTCCAAGCCTTGGTGCTGTGTTGGCAATACTGAACAAGAATCGCGCACAGTTCATTATGGCTTCCGGCGGGGATCAGCAGCCATCTACTTCTGCCAACCAGCTAGCACCCTCAGCGGCCAATGGTAACGCGCTAATGGCTGCCATGCCCTGTGACCCACAAGCCTTTGCCCAGTTTTTCATGGCTTTTGAAACATTCTATAAAAAGTGTAAGCCGGGGCCTTTGGCGCTGCCAGCCCCTGAGCCATCGCAGGACGTGATTCCTGACACTCTGCCTTCGAATCATGGGCAGTTGGGTACGTCATCTGCTATAGCTGCAGGTCCTCAATCCGATACCACAGCAGGGGGCCGCCCCAATACCAGGGCTAGGTCCGCCCTAGCTAAAAAAGCTGCTCAAGGAGCCGGAAAGGGCAAGGCGCCAGCAAAGGGCAGCGGCAAAGCTAAGGCACACGAAAAAGGGAGCAATAGCAGCACCACCTCACGAGCGATAGGTACACCTAGTGTCTTTCAGGACCAGCAGGCTACGCATAGTTCCACTGAGGACAGCGCAGGTTCCAGCCTTGAGGAAGAGCGTGAGGATCCACAATCGCCTCAGACAACGGCCAGCGCCTCTAATAGTGAGACGCAAGGGGGTAAGAGGAAAGCTAAAAAGAAGCACACCTCGGCTAAGAAGAAAAGGTGCAAGCATTCCGAGACCGAGGAAGAGTCAGGTACGTCCTCTTCAGATTCTGATTCCGAGGGTTCGATGGATGGCTATTGGGGTATTGGTGAGAATAATCACGGGATCCCGCTGTGGGCCCATGAAAGGAGGGCCAATTCTCACCGGAAAACCTTCAATGGGGTGCTAGAGTGGAAAGACGGGGCATTGGTAGAAGACGTTAAGGTCGCTACCAATCAGCCCACCGATTTTATCCTGGGGAACCATCTGTCCAAAAGGAAGAGGAATAAGATCCTCAATGGGGATTACGTGGATATATTTTCCCTCCTCCCTCCAACCAAAGGTGAAAAGCGTCGCTCCTATGGTAAGAGGAGATATCGCACGCCTAGAGCAGAGCGCACCTTCGAGAACTGGTTGGATGGGTACCAGGTCTTCATGGGCGTGGTATGCGCAGCGTATCCCAAGCGAGCCATGGATTTAGTTGCATACCAGGCTCATGTTAGGCGCGCCCGAGCCCTCGCGGGAGAAAACTCAGCATTAACTTATGATGAGAATTTCCGGAGAAATGCCTCCCTACATCCTACCACACGATGGGACCTTACGGACCCTAACTTCTGGGGCGAGGATGTAAATCCCTACATTGAGAAGAAAAGTCTGGACGCGGTCAAGGCTGGTAAGACTGAGACAAAGCGTCGGCGCCAGTGTTGGGAATTCAACAGGGGCGTTTGTTCACGCCCCTTTTGTAAGTATCTCCACGAATGTGAGCGGTGCTGGGGTAATCACCCTGCATCCGCGTGCTTTAAAAACAAGCCACAGCCCTTTTGAGGGGGCAGGGGGTACTTCCAAAACAGCAGCAGGGGTGCCCCCGGTGCTGCCGCCCAAGGAACCAGCAACCGCCAGTAACGTTAATCTTTGCTTGGCCTTTTCCCCCATCCGCTTGCAGCCCCTCAAAGTGTTGTTGGATCAGTACCCAGATAAGACAGCGGCAAAATACCTGTGGGAGGGGTTCTCAATGGGATTCAGAATCCCGGTGGCTACCCCCCCCCCCAACACTAGGGAGGCAGGGAATCAGAAATCAGTCAGGGAAAGGCCCGATATAGTCAGAAAAAAGATAGATAAAGAAATCAGAGCTGGTAGGGTAGCCGGGCCATTTCCAGAACCACCCTTTGAGGGCCTTCACGTGTCTCCGCTAGGCATAGTACCAAAAAAGGCCCCGGGCGAATTCCGCATGATTCATAACCTCTCCTACCCAAGGGGAGGCTCGGTCAATGACTCAATTCCTCAAGAACTTTGTACAGTGAGATACGCTTCCTTCGATCAGGCCGTCAAAATGATTCGTAAATTTGGCTGAGGGGCCTTTTTGGCAAAATGTGATATTGAGTCAGCCTTCCGCCTTCTCCCTGTACACCCAGATGATTTCAAATGGTTGGGTTTCAAATTTGAGGATGCGTATTTCATTGACAAAGCTATGCCCATGGGTTGCTCCGTGGCTTGTGCAGCATTCGAATCCTTTAGCACATTTCTAGATTGGGCCCTACGCTTCAGAAATTTGGCCGAGGGGCCTTTTTGGCAAAATGTGATATTGAGTCAGCCTTCCGCCTTCTCCCTGTACACCCAGATGATTTCAAATGTTTGGGTTTCAAATTTGAGGATGCGTATTTCATTGACAAAGCTATGCCCATGGGTTGCTCCGTGGCTTGTGCAGCATTCGAATCCTTTAGCACATTTCTAGATTGGGCCCTACGCTTCAGAACGGGATCCGCGGGTGTGTCTCATTATCTCGATGACTTTATTTTGGCAGCAGATAGCAAGCCGCGCTGCTCCGCCTTGCTCGAGGCTCTCACGTCCCTAGCCGGCGAACTAGGGGTACCCCTAGCCGCCGATAAAACAGAGGGTCCAGCCACTTCTTTGGTTTATTTGGGTATCGAACTAGACACAGTGGCCCAGAATTCCAGGTTGCCGCGAGAAAAGCTAGCATCCCTCAAGGCTCTGATACAGCAACTTTTGCCTCTCAAGAAAGTTACCCTAAGACAAATCCAATCCCTGCTAGGCCACCTTAATTTTGCGTGCAGGGTTGTTGCCCCGGGCCGCCCATTCTGCGGCCGCCTGGCTAGACTGTCGGCCGGGCTGAAAGCTCCTCAGCACCGGGTACGCCTCTCCAAGGAAGTTAAGGCTGACTTGGGTATTTGGCTACAATTTCTGGAAAAGTACAATGGTATATCATTATGGCAGGATGCCTTGGTGCTCAACTCTGACTTTCAAGTTCATTCAGATGCAGCCGGGTCGTTGGGTTTTGGGGTCTACTTTCGTGGCCAGTGGTGTGCTGAAAAATGGCCCCCAGACTGGCATGGCCAGCCCATTACTCGGGACCTTACATTTTTGGAGTTCTTCCCTATTGTGGTGGCTGTACACCTGTGGGCAGACCAATTCCGCAACCACAGGGTATGTTTCAATACCGATAACCAAGCAGTCGTAGCAGTTCTCTCCAGGCAGTCCGCTCGGTCGTCCAGAGTGGGAAACCTATTACGATCCTTTGTCTTGTTGTGTCTGGAACAGAATATATGTTTTTCGGCCAAATTCGTGCCCGGCATTAATAACGACATTGCGGATGCTCTATCTCGTTTCCAGATGGAGCGCTTCCGCTTATTAGCGCCGGATGCGGAGCAATCATCGATGCCTTTCCCGGAGCACCTCTGGAGGATTGGGAGCGAGAAATTATGAAGGGAGTATTCGGGGCTGTAGCCCCATCCACGATGAGGTCGTACGGGAAGGCTTGGGCCGATTTCTTAAGGTTTCGCATGAGCTTGCCTGGCTCAAGTCATCGCGCTACCCCCACTACCAGGGAGGTCCTCCGCTACCTGGCGCACCTGAAGGATTTAGGCAGGGCCCCAAAAACGCTTAATATCCAGTCCGCAGGGATTTCATACTTTTGTAAAGCCTTCTTTGAAACCGACCCGTGTGCGGCATTCATTGTGCGTAAAACGCTAGAGGGATGGCGCAGGCAGCACCCCCCCAGCTCGGACAGGAGGCAGCCCATTACATATGATTTACTGACACGGATACACAAATCACTGCGAACTATATGCTGGTCGAAGTACGAGGCGCGCCTATTCTCGGCCGCGTATTCCATATCTTTCTTTGGTGCTCTACGCGTGGGCGAGGTGGTCTGCGAAGGAGGGGGCACCCACTCGCAGAGGGGTGTGTTAATCAGTGATCTGACCCTCTCTGGAGACGACCTCATTGTCCGGGTGCGGAGCTCAAAGACGGATCAGCAGGGCAAGGGGGCCCTAATTCGGCTCCCAGCAGTTCACAGTAAAGGCCCCTGTCCAGTGAGGGATACGCGGCGTTTCTTGTACCTGAGGCCGAAAGGACCCGGCCCACTTCTGTTGCACGCAGATGGATCCCCCCTGACTAGGCATCAATTCACCAGGGTGATGAGGTTGGCATTGTCGGCATGTGGTTTACCGCCACTCGAGTTTGCAACCCATTCCTTCCGTATTGGAGCGGCCACCACAGCGGTGCACATGGGGCTTTCCACCGAAAGGATAAAATAATTGGGGAGGTGGAAATCTAATGCGTATAAGGTTTATGTCAGAAACAATTTATGACCAGGACTGCTACCCCTGACCTCTGTTCCCCTGTCCATTTACCTTGCAGATCCCAGGAGAGTGCGCATTTGGTTGGTGGGCCACAGTATTGTTCACTGGGCCAGGAATCGTGCCTTGAGTTCTGGAATGGGCAGCAACTTGAGTTTACCTGCTAACGTGGAACTGGTTTGGATAGCGCGTAGAGGGATGCGCTGGAGTGAATTCAAACCAGTGGTGATGGCGAGGGCCGCGGTTGATGGGCCGCCCGATGCCCTGGTGATTCAGTTGGGTGAAAATGATCTGGCTTACCGTAAAGCCATTGATCTGAGATGGAACATTTTCGACGATTTGTCCGAGCTGGTGGCAACATATCCAAACATCACTATTTTATGGTCCTCGTTGCTGGAGAGGAGGACATGGCGGGATTGTGCGAGCCCAGTGGGGGTCAACAAGGCTAGGAAAGTTTTAGAGCGGGCAGTTGGACGTAGAGTGGCAGCCCTGGGCGGGTGCGTCATAGGGCACCCAGGCATTCAGTTCAGCAACGAGGCCCTCTACAGAAAGGATGGTGTGCATCTTTCTGATGCCGGAAGCGATATTTGGTTGGATGACATTATGTCAGGGATTAGGAGTTGGTTACAGGTTTGAAGGTATTGGCGGCGAGCTCCGCTCGGGTGGCGGTTAGGCATTGGCTGGGGGTTCAATTGTTATGCAAATGGATCGGGGGGAAGGTACGCCATCACCTTCCCCAAGAAAAGGGGTAGTCCGGTAAAGGACTCCGGGGGGCGTTGTCTTGTCCGAAACCTGGGAAGGTAAGGGCCTCCGGCACGCCCCCGAGCGGTGACACCCGTGGGATCCTAGTTGGCGTACTTCAACAGGACCCCCACGGTTCGTGTTAACCCATCCCGGTCACCATGCCGGGTAGTGGATAGGTGCCAATGCCTAAGGCCAATACCTTCAATTCTCTAATCAATAAAGTTGTGGCCTTTCATGCCCAATTAACTTAATCAACGTCTCCTGTGTCTTTATTTCTGGGGGGGGGGGAGGGGTATTGACACGCAAATGGTAAATTTTTGCAAGCTTGACTGGGGTCATGTACCACCTATAGATCATTTTCATTATGTTTTCCTTTAAGGCATTACATGCCGTAAATTTAACACCGGTGGTCCATAACTGTTCCCAGTCAGCAAACATAATGTCATGACCGATGTCTTGTGCCCATTTAATCATAGCTGATTTCACCATTTCATCCTGTGTATTCCATTTCAACAGCAAGTTATACATTCTTGACAAATTTTTTGTATTGGGTTCTAACAATTCTGTTTCTAATTTTGACCTCTCCTTCTGAAATCCAATTTTCCTGTCCTGCTTAAATGTCTCGTTTATCTGATGGTAGTGCAACCAATCTCGAACTTTGGACTTTAATTTCTCATAACTCTGAAGTTTAACCTTTTCACCATCTTGTTCTAGAATTTCACAATATTTTGGCCATTTAGAGTCCATATTAAGTTTTTTCACTGCCTTAGCTTCCATTGGTGACAAGCACCTGGGAGTTTTACTTTCCAACAGATCCTTATATCTAATCCAAACATTATATAATGCTTTTCTGACAATATGGTTTTAAAAACTCTTATATACCTTTGCCTTGTTATACCATAGATATGCATGCCAACCAAAACTATTGTCATACCCTTCCAGATCCAAAATGTCTGTGTTTTCAAGAAGTAGCCAGTCTTTCAACCAGCAGAAAGCTGCTGATTCATAATAGAGTCTTAAGTCCGGCAGGGCAAACCCCCCTCTGTCTTTTGCATCAGTTAAAATCTTAAATTTTATTCTGGGCTTTTTGCCCTGCCAGACAAATTTTGATATATCTTTCTGCCACTTCTTGAAACAGTCCATCTTGTCCAATATTTGTAAGTTTTGAAATAAAAACAACATTCTAGGCAATACATTCATCTTTATAGTAGCAATTCGGCCTAACAAGGAAAGTCTCAGTCTTGACCATATTTCTAGATCTTTCTTTACTTCTGACCAGCATTTTTCATAATTGTCTTTAAACAAATTCACGTTCTTAGATGTTAAGTTTACCCCCAGGTATTTCACTTTTTTCGATATTTCCAAACCTGTTTCATTCTGAAATCTCTCTCTTTCCTCCATAGTTAAATTTTTTTCCAACACTTTCGTTTTCTGTTTGTTCAGTTTAAATCCTGCTACTTGACCAAAAGTCTCGATTAGCTCTAGTACTCTTTTGGTACTAGTGTCTGGCTGTTGTAAAGTCAATACTAGGTCATCTGCGAATGCTCTTAGTTTGTAGTGTCTAACTCCGACCTGAACTCCTTTAACCAACTGGTCCCTTCTAATCATGTTTAACAAAACCTCCAGGACCGATATAAAAAGCAAAGGAGATATTGGGCACCCCTGTTGTGTACCTTTTTCTATAGATATTTCTTCCGTTACCACATTGTTTACAATTAGCTTTGCTTTTTGTTTGGAATATATTGCACCTATACCGTTTTCGAAACCTTGGCCTACCCCCATCCCCTGGAGATTCTTCTTCATAAAGCTCCAGCAAATATTGTCAAAAGCTTTCTCCGCGTCCACAAAAATCAAAACTGCCTTTCTGTTAATGTCAACTTCTAACAACTCCAAAATGTCTATAATGTTCCTCACATTGTCTGACATATGTCTCCCTGGGAGAAAGCCAGTTTGGTCCTTATGAATCTCCCCTATCAACACTCTCTTCAGTCTTTTTGCCAAAATGTCTGCAAAAATTTTATAATCCACATTAAGTAAAGATATAGGGCGGTAGTTTTTAACCTGGTTCTTTTCAGTCTCTGTTTTCGGTATAAGTGAGATGAAAGCCTCTTTCCACGATTCAGGTGCCTTTTTCCCCTCCATAATTTCATTGCAAACTTCCTTCAATGGTTGTATTAACCATTCCTTCAACGTTTTGTAGTATCTAGCAGTTAGTCCATCTGGTCCTGGTGATTTTCCCAGTTGCATGTTCTGAATGGCACCCTCTATTTCTTGGTCTATTATTTTTTCATTCAAGATCATTTTACTTTGTTCTGAAATTTTTGGTAGACCATATTTTCTAATAAATTCTTCTATTTCTTGTTCATTGACTGGCCCTTGTGCATACAGTTTCCTAAAAAAACTTTGAAAACAATTACTTATCTCATTAGGTTTGTGGATAATCTTTCCATCCATTTCTAGACTTGTCACAGTGTTCAATTTCTGTCTCTTTTTCAATTGCCATGACAGAAGTTTCCCACATTTGTCTGCTGATTCAAATGTCTTTTGTCTCATCTGCTTTATTTTCCATTCTATTTCTTGATTCATCAATTCCATATATTGCATCTGATGATACTTTATTTCTCTCAAAATCTCATGAGACTTTGGTTTGGACCTCAATTTCTTTTCTCCTTCTTTCATTTTTTCTAAGATTTTTTATTTCCTCTCATTTTGTTTTTTCCTCTTTATAGAGTTCTGTTGAATTAGGAAACCTCGCATCACGGCTTTGCTAGCGTCCCAAATTGTTCTTTTCTCCACATCTGTTCTCAAGTTTATCTCAAAGTAATCTTTTAGTGTTTTTTGGGCCTTCTTGTAAATCTCTTCATCTTTAAATAAGGTGTCATTCATTCTCCATCTAAAGGATCCAGTTGTTGTTAGTTTCATCTCCATCTTTACAGCGTTATGGTCGGAGCAGGTTTTTGGGCAGATTTCTACTTTTTTTATTCTTGTCGCCAGACTGCTAGTGACCCATATTTGGTCAATTCTTGTCCATGTCATTTTTGCTTCAGAGAAAAAGGTTCCCTCTCTCTCCAGAGGATTCCTTATTCTCCAGATGTCAATCAGATCCATAGTTTCAGTCATTTCAAAGAAAGTCTTAGGTAGTCTCCCTTCCTTAGAAATCACTTGTCTCTGTGCTTTGTCCATATTTGTGGAGACGACTCCGTTCATATCTCCCATCATTACGATTTTATAGTCCAGAAAGTCCATTAAAGTCTCATGCAACTTCTTAAAGAATTCAGCCTTCCCATCATTTGGTGCGTAAACTCCAACTATCAAAATTTTTTCTCCTTGAACCTGTATTTCAATTGCCAGGTATCTCCCTTGTTCATCTTTAAATATCATTTTTGGAACCAATTTTTCTTTTGCATAAATCACTACACCTCTTTTCTTCACTTTGTCTGATGCAATAAATTCCTGTCCAAGTCTCTTATTTATTAATAATTTCCTGTGTATTCTAGCAATATGTGTTTCTTGCAAACATATTAGGTCTAATTGTTCTCTCTTCAAAATGTGAAAAACTTGACGTCTTTTTCGGGGAAGGTTCAAACCATTACAGTTCCAACTAAACAGTTGCAGAGACATTTTGTTACTGAGTATCTGTTCCTCCGACTGCTCCCAGTTTTTGTTCTTCCTCTGATGGCGGTGGTAAAAGTCTGAATGACAGGTTGGCGATGTCAGTTGGTTCTTTCTCCTCTAGAGTCCCTTTCTGTAGATCTTCCAAGTATCTCCCCAAAAACTGTTCTTTATCTTGAATTGTTCTTATTTTTATCTTCCTTCCTTTGAAGTTAAAAGATAGTCCTTGTGGGAATTCCCACCTGAAAGGGATGATATTTTTCTTCAGCAGGTCGACCAAATCTTTAAATAAGGTTCTCACCTCCAATATGTATTTAGGAATATCTTTAAAAATCTGTACTTGACAGTTCTGGATCACCAGTGCCTTTTGATAATGCAGGTTCAATATTTTATCTCTTTCTTCCTTGGATCTCAATGTAATTAAACAATCCATTGGTTTCTTCCCCTGCCTCCTGCCCAGCCGAAAGGCCGTAGTTATTTCAAACTCATCTTCTTCCTCCCATTCTTCATGCCAAAATTCTGCAAAGTTGTTTCTAAGGAATTCCACAAGGTTGTCCCCCTCACTCTTGGGTACCAGTCTTAATTTCAAATTTTTCTCCTTTCTCTGTAGTTCCAGTAGGGACAAGGCTGCATCATGTTCATTTACTTTTTTTCTGATCGGCTCAAACTTTTCCCTTGTCTCTTCTGCAGTTTTTTTTGCACTTTCCGCAATCCTTCGTGTTTCAGAACTTTCTTGGATTAATCTATTTATAGAATCTGTGTTAGATGATACACTTGCCGTGTTCAAGTCCAGTCTTGTTGTCAGTTCTGTCAATTTTTTAGAATTTTCTGTGGACTGCTTTGTCAGAGCTTCCAAAGATTGATTTATTTTAAGCAATGCCTGTGTCATAGGATCCATAGATGCTGTTGCTGTCTTTTCCTGTGCAGCTGGTGTTGTGCCTGATATTGAGCCCCTTTTCTTCTGCTGTGCTTGCTTTGTTTTAAGTCTGGTTACTATCTCATCTGGGCCACTCATGTCCTCAAGGTCGTTCTCACAGGAAAGACTTACAAGTGGAAAATCCCACTGTTTCTTTCTCAATGTTACAGTTTCTCTTTAGACCCTCTAGAGGGAGCATTCAATTGTATCCAAAAGGAAAAGAATAACAAAAGAAGCAGGCAGAACATAGAGCAATGAATGAATTTCTATTTAAAGATGAACATGGCAGAATTTTGGCGATTGAAATTCAGACGCAAGGAGAAAAATTTTTGATATTAGGAATATATGCTCCAAATGAAGGAAAATCGGAATTCTTTAGGAAGCTGCATGAGATTATGCTGGACTACTTAGACTACAACAACATCATTATGTTGGGCGATATGAATGGGGTCGTATCTGTAAACATGGATAAGTCGCAAAGTGCTAACATAACGAAAGATGGCAGACTACCTAAAACTTTTTTTGAAATGACTGACAATATGGACTTAATTGACATATGGAGGGTTAAGAACCCCTTAGGAAAAGAAGGAACTTTCTTTTCTGAAGCTCATCTGACATGGACACGAATCGACCAAATATGGACAACTAGAGGACTGGTACCTAAGATTAGAAAAGTGGAAATCTGCCCAAAAACTTGCTCCGACCATAATGCATTGAAAGTGGAATTGAGACTAAACATAACCGGATCCTTTAGATGGAAAATGAATGACACCTTATTAAGGGACCAGGAGATTGTTAAGAAGGCCCAAAAAACTTTAAAGGACTATTTTGAAATAAATTTAAACACCACTGTGGAAAAAAGAACAATCTGGGACGCAAGTAAAGCAGTTATGAGAGGGTTTCTAATACAACAAAATACGATTAAGAAAAAGTTCTGGAATGAAAAGAAGGAGAAGATATTGGAGAAAATAAGAGAAGGAGAGAAAAAATTAAGATCTAGGCCCAAGTCGAAGGAAGTGCTGAGAGAAGTGAAATTTTTCCAGGCACAATATTCGAAATTGATAAATCAAGAGGTGGAATGGAAAATTAAACAAATGAAACAAAGATCCTTTGAATCAGCAAACAAATGTGGGAAACTGCTAGCATGGCAGTTGAAAAAGAGACAAAAACTTAACACAGTTACAAATCTAGAGATTGAAGGGAGAACGATTCAGAAACCCGAGGAAATTAGAAAGTGTTTCCAGAGATATTTTAAAGAACTTTATTCACAAGGGCCACAGAAAGACTTTGAGATGGATCAATTCCTTAAAACTAATGGATTACAAAAAATAACTCAGGAAATGAGAACTACCCTGAATAATAATATCACCCAGCAAGAAATTGAAAGTGCCATTCAGAACCTTCAATTAGGCAAATCTCCAGGCCCTGATGGACTTACCTCCAAATATTATAAGGTTTTGAAGGATTATTTGATACAACCTCTGTTGGAGGTCTGTAATCAGATTATGGAGGGGAGGAAGGCACCGGAGACGTGGAAAGAAGCTTTCATCACATTGATACCTAAACAAGAAACTGAAAAGACCCAGCTTAAGAACTACCGCCCCATCTCACTCCTAAACGTGGATTACAAAATTTTTGCGGATATTTTGGCAAGTAGGTTTAAAAAAGTACTTAATGAAGTGATCCATAAGGACCAGGCTGGCTTTCTCCCCGGTAGGCATTTGTTTGATAATACAAGAAACATCATTGACATTTTGGAACTTCTACAAACAAATCTTAATACTAGAGCGGTTTTAATCTTTATTGATGCGGAGAAAGCCTTTGACAACATTTCTTGGATGTTCATGAAGAAAAATTTGGAAGGGATGGGAGTCGGGCGGGGGTTTGAAAATGGAATAGAAGCAATTTATTCAGAGCAAAAAGCTAAATTGATTGTTAACAATGTGATGACAGAGGAGTTCAAAATAGAAAAAGGGACACGACAGGGGTGCCCCCTATCCCCCCTATTGTTTATTTCAGTCCTGGAGGTGCTATTGAACATGATTAGAAAGGACCGGTCTGTACAAGGAATTGAGGTCGGAGTGAAACAATATAAACTGAAAGCTTTTGCAGATGACTTGGTATTAACATTACAGGAGCCAGTCTCTAGCACTAAAAGAGTGTTAGAATTAATTTCTGACTTTGGTCGGGTGGCGGGATTTAAGCTGAACAAGCAAAAAACTAAGGTTCTAGCAAAAAATTTGACAACTACAGAAACAGATGAGTTCCTGAAAGAAACAGAATTAAATGTGGTTAAAAAAGTAAAATACCTAGGGGTGTATCTGACCTCCAAAAATTTGAATTTGTTTAAAGATAATTATGAGAAATGTTGGTCAGAAATCAAAAGAGACTTGGAAATATGGTCAAGATTGAAACTTTCCTTGTTGGGCCGAATAGCAGCTATAAAGATGAATGTATTGCCGAAAATGTTATTTCTGTTTCAGGCCCTACAGATTGTGGACAAAGTGGAATGTTTTGGAAAGTGGCAGAGGGATATTTCCAAGTTTGTTTGGCAGGGCAAAAAGCCCCGAATAAAGTTTAAAATACTAACTGACGCGAAAGAAAGAGGGGGATTTGCCCTGCCAGACTTGAGGTTATATTATGAATCTGCAGCCTTCTGCTGGTTGAAAGATTGGATTTTATTGGAAAACACTGATGTCCTAGATCTGGAGGGGTTTGATAATGCTTTTGGGTGGCATGCATATTTGTGGTATGACAAGGTTAAAGTTCACAAATTGTTTAAAAACCATATTGTCAGAAGAGCAATTTTGATGGTCTGGACAAAATATAAGGACTTATTGGAGAGTAAGACTCCGAGGTGGCTCTCACCGGTGGAGGCCAAGGCACGTAAGAGACTTAACATGGAAGCCTACTGGCCTAAATATTGGGAAATAATTGAAAAAATTGGAGACAATTGGAGGTTGCTGAGCTTGGAAAAATTGAAAAACAAGGTGCGAGATTGGTTGCACTATGCTCAAATCCAGGAGGTTTTTAAAGTGGATAAAAAGGTTGGATTCCAGGTGGAAAAATCGAAACTAGAGACAGAACTGTTAGAGCCAAAAAATAAATTACTTTCGAGAATGTATAATTTGCTGCTTAAATGGAATACACAGGACGAGACAGTCAAATCCGCCATGATAAAATGGGCACAGGACTTGGGGCACAACATTATGTTTGAAGACTGGGAAAGGTTATTGTCACAGCCACCCAGGTGGGTCCCAGCTCACGAGAGACCTTACTCCGTTATAGTTTACTTACAGGAAAAGTTTATTGAAGATAATTGCTTCTTTCACAGTTCAGCATTGTGGCTGTACGTCTGTCACGTTAGACCGCCGAAGTCCCCCTCTGACTCCTCCCCTCCTCCACACCAACTTAATAGCCTGGCTCTAGACCACCTCTTCCTCTCCTTTCTTTTCCGCAGGGTCTTTCTGCCCCCCTGGGTTCTCTCTTTCCGGGATTCGCCTGAGGCTGAATCCTCTGCCGCCTCCTGCCCCCTCCTTCTGGCTTTGGGGCCGGGCTCCTCCTCTGAGCTTTCCCCACTTCCGCGCGCCTCTATGTTTGAACTTGGCGCGCGTACGTTGCTTTTGACCTTTCCTTCGTCCTCTATACTGCCCCCTGTTCCACTCTCTACCCTTTCCGGCTGAACACCTTGCTCCAACCCCCTCTCTCTGTTTTCTCCTGTTCCTCCTCCCTCCGAGAGGCTGACAACTCCACCCCCTTTACTCCGTTCCGGCTGAGACCCCTCTGACAGCGTCTGTGCTTCACTGGGCTTTCTCCCCTCCTTTCCTGACTTTTCACAGCTTCTCTCTTCTCCTGCTTTTCGCCTGATCATGCTAGCTCCCTTTTGGGAATCCTCTGACTCACTGCTTAGGCTCATAGATTCCCTTCGAATTCCGTCATCTTCTTCCTCGTCTCTCTCTCCCTCCTCCCACTCGCTTTCCGTCTCCTCTGCCATCTCCTCACTTCTCCCAGAAACCCTGACATCCATCCCCCCCTCGAAGCCCCCCCTTCCCCCCTCCCGGTCGCTGGGTGCAGGTTGAGGGAAATGTGGTTCTTCCTGGGTCGGTTCAGGATACCGGGTGTCCACGTCAATCTTCTCCTCTGACAGCTCCGTATACGTGTGTTCGAACTCGGGTTCCCCCCCTGAAGGCATCACAGTCTCTTCCTCCCTCACTGCTTCTCCTGGCGCTGCCTGCCAAGGACCTATCATCCACCTCTGACTCCATACCTCCCTTGGCTGATCCACCCACCAATAAGGGTTTGTCTCTCCCCCCCCCAGGCGGGGATCCCTGGTCGGGCTTGTTTTGGGCGTAGAGCCCTCGGGCGAGGAGAAACCCCCGAACGTGCTGCCCGACAAAGTGGGCGTGAAAAGCCAATCATCAAAATACTCCTCGGGCATGGGTTTGTGCGGAAAAATTGCATGAAACTCCTCCTTCAACAGGGGTTCGTCCAAAGCGTAACCCGGCACCCAGCTATTTGCAGAGACTGGAGTGCCTTCCCTGGCGAGAAAATATTCAACTCCCTCCTCCCCCCATCGTGAATCCAGTATCTCTGTGACCTCATTAAGAGGTTCTGGTCTTGGCGACTCCCCTCCCTCAGGCGCCCTTCTACGTGGCTCTGGAGGTGCTCCTGACTCTTGAAACCTGTGTGGGGCTTTGTAGGGAGTGAGCACCGACCTATGAAAGACCGGGTGCACCCTGGAGCCCTCCGGAAGGGCTAGGCGAAAAGCCACCGGATTGATCTTAGCCTCAACTTGATATGGTCCTAGCTGCCTGTGTTCTAACTTCTTTTTGGCCAACGACCTGGCCGGCATCGCGTGGGCTGCTAACCATACCCAGTCCCCAACCTGAATGTCTTCCCCCGCCCTTCTGTGTTTATCGGCTTGCACCTTATACGCCTGCTTTGCCAGCTCCAAATGTCTCCGCAGCTCCTCGTGCACCTCTTGCAACTCTGCTGCAAACTGGTCGGCATTTTGAGGTCCCCCCCCTTCAGGTGCTGTAAAGCTCGGGAAGGTTCTGGGATGACGTCCATAGTTCGCGAAGAAAGGCGTCACCCCGGTGGATGCGTGCTTCGTGTTGTTGTAGGCGAACTCAGCCATCGGCAGGTAGTCCACCCACGCCGCGGGTCGCTGGTTGGCGTAACACCGTAGGTACTGCTGCATGATCGCGTTGACCCTCTCCGCTTGACCGTTGGTCTGTGGATGCCTCGCCGACGTCAGGTTGATCTTGACGTGCAAGATGCCCAGAAGCTTCCGCCAGAAAGTGGAAACAAATTGGCGCCCCCTGTCGGACAAGACGGACTGCGGTAGTCCATGCACTCTGAAGACGTGATCGATGAAGAGCTTTGCGGTCTGTTCTGCCGTCGCCACCTTGGCACAAGGAATGAAGTGCGCCATCTTGGTGAACAAGTCCACAACCACTAACACCGCCGTCTTACCTCTGGAGCTGGGCAGGTCTGTAACAAAGTCCAACGCTACCCTCTCCCACGGTTGCTGCGGTGTCTCCAGCGGTTCTAACAATCCCGCCTGCTTCTGATGCACTGGTTTGGACCTCTGGCAGATATCGCACCTGGCTACGTAGTCCGCCACCTCTCCTCTCATCTGGGGCCACCAAAAGTCCCTTGCCACCAACTCCATCGTCTTCTCTTTGCCGAAATGGCCCGCACTCGGGGCATCGTGCAATTGTTGCAAAACCGTGGCGCGAAGCTCGTCGGTGGGCACGTAAAGGGCGCCCTTGCGAGTCAAAAGTCCATCCTGCAACTGAAACTCATTGTTGTCAGGCGACCCTCTGCGGAGCTCCTCCATCTTGGATTGTGCAAACTGATCCTCTTGCAGCGCGCGTCGCACCGCGTCCAGGTCGACTGCGATGGTAGCGCACGTCCACGCCTGCGGTGCGAAAATGTACTTTGCTGCGATTGGAGCTACTTCCTCCAGGTATTGAGGCTTTCGGGACAGCGCGTCTGCTATAACATTGGAGTCTCCAGGGATGTATTCTATTTTGAAATCGAAATCCGCAAAGAATTCCGCCCAGCGCATGTGTCGTTGGGTTTGCAATTTAGCCGTCCGCCAATACTCCAAGTTCTTGTGATCCGTGCGGACCTGCACCGTGTGCTTGGCTCCTATCAAGAAGTGTCGCCACGCTTTGAAAGCTGCATGAATGGCCAACAACTCCCTGTCCCATATGGTGTAGTTGCGCTCCGTCTTGCTGAGCTTCCGGGAGTAGAATGCACCCGGTCTCCAGTTGCCTTGCGAATCCTCTTGCAAGAGGACGGCCCCAACTGCTCTGTCTGATGCATCTGTCTCTACCCGCATGGGCCTGCCAGGATTCACGTGCAGCAGCTGCTCCTCGGAGGCGAAAAGGCTTTTAAGCTTCCGAAAGGATCGCTCTGCTTGTTCGGTCCAGACGAACTTCTTCTTCTTGGAACTGAGGGTGTCAGTGATTGCCGCCGTCGCGTTTGCAAAACCTTTAATAAACTTGCGATAAAAATTGGCAAAGCCGATGAACCTCTGGACCTCCTTCCGATTTCGAGGGCTCTTCCAGTCCAACAGCGCTTGGACTTTAGTCTTGTCCATGGCCAGTCCCTCGTCGGACAGCTTGTAGCCAAGGAAATCTACCTCTCTCACATCAAACTGGCACTTCTCCAACTTGGCGTACAGCCTGTGTTCCTTCAGCCTCTGCAGAACTTCCTTCACGTCCTTATCGTGATCCTCTGGCGATTCCGAGAAAATCAGGATATCGTCGAGAAAACAGACACACTTCTTGTAGAGGAGACCTGCCAGGACGTGATGCATGAATGCTTGGAAAACATGGCTGCCATTTTGTAGACCGAAGGGCATAACTCTGTATTCGTACGTGCCCAAAGGAGTGAACATGGCCGTCTTCCACTCGTCGCCCTTCCTGATGCGGATGAGGTTGTAAGCTCCACGTAAATCCAGCTTGGTAAAAATCTTCCCCCTCCTGACTGTAGCCAAAAGGTCGTCAATTTTGGGCATGGGGAAGGCCTTGGGCTTAGTTAGTCTGTTTATGAACCGGTAGTCCACAATGAGCCTCTTCTGGGGCGTGTCTTTCTTTTTCACAAAGAAAACAGGACTGCCTCCCGCTGCTTTAGATTCCTGGATGAATCCGCGCTTGAGGTTGTGTTCTATGAACTCCCGAAGCTCTTGCAGCTCGTCTTCCGACATGGAGTACAGCTTGGCAGTTGGCAACTGCGCGCCTGGCACTAAGTCAATCGCGCAGTCGTAAGGTCTGTGAGGCGGCAATTTGTCAGCTTCCTTTTCGCAGAAAACCTCCAAGAACTCCGCGTACTTGTGAGGAACCGCTTGCACCATACTCAGATGCAGCTGCTGTTCGGCTTCTCCTCCTTGATCGGTTTGGATGCAATTCTGGGCGCAATACGATGAACAAAAGGTGATCTGCCTCTGGTACCAAGCAACCGCGGGACTGTGCCTGTCCAGCCAACTCATGCCCAACACGATGGGCGTGTCCGATAAGTGGGTGACATTGAAACTAATAAGCTCTCGATGGTCTCCAATTTGCATCATCATGGGAGGGGTTTGCTGCACCACTTGCCCCCCCAGCAACTTCCTGCCGTCTACCGTGACCACGTTCAGAGGCGTCGTTGCAGGCAGGAGCGCTATGTTATGCTGCTTGACGAACTGTAATCCCACGAAATCGGCGTTGCTTCCCGAATCGATGGTTGTTGGAACCTCGAGAAGTCGCCCATCAGGCAGCTGGAGTGTTGCTGTGAGTAAAACTGCTGGTTTGGGAGGTAAAGGGTCCATGCGCTGCAAGGATGCTGGGGACTTCTCTACAGATCCGCCTGGCTGAGCCCCAGTAGCTCTGCTTCCAGCCAGGCACTGCAGTTTCCCTGAAGCTGCTCCTCTGATTGCACCTCTGCTGTCACAGTTGCTAGTGCTGCAGTGTGCTTCTGGAGCCTCTGGGGGCACTCTTTCGCCATATGGTGTGCACTGTCGCAGATGTAACACTTCCTGGTCCCTCTAGGAGGCTTCGCTTTGGCTGCAGCAGGGATGGGGCTCTGGGATGGCTTTTGAGCCCTAGCACCACCAATCTCCATTGGCTCCTCGCCTTCCTTCCCCATTGGTGAGGGGTGCGCACGGCTGAAATCCCTGTGCACAAAAGGGAGAGCTTTTGCTTGCGCGCGCGCTTGGGGCCCCCCCTCCTCGTGCCACGGACGTCCCTCATGTCGAATTCCTATAGCCAAAGCCCGTTGCACCACGTCTTCCAGGGTCTGGGGTCTGTCCCCCCTTGCGATCTCATCCTTGACGGAGGGGCTCAATCCCTCCCAAAAAAGATCCCTGACCGGTAGACTGTCCTTCGGCCAATCTAAGGCGGTGAGCAATGCAAAAAATTTAGAATGATATTGGCGTACAGTGGCTCTCCCCTGCCTCAGCCCGTGCATCTGCCGGCGCGCAATGTCCTTATCCACAGAGGATTGAAAACAAGCATCCATTGCCTTGATAAACGCATCTGCATTGCGACGGGCTGGTCCATCTTCGCGCCACAGATTGCGTAGCCAAGCCCTGGCCTCCCCATGCAGGTGCGAAACAATAAATCCCACTCTCTCCTCCTCATCTCTAAAATCATGACGGAGTAAATGCAGTGCATACACGACATCTGCCCTGAAGTTGGGATAGTCTTGCAAGTTGCCATTAAAATGCGAAACTAGGGCACCCCCCCTCCTTCCAAGCGCAATGCCCTCCGCTCTGGAGCCCGGGGTCCCCGCCTTGTCCGCATTTTCCCACCTTGCTTGCAAATCCTGGCACGCTTTCTCCAAGTCAGCATTCTTCTTCTGCGAAGCAATGACTGCCGTTGTGAGAGTGGTAATCTGATCCCGGAGTGCAGCCAGCTGTTCCTCAGCACTCATGGCTGCCCCGTTCGTGAGCTTCGCAAAAAAAAATTTTTGCTTTCAGAGGGAGGGGGACTTTCTGTCACAGCCACCCAGGTGGGTCCCAGCTCACGAGAGACCTTACTCCGTTATAGTTTACTTACAGGAAAAGTTTATTGAAGATAATTGCTTCTTTCACAGTTCAGCATTGTGGCTGTACGTCTGTCACGTTAGACCGCCGAAGTCCCCCTCTGACTCCTCCCCTCCTCCACACCAACTTAATAGCCTGGCTCTAGACCACCTCTTCCTCTCCTTTCTTTTCCGCAGGGTCTTTCTGCCCCCCTGGGTTCTCTCTTTCCGGGATTCGCCTGAGGCTGAATCCTCTGCCGCCTCCTGCCCCCTCCTTCTGGCTTTGGGGCCGGGCTCCTCCTCTGAGCTTTCCCCACTTCCGCGCGCCTCTATGTTTGAACTTGGCGCGCGTACGTTGCTTTTGACCTTTCCTTCGTCCTCTATACTGCCCCCTGTTCCACTCTCTACCCTTTCCGGCTGAACACCTTGCTCCAACCCCCTCTCTCTGTTTTCTCCTGTTCCTCCTCCCTCCGAGAGGCTGACAACTCCACCCCCTTTACTCCGTTCCGGCTGAGACCCCTCTGACAGCGTCTGTGCTTCACTGGGCTTTCTCCCCTCCTTTCCTGACTTTTCACAGCTTCTCTCTTCTCCTGCTTTTCGCCTGATCATGCTAGCTCCCTTTTGGGAATCCTCTGACTCACTGCTTAGGCTCATAGATTCCCTTCGAATTCCGTCATCTTCTTCCTCGTCTCTCTCTCCCTCCTCCCACTCGCTTTCCGTCTCCTCTGCCATCTCCTCACTTCTCCCAGAAACCCTGACAGTTATGGAACACCGGAATGAAATTTACGGCATGTAGTGCCTTGAAGGAAAATATTATGAAAATGATATACCGGTGGTACATGACCCCAGTCAAACTTGCTAAGATATATCACCTGTCTGACAATAAATGTTGGAAATGTAAAGAGGCGGAAGGGACTTTCTTTCACCTCTGGTGGACTTGCCCGAAAGTGAAGGCCTTTTGGGAGATGATTCATAATGAACTAAAAAAGGTACTTAGATTTACCTTACCTAAGAAACCGGAGGCCTTTCTTCTGGGCATTGTGGACCAGAGAGTACTTAAGAAAGATAGAACTTTTTTTATGTATGCTACCACAGCAGCAAGGATCCTGATTGCTAAGCATTGGAAGACACAAGATTTACCCACGCTGGAGGAATGGCAAACGCAGTTGATGTACGATATGGAACTGGCTGAAATGACTGGCAGAATCCGAGACTTGGGAGAAGAAACAATCGAGGAGGACTGGGAAAAATTTAAAGACTATTTGAAAAAACATTACAAGTTGTATGAATGTTAAAAAATGCACTTTTTAGAAATTCTTGCTTCAGCATCGGTAAATTAATGAAATGGAAATTAAGGTACAAGAAGTCAAAGGTGGAATGATGAAATAACTTTATTATGTTTAAGCTGAAACATATAAGATTTGGGTTACAATAGTTTTGAAATTAGGCAACATGATAAAATGAAAGATACAATAAGCTTTGAAATAAGTTAACAAATTGCTGATATTTTGTATTACAGAGAATGCAGGGTTTGGAGGACGTGGGGAAGTCCAATAGATGTGCTGGAAAAAAGGATTATGGAAATTTGTAATTTCTCTACTGCATTTTTCTATTTCTGTCTTTATTTCTTTTTTCTGTATTTCATAAACTTAATAAAAATATTATAAAAAAAGAACATAGAGCAATGAATAAAAAGTTCAAGAGTTCACTCTGTAAATCCACAATTGTTTCAATGTAACCAAAAATTCCACAGCTTTCTTCCCTTAAAGTCCAGTAACTTTGTTTCAGACAAAAACCCCACTTTATATCCAGTTAATCTGACAGTTCGCTTTTCCCGGTGCCTTGCTCCGGCAGCCCGACTTAGGGGGGTTTGGCAGTGAAAGATCTTTTTTTCCAATTATTTTCACGCAGGTTGGCAATGTCCAATTATCCTCCCCCCTTCTCCTGCCTGTTGGGGGGAGATCTAGATCCGAT
Source organism: Podarcis erhardii (assembly GCF_964252035.2). NCBI lineage: Eukaryota > Metazoa > Chordata > Lepidosauria > Squamata > Lacertidae > Podarcis > Podarcis erhardii. Next base: position 24,599,516 of record NC_138506.1, read on the forward strand.
GTCAGGTTTGACAGATTACAAAAAGTTTTTTCTTTCGAATGCAGCTTACTCTTTTCGTTGCTTTGTTAGTCATGCAGTTCGGGGAGGCAGACTTCCTTATTTTATGCCTTTCCCGTTTTCAGTTAAATCTCCAAATCTAATGTCTCGTTCAGTCCCTCAATCTTACTCACGGGTGTTGCTGTCAATTCTCAATTTCAGGAAGGAATCGGCACTCTCCGTTCATGGCGACGCGGCTTCACTCCACGGGCTGGGTAGCGACTCTCAGCACCACGCTTACTCCCGATGCCGCTCCGGAGCCTTTAAAAGGCTCCTTCACAGTGCCGGGGGGCGCAAAAGGTGCCCACCGAGTCTCCTTGCCCACAGGCTTCTGCGCCTGTGATTTTAGGGGTCCCCCGCTCGCCGTAGCGGGTCAGACCCGAACTCGCGGAGCAGTCCTGCCTCGGAGCTCGAGGCAAGAGCAGCCATTAAACGCTGGCGCCGACTATATGGAACTGGCTGAAATGACCGGCAGAATTCGAGATCAAGGAGAAGAGCAGGTGGAAGAGAACTGGAAGAAGTTTAAACTTTATTTACAAAAACACTGTAAAATTTTTCAATGTTGAGGACATTGAAAATGAAAAGAAGGGGTTCTAGTGATAAGGTTAATAAAAGAGTACAAAGGGAGGGACGAAGGACGAAAATGAATAAGAATGATCTTGCTGAACTAATTATTACATAGAATACAAGACCGGGAGGCGGGTGGAAGTAAGGAAAATAAGGTTTTGAATAATATAACTGGAATGTGAGTTCTTTTCTTATATGCTAAAATTTTCTTTTTCCTTTTTATTTGTGTACTTTTTTATCTTTATTTTCATGTAATGTTTGCTTTTTTATGTTTTTCTGTGTAAAACTTAATAAAATATTATATGAAAAAAAAACAAAAAATTCCTGTGATTGTCCTCTCACCTGCTGTCATATATCATGAACATTACAGGAATCAGTGGTGATTCAGTGAAAAGCACATTTTGAAATAATAAAGTAGATAGGTAGAAGTCTCCAAGTTGAAAAGTTGTGTCATATGAAAAAAGCATAGGTAAATCTGTCTTCAGTGATATTACTTTCCCAATTTCAGATGAAATATCCTGTAGGCCCATAGCAACAATCACTGTAGGACACAGAGAGTTATCATGGATGAAGCCTTCAAGGAGTTCTGTAAATTCAAAAATACTATAGAAATCATCATGGCTGATTCGTGTACATTGTCTTTCAAGCTTAAGTTTGTTTCTTACCTGCTCCAGGTTTTATGGCTGAGCTACAGGTATATGAGCTACAGGGTCATTACAAAGGTCTTGACAGATTTTTGAAGGCTTAGCACTTGTATCAGAAATCTTTCCTATTACTGAAGGCATTGTCCGTATATGTGGTCTTAGCAAATCTCTCTTTCTATTACCATGAGGAAGTGCGTGGAATTCCTTCTCATCTCCAATATGGTGTAACAGAACCATTTCACAAGAAGGCTCTAGCAGTGTATAACTGTGCCTTATGAAGTTGCCTGTACTTGAACCAGTTTTGATTTTATGGTAACATTTTCTCAACTCTGGATCCTTTTTTGGCCATAGTCGGACACCACAGTTGATCCAAGAATATTGATCACAGCACCAAACGTGTTTTTTTCTGAGGAGAACCTTTGAATGAATACAGAAAGACATCACCACCAGGAGGTTTGCATGGCGGATCATTTACAATCTTCTGATAATCAGGATTTGTTAGAATATGAAGGGCTTCTTCCACTGTAAAAGGAGTGGTTCTCCTACAGTATAAGACCAATGTGAAGATTCCTCCCCTCTACAGAATTGTGAAAGCTTGTTGCATAAAATATACAGGGAATATATCTCTCCCCAGTTCTGCACCTCCAGTTTAGATTTTCCAAGTCAGGCAACCTGAACTGAGCTCCACCCAAATCTCAACCCTCTTAAAGAAACAGTTCACTATTTCTTAGTTTCACTTTCCATAGTCATAAGAGGAGATCCACCAGCAGAGGAAGAGGGGGCGGGGGGAGCACACCCCCAGCACCACGATCCTGGTGGGGTGCCATGGCGGCTGCCCCCCCCACGCTGGACGCCATGCCCCACAAGTGGCGCACCACGCCCCCAGGACGTGCGCCACACCCCTGCAAGCGGTGTGCCATGCCCCCAGGATGCGCGCCAGCCACGTCCCGGCCTGCTCTCCGCCCCTGGTGCCGGAGCATGAAGCTCTGCCACTGAGGAGATCCATTCACCATGCAATGCAGCAATAGTGCAGTCCTCAACTGTATGTTCTCCAATTTGATGAGAGAAAAGGCCCAGCCACACCCCACATTCTACATGTAAATGGGAGGACATGTGGATGGATTCTCCTTCTGGATCAGTTTTCTCCAGTACCCACAACTAACTTTGTTTATTCACTTCATTTGCATACAATCTTTCTCCCCAATGTAAACAAAGAGGCTAACATCATTCTCCTGTTCTCTATTTTATGCTCACAACATTCCTGCAAAGTAGATTAGGCTGATAGTGCACGACTGGCCTAAGGTCACCTAGTGAGCTTCCATGGCGGAATGGGGATTCAAACCTGGGTCTCTTAAATTTTAATCCAACACTTCAAGCACTACACCGCACTGGTTTTCCAAGACTTGGTGAGCCAAGAGTAGAACATCTAGAACAGGGGTCTCCAACCTTTCTGAACCTGTGGGCACCTTTGGAATTCTGACACAGCGTGATGGGTGCAACCACAGAATGGCTGCCACAAAAGGGCTGCTGCAGGAGGTGAATCCAGCAAGAAAATTGGGACCACATCTTACCTTCAGACACACTGTGAATAACTTTGTGCTGTTGGTGGCAGCTGCTTCCAAAGCAACATCTTAAAAAAACTGCACAGCCAATCAGTGGCAGAGGAACCCTCTCCGGCATCTGTACAGGCTGCCGCTCACACATGGTTTGTACAGACATTGCTCATACACCACCAGGCGGTTCACCCCACCCCTTGGTGCCCCGCTCCGGGTGTCAGAGAGGGTTCCTCCGCCGCTGATTGGCTGTGCATATTTTTTAAGATGTTGCTTTGGAAGCAGCTGCCACCAACAGGGTGTCTGTAAGGGCTGCCGCTCATGCGGCGACTGTACTGACTGCGCCCGCACTCGGCTGCTCTACAGCGGGGGGGGAGGCAGTGGGCCATCTTGTCACCCTCCCCAGGGTGGCACCCAGGGCGGCCCCTCGCCCCCCTTCGTATGCCCCTGCAGCCAATCAAATGTACTATGACCAGTCTGAAGTCTTGCTGGGCACAATCCACCACTGATCCTGTCCACTTTCTGAAAACACGTGGTGGACTCCAGGAAAGGTGCCAGCAGGCACCGTGGCGCCCATGGGCACCACACTGGAGACCCCTGATTTCAAAGTTTGCACTGACAAAATCTGTTGGCAAGAAAACTTGTAGTTAAACCTCCACTTATAATTACCACCACCACCACCCCAAACAACCAACTTTTGTCCCAAAACCATTTGTAGGTGAATTGACGCAAGACAGATGATTGCTTTTCATGGTTACTTTGGTGGTCTCCACCTAGTTGGTTTGATATTTTACATTCACAGGTAAAATCATCACAGTCTCTGCCTTGGATATTCTTGAAGGTTGACAGCATCAAAAATTTCCAGGTGCAGTTCTTCACAGTGGAAGCTATAGATATGAATGTCATTTTAATACAATGTGCTTGTTCATTTCAGAGAGAGTTTTTATTTCGGTCATTCCAGGGACATTGGTGTGATCTTACAATGTAATTTGGTGAAGTCCATTTAATAATCATGACGATCCATGAGATAAAAGTATTTAATATAGTGTTTGTTCCTTAGCTGTCTTTTCTCTGATTTAATAGTTTGCCATACAGTCTTTCTTGAATCTTGATATTAGTCGACAGTATGTAAGCAGTTTCATATTTTTTTTCTCCTCTTTAATACTTTGGCATGTATTTGATCTGTTCTTGAAGATGAACCATATTTTGGTACAATATATAGTCATACATTCTCCTCTCGGCTCTAATAATAATGTTCCAGTGGTGACATTAACAGTTCTGGTGAGGGGCTTTTTGTGGTGCAACTCATGATTTTTGTGGTGCAGGCTGTGGCCATGGACATGATGTGTGATTTGACGGTGAGTTTAGGGTGACCGAATGCAAAAACCCTGTGGATCCATGAGATCACATAACATGTCCATGGCCACAGCCTGCACCACAAAAATCATGAATCCACAGCTTCCTGGCGACACCGTGGCCCAAAAATGTGGTTCCAAACCATGGATCCTCATGGAGCCTCAGGGCTTTTGCACTGGGTCACCCCTAACTCACCATCTAATCACATATCATGGCCATGGCCACAGCCTGCATCACAAAAATCATGGATCCAGGGCTTCATAGCGACACCGTGGCCTAAAAATGGGCACAGCCTGCACCACAGAAATTAAGGATCCACAGTTTCCTGGCAACACAGTGACCCCAAAACATGGTTCCAAACCATGGATCCTCATGGATCCTCAAGGCTTTTGCGTTTGATTTTTGTGGTGCAAGCTGTGCCCATGGACATGATGTGTGATTTGATGTTGAGTTTGGGGTGACCCAGGCCAAAACCCTGAGGATCCATGGTTTGGAACCATGTTTTTAGGCCAATTCTGAACTGGTTCTTCTAACAGTGACAAGTTGGCACAATTCAGGGGAAAGAGGAGCCTTATGGAGGCAGCCCAGCTTCCCTTCTCTCCCATTGAGGCATCTGGGAAGGAGGCTTCCAGGTGACCATTGGGGGAGAGTGGGCTTGGTGGAGCTTACATTTTAGCATGTAAGGGGAATATGAATTATGATGATATAGTTTAAATTTATGTCTGGGATATAAAAAGTGGACAGAGAAACACTTTTCTCGCTTTGTCATAACTCCAGATCTTGTGGAAATCAGATCAGCCAGAAGGTTGGAAGATTTAGGATAGGCAAAAGAAATGGCTTCTTAACAAAGGACATGAACTCCAGTATTTGCCCCCACAAGAGCCACTGATGGCGTTGAAAGAGGATGAGGCACATTCCTGGAGGATGGGGATTTGGGGGGACTTTGCCCAGGCCCCTTCCCTCCATGTCCGCTTCTGAGAACAGATTGTTTTGGAGCAAAGGGCTGGTGCTGTTACACTTTTATGATTTGTAAATCTAAAACTAAATATGAAGAAGTATTAAAAAATATAAATCTAAACTCTACTAGAGTTTAAATTACTGTTTAAACATTGTTCTCTATGCTTTTAGTTCTTTCTGTCTTATCTGCCTTGACACCTGGTGTTGGAAAAGGGGACATATAAATATCTGAAATTCTGCGAGTTAAATGTCAAAAGCATTGTTGAAAATAAATATTGTTGCCTCTCTCCTAAAAGTAGCCTCCTGAGGTGATGGTTTCTGGGGTGCTTCCCTGGGCAGAGCATTTCTTAGGTGGGAGCCACCACTAAAAGTCCCATGCTTGTGTTGCCACCCTCTGCACCTCGCTTGGAGGAACGCATAGTGAGAAGGACCTCAGATGCAGGTTGTGGGCAGATTCCTGAAGGAAGAGAAGACAAGGGAATCGAAGACCAAAACTACCGTAACTGGTTGTCAGTGCAGTCGTTTCACATTAGGTTTTATATGCACAGAGCATCATGCACCAACTGGGAATCTGGCTCTCAGTTTCTGCAGCACCTGCGGTTTCTGAGGCTTCTTCACAAAGTGCCCCACATATAATGCATTGCAGAAATCTAGCCAAGAGGTTGGTAGAAGAACCTGAGGTCTCTTGTGGGCATGTGCATGTCATTGTCATTGTCTGACTACAGCACAATGTATCGCCCCTTATACAAGAGTACTACTGAAGCTTCCATGACTTTGACTTTGGGACTCAGTTTGCAAAGCCTTGAATACACAACACACAGGGATACTTAACAGTAGTGCCACTTTGCACTACTTGGAGCTGCCTCTGTGTCTTTTTTCTTTCCTTTTCTTTGGCTGCCATGCTGCTGGGTGAATCAGGTGTTTGGTTAAAGGAACTGCTTGCCCACCAGGTTTCTCTTACGCACAGCAACCTAGCAACCCAGGTCATGTGGACGGGGAGGGGGGGTTGCAGTGATTTTTAGGAAGTCATTAGTCTGCACCAGGCGTCCTATTGGGAAGACCCAGTTCTCTGAGTGCATGTTCTGGAATTTGGGCAATAGGGGCAGTATAGGATTCCTATTGGTGTACCAACCTCCCCGCTGCACCAAGGATTCCCTGCCCGAGCTGCTTCAGGTCATGGCGGATATGCTCCTGGAGACACCTAGCTTGGTTGTCCTGGGGGATTTTAACATCCATGCCGACACGACCTTACAAGGGGCCGCTCGGGACTTCGTGGAAAGCATGGCCTCCATGGGGCTGTCCCTGAATAAGTCTGGCCCAACTCATAGCCATGGACATGCCTTAAACTTGGTGTTTACCTCTACGGATGTTGGTGATCTGACACTAAGTAAAAGCGAAACGAAAGAAGTGCCATGGTCAGATCACTTCCTGGTGCAACTGGACTTCTCTGCAACCCTTCCCCTCTGCAGGGAGGTGGGACCGATTCGGATGGTCCGCCCCCGCCACTTAATGGATCCAATTGGCTTCCAGAGAGTGGTAGGGGATGTTTTATCCCAAGTTGATGGCTTTTCAGCTGATTCCCTGGTGGCCCACTGGAATGCGGAGTTAACCAGGGCTATTGACTGTCTGGCTCCGAAGCGCCCTCTCCGATTGCATGGAGCCCAGACAGCCCTGTGGTTTTCCCCGGAGCTGAGGGCGATGAAACAATTGTTGAGATTGCTAGAGCGCCGGTGGCAAAAAACTCATTCTGAATCAGACCGGACATGGGCTAGAGCTCAACGTCGAGCCTACCAAGTGGCAATGGAGATGGCGAAGAGGGCCTTCTTCACCGCCTCCATTGCATCTGCAGAAAACAGCAGCAGGAGACTTTTTCAGGTGGTTCGCAATCTATCGGAACCACCTGCACCACCGGGGCCTGGTAGGGACCCCAAGATCTCCTGCAATGCTTTTGCAAAGTTTTTTGCAGATAAAGTCGCTCAGATTCAGAAGGAGGTAGACTCCACCGTGGGAGCAGGGCCAGGACAGGAGACTGCTAGAGTCTTGTCTAGTCAAATTGCGTGGGATCAGTTCCAATCTGTTACCTCCAAGGATGTGGACAGGCTGCTTGGAAAAGTGAAACCGACCACCTGTCTCCTTGATCCTTGCCCATCCTGGCTGATAAAAGCGAGCTGGGAAGGGCTGGGCGATGGGCTCTGTGGGGTGGTGAATGCTTCCCTCTGTGAGGGAGCCTTCCCAGACCCGCTGAAAGAGGTGGTTATTAAACCGCTTTTTTAAAAAACATCTTTAGACCCGGCCAATTTGGCCAACTATCGCCCAGTCTCAAATCTACCATTCTTGGGCAAGGTGATTGAGCGGGTGGTTGCCGAACAACTCCAAGCACGCCTGGAGGATGCGGACCATTTGGATCCCTTCCAGTCGGGATTCAGGCCTCACCATGGGACTGAAACTGCCTTGGTCGCGCTGGTTGATGATCTCCGGCGGGCTAGGGACAAAGGTGAGAGCTGTTTACTAATTCTGCTGGATCTCTCAGAGGCTTTTGACACCATCGACCATAACATCCTTCTGGACCATCTACAGGGGCTGGGAGCTGGGGGCACTGTTATACGGTGCTTCCGCTCCTTTCTCCTGGGCCGTGTCCAGAAAGTGGTGTTGGGGGATGAGTGTTCAGACCCCTGGGCTCTCACTTGTCGGGTGCCTCAGGGTTCCGTCCTCTCCCCCATGCTTTTTAATATCTATATGAAGCCGCTGGGAGAGATCATCAGGGGGTTTGGGCTGGGTGTTCATCAGTATGCAGATGACACCCAGCTCTACCTCTCCTTTAAATCAGAACCAGTGAAGGCGGTGAATGTCAGAAATCAAGCCTTATCAGGAGAAACTGGCAACTCTCCCAGGCACCCGGCATGATTCCCTGTTGACCTCCCTGGCTGCATTCCCCAGCAAGATCCAGGCTAGGTCGCAATAGGCGATCCTTCTCAGCGTGAGAAGAACACACCCCTCTTTCCTGCCCCCCCCCCCCCGGGCAGGGGAAAGAGATAGACAGAAACGTATTTACATGCCTTTATTTCTGTCTTTGCAGCGTTACAAAAAACATGACTGCTCTCTTCAAACTCCAGCAGTGTAGTGACAAACACTTCCTGGATAGGAATAAACGGAAGAGCTCATATTACACTCTGAGCTAATTCCGGTGCTTCGCACTGTGAATAGACTGTCCCTCTGATTCCCACGGGTAGTCCCAACATTCCCATTATGCTTACTTTTCAAGCTAGCACTTTGCAGCTGCATTGCATCCATATCGTAACAGTGAAGGTCCTGTGTGAGTGCCTAGAGGCGGTTGGAGGATGGATGGCGGCTAATGGATTGAGGTTGAATCCTGACAAGACAGAAGTACTGTTTTGGGGGGACAGGGGGCGGGTGGGTGTGGGGGATTCCCTGGTCCTGAATGGGGTAACTGTGCCCCTGAAGGACCAGGTGCGCAGCCTGGGAGTCATTTTGGACTCACAGCTGTCCATGGAGGTGCAGGTTAACTCTGTCCAGGGCAGCTGTCTACCATCTCCACCTGGTACGCAGGCTAAGACCCTACCTGCCCGTGGACTGTCTCGCCAGAGTGGTGCATGCTCTAGTTATCTCCTGCTTGGACTACTGCAACGCGCTCTACGTGGGGCTACCTTTGAAGGTGACCCGGAAACTGCAATTAATCCAGAATGCGGCAGCCAGACTGGTGACTGGGAGTGGTCGCCGGGACCACATAACACCGGTTCTGAGAGATCTGCATTGGCTCCCAGTACGTTTCCGAGCATGATTCAAAGTGTTGGTGCTGACCTTTAAAGCCCTAAATGGCCTCGGTCCTGTATACCTGAAGGAGCGTCTCCACCCCCATCGTTCAGCCCGGACACTGAGATCCAGCGCCGAGGGCCTTCTGGCGGTTCCCTCATTGCGAGAAGTGAGGCTACAGGGAACCAGACAGAGGGTCTTCTTGGTAGTGGCGCCTGCCCTGTGGAACACCCTCCCATCAGATGTCAAAGAGATAAACAACTACCTGACATTCATAAGACTTGTTCAGGCAAGTTTTTAATATTTAACGCTGTACTGTTTTTAACACTTGATTGGGAGCAGCCCAGAGTGGCTGGGGAAACTCAGCCAGATGGGCGGGGTATAAATAATTATATTTTTATTTTTATTTTTATTTTTATTTTTATTTTTATTTTTATTTTTATTTTTATTTTTATTTTTATTTTTATTTTTATTTTTATTTTTATTTTTATTTTTATTTTTATTTTTATTTTTATTTTTATTTTTATTTTGTCTCAAAAGACCCCCTTTTCCCCTCTCGCCCCACAAGGCAGCAGCAGGAGGGCTCCTCTTCTCCCCCCCTCAGTCAGGAGAAGCTTCCCCCCTCCTTCTCCTTCCCCTTTTTTGGAGCAGGAATTCAGCAGAGCCCAGACAGACCTGAGAAGTAATGGGGGGGGGCAGATTTTTTCCAGAAGAACTGAAAGAAGGGTCTGTGTAAAAACAGGCATAGGATCTGTCAAGCTCAAATTAATGTGCAAGGAATAATAAGGAGCTCAAAGGGAAGTGAGGCTACTTTCCCATCATGTTGTTGTTGTTTAGTCGTTTAGTCGTGTCCGACTCTTCATGACCCCATGGACCAGAGCACGCCAGGCACTCCTGTCTTCCACTGCCTCCCGCAGTTTGGTCAAACTCATGCTGGTAGCTTCGAGAACACTGTCCAACCATCTCGTCCTCTGTTGTCCCCTTCACCTTGTGCCCTCAATCTTTCCCAACATCAGGGTCTTTTCCAGGGAGTCTTCTCTTCTCATACAACTAACTTAAAGGAATGCTATTTCTGTTTATTCTTTCTGAAGCCCTTTCCAAAGAATCATAAGATGGGTGAGTGTGGGTGGGTGAGTATATAGATATCTGGAAGGGACCCCAAGGGTCATCCAGTCCAACCCACTACAAGGCAGGAATTTGCAGGTGTCCCTTATGGGGATTAACCTCACACCCTTTGAGTCCACAGCACAGCTAGATGTTGCACTCTTAAATGGCACTTTTAAGGCTATTTAGGTATGGCTGAGGGATCCACACCTCTCCTGCAGCCAGTGGCGTAGCGTGGGGGGTGCAGGGGGGGCCGGCTGCACCGGGCGCAACATCTGGGGGTTAGGGTTAGGGGGCGCAAATCTACGGGTTAGGGGGCGCAAATTACTTGCCTTGCCCCGGGTGCTGACAACCCACGCTACGCCACTGCCTGCAGCTGCAAGTTACGCCATGAAGCACACCTTGCCATCCCCTTTTGCTGACTGGAGACAGAGGAAGTGCTGCTTACAGCCTCTCCATGAGCATTTCAACAGTCAGGAGGAGGCCTGAAGTCTTTGGGGTGATTGTACATATGCTAACAACAACATTTATACCTCCAGGCAAAGGAAAAAAACATGAGCCTACTCTGAAGGCTCATGAATGTAGAAAGTACTTTTCTTTAGAGCACCTCTCTTAACATTGAAAGCTGCTGCTTTCTTAATTATATTTAGTGGTAGTATGGCTGTATTGTTTTTTGTAACATAAAATCAGTCAATAAAAATAATTTTTTACAAAACAACAACATTGAAAGCTGCTGCAAGTGTCCAAAACTGGTGTGAAGTTGCTGGTTTGTAAATATTAATTATTCCTTCTTTATAAATCTTAATTACTCAAATGGCTTTTAGTGCTGGCCACTACAGCAGGGGCTGATCCCCATTTATTCTTGTGGTGTTCAATTCAGAGTCTCTGTTTAAAAAATTAAAGAGAAAGGGTGGAGGGTTGCCATTAAGGCTGGGGGGAGGGAGCAAACTGGGTCTTATAGACTCAAACTGGGTTTTTGGATGCTTCATTAGACAAATCAGCCAGCTCATTCACTCATTCTAATTCACTTGGCATTCAATTATTTGCTTGCAAATTAATTATCTTTTTTAATTTATGCCTTTTCTAAAACATTTATCTTAAGATGTAACGTGCAAGTGTACCACTTTTGGATGCTAATTAATTGTTTTGTCTCTGCTTGGCTTATGTGGATAAATCGATACATGAAAGAATCCGTACCTTGAGTAATTACCTGGTTAAAGCAATGGTTCATCTGAAGAAATTAAGTTTTCAGCACATTTAGATAGGCTAACAAGAAAAGGGAAAAGGAGACAAACCTTACCAACATGGGTGAAGCCAGGAGGTGCTGCCCCACCCCAATCGAATAAATAAAAATACTTTACTGTATTTTTACTGTACTGTACTGTACTGTACTGGTTAGGGGGGACGAGGCCAAGCCCCACTTGGGTGGGTGATATATCAGGAGTGGGGTTGTTTAAAAATGTTCTAAAGTGTTATATGTTAATTTGTATTTCTATATTTTCCCCTTTTACCTTTATGCCTGCATCTGACTTTTTCTCCACCTCCTCTTCTCCCTTCATCAGGCAAAGCTTCCTCCTCCTCCTCCTGTTCAGAGCAGGAATTCAGCAGAACCCATACAGACCTAAGAAATATCAGTAGGGTTGATTATTTTCATAAGAAGGGAAAGAGGGGGTCCATGTAAAAGCAGACATATACAGTCATACCTCAGGTTGCGTTTTTTCAGGTTGCTGACCGCCAAAACCCGGAAGTAGTGGAATGCGTTACTTCCGGGTTTCGGCGGCCGCGCATGTGCAGAAGTGCTAAATCGCACTTTGTGCATGCGCAGAAGCACCAAATCACAACCCACATGTGTGTGCACACAGACGTGGGTTGCGGACGCTGCGGGTTGTGAACGTGCATCCCGCACAGATCACGTTCGCAACCCGAGTGTCCACTGTAATATGTCAAGCACAGATTGCAGTGCAAGAAATAATAAAGTGGGAAAGGAGCCTGCCTTCCCTATGAGCCATCGTACGACTAACTCGAAGAAATGTCCCCTCCCCCCCCCCCGTTTATGTGAAATAAACTGGACGTTCGGCACGCTTCCACTGTGCCTCTGGACTTCTCCCAGCTGCTAGCAGAGTATCACGTCAAGCGGTGTGTGCCCTGTGTGGGTGCAAAAATAACAGTCCATACACAGCTTCTTCCTAAATCTAAGAAGCTTTATTTACAGCAAAGAAATAAATCATTCCGGGAGAACAAGCCGGCATGGCAGCCTCCCTCTCAGTGTTAGGATTTTTATCCACCAATGCTGCTCTAGTAGTGGCACAATGTTGTTGATATCATGTGAGTGTCTGAGAGCGTGAGACAGGAAGTTTCAGTACTGGTTCTCCACAGTTTCCCCATCAATGCCAACACAGATGCAGATTCTGACATTGAGAGCGACACTGAAAGCACCACTGAGAGTTCTAGTACAGATGACACAGTCATTGAGAGAGGTACACAAGCAATGTCCAGGCCATCATCTGAGGCTGAACTGGAATTGCCAGAGCCACTGTTTACTGTTGGTTGTGGTTCTCCCAAAAGCCCCAAGGAAGATCCTGCCAGCAAGGAGGATCTGTTTCCTGCTTGGCAGGGGGTTGGACTCGATGGCCCTTGTGGTCTCTTCCAACTCTATGATTCTATGATTCTATGCACCTGATACACAGATCTGAGAGAGTCACAAAGGGACTGCCACCCAAGAGGTACTCTCAGGAGTTTGCTAACACAGCTGTTGCATGCATAGCTGTGGCTAGCAGCTCAAACCAGGTTTCAGACACTGAGGTCTTGAGTGAGGTACAAGGTTTGTCCACAGGAGAGACAAAGCCACACCTGAAGGTTGCAAGAGTCAACACTGTTTCCTCAGACCAAGATAGAGCAAAAGCTCTAGTCCCATGGAAGACAGGTAACCAGAGGTTTGAACTAGTCAATCCAGTTGCAGATAGTTCCAAAACTGGAACTGGTACAGCAGGGGTATACTATGTGTATGACAACTGTTTGTCTATGTCTCTTGATGCTGCACTAGTTTTCGCAGCAAGGGTTACATAAAAATGGGGGAGTGATGTTAGGATTTTTATCCACCTATGCTGCTCCAGTAGTGGCACAATGTTGTTGATATCATGTGAGTGTCTGAGAGCGTGAGACAGGAAGTTTCAGTACTGTTGGAGTTTAAGTTACAGATAGGTAGCCGTGTTGGTCTGCCATAGTCAAAACAAAACAAATTCCTTCCAGTAGCACCTTAGTTGCTCTTTAAGTTGGTCTTTAAGTTGGTCTTTAAGGTGCTACTGGAAGGAATTTGTTTTGTTGGAGTTTAGTTTCACTTCTGTGTGCGATGCTTTTCGGTATTGCTGCTGAGAGAGCACAGACATGCTTATAGATTCTTTGTATATAGACTGTAAAATAAAGTAGTTTAGAACTACTGATTGACTCTTCCTTCTGCAATGAGATGCCAGAAGACAAGTGTGCTCCTCTCAGGAGGGAGGGGTCGCTTATCACCGGTCTCTCTGGACTGAGGGAGATTTACAGCCAGAGAGTGACCATTGGAGAGACTTGGGAAGTTGGTGGCTTTCCCGGGCGTTTTTCCCAACACTCGGAGTAAAACAAAAGTAACTGCTTCACATAACAAAAAACATTCCCCGTATGTGGACACCCCCCCAGAGGACAGGACGTCACGCAGAGCTATTAACCCTGTAAGCTCTGATTATCCTCACACCCCCTCTCGTCCTGTACACTGGGGTGACTGTAAGTACAACCACTTACCCCAAACACAACCCTTCACAGAACTCCCCATGTCGCCGGAAGCTCAAAGGTTTTATGAACCCATCTGCCAGATTTTTCTGGCTTGGACAGTACTTCAGCTTCAACAAGCCTGTCTGGACACTCTGACACACATTCTGGAAATATTTGTCTAAATATTTGGTTCTGGACTGTCCAGACTCTGCCAACTTCAAACAGGATTGATTGTCCTCCCAAGCAGTGATGGGCAAACAATAATCCCCACAGATCTCTTGGACCAAACACCTGTTGAACTCTAGCTCTCTACATAGTTCTGACAACACACTGAACTCAGCTTCAGTAGAGGAAAGAGCAACAAGACTTTGCTTATGGGACTTCCACCCAACTAGAGATTCTCCAAACTTCTGCTCTTATGCTTCTGGCAAGTACTTCCAGTACCAGGATGAACAACAATGGTGATAATGGACATCCTTATCTAGTTCCTTTTTGTATCTTACCTTCATCTGTTATCACCTGATTTATAATTAATTTTGCTTTTTGCTCTGAATAAATTGCTAATATTCCTTTAAAAAAATTAAGACCACATTTAATTTATTCGAGTAACTTTGTCATGAATTTCCAAGAGACGTTGTCAAAAGCTTTTTCAGCATAAATAAACATCATTGCTGCTTTCTTTTCATTTTTAACCTCCAGGTATTCTTTTATATTAAGAATATTCATTATATTGACTTCCGGGTTAGCGCCTCCGGCAATGGCGGAGCTCCTCCGAACGGGAGGAACTTCCTCCGTGAAAAGTAGGGTCTGAACCACCACGGCGAAGGCGGAGACCCACTGAAATCACAGGGGGAAGAAGCCTGTGAACTTGGGATTCGGCTGGCACCCTTTGCGCCTCCCCTACTCACGGGGAAATCCTGTTTTGGGGATCCGGAGTGACGTGGGGTGAGCGACGCGGTGCTTTGAATCGACTGCTTCTTTCACGGAGTGAAGCCACATTGCTGCTGCCGGAGAGCGCTGACTTTTTCCTGTGGACAATTGGACTTTAAACAACAACCCGTGAGTGTTGGTTTCTGTTTCCCTCACTGAGCAGCAAACGCAGTCACAAGGCTTTGTTTTGCATTCCACAGTCAGAGTACTGTTGGGTTCCCACGGGAATGGGAGACTGGATGTGACGTTCACTGGTTTCCTGTTTTTCTCTGTTTCTCTCGGTGTTCTTTGTTTCCGAGAGGAGTTGCTTCTCTGCTCTCGCAGAGGAAAGATGCATGTTTGTATTCTCTCAGCATAGAAGTGTAAATAAAGTTAAGAATGTGGCACATACTGCTTATCTTCCGCTGTGTGTGACGACGCTCTGTTTAGGCTCAAGATAAGATGAGCCGGTATCAGCTTCAGCTTCAGCTTCAGATGGGCCGAAGCTGGTCAAAATCTCACATTTTTGGTTCCGGGCCCAGAAAAACGCAATCAAACTGAAGAATGGCTCCTGGCAAAGGAACAAAGAAACAGAGGATCGGACTGCCGGCAGAGGAGCAGAGGGACGGATCGGACGTTATCTGCTCTGCGCGTCAACATGATTGATGAGAGGTACGTGCTCATGCTCCGGGCAGCCTGCCAGCTTCTAATTAATGGCTTTATGGCTGGACTTTGAACTTTTAAAGCCGTTTGCCGCGGTACAGGCAAAGGCTCACAGGCTCACAAGCTCACAGGCTTGAGAGGATTGAAAACCGAAAGTGCCTTTTAAAAGTGCTTTTGGAATGAAGCAGCTGCAGTAAATACAGACGCAGCTTGATTTAATGCAGCAGAAATGGCAAATGCAAGGCTGGCCAATGCTTTTGGGATTCCTAAGCTCAATAAGAAAAACTATGCAGAGTGGGTACTCTATGCTGAGGCTATTCTGCGAAAAGAAGGTCTGTTTACAGTTATTACAGACAACCCCCCAGCTCCAATAACAGATGAATGGGCAGCTAAGGATTCCAAAGCAAGGGGAACACTTACATTGATAGTATCCCCAGAAGAACTCTGTCTGTTGCGTGGTAAGACCTCAGCCAGAGAAATTTGGCACACTTTGAGAGAGGCTCATTTGAGAAAAGAGGCTGGTACTTCTTTGTTCTACTATGCCAAGCTGCATGATATGGCACTTGCTGAAGGTGCAGATGTGCGTACACATCTGATGGAGATGCAGAATCTGAGACATAATAATAATAATAATAATAATAATAATAATAATAATAATAATTTATTATTTGTACCCCGCCCATCTGGCTGGGTTTCCCCAGCCACTCTGGGCGGCTTCCATAAAAACCAGAAATACATTAAAATATCACAGATTAAAAACTTCCCTGAGACATGAGCTGCAACAGAGAGGACTCACCTTTCCAGAGGCTGTGTATTCCTTCATAATACTACATTCTTTGGGTTCAAGTTGAGAGTCCGTTGCCACTCAGATTGCTGTTCAGCCAACTGCTCAGATCACAGTAGCCCATGTTACTGCCGTGATTCTGAATGAAGCAGACCGCCGATGTGCTAGCTGCATGGGTAAGGGGGAGTCTTCACAGACGTCATCCCAGAAAGCAGTGGAACCACCAAATGGTGCCAAAGCTTTGAAGGCAGTGAAATGCTACTCGTGTGGACGTCTAGGCCATATGAAGAGGGAATGCAGATATCCCAGGGCCAAGACAGAGCAGCGCAGCGAAAGCTCATCGCGTGGAAAAGGCCAAGGCCAAGGCAAAGGTCTGGTGTCCAGGACAACGCAGCACAAGGCAATGGTCTCACGCTTCACTCCAAAGGTTGCAAAGGTCCAGAAGACGTCTAGATCTTTCTTCGTGGTGGATTCAGGAGCAACGAGACATTTATGCAACGATAAGCGACTGTTCGTGTCTTTTACACCGCAGGAAGGTGCGATTCACCAGGCGGATGACCACACGATCCCCAGTCAAGGCTACGGAACTGTTGTTCTTCACAGTTTGGACTTGTCTATACACAATGTGCTCTACGTTCCAGATGCCACACACAATCTACTCAGTGTTGCACAGCTGAATGAACGGAAAATTGACGTTTCCTTCAAGAACAAGAAGTGCACCATCACAAAGAAAAACGATTATGTATTGCATGCTGAATATGTTGATCGTTTGTTTGTTTTGTATTATGATGATGTTGTGCAGGATGTAACTTGTTGCATTGCAGGTTCTAACAAAAGTTTGCATGCAGGTTGTATTCATGATTTTCACAGGAAATTTGGTCATTTGCATTTTGAGGCAGTATCTAAAATGCCTGCCTTGGTTGAAGGTATGACTATTAAACCCTGCAGGTACCACATGAAGTGCAAGGCATGCGCAGCAAGCAAGGTGAAAATGGCTGCGAAAGGTAAGGTGTCTAGTAGGCAAGCTACAGAACCATACCAGGTTGTTCATGCTGATTTGGTTGGTCCACTATCGCCCTCTTTGGGTGGAAACAGGTACTTCATGGTTCTCATTGATGCATTTTCCAGGTATATTTATGTGTACAATCTCGAGCAGAAATCAGAGGCTTTTCCAAGGTTCAAAGAATTCTGTGCTTGGTTGGAAAATGTGCATGGTAAGAAGATAAAGACTCTTTTCACTGATCGCGGGGGGGGGGGGAATTCACTTCTCAGCAGTTTGAAGCTTTTCTGACTGAGAAAGGAATTCAACACGATTTTTCTAGCCCTCGCTCGCCATGGCAGAATGGACTTTGCGAGAGGGCAAATCAAACATTGCTTCAAGGGTTAAAAACCTTGCTGCATGATGCCAATCTTCCCGAGAGTAATTGGGCCGAATCTCTCTCCTGTTTTGTTTACAGTTATAATCGCAGGTTATCTTCAGCGATTGGTTGTACCCCCTATGAGAAGATGTTTGGCAAGAAGCCATACATCAAACACATGAGAATTTTTGGTTCTGACATGTGGGTTCACACACCACAAGGCTCCAAGTTAGGCAAGCGTGGATTGCATGGTATCTTTCTAGGTTATCAGAAAGGTTCTTACAGAATAATGATGACTGACTCTAAGACAATTAGGCTCACAAGAAGTGTTGAGTACAATGCCAAGTGGGGGGAGAATGTGGGAATTTTCCAATGCTATCCTGATGACAGTGATGAGACTGAGGATAGGCAACAGCAAAAGCAGCAGCAACAGCCACAGCTGCTGCAACGACCCACACCCACTGATGAAAGTCCTGATTCTGAGTCTGAGACTGAATCGGGTGATTCAGAGGATTTCAAGAGTGCGAAAGCCTCTATGCGACCCTCTGAAAGCTCTGATCAAGAATTGGAGGAACCATTGTTCACAATAGGTCACTTTTCTCCTAAGAAGGAAGAGGAGAGTGTTGAAGACCTACGGCTAATTCGCAGGTCACAAAGAGCCACAAAAGGCAGACCTCCAAAGAGATTTGCTGATGAATTTGCTAAGACAGCAGTAGCAGCTGTTAAAAGCTCCAAGAAGGTATTTGAACCTTCAAGTTTCCAAGAAATCCAGGATTTGGATTCAAAGGATGCTGAGCCATGGTTAAATGCCATGAAGGCTGAGCTTGATTCCTTAGAGAGGAACAAAACATGGGAGCTAGTTCCAGTAGTTCCAGGAATGAAACTGCTTGGAAGTAAATGGGTCTTCAAAGCGAAGACTGATCAAAATGGCAAGATAGTCAGGCACAAAGCCAGATTGGTAGCCAGAGGTTTTTCACAGGTACCAGGAGAAGACTATCACGAGACCTACTCACCCACTGTGAGGTATGAGAGCATTAGGCTTATGCTCAAGCTTGCTGCAGAGGAGAATCTACACGTTAGTCACCACGATGTGAATACAGCATTTTTGTACCGATCTCTAGGTGAATCGCTTTATATGCTTCCACCTGATGGCGTACAGGTAAAACAGGGATTTGTTTGTGCTCTGAAGAAATCCCTTTATGGTCTCAAACAAAGTGCACGGTGTTGGCACACAAAACTCACTGAAGTATTGTTTTCTCTAGGTTTTAAGCAAGGGAAAGCTGATCCATGTGTATTTGTCAAAGAGGAGGGGCAAAAGAAGCTGTATTGCTTTTTTTATGTTGATGATATACTTTTCTTTTGGAAAGATGTCACAATGTACAATAACGCCCTAGCTCAACTGAAAGAGCACTTTGACATGAAAGATCTTGGTGAGGTAAACAACTACCTATCACTGGAAATAGAGAGAGATCAAGACGGTAACATTCTAGTACACCAGTCACGGAAAATTGCTGATGTGTTAAGCAAACTAAACCTGATGGATGCTAACCCTGTAGACACACCGATGATAACAGGTTATCAGGTAGATGACACTGAAGAAGCATTTTCTGACACTACACTGTACAGAAGTGTGCTAGGCAAGCTAAACTTCATTGCCAGATGTTCAAGACCTGACATTGCTGTTAGCTGTAATTTCCTAAGCAGACAAGTCAACAATCCTAGTGTTAAGGATTGGAAAGCTCTGAAACGCATAGCGCGCTATTTGAAAGGCACTATGCATTACAGACTGAGATTTAACAATCAGAAGTCTGGTGGTCTTGAGATATTTGCAGATGCATGTTTTGGAAGTGACACTACAGACAGGAAAAGTACGTCTGGAGTTTGCTACATGTACAATCAGGGTCTTTTTGATTGGTCATGCAAGAAGCAAACAACAGTTAGCTTAAGTACTTGTGAAGCTGAACTGAATGCACTGTCTTATTCACTTAAGGATTGTGAATGGTTGTTACAATTGTGCAAAGACATGAAAATTCCTGTCAAATGTCCAATCCAGGTTTACCAGGACAACAAAGCATGTTTGGCTTTGCTGAATTCTGAAGGTTGTAAGCAAAGCACGAAGCACTTGCAATTGAAGTCACAACATGCTAGGGAACGTATTCAGAAGGGACTCGTAACGGTGTCCTATATGCCAGGTAATGAAATTCCTGCTGATGTATTGTCCAAGGTTGTATCAGGGGATCAACACTGTACCTATGTGCAGAAGTTGGGTTTGTACTGATATTGTACGAACACGCTGCCCAGTGATGTTCACAGAAAGGGGGAGGATGTTGGTTTCTGTTTCCCTCACTGAGCAGCAAACGCAGTCACAAGGCTTTGTTTTGCATTCCACAGTCAGAGTACTGTTGGGTTCCCACGGGAATGGGAGACTGGATGTGACGTTCACTGGTTTCCTGTTTTTCTCTGTTTCTCTCGGTGTTCTTTGTTTCCGAGAGGAGTTGCTTCTCTGCTCTCGCAGAGGAAAGATGCATGTTTGTATTCTCTCAGCATAGAAGTGTAAATAAAGTTAAGAATGTGGCACATACTGCTTATCTTCCGCTGTGTGTGACGACGCTCTGTTTAGGCTCAAGATAAGACGAGCCGGTATCAGCTTCAGCTTCAGATGGGCCGAAGCTGGTCAAAATCTCACAGTGATTAGTACGGAAAATTGGATCTTTAAATACCTTAATTTGACATCGAACGGGGAAGGTTCAAAACAGGAAGTCCGCCTTCCCCTTTTGTAAATAGACTGAAGCAAAGAGCTTACAAGTTAAGGTCTTGGAAAGCCTTTTTTTTTAAAAAAAAAAATAATTTTTATTCAATTTTTAAAACACATAATTAAAAGACAAACACATCACAAAACACAAACAAACATAAACAAATCAAACATAAATAAATTCATAATCTTATTTTCTTGTAACTTCTTTCAATCGACTTCCCCATACCTCCCTTTCGCTGCATCCTTATTTTAGAAAGAATTTATTTTAGCAACCCTTTAGTCAATTTATCCATTTAGTTCCCTTCATTAAATTCCCATAAATTTGTTGGTTACAGCTGTAATTCTCTGCTTCTTACCCCTTGACATCTTAACACTCCTCAATTTTACAACAGTTTTTAAGATATATTTTAAATTTCTTCCAGTCTTCTTCCACTGCCTCTTTCCCCTGGTCACGAATTCTGCCGGTCATCTCTGCCAGTCCCATGAAGTCAATCACCTTTGTCTGCCATTCTTCAAGAGTAGGTAGTTCTTGCATCTTCCAATACTTTGCCAGAAGAATTCTTGCTGCAGTAGTAGCATACATAAAGAAAATCCTATCCTTCTTTGGCACCAATTGGCCAACCATGCCCAGGAGAAAAGCCTCTGGTTTCTTAGTAAATGTCCATTTAAGGACTTTCTTAATTTCATTATAGATCATTTCCCAGAATGCTTTCACCCTCGGGCAGGTCCACCATAGGTGATAGAAGGTACCTTCATTCTCATTACATTTCCAACATTTATTATTGGGCAAATGATAAATTTTTGCAAGCTTGACTGGGGTCATGTACCACCTGTAGATCATTTTCATTATATTTTCTTTTAAGGCATTACATGCCGTGAACTTAACACCAGTGGTCCATAACTGTTCCCAGTCAGCAAACATAATGTCATGACCGATATCCTGTGCCCATTTAATCATAGCTGATTTCACCGTTTCCTCCTGTGTATTCCATTTAAGCAGCAAATTATACATTCTTGACAGATTCTTAGTATTGGGTTCTAACAGTTCCGTTTCTAACTTTGACCTCTCCTTCTGAAATCCTATTTTCCTGTCCTCTTTAAATGTCTCATTTATCTGGTGGTAATGCAGCCAATCTCGAACTTTGGACTTTAGTTTTTCATAACTCTGAAGCTTAACCCTTTCACCTTCATATTCTAAGATTTCAC
The DNA here is from genome assembly GCF_964252035.2 of Podarcis erhardii. Lineage (NCBI taxonomy): Eukaryota > Metazoa > Chordata > Lepidosauria > Squamata > Lacertidae > Podarcis > Podarcis erhardii. Next base: position 24,620,926 of record NC_138506.1, read on the forward strand.
AATATTTTGGCCATTTAGAATCCATATTAAGTTTTTTCACCCCCTTGGCTTCCATTGGTGACAACCACCTGGGAGTTTTACTTTCCAATAAGTCTTTGTATCTGCTCCAAACATTATATAATGCTTTTCTAACAATATGGTTTTTAAAACCTTTGTACACCATTGCCTTGTTATACCATAAGTATGCATGCCAACCAAAACAATTATCATATCCTTCCAAATCTAAAATGTCTGTGTTCTCAAGAAGTAGCCAGTCTTTCAGCCAGCAGAAAGTTGCTGCTTCGTAATATAATCTTAAGTCCGGCAGGGCAAACCCCCCTCTATCTTTTGCATCAGTTAAAATCTTAAACTTTATTCTGGGCTTCTTGCCCTGCCAGACAAATTTTGATATATCTTTCTGCCACCTCTTGAAACAATCCATCTTGTCCAGAATTTGTAAGGTCTGAAACAAAAATAGCATTCTAGGCAGTACATTCATCTTAATAGTAGCAATTCGACCTAACAAGGACAGTTTCAACCTTGACCATGTTTCTAAATCTTTCTTTACTTCTGACCAACATTTTTCATAATTGTCTTTAAATAAATTTATTTAAGGTCTTGGAAAGCCTTATGTAAATGATTAAACTTCCATCGATTGAAATTATTAGACCCCCCTTGGAAGCAGAAGAAGAGGGGGGAAATTTTGGACCGTGTATCCTGAAGGAGAGAGTGATAAGAATTAAATTGCCACTGCTCTGATCCTGGGAACGGACTGACAGTGATGGACGTTTTGGGAGAGTTCATTGACAGTGAAGAGAACGGATGTTGACAGTCGGTTGAATAAGAGAAATATATTGTTTCCATTGTCCGCTTCTGCGTTTAAAGGGGAGGAAAAGTAACTGAAAATTGAAACCAACTTTACTTTTTGAACTTTCTTTGAAAGGATTGATACAAGTGGAGACTGTTTCCCTCTAGAGGGAGCTTTTGAAACGGTTACAAGAGTGGAGCTGGGAAATCTCCAGCTGCTTGATAAGAAGTGTGGGAACTAGAGATTGACCTTGGACATTCGAGAATGTCGACAGGAGAATCCTTAGTAACTGCATTTTGCAAGATAAACTATTTGCTGGAACAGCTTCATAAAAAAATTGAATGTTATGATTACTAAAACTGACATTTTGGGACCAAAAGTGAGCACCAATACAGAAATTATTCAGGATTTGACACAGGAATCTATTTGAGGCCCTTTATGATTGAAACTAGAAAAAGTCAGACCCTGAAGATCGGAGCCTGGCATGGACTGGAAAAGGAAAGTTGGAAAGATCCCTCTATACAGGGATGAACTGACTTTTGGAATATGGACTTGGGTCAGGAGGAGATTGGAGCTCGGGGGGCCTTTGGAGTTGGAGGAATTTTGAAATATGCCCTGAAATACTTTATGGATCCTAGTTTTAATTGTGGAAATTTGGCTGACCTGTCGAGAGGGAGTGGAGGTGTCGTTGGATCGGAGTTTCCTCGAGATCTGCTCTTTAGCATCAAAGAATATGAAGAAGAACTGCAGAAGGGATGTGGAAAAGAGTTAAGAGCCTCGGACATAAGATCTCCAGGTTGATGGACTGTATGGAGTGGACGGAAGTGTCTGTCAGAGCCCGAGACCGGGGAGAGGAGATGGTGGAAGAAGATTGGAAGATTTAAAGTCTATATATAGAAATATTGTAAAATTAATGAGTGACAGGAAAATGTTGGAATGAATGGCCTTAGTAGAAATGCTATAAGGAGTTAAGCTTAAATAAGTATACTAATTTTAATGGAAATAAGATTAAAAATATGTTAAGACATTTATATGATAGAAAATGGAGAAAGATGGAAAGGAATTGTGTGGCTATTCCCTCCCCCCCACAGGTGGAATAAATGAAGACAACGGACACAGAGTTTTAGGTTAATGGGCGAAAATGGCCACAACTTTATTGATTACAGGAAAGAAGGGTATTGGCTTTAGGCATTGGCCCTAACCGACTATCCGGTCTGACCGGGAAGGGTTAAACACCAACAGGGGGAGCCACCCGAGATGCATATCCCTAGGCGCTCCCCGAGGGGTTACCGCTCGGGGGCGCGCTTTAGGCCCTAGCCTCCGTAGGTTTCGGACGAGGCGTCGCCCCTCGGAGTCCTTTAACGAACTACCCTTCAAGCATTGGGGGAGGTGATGGCGTTCCTCCCCCCCAACCTCATCTGCATGATAATACCCCGGCCAATGCCTACCGCCACCGAGCCGCAAGCCGGCTCGCAGCCAATACCCTCAGACCTGTAAACAATCCCTAACGCCTTGAAAAGTATCTGCCAACCAAATATCATTGCCAGCATCAGATAGATGCACGCCATCCCAGCGATAAAGCATTTCCTTGTCAAACCGTATGCATGGGTGCTGAATGACCCGACCGCCCCATGCGGCCACTCTACGAGCCACCGTGCGCTCCACAATCCTCCTAGCTTTGTTCACAGCCACGGGTTTCTCTGCATCCCGCCAACATCGCCTTTCCAGCAAAGATGACCAAATTATTGTAATGTTTTCATGGGATGCCCTCAACAATTCCAAGTCATTGATAATGTTCCATATCAGGTCCACCCCTTTCCTGTACGCCAAGTCGTTCTCGCCCAGCTGGATGACCATGGCACTGGGTGGGCCCTCGGCAGCGATTTTTCTGGATACGACTGGGAAAAACTCTTCCCAACGCATACCCCTCCTAGTGATCCATGACAATTTGACCCTGCTGGGTAGCCGTAGCTCCTTATCCCAGCCCCTTTGTTCGGCGCGCCGCTTTGCCCAATATACGATGCTGTGGCCGAGGATCCACAGTCGAACCACACCAGTACCTGAAAAGAGAGAATCGGAGAACCGGATCAGGAGGAGTGCCCGGGGAGAAAGCTGAGGGGAATTTAGAAGGGCTTACGGATATAACCCTGGTATGCGTTAGATTTCCAGCGACCCATGTCCATAATTCTTTCCGCCGGTAAGCCCATATGGGCGGCGGTGGTCGCTGCCCCAATGCGAAAGGAGTGCGCTGCGTACTCCTCTTGGGGAAGCCCGATGGCGGCAATTGCTTTGCGCAAGACCCTGGTGAACTGCTGCTTTGAGAGGGAGGAACCGTCGGAATGCAAGAAAAAGGGGCCCCGAGATTCTGGTCTTACACACAGGTATTTTCTAGCATCCTTTACAGGGCAAGGGCCCGCCTTTTGAGTCGCCTGAAGGCGAACCAAGGCTCCGTTGCCAAGCTGATCAGTCTTAGAACTACGGATTTTTAACATTACATGCGAACTACCCACAGTTACGTCCTCCAGCAATAGCCCCCTGGGGGCTGCGCGGTCCTCACAGACCACTTCGCCTATGCGTAGGGCGCCAAAAAATGCAAAAGAAAACGCTGCTGAAAATAATCTTGCTTCATATCTTGACCAACACAGGGCCCTCAGCTTCCTACGGATTTGGGTGAGTATATCTAAAGTTATTGGCCTTCTTCTGTCCCGGCCTTGAGGCCTGGCCCTGCGCCAGCCCTCAAGCATCTTACGCACCACGAAATGCGAACAGGGATCCGCCGAAAATAGAGTTTTAGAAAAGAAGGATATAGCCGCTGAATGAATATTGAGGGTTTTGGCGGCCCGGCCAAGATCTCTAAGATGGACCAAATACTCTATGACTTCCGACTTGGACGGTGGCCTGCCTGGCTTGGACCGTCCCTTTCTGATGCGGAAGGATGTGAAGTCTAGCCATGCCTTATTATACGATCTCAGGGTAGAGGGCGCTAGCGCAGACAATACTCCCTTTATTGCTTCTCGTTGCCAATATTCCAGAGGTGCTCCGGGAATGGTTGCGGCTGCTGCTGCGCATCCGGCGCCAATGAGCGAAAGCGTTCCATCTGGAAACAAGATAAAGCATCCGCGATGTTATTATCAATACCAGGGACAAACTTGGCTGAAGCGTGAAGGTTCAAGCGCAAGCAGGTAAGGACAAAGTACCGTAAAAGGGACGCTACTCTGGGTGAGCGTGACGATTGTTTATTCAAAACTGACACGACCGATAGATTGTCCGTCCAAAAACAAACCCTATGGTTTTTGAACTGGTCCTCCCATAAATGAATTGCAACAACGATGGGAAAGAATTCTAAGAATGTCAGGTCACGTAGTATCGGTTTGCCTTGCCAGGAGGGAGGCCAGTGCTGGGCGCACCACTGGCCCCTGAAGTAGACCCCAAAACCTAAGGACCCCGCCGCATCCGAATGTACTTGGAAATCAGACTGTAGCGCCAAACTATCCTGCCAAAGCGATATGCCGTTGAAACCATTCAGGAATTGCAACCAAACAAGGAGGTCCGCCTTTACTGGCTTGGAAAGGCGTACCCTATGATGGGGTGACCGTAAGCCCGTGGACAGCTTTGCTAGGCGGCCGCAAAAAGGACGACCGGGGGAAATTACACGGCAGGCAAAGTTGAGGTGCCCCAGGAGGGATTGAATTTGCCTCAAGGTGACCTTCTTTAGGGGCAGCATTTGGCCGATAAGCTCTCTTAAGGCAACCAATTTTTCCGCCGGTAAGCGCGAGGTTTGGGCTACGGTATCAAGTTCAATGCCCAGGTAGGTCATGGTAGTGACCGGACCCTCGGTCTTCTCGCTTGCCAGAGGGACCCCCAGCTCCCTAGCTAAGGACTCGAAGGCCAGGAGGAGGGACCTGCACTCCCCTGCATCACTTGCCACCAAAATAAAATCATCGAGATAATGACCCACCCCTAGAGAGCCAGTTCTAAACTTTAGGGCCCATTCCAAGAATGTGCTGAAAGTCTCAAATGCAGCACAAGCAATAGAACAACCCATGGGCATAGCTTTGTCAATGAAGTAAGCTCCCTGGAATTTGAAACCCAACCAGCGGTAGTCTTCCGGATGAACCGGAAGTAAGTGAAATGCTGACTCAATGTCGCATTTTGCCAAAAAGGCGCCCCTGCCAAAGCTCCGCACCAACCGCACAGCTTGATCAAAAGACGAATACTTCACCGTGCACATCTCTTGGGGAATGGCGTCATTAACCGAGGTTCCTTTGGGATAGGACAGGTTGTGTATCATTCTAAATTCGCCGGGGGCCTTCTTTGGGACAATACCAAGCGGGGAGATATGAAGCCCTTCGATAGGCGGAGTTGCGAATGGACCGGCCACCCTGCCGGCTGTAACCTCCTTCTGTATCTTTTTAAACCCGATGTCAGGCCTTTCCAAGACTGATTTCTGGTTAGGGGGGCAACTGGAATTGGGTGTGAAGGCGACCGGAATTCTAAAACCTTCAGAAAACCCTTCATCCAGTAGGTGGGCTGCACATCTATTTGGATAGAACTTTAGCAATGCTCTCAAGGGTTCCAATTTTATCGGAGAGCACGCGAGGCCTAGGGAGATGTTAGTAACGAGCCCCAGCTGGCCCTTGGGCGGGGGCTGCTGGTCCGACGGAGCCACCCCTGTTTCCCCGAGCGAGGTGACCCCTGCCTCCCCGAAAGGGCTGCTGCCTCCCTTTGAAGCAGTTGACTGCAGGGTGGCTGCCTAAGCACCTATCGCATTCATGCACGTACTTACAATTAACGCGCTGACAGGTACCCTTGTTGAAGTCCCAGCACTGCCTACGGCGTTGGGTCTCCACCTTACCAAATTTTGGCTGTTGGGCGGCTTTCTTCTCGATATTGGGCCCCACATGGTCAAACCAGCAATTGTTGTCCTTTTGGTCCCAGCGCGTTGAAGACATTAGCGAGGCATTCCTCCGAAAGTCTTCATCGTACGCCAAAGCAGCTTCATCTCCTGCCAACTCCCGTGCCCTCCTGACGTGTGCCAGGTAAGACACGAGATGCGCGCCCCTCTTGGGATAGCAACTTGACACCACAGCCATAAACACTTGATAGCCATTAAGCCAATTCTCAAACGTTCGCTCTACCCGGGGTACCCTGTACCTCCTTTTCCCATAGTACTTAATTTTCTCCCCTTTCCCCCTGACCTGAGCTGGGGGCAGCAAGGAGAACATATCTACATAATTGCCATTCAATATCTTGTTCCTCTTCCTCTTAGAGAGGTGGTTCCCCAGAATAAAGTCAGTGGCGGCGTTGGTTGAGACTTTAACGTCTGGAACCAGGGCCCCATCTTTCCAATCAAGCGTGCCATTAAATGTCTTCCTGTGTGAGTTGGCCCTCCGTTCGTGCACCCACTGGGGAGCTCCAATGTCCTCCCCCTGTCCCCAATATGATTCCATTGGAGCGTCACTATCCCCATCTGAGGAGGAGGTACCTGTTTCATCGTCGGAGTCCGAAGTATCCCTCTTCTTGCTTTTCTTGGCCCGGTGCTTCTTCTTCGCCTTCCGCTTTCCGCTACGTGATGTGTCGAAACCGGGGGCCGGGTCGCTGGCTGAGGCCACCTGCTGAGGGGGCAGCTCATCCTCGGAAGATGACTCCTCCGAGGTGCCCGGTCGCCTAGGGTTGTCCTGAAATACACTGGGAACATCCACCACCTCTTGGCGGGGGGCTGATGTAGAGGCCACCGCCGGCCTGGCACTTTGAGCGCTCGCCCTAGGTTTTTTAGCTGGTGCCTTGCCTTTTAGTGGACCAGACTTAGATTTTTGAGTTCGGGCAGCTTGTAAGCGTGTCCGTGGCCTGCTGGGGGCCTGCTCAACCACGTCGGCTGCACTAGTGGAGGGACCATCCTGACCCTGCTGACTGGGGGGGGGGGTGTCTGGTATGTAATCTTGTGACACCTCGACGATGTTCGGGGAGGGAGTGATAGGTGTCCTGCACTGTGCGTAGAATGCTTGCAGCGCGGATAAGAGCTGGGCCATGGCCTGAGGGTTACAAGGGCCTGTTGGTACCAGGGCGTTACTACGCTGAGATTGTTGGGGATTGCTGTTGCTCTCCATGTCCAAGCCGAAAGCAGCGACTTGGGGGGGGGCAGTCAAGTTTTATACAAATCGGGAATTTATTTATTTATTTATTTATTTATTTAATGTCTATTTCTTGTTTTCTACCTATCTTTTTACCAAAACAATTTTATTTATTTATTTATTTATTTATTATATTTATCTGTCTTTACTTATTTAATAATTTATTTACTTATTTATATAATTCTTGTTTATAATAAACAACCGCAATGGCAAACAGGCAACCTGATCTGCCCACAATCACTGGCTGTTGCTGTAAATAAGGGATCTGAAATGCACTTCACAAAATGCTGCAATTATACTTCTTGCCGCTAGATGGCAGTGTTCGCCAGGAATTCGCTTAGACCCACAGCAGAAGACGGGAACCAACTTAACTTAAAATAGAAATTTGTTGTTCACCAAAACGCTAAATAAACAGTAGCTGCCAAATGCAGATGTGATATATATTAGTATTGTCTTCTGGATTTTTACTGATTAGTAGTTAGGAGCGTAAGTATGAGGCTTTTATTATTATTTATTTATTCATTTATTTGTCTATTTATTTATTTATTTATTTTTATTAAAGTTAATGCTCAATCCCAGCGAACTGCACTGGCAGGGGCTCCCCTGCTGGTGGCTTAGAGGCGCGCTGATAGAAGACCTGAGTGTATCAGAGCCTAGAACCACGGGAAATCTATATAAACTCAAAACAAATCGAAGGCAGGAATATTTAAAATTTTAAATGCGGTTGCCAGCCCCTTTCCCTTAAACAAAATGGCTGCCCCAGCTTCACACGTGGCCTCCCAAAATGGCGACCGGCAGGGGAACAAGGAACCGAACTCAGTACTATGCAACAGCGTATAGCAGATCAGCCTCTGGAGACAATGCCCCTAATTATCGCTCATTAGCTGTGAATTGACCTGCCGGCCAGCACACAAAGACGTTTCTATGGCTACACAAACAGCCAGCAGGCAAACAAAAGCCTCCTTAATGGAGTACAGCAATAGCGTTTCTATGACAACCACAGAATGCAAACCCAGCAGGGGTAGGGAGGTGGGAGAAGGAGCTCGGAGCCCAGGGAAGAATTAAAGACCCAAGCAGACACAGAAGTAAAATGCCCACTTTAAAAACAAGCTGGTGGGGAGGGTAAACAGGGAAATGGTAGCAATTACAATGTCCACAAACAACAGAAGGAGAAGCGGAGACTGTTCAACATCAGCTGTTTAAAGAGCAGTCAAACCACGTGGGGAGAGGGGAGAAACGAAGGGGCGGAACGGAGACTGATTAAAGTCAGCTGTTTAAGGGAGGGGGAGAAGGAGAAACAAGGGGGGGGGAGAAGCAAAGGAGGAGGGATGAGGAAATTTTGAAGCACCTCTGCTGACCACGGGAACAATAAACACACACACAAACAGCAACGCACCAGCGGAATTAACGACGAATGGCTATGCAGTCACCCCCCAGGCACCCCAATCAATTAAAATTCAGCCAAAGTACCCAATTATGAAGAGAGCAGCGCAATAAAGGCAAATTAGGCAGCGCTCACTCCTAGAGGAGAAAGGAATAACGAAAGGTAAACTTCCCTGCCGGTAAGCCTCTTCCGAGATAGCTCCACGTGGTCCAGCAGCTGAGGGAAACCAAACCGCGTCGTCTCCAGGGAAGAAAGGGGGCGAGCCAGGGGCTGCCCTGACCTTAAGTGGCCCCTACGAAGGCCCGCCCCTGCCGCCAGCCGATTGGCTGGCGCCACAGGGTATGCTAATTGGGGGAATCCCTGTCCCTCGCGAGGCTGACGCCAGCCTCGCGAGAGCGAGTGTGGGCGGGGTCGTGATCCCACAACCCCCCCTCCTCCTGAAGATCGGAAGGGGCATTGCTAAAACAATTAATGGAAGTGGAATACAAAGAGGGAGGTGAGAGGAGGTCGATGATATAAGGGAATGAAAGTTAGAATATGGAAAAGGTATGATGTATGTTTTTAAATTGTTTGTGTTTTGTTTTGTTTTGTTTTGTTTAGTTCATTGTGTTGGGTGATGTGCTGAGGTTGTGTTTTGTATGGTTTATATATTGTATTGTATTGTTTTATTTTTTCTTGTTCTTGTTCTTTTTTGTGTTTGTTTTTCTCTTTTCTCTCTTTTTCCTTTTAAAAAAGCAATAAATATTTTTTTTTTTTTAAAAAAAAAAGAATATGCATTATATTCTCCTTCATTTGTCTACCTGGAAGAAACCCTGCCTGATCTTGATGTACATACTCATTTAGTATTTTTTTTTCAATCTATTAGCTAACATGTTTGCAAACAATTTGTAATCGTTTAACAAAGAAATAGGCTTGTAATTTTTAATTTGCAACAAGTCTGCATCTTGTTTTGGGATTACTGTAATGTAGGCCTCTTTCCATGTTTCTGGGATTTCACTTGTGGTCAATATCTCATTCATGACATCTTTCAAGGGATTCACTAGTTGTTCACTTAATTTTTTGTAATATTTAGCCGTAAGTCCATCCAGGCCTGGTGACTTGCCATTTTTTGACCCTTTTATTGCCTCTAGCAGTTCTTGCACTGTTATTTGGATATTTAGTGTTGGTTTTGCAAGCCCCCTCCATAGAGGCTGGCCCCCTCACTGTCCTCAGAGCTTGCTTACCGGTAACCTCCTCTGGCTGATATCCAGACAGACCAGGGAGATTTTGATAGGCGACATTTTCCCAAGCATGGGCAAAATGCACAACCCCTCCTGCTTCCGCAGGGGAAATAAAATAAGTCAGAAATCTATTTACATGATGTTTATTTCTGACATTACAGCACTAGAGAAAAACACGTCCTTTCAGTTCAGTTCTTCCAGCAAGTCTGACAAACTTCCTGTACATGCGCACTCGGAGGGTTTTAAGTTACACTCTTCACAAAGACTTATCCAGCCTGTGAACGTCCTGGGAAATTCTTTCCCATGATTAAGGGCATCATGTTGTTTCAACAATCTGGCTGTCTGCAGCGGTGATGCTTCCATATACTGACATCCTCCCCCATATGAATCATCGTTAGCTGCGGACAAAGCTTGATCCAGAGAAGAAAACAAACAGTTGTTATACATATAACAATCCCCTGTTGTTTCAGTTCCACCCTTGGAACTACCCGCCACTGGTTTCACCAATGTAACTCTCTGGTTGTCTGATTTCCAAGGAATGAGTGCATCTGCATTACCTTGGCTAGGGAATGTTGTGTTACGCTTAGCAACTCCCTGTTGTGTCTTTGTCTCCGACTTAGACACACCCTTAACCTGGCTTGAGTTGTCAACAATTGTAACACATGCAACAGCTGAACTAGCAAACTCTTGAGAATACCTCTTGTGTGGTACGCCCTTTGTGATTCTCTCAGACCTGCGTATGAGGTGCTGATCCTCTTTGCTGACTGGTTCAGTCTCAGGACTTTTAGGAGAACCAGTTCCAATTGTAAACAGTGGTTTATCCTCCACCTGTGAAGGTCTAGCTATTGTGTGAGATTTCCTCTCAATGACTGTGTCAACTGAACTCTCTGAGCTTTGTGTCACTTTCAGTATCACTATAATCAGAATAATCAAATTCATCATCTGAATCATCTGCAGTGGGATATGTGTGAACAATTACTCTCTCCTGTCCAGGAGCACTCTCTAGAAATTTTGTGAGAATCACCTGACCAGATTCAGACAAAACTACTCCGTAGAGACCCTTTTCATAACCCACAAAAATGCCTCTGGCATTCTTTACCCCATCTAGAGTTTCAGTCCTGACCTGAGATCCAAAAACCTTAAAATGCGAGACAGAAGGTTTTCTGTGGAACAGGCTCTCAAAAGGAGAACATTCCATGCCCTTTGAAACCTTTCTCACCCACGAGTAACAAAAACAAGATAAAGATTCAGCCCAATACTCATGTGGCAAGTGTGAACTCAGCAATTGTGCCTTCATGCCATTCTGCAAATCTTTGTTCACTTTTACACAAACAGTTTTGTTCCATGCAGCCTCTGAAGCAGCAACCTTGTGCTCTATCCCTTGCTTCTCCAGGAAATCCTGAAAATCCTGTAAAAGAAAAATTGGCTTCTCATCTGTGAAAAGAAAATCAATTTTAGCATCATGAATATTCTTAATCTTATCACAAAACTCCTTAAACCTTTCTAAGGTTTCTCCGGGAGATCTCAATGTGTAAATCCATACATATTGAGAAAAATGATCAACAAATACAAGATAGTATTTAGCATTGCCTCTAGAAGGTGCTAAAGGACCAATCACATCAGCATACACTCGCTGAAAAACTTTGTTAATCTTTGTTTACTTTCCTCTCGTGTCTTCTTTCGAGATACCTGCAAGAGAAAGCATTTTAGATTCACATGCTGTACACATTTTGTAATCATTTTTATCAAAAGTTAACAGATACAGTCCATCTTTCTCTCTGGCAGAAAGATACAGCTCTCCATCTTTGTAGATCTTGCAGCTTTCCTCATCATAGGATAACACCAGTTTCTTCTTAGTGATTTGAGATACACTCAGCAAATTGTACTTTAAACCTGGAACAAAATAAACATTGTTAATAGTCAAGTTCAGGCTTTCTAGATACACAGTTCCGATCCCAGTTGCTTCCATTTCCTGACCATTGGCCAGTTTCACAGTGAAGCGTTGCTTCTCAAACGTAGAAAACAGTTCCCGATGTGATGTCATGTGTTGTGTGCATCCAGTGTCTATTATAAATGAGTTCTCCACGGATGATGTGGCTTTTAGTGACATCAAAGCCATATCTGGTTTTGCCTGGGACTGGATACGACCTTTGCTTGAAGTCTGAGGCTTTACAAAGCTCCCTCTAGCTCCTTTCTCCTGATGTGGTGTCTCTTGACGAATAGCATTCTGAGCTACAGCTTTCTTCTCTGTAGCAATGGTAGTGGGGGTGCTTGATTTCTGAACTTCACTCCCCCCATCAGCAACAGCCATTGCAGCAGTGCTAGGATCATCATCAGCAATAGCAGCAACAGTCCCTTCACTTCCTTGTTGTAGCTCAAAGCTCCTTCCAGCTTTCGATGAGCTCTCAAGAATTTGGCTAGCTTCATCTTGGCTCTCCCCCTTTGGTGCAACCAATTCTTGGTCCTTGCTTCCCACCCCAGCTTCACAAGCTTTGCGGAGTGACTCCCAAGCGACCCTTGGTTCTTCTGCACCCTTTAGGACTGGCTCAAGATAAGCGTCCATATTTTCCGCCAAAATTCTCAGGACACGCTGTTTCAATTCACTTTGAACTGCAGCCTTCTTCCCCTGTGCTTGTACAGCAACAGGCTGTGGAGTTTTTACTAAGTCCCACAATTGCTCTCCCACTAGCAAAAATTCCATTGCAAATGACCATTCTAGCCAGTTTTGGCCATTCAGTTTCTGAGAGAACAGAGCCATCTTTAATCCAAGCTGCAGCTGCAGCTACAAACTGGAAATCCAAAAGTCTATTGGGCTGTTTACAAGCTGCTTGCACTTGACAGTCAGCCCAGCTGCCTGGAATTTTCCCTTCCACAGAATCTGTAAACAATAAGCCTTCGCTGTAATCCAACAGCAATCAGCAAGCTGCGCTCTGCTTGGAAAGCCCCTTTTTCCAACAGTTTGTTTACAACAAGCGTCGCTGAAAAACACCCAGCCTTGCTTTCGTTTTTGAAGCTTCTTTTCTCTCTATGCTTTTTAAGCTAACCAGCTCATAAATTTAGCTTAAAAGGTACTCACAACTTGTCGCTTTGCAACTAAACTTCATATCAGCTCTGGAATGCGAAGTATGTGGCCTCTCGGCTTTGTTTAATCCAAAACAAGAGCCTTTCTTCTCAGGGAACCGAAGACTTTTCAATTCGCGTTCACCATCCAGCCATTAAATCTGCATCGCAGAGGTCCGTGGATCGCAGCTCACCAGCAAAAAAACGTCTCCCACCTGGAGCTCAGCGTCTTGTTGTTGCAACCATCGAGGCTCTGCTACCAACTGTTGGTTTTGCAAGCCCCCTCCATAGAGGCTGGCCCCTCTCACTGTCCTCGGAGCTTGCTTACCGGTAACCTCCTCTGGCTGATATCCAGACAGACCAGGGAGATTTTGATAGGCGACATTTTCCCAAGCATGGGCAAAATGCACAACCCCTCCTGCTTCCGCAGGGGAAATAAAATAAGTCAGAAATCTATTTACATGATGTTTATTTCTGACATTACAGCACTAGAGAAAAACACGTCCTTTCAGTTCAGTTCTTCCAGCAAGTCTGACAAACTTCCTGTACATGCGCACTCGGAGGGTTTTAAGTTACACTCTTCACAAAGACTTATCCAGCCTGTGAACGTCCTGGGAAATTCTTTCCCACAATTAAGGGCATCATGTTGTATCAACAATCTGGCTGTCTGCAGCGGTGATGCTTCCATATACTGACATTTAGAATCTTCATTTGTTCTTCTTTTATATGTGGTATATTACTACTACTTCTTCTTTTTTTAATTTCTTTTTATTAAGCTCTTTTTTAAAGGAAGGGAAAAAAACAAGAAAAAACATAAAAAAAACAAAACCAACAACATATCAACAAAAACATGTAAACATACAACAACAACAACAACAACAACAACAACAACAACAAAAGAAAACACATCAATTTACAACATAACATTAATTGACTTCCCTCCATCACGGTTTGAGCTATATCCCCGCATTATCTTCCTGCGGTATCTTTTTACAACCTTTCATACATCTCAGGCTTTATGTTACACCTACTGTAATTTTAATATTTCCTAAATTTGTTTCTATGTATGTAATAAACTTGCTCCAATCATTAATAAATTTTACGTTTTTCTGATGCCTGATCTTCTGTGTCATCCTTGCTAGTTCTATATACTCAAATAACTTAGATTGCCATTCTCTGATAGTTGGGATATTAGGGGTTTTCCAGTTTTGCGCTAGCAGTATCCTGGCAGCTACCGTTGCGTATTGGAACATAGTTTGGTCTTCTTGCCTAATCTCTTCTCCGACCATTCCTAAAAGGAAGGCTTCAGGTTTTTTAGGGAAGGTATATTTCAAAAAAATTTTTAGTTCATCATAGATAAGTCCCCAAAACCTTTTCACTTCTTCACAAGCCCACCACATATAATGGAAATCACCCTCTTTTGATTTGCATTTCCAGCAAGTTTTGTCCCCGGTCTTATACATTTTTTCCAATTTCACAGGGGTGATGTACCACCTGTACATCATTTTTTGCAAATTTTCTCGGAGTCCAACACATGCTGTGAATTTCATGTCCTTGTTCCACAGTTTCACCCACCTGTCGTAATCTAAATTATATCCAAGGTCCATGGCCCATTTAATCATGACCTCCTTTATCTCTTCATCCTTGGTATCCCAATCTAATAGTTGATTATACATTTTGGATAGAAGTTTGGAGTTTCCTTCTATTATCTCCACCTGATACCTGGACTTTTTCTCACTCATGCCTGTTTTTTTGTGCTCATTCCATAAAGCATTAATTTGGTAGAACTGTAGCCAAGTCGTTAATTTGTCCTTTAGATCTTCATAAGGTCTGAGTTTCCATCCTTTATCTGATCTTACCAGTAGGTCTTCATAGGTCCATCTTTGACTTTCCATGTTTGATTTTTTGATTGTTAGGATGTCAATTGGTGATAACCACCAGGGGGTGTCTTTTTCTATAAGTCTCTTATTTCTGTTCCATACCTCAAGTAACGCTCCTCTGATAATATGGTTGGAGAATCCTTTATGGACCCTCTCCTTATCGTGCCATAGATACGCATGCCAACCAAATCTGGCGTCAAATCCCTCCAGATCCAACAAATCTGTATTTTTCAAAACAACCCAATCCTTGATCCAACACAAACACGAGGCCTCGTAGTATAATTTCAGGTTCGGAACAGCGAACCCTCCCCTATATCTACAATCTGTAAGTAGTTTAAATTTGATTCTTGCTCTTTTGCCCTGCCAAATAAATCTGGACAGGGTTTTCTGCCAATCTTTAAACATTGTCGTGCCCCTAATCACCGGGATGTTCTGAAATAAAAACAGCAGCCTTGGAAGAATGCTCATCTTAATTGCTGCCATTCCAGCTAATTTCCTCATTGACTATCATTGAATATTGAGTTTGTAAAGTTTTTATTGCCTGTTTCACTGCCTCTTTATTTGCTTTGTTTGATAGTTCTTTCTCCTTTTCTGTAATCTCATCTAAAATCTCCTTTTTCTTTTTCTCTTTCAGTTTCCGTTTATATGAGTTTTGTTGTATAAAGAGTTCTCTCATTACCACTTTACTTGCGTCCCAGACCGTCTGTAATTTTATCTGTCCTTGACTGTTTATGTGCTGGGCTAACCAAGAGGCAAGGTCCGAGTCTAGTCTGAGGTTGAAGGTGCAGTATGGAGGCAGTCCATAAAAGTTGAAGCTGGATGCAGGGCAGGTAGTCAGGTGAGGTCAGGAGCTCCAGCAGGATATCAGGACAGGGTTCAGGCAGGAACTGTCAACCAACAAAGTTGCTCCCACAACTTGGGACTGGGGCTGGTTGGCTTTTATCCGCCCAGAGGCACAGGGCTGCTCCAATCCTCAGGTGACTCGCCTCTCCTGGCCTGGAGGCAAGCACTCCTCCTGCGGGAACTTAGTTCCCTCCGCCTCTCTGCCCTGAGCCTTTGCAGCTCAGGAGAAGCTGGAGGGTTACCGGACCCAGAGGCAACCTCAGCTTCCCCTGACGGAGCTGAGAGTGGAGCACCTGCAGGCAATGGGTCCTCCACCCCCTCAGGAGCCAGAGCAGACTCAGCTGGTGCCTGCACCTGAGGATTCAGCACAGGTGAGGACCCTTCAGGCTCATGCCCCAGTCCCGGCTCAGCTGGTTCTGGAGGCATGGAATCCTGTGCAGGCTGGGATTCCTCAGGTTCAGCATCCAAATCCAAATCCCAGGACATCACACCATCTTCCCCTCCCAGGCCCCCCCAACCGAGGGTCCGGACCCGGCTTGCTGGGGTACGCCGCATGGAAATCACGGAGGCAGGCAGGCACGTGGACATTGGCCACTGGTTCCCATGAACGATCCTCGGGCCTATACCCCTTCCAGTCGATGAGGTATTGGAGCTTCCCCTGGCGGTATCATGAGTCAAGAATGCGCTCCACCTCATACTCAGACTCCCCCTGAACCAAAACTGGCTGCGGTCATGGTCAGTTAGGGTGGAACTCGTCGGGCGGGGCAACCAGTAGGGACTAGTGGAATACCAGGTGAACCTTCAGGGTTGAGGGTAACTGGAGACGGAATGCCACAGGAGAGACCTGGTCCACGATAGGAAATGTGCCAGTGTAGCGGGCATCCAGCTTCTGCAAAGGTCGAGAGGGGTGAAGGTGGTGAGTAGAGAGCCATATCGGGTCGCCTACGTGGAGTTCCGGCCCCACCTGACGGTGGCGGTCGGCCTGGGCCTTGTATGCCTCCTTGGCCTGGCACAGTTGCTCCATCAATAGCTGTTGCTGAGACTGGAGCTCCTGGAGCCAATCTGCAACTGCAGGGACTGTGGATGCCGGCAGCACATTCGGGAACAACCGCGGATAGTAACCGTAATTGGCCTGGAACGGGGTCTGCTGGGTGGAGGCGTTCACTGCGTTGTTGTAAGCAAACTCCGCCAGTGCTAAGTGGTCCACCCAGTCATCCTGCTGGAAGCTGCAGTAACACTGGAGGTACTGCTCCAGCACTGCGTTCGCCCGTTCCATCTGGCCATCGCTCTGCGGGTGGTGGGCTGAAGATAGACAGACCTCTCTCCTGAGGGCCTGCTGCAAAGCTCGCCAGAAGCGGGGTGTGAACTGGACGCCACGGTCAGAGACCACACGCTCGGGAAGGCCATGCAGGCGGAAGATGTGCTGAAGATATAGCTGAGCAGTTTCCTTGGCCGTGGGTACAGATGGGTAGGGGGCACAGTGCACCATCTTAGTGAAGTGGTCTGTGAAAACCAGGAGGCAGGTACAGTGATGAGACAGGGGTAAGTCCACCACAAAGTCCAGCGAGACCATGTGCCAGGGATGTGGTGGGACTGGCAACAGCTGGAGTAGGCCGGGGGGTCGTCCGGACGGGCCCTTGGCCCGTCGGCAAATGTCACAACCGGCAACGTAGTGTGCCACGTCAGCCTTCAGGTGGAGCCACCAAAACTCCTGGCTTACCAGATGGGTGGTCCGATACCGCCCAAAGTGCCCTGCTGCTGGGGCATCATGGGACATCTGGAGAACCTCAGCCTGCAGTGGTCCTGGCGGCATGTACAGATGACCGTGGTGCAGCATTAGGCCCTGGTGCAAGACCAGCCTCGGATAGTGAGAGCATGACCCTTCGGACAGTTCCCGGAGCCGTTCTCGAGCCCAAGCGTCAACCCGTTGCTGTTCCTGCACCTGAGCCCGCAGTGGATCAGCCTCCTGAGTTGCCAGGAACATGGCTGGTGGTAAGATCGTTGTTGGTACTGCTTGCTGTACCATGTCTGCGATGTCTTCGGGTTTCCGAGACAGGGCATCCACCTTCTGGTTTTGGGAGCTGGGGATGTAGCAGATCGGGAACTGGAACCGGGAGAAGAACAGCACCCACCAGATCTGCCTTTGGTTCAACTTGCGGGTGGTCTGGAGGTACTCCAGGTTCCGGTGGTCGGTTCTCACTTCCACTGGGTGTCGTGCCCCCTCAAGATGATGGTGCCAGACCTCAAAGGCCACCTTGATGGCCAGCAGTTCCCGCTCCCACACGGTATAGTTACGCTCTGCCAGAAGGAGCTGGCGGAAATAGTAGCCACAGGGCAACAGCAGCGCATCAAGTCCATGCTGCTGGGACAAGACAGCACCGAAAGCCGTGCTGGAGGCGTCGGTCTCCACCACAAAGGGTCTAGAGGGATCAGGGTGCTGTACAATCGGCACCCTCTGGAAACAGGCTTTCAACCCCTGAAACGCCACCTCTGCCTCCTTGTCCCAGGAGAACGGCATCTTGGGGTGCAGCAGTCGGATCAATGGTGTGGTGCGATGAGGATAGTCAGCAATGAAGGTTCGGTAATAGTTGGCAAACCCCAGGAACAGCTGTAGGTCCTTGTGGTTCCGGGGTGCCGCCCACTCCCGAACCGCAGCCCCCTTCCCGGGATCCATCTGCACCCCATCAGGGGTGAGTCGGTGACCAAGGAAGTGTTGGACTTCCGGGTTGGCGCCTCCAGGCAATGGCGGAGTTCCTCCGATCAGGAGGAACTTGCTCCGTGGAAATTAGGGTCTGACCGCCACGGCGAAGGCGGAGACCCATTGAAATCACAGGCGGGAGAAGCTTGTGAACTTGGGATTCGGCTGGCACCTTTTGCGCCTCCCCTACTCGCGGGGAAACCCTGATTTGGGGATCCGGAGCGAAGTGGGGTGAGCGGCGCGGTGCTTTGAATCGACTGCTTCTTTCACGGAGTGAAGCCGCATTGCTGTTGCCGGAGAGCACTGACTTTTTCCTGTGGACAATTTGACTTTAAACAACTACCTGTGAGTAGAACGGAATCTTTAAATTCATTAATTTGGCATCGAAGCGGGAAGGTTTTAAACAGGAAGTCCGCCTTCCTCTTTTGTAAATAGATTGAAGCAAAGACGTTGCAAGTTAAAGCCTTGGAAAGTATTTTGTAAAGGATTAAATCTCCATCGGTTAAAACTGTTAAAAACCCCCCTTGGAAGCAGGAGAAGAGGGGGGAAATTTTGGACTTAGTGAGCCTGCAGGAGAGAGTGAAAAATTAAATTACCACTGCTCTGAACCTGGAAAAGGGCTGCCAGCAGAATTAACGTTTTGGGAGAGTTCATTGACTGTGAACGGATAGCATGTTGACAGATGGCTAAATAAGAAAAATATATTGTTTCCATTGTCCTCTTCTGCGTTCAAAAAGGAGGAAAAGTAATTGAAAATTGAAACTAACTTTATATTTTAAAATGCGCATGAAAGGATCGATACAAGTGGAGACTGTTTCCCTCTAGAGGGAGCTTTTGAAACTGTTACAAGGGTGGGTTTTTTCCAGCTGTAAGATAAGAGCTGTGAGAATCAGTGATTGACCTAGGAGTTTAAGAATGTTGACAGAAGGAGCTTTAGTGACTGTTTTATGTAAGATAAGCTACTCGCTGGAACAGCTTCACAAAAAGACGGATGTTATGAATTCCAAACTTGAGAACTTGGAACAAAAAGTGATAAATTTGGGACAAAAAGTGACCATTAATACAGAAATTGCTCAGGATTTGATACAGGAAACTACTTTGACAGGACAAACTGGAGAGAAGGAGAAAGTTGTGGTTGTTGAACCTAAAGTAATACAAGTGGAAGCCCCAGCCTTTCAGAGGCAAATCAAGGACTATAAGTGGAGGCCTCTTATCAATGAATATAGAAAAAGTCAGAATTTGAAGATTGGAACCCTGCCTGCACTGGAGAAGGAAGGTTGGATAGACTCTTTCATGCAGGGATTTATTGACATTTGGGTTCTGAATCTGGGTCAGGAGATGATTGGAGTTGTGGGGGTCTTTGGATCTGGAGGAGTCTTGAAACATGATTTGAGATATTGTATGGACCTTGGTTCTAGCTGTGGAGAGTTGGCTGGCCTGTCGAGAGGGAATGGGGGCATGGCTGGGTTGGGGCCTCCCCGAGACTTGCTCTTCAGCATTTTCAGCATCAAAGAATATGAAGAAGAATTGCAGAAGGGACTTGGAAAAGATTTAAGAGCCTCGGACAGAAGATCTCCTGGTTGATGAACTATATGGAATGGACGGAAATGATTGGCAGAATCCGAGACCAGGGAGAAGAGATGGTGGTAGAAGATTGGGAAAGTCTAAAGTTTGTACATAGAAATATTGTAAAATTAATGAGTGTTTGAAAATTGTTGGAATGAAACTTTATGGCTTTAGCAGAAATGCTATAAGGAGTTAAGTATAAATAAGTATTTTAGTATTAATGGAAAATAAGGTTAAAAATATGTTAAGACATTCATAATGATAAAGATAGAGAAAGATGGAAAGGATTTGCTGAAACAAGTAACAGAAGTGGAATACAAAAAGGGAGGTGAGAGGAAGTCGATGAAATAAGGGAATGAAAGATAGACTAATGAAATGGTATGCTATATGTTTTTTAAATTGTTGTTGTTTTGTTTTGTTTAATTTAGTGTTAAGGTTGTGTTTTGTATTGTTTATTGTATTGTTTCTTCTTTTGTTCTTTTTTCTTGTCTGCCGTAAGTTTGAAAAGTAATAAAGATTATATTTTTTTAAAAAAAAAAAGAAGAAGAAAAAAAGGAAGTGTTGGGAAACTGTGTACTTGCAGCTACTCACACTGAGTCAATTCAGGTTTGGCAGACAGCCAGAAGGCAATCTGAAGGAGTAAGTCTGCCTGGAGATAACAGAGGCATGGAGACCGCTCCCTGATTGGTCAAGCTCTCTCAAGGGAGTGATAATTAATAGCCTACTAACTGGAATGTGTTAGTTCAGTAGTTCAGTGTTCAGTGGTTCTGTGTGTCAGTGTAGGAGTTGTGAATCGTGTCAGAGAGAGCTAGCAAAGATCCGTGTTCTGTTCCTGTAAATAGTCCACTGTATATAATAAACACCTAACTACAAGTTCCTGGTTCCTGCTTCATCTATCCTGTCTGCAACCAAGTTGCCAATTGCTTCCGTGGATTCTGCGTGTACTCTGCTAGGTCTGGCTAAGGTCCTGCAACTAGTCAGAAAGTTGTGAAACACCAATAGGTGTTACCAATAGGTTATGGACAGCAGATTGGCGCAGATTGTTTGCAGCAAGTTCTGAAGCAGTGGACGCCTGGGTCAACAGTCTCCCAGATTCCTAGCATAGGAGTTGGCAAGGACTGGCCGGAGGTGATCAGCGGTAGCTGTGTCATGTGTGTGTTGACGCCAGAAGCTGACCCGGCAAGACCTGCGTGTCTGGGGTGTGTGGACGTCTGGAGCTGCTAAAGACAGACAGCAGCTGGAGTGTTTGGAAGCTGGATGTTCCGGATCGCTCTCTGGAGTTGTAAGCTGTGAGCTGCTGGTTCCTGTTTGTTGTGGAACACTGCTCAGAAGCAATGGCTTTTCCATTTGTGATGCCATTTCAACGGCTCAACAACCACAACTATCTGCTATGGTCTCAACGTATGCAGGCTACGTTGCAGAGAGAGTTTCTCTGGGAGTTGGTGGACAGACTGCCTTTGAAGCCTGATGCTGAAGACAAAGACAAAGACCAAAGAGCAAAAGCCACATTAATCCTGGGACTGAATGATTTGCAGCTGCCACATGTGCGTGGGCTCAATTCTGCACGAGATGTGTGGTTGGCGTTGAGAAAGCCACTTCTGAACTCGAGAGGAGTGGGGGTTGCGGGCCACCCCTCCCACACGCGCAGGGGCTGGTCTTAGCCCCCGCGAGAAGAGGGAATCCCCGGGCGGGCCTGCGACCCGGCTCGCCAATCCCATTTAAGGCCGGCGCGCCGGGGACCGCCCTCTTTTCCCCATTCCAGCTGCCCGGTTTTGCTGCACCTTACCTTGGATCGTCGCTCGAAGCTGTTTTCACTCCTTTTTCTTTTGCGTCTTTGGCCGTCTATTCTGTGGTTCTGAGCCTCGCTTTGCTCATTCGGCAGCCGCTTCCGTTGGATCCGCGATCGTCTGAGCCTTCCAACCTGATCACGAGCGCCCGTGCCGCCACCTTGCCGGTCACGTTTAGTAAAAAGAGCTGAAATCACTGGCCGGGTGCTCGTTGGGCTCCGTTGCACTCGCCGTTGGCACAGCGGATCAGTAACCGTCAGCGATTTTCCTTTGTGCTTGCTTGGCAGCGCCGACCCGCAGGACTCCGCCGGCATCTAGGCGTGCGACCTTGTAGCGATCAGAGCCGCAAGTACACGGTGCGGCCGCCCAGTATTGCCCGCCGCGGAGCCAAGTTTTCCAGAGTTTTTTTCGCCATTTCGGGTTTTATTGCTTTTGCTCCAACACTGGGGCTGCAGTGGGGCTGATCGAGGCGCGACTTCTCCGCCGGAGGGATTATTTCCGCAGCGCTGATCAGGGAAAACGTGCGCTGATCAGGGCGGTAACGTATTCGGGGAGCTCCGTGCGGGGTTGGATTTTCTGTATGGTCAGATTGTGATTTAACTAGCGCATTTGGGGCTGCCTGTTTTAGCGAGTGCTTTGTGTCCGTGTAAGTGATCGCGGGGACAGTAAGGGAATCCCCAGAGTGGTTGCTCAGGATACGCGTTGCAGCGTCGCTTTCTCGGGCCACGTGGGGCTGACCCACGTGTCTCCTTACCGGCGGAAGCTTGGCGGCCATCTTATGAGAGGCAGCCTCCAACGTGGCCTGAGCTTTTCCTCACTTGCTTTGTTCAGGGAGCTCGCGGCTAGCTTAGCTCGACCACCCCCACCTTTCTGCGGGCCTAGGCGCTTACTTTATTTAGCGCTTTCTTTGGTTTCTTTAATTGGCTCGCGGACGTAACACAGCGTTTTACCATCATTGTGGGCGCACCACGTGGCCGCCCCGCTTACGGTTTCTTGCGGCGCCATCTTGGGAGAGGCAAGGCGGGCTTCTCCACCATCGCAGCATCTGCAACCGCTCCAAAGTACCCCGTAGCGGCAGAAATTAAAGTTTGTGGGTGTTAAATACTGCATTTATTGTTCTGTTTTAGTTGTGTTGCTGGTGCTGTATACTTCTTTCCCTATATCCATCTTTCCCTACCATTTCAGTGGAGGCAAATAGGCGCGCCCCGTTTTTCCAGCGATCTTACTGGCTTGTCTTTCATTACACTTTATACTAATATCTGGGAGTAATTATTACTTACTGTTTAACTAGGGGGTAGGGCTAGCCACAGGGAAGTTTAATTTTAGCGTGCAGCTGGGCACACTCACTGTGCACTCTTGCCTCAGAATTGTAGTCAGGACCTCTGCTGGCTGGCGGCCAGGAAAGAAATATTTACTCAGCGTTGCTTTGATTCTACATAATCAGGCAGATATTTCTGAGCTAGTTTTATAGCCTTGTGTCTTTCCTCCATTCCAAGGTGGTTATTCTGTGAGGGTTTGTCTCTTGAATTCCGCTCCTCTCCCAGTCAAGGGGGTAGGTAATTCAGCGCATAGGATAGATAATTAAATATATAATTTAATAAACAAATATTAAACAAACAAACAAACAATAAATAATAAATAAATAATAATCAAATAAATAAATAAATAATGCAAAAAATAAAAATAATAATAAATAATAAAATAAATAAATAAATAATAGTAGATAAATAAAGATCAATTCAAGGGGAAGCAAAAAAAAAAATCAGTGTAGATTATACTGAACTAGGTGCACCTCTTTTTTTTTTTTTTAAAAAAATATTTATTAAAGTTTTTAAATATAAATGCACAAATAATAAACAATCTTACTTCTGTCACAAACATAGTTTCATCACTTCTTTGGACTCCCTCACGTCTCCCGCTCCCATTTACATCGTTAAAAGTTTTTTCCAAACAAATTATCAACTTGTTTACAAATCTCATGTCCAGTCATTCAAATATAATCTAGCAATTCTTCCAAAAAATTTTATATTTTCTTTAATCTCACTTATCATCAAATTTTAATTCTAATTTAGTGGTGGCCGATTTTTTTTAATCTAGCATCCTTCTTAACATTCAGCCAAATTACAATATTTTTGTAGATACATCTTAAATTTCTTCCAGTCTTCCTACATCTTCTCTTCTCCCAGGTCTCGGATTCTGCCAGTCATCTCGGCCAGTTGCATATAGTCCATCAGCTGCATCTGCCACTCTTCCAGTGTGGGTAGATCTTGAGTTTTCCAGTTTTTTGCGATGAGTATCCTTGCTGCCGTTGTTGCGTACATAAAGAATGTTCGGTCCTTCTTTAGCACCTTCTGGCCGACAATACCCAGGAGGAAAGCCTCTGGTTTCTTAGTGAAGGTATACTTAAATACCTTTTCCAGCTCATTATATATCATTTCCCAGAAGGCCTTCACCTTAGGGCATGTCCACCAGAGTTGAAAGAATGTTCCTTCATTTTCTTTACATTTCCAACATTTATTATCAGACGAATGGTATATTTTGGCAAGTTTAACTGGGGTCATGTACCATCTATATATCATTTTCATTATATTTTCCTTCAGAGCATTACATGCGGTGAAGTTCAGCCCAGTGGTCCACAACCTTTCCCAATCCTCAAACATAATGTTATGCCCAATGTCCTGCGCCCACTTTATCATAGCCGATTTAACCATTTCGTCTTGTGTATTCCATTTTAACAGCAAGTTATACATTCTAGATAGTACCTTAGTCTTTGGTTCTAACAATTCTGTTTCTAACTTCGATTTCTCCACCTGGAACCCTAACTTTTTGTCATTTTTAAAAACTTCATTAATCTGAGCGTAACGTAACCAGTCTCGCACCTTATCCTTCATTTTCTCCAAACTCTGCAATTTCCAATTGTCTCCATCTTTTTCCAGTATTTCCCAATATTTTGGCCATTTGGCCTCCATATTGGGTCTTTTTCGGGCCTTAGCTTCCAGAGGTGAAAGCCACCTTGGAGTTTTATTCTCCAATAAGTCTTTATATTTTGTCCAGACATTGAACACTGCTTTCCTGACAATATGGTTCTTAAAGGCCTTGTTGATCTTAACTTTGTCATACCATAAGTATGCATGCCAACCAAAAGCATTGTTAAAACCTTCCAGGTCTAATACATCAGTGTCTTCGAGAAGTAGCCAGTCTTTTAGCCAGCAGAAAGCTGCGGCTTCATAGTACAACTTTAAGTCTGGCAGGGCAAAGCCCCCTCTTTCTTTCGCATCTGTTAATATCTTAAACTTAATTCTGGGCTTTTTGCCCTGCCAGACAAATTTAGATATATCTTTCTGTCACTTCCGGAAGCACTCCGTCTTGTCCACAATCTGTAGTGTTTGAAACAAAAACAACATTTTTGGCAATACATTCATCTTAATAGCAGCAATTCGGCCTAACAAAGAAAGCTTCAGTTTTGTCCAACTGTCCAAGTCTCTCATACAGGTCGGAACTAAACAATATAAGTTAAGAGCATTTGCAGATGATCTAGTTTTGACATTACAACAGCCAGAAGCCAGTACAAAAAGAGTTTTGGAACTAATTGAAATATTTGGTCAAGTAGCAGGTTTTAAATTAAACAAACATAAGACAAAGGTGTTGGAAAAAAATCTAACGATGGGGGAAAAAGATAGTTTCCAAAGAGAAACCGGTTTGGAAATTGCAAAAAGAGTAAAATATCTGGGGGTGAACTTAACATCTAAGAATGTGAACTTATTTAAAGATAATTATGAGAAATGTTGGTTGGAAGTGAAGAAAGATTTCGATATATGGTCTAGGCTGAGACTTTCCTTGTTAGGCCGAATTGCTGTCATCAAGATGAATGTATTGCCGAGATTGTTATTTCTGTTCCAGACATTGCAAATTTTAGACAAGATGGATTGTTTCAAGAAGTGGCAGAAAGATATATCTAAATTTGTCTGGCAGGGCAAAAAACCCAGAATAAAATTTAAGATTCTGACCGATGCAAAGGATAGAGGGGGCTTTGCCCTGCCGGACTTAAAACTTTACTATGAAGCAGCAGCTTTTTGCTGGCTGAAACCATGGCTACTTCTTGAGAATACAGATATTCTGGATCTGGAAGGTTATGATAATAACTTTGGTTGGCATGCATATTTATGGTATGACAAGGTAAAGGTACATAGAAACTTTAAAAACCATATTGTCAGGAAAGCACTGTACAATGTATGGAATCGATATAAAGATTTGTTAGAGAGTAAAACCCCCAGGTGGTTGTCACCAATGGAAGCCAAGGCGGTAAAAAGATTGAACATGGACTCAGATTGGCCAAAATATTGTGAAATTATAGAATATGATGGTGAAAACCTGAAACTACAGAGTTTTGAGAAATTGAAACCTAAAGTCCGAGACTGGTTACATTATTACCAGATTAATGAAACCTTTAAGCAGGACAGGAAACTAGGATTTCAGAAGGAGAGGTCAAAGTTAGAAACAGAATTGCTAGAACCCAATACTAAGAATTTGTCTAGAATGTATAATCTGCTGCTAAAATGGAACACACAGGATGAAACGGTTAAATCAGCTATGATTAAGTGGGCACAAGATATTGGTCATGATATTATGTTTGCTGACTGGGAGCAGTTATGGACCACAGGTATTAAATTTACGGCATGTAGTGCCTTGAAAGAGAATATAATGAAAATGATCTATAGGTGGTACATGACCCCAGTCAAGCTTGCAAAGATATATCATCTGCCCAATAACAATTGCTGGAAGTGTAATGAATGTGAAGGAACTTTTTATCATCTTTGGTGGACCTGCCCGAAGATTAAGGCCTACTGGGAAATGATCTATAATGAAATTAAGAAAATCCTTAAGTGGACATTTGTAAAGAAACCAGAGGCTTTTCTCTTAGGCATGGTAGGCCAAATGGTTCCAAAGAAAGATAGAACATTCTTTATGTACGCAACAACAGCAGCAAGAATTCTTCTGGCGAAGTATTGGAAGACTAAAGAATTACCTACTCTGGAAGAATGGCAGACCAAGGTGACTGAATTTATGGGACTGGCAGAGATGACCGGCAGAATCCGTGACCAGAGGAGAGAGACAGTGGAAGAAGACTGGAAAAAATTCAAAATCTATCTTAAAAATTGTTGTAAAATTTCGGAATGTTAAGATGTCAAGGGATTGGATATAAAGAATTACAGCTGTAAAAATTGAAATTTAAAAAAAAGCTTTAAAGAGAATTAAATATAAAAAGGGATGAAGGATTGCTAAAAAAATTTAAAATAAGGATGCAGTGAAGGGGAGGTTTGGGGAAGTCGTGTTATGTTTGTCTGTTTTTTGTTTATGTTGTAAAATTAATAAAAATTATTTTAAAAAAAAAAAAACTGTCCAAGTCTCTCTTAATTTCAGACCAACATTTTTCATAGTTATCCTTAAATAGACTCAGATTTTTTGCTGTTATATTTACCCCTAGGTACTTTACCTTTTTAACCATAGTTAGTTCTGTTTCTCTCTGAAACCGTTCTGACTCTGTATCTATCAAATTTTTTCCCAACACCTTGGTTTTCTGTTTGTTTAATTTAAATCCCGCCACCCGACCAAAGTCCTGAATCAATTGTAATACTCTTTTCGTACTAGATTCTGGCTCCTGCAGGGTCAAAACTAGGTCATCTGCAAAAGCTTTAAGTTTGTATTGTTTCGCTCCGACCTGAATCCCTTCCACCAACCGGTCCCCTCTGATCATGTTCAAGAGCACCTCCAGAACCGAGATAAATAACAGAGGGGAGATTGGGCAGCCTTGTCGTGTTCCTTTTTCAATTTTGAACTCTTCTGTAACCACATTGTTAACTATCAATTTGGCCTTTTGTTCTGAATATATTGCATCAATCCCATTCTCAAACCCCCGTCCCATTTCTTTTAAATTTCCCTTCATAAATTTCCAAGAAATATTATCAAAGGCCTTCTCCGCATCTATAAAAATTAACACTGCTTTTGTATTTATGTCTGTTTGCAAAAGTTCCAGAATGTCAATAATGTTCCTAGTGTTGGCAAACATGTGTCTACCTGGGAGAAAGCCTGCCTGGTCTTTATGAATTACTTCATTTAGAACTCTTTTAAGTCTACTTGCCAAAATGTCTGCAAATATTTTGTAATCCACATTTAGAAGGGAGATGGGATGATAGTTTTTGAGTTGTGTCTTTTCAGTTTCAGATTTTGGTATCAATGTGATAAAAGCTTCCTTCCACGATTCCGGCGCCCTCTTCCCCTCCATAATTTCGTTACAGACCTCCATCATTGGTTGGATCAAATAGTCTTTTAATGTCTTATAATACTTGGAAGTCAAGCCGTCTGGCCCTGGAGATTTGCCCAGTTGCATGTTCTGAATGGCTTGTTCAATCTCTTGTTGTGTTATTTTGTTGTTCAGGATTAATCTGTTTTTTTGTGACAACTTTGTTAGTCCATTTCTTTCCAAAAATTGTTTAATCTCAACCTCGTCTTGTGGCCCTTGAGTATATAACTTTTTGAAGTATCTCTGGAAGCACTTTCTAATTTCCATGGGGTTCTGAATATTTCTTCCTTCAATTTCTAAATTTGTAACTGTATTTAATTTTTGTCTCTTCTTCAACTGCCACGCAAGCAGTTTCCCACATTTATTCGCTGATTCAAAAGTTTTTTGTTTCATTAATTTAATCTTCCACTCTATTTCCTGATTTATCAATTTGGAATATTGTGCTTGGTAGAGTTTAATTTCTCTCAGAATCGGCTGTGACTTCGGATTTAATCTTAACTTCTTCTCCAGTTCTTTGATTTTCTGCAAGATCTTATCTTTCCTTTCATTTTGTGTCCTTTTCTTTACGGCATTCTGTTGTATCAAGAACCCCCTCATCACAGCTTTGCTTGCATCCCAGATAGTTCTTTTTTCCAGATAGTTCTTTTTTGCTTGCATCCCAGATAGTTCTTTTCATATTTATCTCGAAGTAATCCTTCAAAGTTTTTTGGGCCTTCTCAATAATCTCCTGGTCTCTAAACAAATTATCATTCATCTTCCATCTAAAGGAACCGGTTGGCAATAGTGTCATGTCCATCTTCAGCGCGTTATGGTCGGAGCAGGTCTTTGGGCAGATTTCCACTTTTCTAACCTTGGGTGCCAGACCTCTAGTTATCCATATTTGGTCGATTCTTGTCCAAGTCAGCTGGGCTTCAGAGAAGAATGTTCCCTCTCTTCCCAGGGGGTTCTTAGTTCTCCAAATGTCAATCCAGTCCATATTGTCTGTCATTTCAAAAAAAGTCTTTGGTAGTCTGCCGTCTTTTGTAACATTTTGGTTTTGTGACTTATCCATATGAACTAGGTGCACCTCTAAGGTGGTGTCGTTGATTTCGAGCAGCTCCTAGCGGCTACTCATTCCCACCAGTGTGGGCAATTCTAAACTAGTGTTTGCAAATAAGCCGTAGGTTTCTTCGGTGTCTTTCAAGTGCGGAATGGCTTCCGGTGGCAACCAGCAGGCATCCACCACGGGTAATCAATTGTCACCTTCCACGAGTAATGGGGGCGCCCAATTACCAGTTATGCCCTGTGATCCTCAGGCTTTTGCTCAATTCTTTATGGCCTTCGAGACATTCTATAGGCAGTGTAGGCCAAGGGCTCTGGCACTGCCAGTGGCCGAATCTTCTCAGGACGTTATACCTGATACCCCCCTTAATAATCAGGAGCAGCAGGGCACAGCAGCTGCTGCGCCGGGAACCGCCCACGTAGAAATCGCGGCAAGTGGTCGCCCCAACACTCACGCCCAATCAGCCATGGCCAAGAAACCCACCTCAGGCGCCGGTAAAGGCAAGACGCCCGCTAAGGGCACCAGTAAGGGAAAGGCGCCTACTAAGGGGACCAGTAGTAATACCACATAAAAGGCGATAGGTATCCCCAGTGTTTTTCAGGAACAGCAACCTCAGCACAGTTCGATGGAGGGTAGCTCAGGTTCTGACTCTGATTCTGAGCTACCAAATCCCCAAGTCGTCCAGCCTCCAGCCAATGAGAACTCGGCCAGCATTGAGGTGCAAGGGGGCAAAAGGAAGTCCAAAAAGAAGCACATGTCGGCTAAGAAGAAAAGAAGTAAGCAATTGGAGATGGAGGATGACTCAGGTACGTCCTCCTCGTATCTGATAGCGAGGCCCCAATGGATGGTTACTGGGGTTTTGGGGAAAATAATCACGGTATCCCACTTTGGGGTCATGAAAGTGTTGGGTATTTGCAGTATGGTAGCGCTGCAGAGAGCTTGCTGGGGAGACCATGCATTAAAAAGGGACTCAAAAATAACTTAAACAAGGTTTTAATAACAAAAACAAAAACTCCATTTACACTAAATACATTAACAACAAACCAGACCCAACCACCAACCCATCCCCCAGGGTAATGGGAGAGCTAGGTGCTGCTCCTTATATACTACACCCAAATGCTGACACACCTTAATCAGTACAACTCAGCAGCACCTGTTATGTTTCACAGCTGTAAAGCTGGGTCTCGTTATTTAGCTCTGGCCCTTGCTCTGGCCCCTTAAAGACATACACATCGAGTGGAACAATGATGAACCTTTACATTTAAAGAAACCATTCAACATTTCCCCTGCGGTTCATCATTGCGAAACGAAAACATAAAGCATACTTTGTACATGTCTTTCATGTGTAACCTTTGGAAGTGCTTTTGTAAAAATGTCCGCAATTTGATTGTTACCTGGAACATATTCAAATACAATCATTTTATCAGCAATTAGTTTCTTTACAAACTGCAAACGTAATCTCAAGACTCTAGTGCGCTGCGGATTGGTCTCTGAACACAGGATAGCGAGTCTGCTCTGGGAATCAAGGTAAACTTTTACTGGTAGTGTTACTTGCATCTGTAGGTCTGCAAATACTTGGAGATACCATTCCACATCACGAGTGGCCTGAATGCATGCACATAATTCACTCTCTGTTGTGGAGAGACAAATAATGGTTTGTGTCTGGGACTTCCATTCAAATGGACAACCGTTATAACAAAACACCATACCAGACACACCCCTGCAATTATTTTGTTCCACTGCATGAGATGCATCGCAGAAAATTTCAAAACCTTTGTCAATACTTGATGTAAACTGCAACCTATAATGTTTGGTATGTTTAAGATACATTACCACTCTCTTAAGAGCAGAGAAACATTGTGTAGTGGGCTTTTCCACAAATTTTGCCAGAAAGTGAAAAGCATAAGTTATATCTGGTCTTGAGATTCTTTGAATGAAATTTAGCTTGCCTATAGCAGAACGATACAAAGTTTTGTTAGGGAATGGCTTATCTTCACCTGTAAAGGTGAAACCACACACCATAGGCGTTTCCTTCCCATTTGCATTTTCTAAACGTAGCATTTCAACAAGGTCATCAATTTTTGCAGTTTGATGAACCAGAAAAGATCCATTTTTGCCTTTCTCAATTTGCATGGATAAGTAATTTTTAGCTATGCCTAATTCCACCACATCAAATTTCTTCTGTAACTGTGAAACTACCTCTTCATATTCCTGTTTAGTTTTTGTAGAAATTAACACGTCATCTACATACACACATATCTTTGTTACAGAGTTTGCCCTTTCCTTTATAAACACACAGTTGTCTGCCTTTCCTTGTGAAAAACCAACATCCAGCAATTCTTTTGCTATGGTTTGGTGCCAATTCCTTCCACTTTGTTGCAGACCATAAAGGGATTTATTTAATTTGCATACCAAACCTTCAGTGGCGTCTATGCCTTCAGGGACACGCATAAAAATTTGTTCTTTTAAATCTGCAAACAAATATGCAGTTTTTATATCTAGGTGATAAACAGAATGTCCACGTTGTGATGCATCTTTTAACAAAAGCTTAACTGTTTCATATTTTACGCTTGGTGAATAACACAAATCATAATCTTCGCCTGGAATTTGTTGAAAACCCTTAGCAACTAATTTTGCTTTGCACCTTACAACTTCATTTTTGTCATTCATTTTAACTCTATAAACCCATTTTGAATCAATAAGTCTCATATCTGGGGTTTGTGGTACAAGAGACCAAGTGTTATGCTCTTTTAAAGAAGCTATCTCGGAGTTCATAGCTTTATACCAATTTAAAGCTTGGTGCTTAGGCAAATTCTGAACATCATTGTAGCTTTTTGGCTCAAAATCCGCCTTATTGGCATACACAGTATTAAAATGTTCATCTGCAAAACGTTGTGGCTTCTGCCTCTTTCTATCTGAACGTCTCAGTCCAGAAGGAGAGTCAGACTCCTCAGACTTAATGGGACTAAGTGAACTACTAGTTTCAGGTCGTAAATCATCATTGTCAGACTGAAGAGGTGCCTGTAGGCTAAGCTCACGGTCAGAAAAATCAAGAGAATCTAACCTCCCCTCGGGTGCCTGTGACTTTAAATCATCAAACAAATTATCAGATTCAACAGGCTTTTTGTCTTTTTCCATTAATTCAGAAGCACCATTTCCTGCTGCTGCTGCTTCTTCCTCTTCTTCCTCAGTACTATCTATACTGTCAGTATCTTGGAAAACAGCAACTCCATTCCAATTTACAGTTTGTATCATGCTTCTGGTAATATGAAATTTGACAGTTGCTGGTATGTAAATTCTGTACGCCCCCTGCTGGTAGCCCATTAATTTTCCCTGAACACTACGCTCACCCAATTTCTGCTTAGCGGGATAATGCATAATTACATCTGAACCCCAAATGCGTAGGTATTTCAGATTAGGGCGTTTTTTAAACAGCTTCTCATAGGGGGTGACATCTAAACCAGAATGATAACTGCGATTTCTAACATAACAAAACGCATGAAGCGCTTCAGCCCAAAAGTCTTTGGGCAGATTAGCATCGTGCAGATACGTTTTAACCCCTGCCTGTAAGTCACGCTGCACAACTTCAACAAGCCCATTTTGCCAGGGACTTCGGGGGCAAGATAACTCATGAGTAGTCCCCTGCGTTTCCAGGAATTTCTCAAAATCCTCAGAAACAAATTCTCTGCCCCGGTCAGAAAACAGGTTCTTAATTGGTTTGTTAAAGTGCGTTTTTACCCAGTTGCAAAAAACTTTGTACTTCTCAAATGCTTGGGACTTCTCAGCTATTGCATAAGTCCAACAATATCTACTATACTGGTCTATGAGGGTGAGCCAGTACTTTGAACCTCCTAATGATGGTGGGAGTGGCCCAACTAAGTCACAATGTACACGCTCGAATGGCTCAGTTACTTTCCTATCTGAGCACCTACCCTTGCGTGCAACCTTAATCTTATTCTTGCAACAAGATAGACATTGCATAAAGAATTTACATGGTTTTAAGTTGAGGCCATTAACAATATTCTTTGTCTTAATTACATCAGCAAAATTCAGGTGTCCTAGAATTCTGTGCGCCTCGTGGACACACCCGGAATGAGGCCTTACATTCCTCAACCCCTGGCTTGACTGTGCTGCTCTGCAATTTATAGGCGATTGGGAGTAGGTGCGAAAATACAGTCTATATAAACCATCAGAGTCCCGGGCATACAATAGATGTTTGTTCCCCTTAAAAAACTCACACATTGAATTTAAGAAACGCACACTTATGCCTTGACGAGCAAAACACCTTACTGATAATAAATTGTCCACTGATGGGCAGTATATGCAGTTTGTTATTGTAATGTTTAGAGAGTCAAGTTTAACAGTACCCCTGCCAAGTGACTGCAAGACTTGTGAATTGGCTAAATGTACATTACCAATTTCCTCTTCAAAAGAAATAAACAAGCTTCGATCGTTGCAAATATGCTGAGATGCTCCTGAGTCCACAATAAAAGACTTCCACTTGGCACCTTTAATGATCTGCAGTCCGAGCGTGAAAAGCTCGCGGCTCGTTTCTGTCTTTACGGTACGATGTCGACTGCTGGGCTGACAACCGTGACTGACGAACAGAAACAGGCTTAGGAGTACTTTGCTTTCTTTTGGATCTGCAGTCCTTTACAAAATGTCCTTGCTTATTGCAGAACCAACAACGCTTGGCAGCTTTAAATGCAGTTGTATCACCACAAGTTTGCATATGGCGTTCCTCATTCTTTCTGGAAATAGGAGTGCTTATGGCACAAGCCTCCCTTCTATCCAACTCGCCCATTAATCTTGCCGTTACCCCTTCCACAGTTAATTGTGCTGGTGGAACAGCAGATATCTGGCTAGCTATACCATCAAAGTCCTCGTTAAGGGAACAAAGAATGATAAAAACATACTGAATATCAGGTATGTCCATGTCCCTTTGAATTAATTCTCCACGTATTGCCTCCAGACGCCTCAAGTGTGCTGCCAAATCACCACCAGGCTGCAACTTCGTCTGGTACAACTGCTTGAAAAACGTCAATGCAGACGCTGACTCTTTTCTAACATGCACTGCTGCAAGACTGTCCCACATTTCTTTGGCAGTTTTTGTATTCTTATATAGACTACTTGCTGGTCGCTGACTGCCAAATTAATTATCGCCCTGGCTTTCGCATCTCCTTTCGACCAAGCATTTGTTACAGGGTCAGGAGGGTCATCAGTTACATAGGTCCATACTTCTCTAGAGGTCAAAAGCGCCTCCACCCGAAAGACCATAAACTATAGTTCTCATCTGTTAGCTGTGGAAAGACCAGAGCCTTCTCAGCTTCTGGAACCCGGTCAACCATTCTGGAACTCTTCCAGACCCACAGAACTACGCTAACAGGAGAAGGAGTTTTCAAACCTTTCTCAGAGTCCAAAAATATGCAGTCATCCACTCAGCAGCTGGGCCCATAACCAAAGATGTTGGGTATTTGCAGTATGGTAGCGCTGCAGAGAGCTTGCTTGGGAGACCATGCATTTAAAAGGGACTCAAAAATAACTTAAACAAGGTTTTAATAACAAAAACAAAAACTCCATTTACACTAAATACATCAACAACAAACCAGACCCAACCACCAACCCATCCCCCAGGGTAATGGGAGAGCTAGGTGCTGCTCCTTATATACTACACCCAAATGCTGACACACCTTAATCAGTACAACTCAGCAGCACCTGCTATGTTTCACAGCTGTAAAGCTGGGTCTCGTTATTTAGCTCTGGCCCTTGCTCTGGCCCCTTAAAGACATACACATCGAGTGGAACAATGATGAACCTTTACATTTAAAGAAACCATTCAACAGAAAGAAGGGCCAATTCGCACTGTAAGACGTTCAATGGGACACTGGAGTGAAAGGATGGGGCGTTGGTGGAAGATGTAAAGATTTCCACCAACCAGTCTACTGATTTTATATTAGGGAACCACCTGTCGCAGAGGAGGAGGAATAAGATCCTCAATGGCGACTATGTGGATATGTTTACCCTTCTCCCGCCCACCAAGCTGACTGGGAAAGGGGAATAGAAGCGCTCTTTTGGTAAGCGTAAGTATAGGACTCCTAAGGCCAAACGCACCTTTGAGAACTGGTTGGATGGGTACCAGGTCTTCATGGGAGTAATCTGCGCGGCCTATCCCAAACGTTCAATGGATCTGGTTGCTTATTTGGCTCACGTGAGGCGGGCTCACACGCTGGCCGGGGAGACCGCTGCACTAACCTATGATGAGAACTTTCGTAGAAACGCTTCTCTCCTGCCATCCACCCGGTGGGACCTAAGGGATCCCAATTACTGGGGCGAGGACGTTAACCCTTACATCAAAAAGAGGAACCAGGAATCCGCCAAGTCGGGTAAGACGGAGGCAAAACGGCGCAGCCAGTGCTGGGAGTACAACAGGGGTGTGTGTTCGCGACCCTCCTGTAAGTATCTTCACGAATGCGAGCGGTGCCTGGGAAACCACCCCGCCTCCGCGTGCTTTAAGAATAAACAGCAGCCCTTTTGGTACTTCCACAATACCAGAGGTGCCCCCGGATCAGGGGGTACTTCCACAATACCAGAGGTGCCCCCGGATCCTCCCACCAGGGACCCAGTAACCGTCAGTAACTTGTATCTGGGTCTGGCCTTCTCCCCTATCCGCCTTCAGCCCCTCAAAACACTATTGGACCAATACCCTGATAGAAAAGCTGCAAAATACCTTTGGGGCGGGTTCTGCTCGGGTTTTAGAATCCCAGTGGCATTTCCCCCCAACACCGGGGACCCCCAAAATCAAAAGTCTGTACGGGAAAGGCCTGAGATAGTTAGAAAAAAAAATACAGAAGGAGATCACGGCAGGTAGGGTTGCAGGCCCTTTCCCCAACCCCCCCCCCCCGGAGGGGCTTCACTTATCCCCTCTGGGTATAGTACCGAAAAAAGCTCCAGGGGAATTTCGCATGATCCACAACCTCTCTTACCCAAGGGGAGGCTCCGTGAATGATGCAATACCTCAGGAACTGTGCACGGTGAAATACGCCTCTTTTGACCAGGCAGTCAAAATGATTCGTAGATTTGGGCGAGGGGCGCTCCTAGCGAAATGCAACATTGAGTCCGCATTCCACCTCCTGCCGGTGCATTCATCAGATTTCCGTTGGTTGGGGTTTCGATTTGAGGGGGCGTGTTTTATTGATAAAGCAATGCCTATGGGCTGCTCCGTCGCATGCTCAGCATTCGAGTCCTTTAGTACATTTCTTGATTGGGCCCTGCGATTCAGGACAGGGTCGCAGGGCGTGTCGCATTACCTCGACGACTTTATTTTGGTCGCGGATAATAGACAGCGGTGCTCTGCCCTCTTGGAGGCATTCACATCAGTAGCGGGGGAGCTCGGAGTACCACTGGCTGCCGACAAAACAGAGGGCCCAGCCACCTCCCTGGTTTATTTGGGCATTGAATTAGACACTGTGGCCCAAACGTCCAGGCTTCCACTGGAAAAAACTGAACGCCCTTAAGGTATTGATACAGCAGCTCCTGCCCTTAAAGAAGGTGACCCTCAGGCAAATTCAATCTCTGCTAGGGCACCTAAATTTTGCTTGTAGGGTGGTGGCGCCAGGCCGGCCCTTCTGCGGCCGCCTGGCTCCATTATCAGCGGGCCTCAGGGCACCCCAACATAGGGTTCGCCTCTCCAAGGAAGTTAAGGCTGATCTGGGAGTATGGCTTCGTTTCCTCGACAGGTATAACGGCATCTCCTTATGGCAAGACACCATGGCACTCAATGCTGACTTGCAAGTACAATCAGATGTGGCAGGTTCTCTGGGATTTGGTGTTTACTTCAGGGGGCAGTGGTGCGCGCAAAGGTGGCCTGCAGACTGGCAGGGCAAGCCCATTACTCGAGACCTTACATTCTTAGAATTTTTTCCAATTGTAGTAGCAGTACATTTATGGGCGGATGACTTTCGCAATCATAGGGTCTGTTTCAATACGGATAATCAGGCAATAGTAGCAGTTCTTTCTAGACAGTCCGCGTGTTCCACCAGAGTGGGAAACCTGTTACGCTCCTTTGTTCTCTTGTGCCTTGAGCAAAATATATATTTTTCAGCCAAATTTGTGCCTGGAGTGAATAATGACATCGCGGATGCTTTGTCTCGTTTTCAGATGGAGCGTTTCCGCTCATTGGCGCTGGATGCACAGCAGTCACCGCTGCCTTTCCCAGAGCATCTCTGGAGTCTTGGGAGCAAGAAGTGATGAAGGGCTTATTGGGAGCAGTTGCCCCTTCCACTATGAGATCTTATAAGAAAGCATGGGCCAATTTCCTAAGGTTTCGTAGCAGTATACCCAACGTGCGACAGGATTCAATTCCTTCAACAAGGGAAGTCCTCCACTACTTAGCCCACTTGAAGGAGCTGGGCAGGGCACCAAAAACCCTTAATATCCAGTCTGCAGGGATTTCATATTTCTGTAAAGCCTTCTTTGCAACGGATCCATGTGCTGAATTTGTAGTGCGTAAGAACTTAGAGGGTTGGCACAGGCTCCAGCCCCCTAGCACTGACAAGATGAGGCCGTTAACCTTCGACATTCTGGCAAAGATACATAAGAAACTGTAATGGTTCTAGGGGTTGCTTATGCGTAAGTTGCCGCCACTCTTGGCTTGGTTGTCTGGTTGAACCCTTTCTGTCTGGACAGCCCTTCACTTCATGGCTGTCTCAGTCGCTGGCAGAATCCGTCAGTGGGCGTTTTTTGAATCTCTTCCAGCAAAGAAGTTCTTTGACGCCAAGTCTCCTCCTACTCTCCCTGCGCGGAAGTCTTCTGCGCAGAGAGGGAGTGGGCAGCGGAGTACCTGTGCTCTCCCCGCTGGTTTCTGGCGAAGAGTCTTGGAGCCTCCTCTCCAAATCCCCTCTCTGCCCCCCTTCTCCACTGGTGTTACGCTGATTTCCTTCCCCAGCAGATGGGCTGCCTCTCTCCCTACTGGGACCCTCTCCGGCATCCCTCTGGAGCCTTCCCTCCGCCTCCAGCTCTGATGGCAGTTCCCTTGACATCCACCTCCCCCCCAGGACCCCCTCCACCCCCGGCCCGACCTTCTGATCCAACCTCCTCCCTTTCCTCGGCCGACGATGCGGGGAATCCATGGAAAGAGCTGTCGCCCTCCTCGGAGGATTCAAAACCCGCTTCCCACCCGCTCCGATCTCTTCCCGCAGGGTGGGCCTCCCAGTCTGATTCTTCTCCCTCTGACACCTCCCCTCCCTCCTCTTCTGAGGCAGGAAAACCCACAAAGTCCTCTTCGTCATCTGTGGTTCCAAATTCTTCCTCCCAGAATCTCGCTAGTGGTTTTGGTTTATCTGGGAACAGGCTGTGGAACTCTTCCACCAAATACCCATAATCGATAGCCTCAGCGGGAACCCACGTGTTTTCTGACCTGGGTTCTCCCTCCCAAGCTACCAAGTACTCCACCTGGCGCCCTCTCCACCTGGAATCGAGTATTTCCGTGGCTTGGTTGTGGTGTTCCCTCTCCTCTACCCGCGGGTGGGTGGTGACTCCTCCCTCCCGCCCCAGAAATTCCCGCCCCTCCCTGTACGGTGAGAGTAGGGACCTATGGAACACCGGATGTATCTTCCTGCTTTCAGGCAACTTGAGCTTAAATGCCACAGGGTTCACCTGCTGTGTTACCTCAAAAGGTCCCAGCCGCCTTGGCTGCAACTTCTTGCACCCTCCCTTTAGGGGTAACCCTTGGGTTGACAACCACACTCGGTCTCCCACCCGTATGGCCTCCCCCTCCCAATGGTGCTTGTCTGCCAGCCTCTTGTAAACTTCCTTGGCCCGCTCCAAGTTCATCTTGAGTTGCTGGTGCAAGGCCTCCATTTCTTCCACAAACTGCTCAGCCGCAGGTACACTCCACCCTTCCTCCCCCCTCCCCGGAAAGGCCCTGGGGTGACACCCATAATTGGCCATGAACGGGCTCATTCCCGTGGACACATGTTCAGCGTTATTGTACGCAAATTCTGCCAGCACGGGTTTCTCTACCCAATCGTTCTGTCTCTTGCCGACGTAGCAGCGCAGGTATTGCTGGAGTATACTGTTCGCTCTCTCTGCTTGCCCGTTGGTTTCCGGGTGTCTTGCCGTCAAGAAGCCCACCTCGACCTGCAGCAAGCTCATGAGCTTCCTCCAGAACCGGGAAGTAAATTGTTTCCTGCGATCTGAGATGACCCTCGAAGAAGCCCCATGCAGCCGGAAGATGTGATCTACAAACAACCTGGCTGTCTCCTCTGCCGTCACCGCATGTGAGCAAGTTATGAAATGGCACACCTTCGTCAGTAGATCGACTACTACCATGACTGCTGTCTTCCCCTTTGACTTGGGCAAATCTGTCATGAAATCAATGGACACCACCTCCCAGGGCCTTCCCGGCGTGGGTAAGGGTTCCAGCAACCCTGCGTGGGTAAGGATTCCAGCAACCCTGCGGGGGCCGCCCTCTCCCCCTTTGCCCTCTGGCATCGGTTGCACCCCCATACATATTCCCGTACATCTTCCCTCACCCTTGGCCACCAGAACTGCCTGGTGACAAGCAGCATGGTTTTGTGCTGTCCAAAGTGCCCAGCTGTTGGGTTGTCGTGGAGTTGTTTGAGTACCTTCCCCCTCAAGGTCTCCCCCGGTACATACAGTGCCCCCTTATAGTACAGTAGCCCTTCCTTTTCCTCAAACCCTCCGTGGTTTTCCCTTCCGTCCTGGAGTTCCCTAATTTTAGTTTGAGCGAACTCGTCGTTTCTAGTAAGGCCGGCCAGTTCTCGTTTCCCAACCAACGCTCCCCCCCACATCCATCGGTTCTCGAGGAACACGTGTCGGATCTCCGGTGGTCCCTCTCCTTCCATGTACTCCGGCTTCCGGGAGAGCGCATCTGCTCTTACGTTTTCCTCTCCCAGCACGTATCGGATCTCGAAGGAAAACTTGGAGAACTCCTGTGCCCATCAAATCTGTCTCTGGTTGAGTACTCGCACGGTCCTCCAGTATTCCAAGTTCTTGTGATCTGTACAAACCTGGATCTTGTGCTGTGCCCCTATTAACAGATGCCTCCATCGGCGAAACGCCGCATAGATCGCAAGCAGTTCGCGGTCATACACCGTATAGTTTTGCTCCGACTTGCTTAGCTTCCTCGAGAAAAAGGCACACGGCTTCCAGCCCTTCTTGGCCCCTGGCTGCAAAAGCACCGCTCCAATGGCCCGGTCTGACGCGTCGGTCTCCAGCCTTCTTCAGTCTCTCAAAGGATTGCTGGGCACTTTCTGTCCACGCGAACTTCTTTTTGCTACTGAGGCAATCTGTGATAGGCGCTGTCAAGTGGGCGAAGTTCTTGATGAACTTCCTGTAGAAGTTGCTGAACCCTAGGAACCTCTGCACGTCCTTCCGGGTTTTGGGGGCTTTCCATTCCAGCACCGCCTGCACCTTGCTGGGGTCCATAGCTAGGCCCTTGTCTGACAACTTGTACCCCAGAAACTCGACCTCTCTGGCGTGAAATTGACATTTTCCCAGCTTGACCCACAACTGGTGCTTCTGCAGTCTCTGTAGCACTTCCCTGACGTCTTTGACATGTTGCTTCTCATTGTCCGAATAGATTAAGACGTCGTCCAAAAAGGCTACGCAGTTCTTGTACAGCAGGGACCCCAACACGTGGTGCATGAAAGCTTGAAAGCAGGCAGAGCCCGATTGTAATCCAAATGGCATGACCAAGTATCCAAAAGCCCCCAGGGGGGTGAACATGGTGGTTTTCCATTCGTCCCCCTCCCTCATCCTAATCAAATTGTACGCTCCTCTGAGGTCCAGCTTGGTAAAAATTTTCCCCTGCCTCACCCGTGTTTAAATGTCGTCAATTCTGGGCATCAGGAAGGTCACGGGTTCGGACACCAGGTTGACGGCCCGGTAATCCACGATTAATCTGGGCTGATTAGTGTCTTTTTTGTCCAGAAAGAACACCGGACTGCCCCCCACTGCCTTTGATTCTCTTATAAACCCCCTCTTCAGGTTCTTGTCAATAAATTGTCGCAACTCTTGCATCTCCCGGTCAGACATGGCATACAGCTTACCCACCGGCAGCTGGGCCCCTGGGAGTAAGTTGATTTGGCAGTCAAAGGGCCTATGGGGGGGTAGTCTATCCGCCTCCTTCTCGCTGAAGACTTCCTTCAGGTCAGCATATTGTGGTGGCACCTCCCCTTTTGGTTCCACAGCCAGCCCAGCCACCCTGGCCACTGTCATCCTTGGGTTCTCCCCCCCCCCAGACAGTGTTCCAAGCAGTAAGCTGACCCAAAGGTGACTGACTGCTGATGCCATGACACTACTGGATCATGCAGTGCCAGCCAGCTCATCCCCAGTATTATCGGGGGCCCTGCCAGCGTGGCCACGTGAAAGGCAATGGTCTCCGTGTGCCTGGAAACCCTCATTCTCGTTGGCGGGGTTTGGTGTGTCACCCCCCCCCCGAAGTTCCCTGCCATCGATAGTGGTCACTTGCAAGGGATAATCCAGGGGCAGCAGGTGGAGTTGATGCTCCAGAGCGAAGTCCCTGCTGAAAAAATTGCAGGAGCTGCCTGAATCCAGCAGCCCCTTAACTTTGACTGGGTGCCCATTCGGGAGTTCTAGCACCACTTCTATGGCTATAGCTGCTTTGGGAGGGTCAGGCTGGGGCACTTCTATTGGTTGCTGGCCTGGCTGCTGCCCCTGCTGGTTGGCAGCCAGGCGTTGTCGTTTCCCTGCGCCTGCACTTCCTCCCCCTTCTCCTCACAGCCAGCAGCTCCCACCATCCCTTGCCAGGCCTTCCTTTGAGGGCAGACCCTGGCAAAATGTCCTGGCCGTTGGCAGAGGAAACACTTCTTGGTGGTTTTCCAATCCTTTCCCTCCCTATTGCGACCTTCACTGAGGTTTGAAACCTCTCTCTCTCGCGCGCGCCATCTATTTCCATTGGTTCAGCCGCCTGGGAAGGCTGTCTCGGTATTTCAGGAATGCGGTAGTCATGGCAACGTTCCCCTCTCACTTCGCGTTTCTCCTGAGCCCGCGCTTCCTGGCGCACTCCAATCGCAAGCACAGCCTTGGTCAGCTGATCCATCGACTGTGGACGGGGCGTGAGGGACAGCTCGTCCTTCACCATTGGGGACAACCCCTCCTCAAACAACATTTGAATAGGTTCAGAGTCCAGATCCCACCCAAGCCGGTGGATCAACATCGCAAAGCGCGACCAGTAGTCTCTAACTGACTGGTTCCCCTGCTTGCACCCCATCAGTTCCCGACGGGTCACACTTTGCTCCACTTCACTGGAATACATCTCATTCATCGCTTGAAAAATCTTCCTAAGGTCCTTCAAGGCAGCATTTTGCGTGGCCATTAGGGGCCTGATCCATTCGCGTGCCCCATCCTCCAGATGCCCCACGATGTAGGCTACCCTCTCCCCATCATCAGCAAAGTCATTATGCTGCAGTTCCAAAGCGTACTCTATTTCCGTTCGGAACGCATTGTAGTCCTGGGGCTTTCCCCCAAACTTGTGTACCAGCCCCAGTACCTTCCTTGCGATGTGGGTGGGACTGACCTGTGCATCCTGAGTTCGTCTTTCGTCCAGCCGCGCCGTCAGGAGAGCCACATGCTGTTCCAAATCTCGGTTCCTCTCTACCAGATTTTGCACTCCAGCTGCTTGCTCTGTCTCTCCGGTTTCCCTGGGTTGGCTCATTGTGCTGCCTCTCTGGAGCTGCGCACAAGCAACTTCGGGGACTGACGGATTGCTGTAATGGTTCTAGGGGTTGCTTATGCGTAAGTTGCCGCCACTCTTGGCTTGGTTGTCTGGTTGAACCCTTTCTGTCTGGACAGCCCTTCACTTCATGGCTGTCTCAGTCGCTGGCAGAATCCGTCAGTGGGCGTTTTTTGAATCTCTTCCAGCAAAGAAGTTCTTTGACGCCAAGTCT
Source organism: Podarcis erhardii (assembly GCF_964252035.2). Lineage (NCBI taxonomy): Eukaryota > Metazoa > Chordata > Lepidosauria > Squamata > Lacertidae > Podarcis > Podarcis erhardii. Next base: position 24,663,556 of record NC_138506.1, read on the forward strand.
CCTCCTACTCTCCCTGCGCGGAAGTCTTCTGCGCAGGGAGGGAGTGGGCAGCGGAGGACCCGTGCTCTCCCCGCTGGTTTCTGGCGAAGAGTCTTGGAGCCTCCTCTCCAAATCCCCTCTCTGCCCCCCTTCTCCACTGGTGTTACGCTGATTTCCTTCCCCAGCAAATGGGCTGCCTCTCTCCCTACTGGGACCCTTTCCGGCATCCCTCTGGAGCCTTCCCTCCGCCTCCAGCTCTGATGGCAGTTCCCTGACAAAAACTAAGGACAATATGCTGGTCAAAATACGAAGCTCGCCTATTCTCGGCTGCTTATTCCATGGCCTTCTTTGGTGCCCTACGCGTTGGGGAAGTAGTGTGCGAAGGGGGGCGGCCCAAAGCCAAACGGGCATCCTCCTAAGCGACCTGACCCTTTCTAGTACAGACCTAATCATGCAGGTGCGGAGCTCCAAGACGGATCAGCAGGGCAAGGGGGCCCTCCTTCGCTTACCAGCAGCGCAAGGGAGCGGACCTTGCCCGGTCAGGGATACTAGGCATTTCCTTTACCTAAGACCCAACAGACCCGGCCCTTTCTTGATTCATGCGGATGGTTCGCTACTCTCCAGGCACCAGTTTACTCGTGTGATGCGCATGGCAGTGGCAGCATGTGGGCTGCCCACGGCTGAGTTTGCAGCTCACTCCTTCCGGATTGGGGCCGCCACCACCGCGGTGCACCTCGGGCTCTCAGCCGAGAGGATAAAGAACCTGGGGCGGTGGAAATCTAACGCATATAAAATTTTATGTTAGAAAGAATTTATGACTGGCTGCTCGGTTCCTGATCCAGGGTTTTCTCTTACTTTTCTTTCCAGAACACATGAGGGTGCGCATCTGGCTGGTGGGCCACAGCATTGGGCAAAAACTCGAGCCATGTACACCAGTTTGGGGCTAAACTTGAACTTACCTTCGAATGTTGAGGTGGCTTGGATTGCGCGAAGAGGGATGCGCTGGAACGAATTCAAGCCAGTTGTGATGGCAAGAGCCGCTTCTGAGGGCCCACCAGATGCCTTGGTTATCCAGTTGGGGGAGAATGACCTAGCATACTGCAAAGCTATAGACTTGAGATGGAACATTTTCGATGATTTCACTGATTTGATGGTGGTTTATCCAAGCATGCCTATCTTGTGGTCCTCGTTGCTTGAGAGGAGGACTTGGAGGGATAGCTTAAGCCCGGTTGCAATCAACAGAGCGAGAAAAGTGTTGGAGCGGGCTGTGGCACGTAGAGTGGCGGCTCTGGGTGGGCGTGTCATAGGACACCCCGGCATCCAGTACAGCAACGAGGCGACAGCTAGTTTGAAGCTGTCTATCCGGAAGGCTCTGTACAAGTCTGAGCTAAAACCAGGAGTTACAATGCAAGACCATCTCCACGATTTGCAGCTGAAGTTTGTGGCACTTCAGGAGAGAGGCTGTAATCTTCAGCTTCGAGTGCTTCAACAAGCGATCGGCTTGTGAGGAATGCAGGCAGCATTTCTGAAGAGAAACAGCCTAAACAACGTACCCGAGCTATGGCTGACGAAGAGGCTGCGTTTGCTGTTCGGCGTTGTTACCGGTGCAGTTCTACTCGGCATCTGAGGAAGCATTGTCCGGAGGAGGCCGTATCTGAGGGTCCAAAGCAGCGCAAGCAGCAGAAGAAGTTGGCAAAGAAGAAGCAGATGGCGCAACTTGTGACGGCTGTGGTCGAGTGTTCTGATGAGATTATCGATTCAGGTAATTCCCGGCATATTGTTGTTTCAGAGGCGTTTTTTCCAAGAAGGTGGCTACACCACGGAGCCATGTGGCGTTGGCTGACGGGAGGAAATCTGACTTGGAGTCGGGTGGCTCTGTGTTTGTCTCCTGTCTACGCACGCATCTGGACAACATTTTGTGTGTTCCTTCGCTGAGGAGCAACCTGATGTCCGTCTCCTGTCTGCTGAAAGCTGGGTTTGTAGTGCTGTTTCGGGACAGTTACTGTCAGTATATGAGAACATCGCAGCTGCAGACAGCCAGCTTGTTGACATCACATGATGCGGCTTCTCAGAGCTCTGTGAAAAGTGTAATTTGAAACCTTCCATTTGCGTATGTACAGGAAGTTTGTCAGACTTGCTAGAAGAACTGAACTGAACGGACATATTTTTCTCTAGTGCTGTAGTCAGAAATAAAAGACTGTAAATAAATGTTTCTGGCTGTCTCCTTTCCCTGCTAGGGAAGAAGCAGGAGGAGGGGGTGTGCATTTACCCACACTGGGAAAATGTCACCTATCAAAATCTCCCTGGTCTGTCTGGGATACCAGCCAGAGGAGGTTACCAGTAAGCAAGCTCCGAAAGCAGTGAGAGGGGCCAGCCTCTCTGGAGGGGGCTTGTAAATCAACAAGTGGTAGCAGAGCCCGATGGTTGCCACAACAAGTGATAGCACGGTAGATGGTTGATACTGTGAAGCACTGCTAAAGACGGTTGAAGAACCAGGTGGGAGACTGTCAGGGCTGCCCGAGGTCCCAGCTCACCAAGGACCAACGCCAGTTCTTGTTATATACAAAAGTCTTTATTGAAGTTCAGTTTCCATTTCAAAGCCGCGGCGCGCAGCCCTACGTCTTGAACTCTAGACCGCTGAAGCTCTGTCTGAATCTCCTCCCCCTAGACACCAGTTTAAGACTCTAGCCCTGCTCCACCTCTTCCTCAACTCTTTCCTCCTCTGGGTCTGCCTGTCCGCTGGTGCCTTGCCCTTTCTGGACTCTTCTGACGCTGAGTCCCCTGAGTCTTCCCCTTGCCTCCGGCGGGCTTTAGGACCTGGTTCCCAATCCGGGTTTTCTGCTGTCCCGTGCGCCTGTACATTCGAACTTGGCGCGCGCGCCCAGCCGGCAACCTTCCTCCTGACCGTTTCACTGCTCCTGTCACTGCTTTCCCCCCTCGGGGGGGCTAGCTGGACCTGACTTCCCCTCCGTTCCCTCACTCTCCAACAGAGGCGTGGTCAGCCCGGACTCATCTCCTCCCCCTACTGGAGGAGACGCTGGTCCTGATGCATGGGACTCTTCCCCCCCACTACGCTCTGGTGGAGAAACTGGTCCTGATCTCCCGCTACTGCTTTGGGAGTCCCCGCTGGCCCCTTGCTTCTGGTGTGTCCCCCCTGGGATCCCCCTTGCCCTGGCCATCGGCGCCCCCCTCTGGGAATCGTCTGAATCGCTGGAGAAGCTCATGGAATCTCTCGGGCCACTGTCATACTCCCCTACGCTGCCCTCAGATTCCTCCCCTTCGCTCTCCGTTTCCTCTCTCCCCTGTGTCTCTGCTCCTGAGCCCCTGACAGAGACGTTTTTTGCTGATAAGCAACAATCCACGGACCTCTGCGATTGCTGATTTATGGCTGGATGCTGAACACGAACGGAAATCTTCTTCGGTTCACAGAGAAAAAAGCTCCTGTTTTGGATAAAACAGTGCAGAGAGAAGCCACATAATTCGCATTCCAGAGCAACTGATAAGGTCTGCCGTCTTCTGCCAAGTTCCGTTGCTAAGCGACAAGACGTGAGTACTTTTGAGCTAAATTTATGAGCTGGTTAAGCTTCAAAAGCAACATAAAAGCAAGGCTGAGTTTTTTTCAGCGACGCTTGTAGTAAACAAACCGTTGGAAAGGGACTTTCCAAGCAGCTACGCTGCAAAGAGCTGTTGGATTGCAGCGAGGGCTTATTGTTTACAGATTCTCAGAAGGGAATTTCCAAGCAGCAGAGGCTAGCTGCCAGGTGCAAAGCAGCTGGTATACAGCTCAATAGACTTTTGGATTTTCTAGCTTGTAGCTGAAAGCTGCAGCTTGGGATTAAAGATGGCTCTGTTCTCTCAAAAACTGAATAGCCAAAATTGGCTAGAATGGTCTTTTGCAATGGAATTCCTGCTGGTGGGAGAGCAATTATGGGACATAGTCCAACCCCCACAGCCTGTTGCTGTACAAGCACAGGGGGAGAAGGCTGCAGTCCAAAGTGAATTGAAGCAGCGTGTGCTCAGCATTTTGGCTGAAAATGTGGACGCTTATCTTGTGCCAGTCCTAAAGGGTGCCGAAGAACCAAGGGTCACTTGGGAGTCACTCCGGAAAGCTTGTGAAGCTGGGGTGGGAAGCAAGGACCGAGAGTTGGTTGCACCAAAGGGGGAAAGCCAAGATGAAGCTGGCCAAATTCTTGAGAGCTCATCAAAAGCTGGGAGGAGCTTTGAGCCACAACAGAGAAGTGAAGGAACTGTTGCTGCAATGGCTGTTGCTGATGGGGGGAGTGAAGCTCAGAAATCAAGCACCCCCACTACTATTGCTACAGAGGAGAAAGCTGTAGCTCAGAATGCTGTTCGTCAGGAGACACCACATCAGGAGAAAGGAGCTAGAGGGAGCTCTGTAAAGCCTGAGGCTTCAAACAAAGGTCGTACCCAGTCCCAGGCAAAACCAGATATGGCTTTGATGTCGCTAAAAGCCACATCATCCGTGGAGAACACATTTATTGTAGACACAGGATGCACGCAACACATGGCATCACGCCGAGAATTGTTTTCTACGTTCGAGAAGCAACACTTCACTGTGAAACTGGCCAATGGTCAGGAAATGGAAGCAACCGGGATCGGAACTGTTTATCTAGAAAGCCTGAACTTGATATAAACAATGTTTATTTTGTTCCTGATTTAAAGTACAATCGGTTGAGTGTATCTCAAATCACTAAGAAGAAACTGGTGTTGTCCTATGATGAGGAAAGCTGCAAAATCTACAAAGATGGAGAGCTGTATCTTTCTGCAAGAGAGAAAGACGGACTGTATCTGTTAACTTTTGATAAAAATGATTATAAAATGTGTACAGCATGTGAATCTAAAATGCTTTCTCTTGCAGGTAATCTCGAAAGAAGACACGAGAGGAAAGGAAACAAAGATTAACAATGTTTTTCAGCGAGTGTATGCTGATGTAATTGGTCCTCTAACACCATCTAGAGGCAATGCTAAATACTATCTTGTGTGTGTTGATCATTTTTCTCATTATGTATGGATTTACATTTTGCAGAGTCCCAGAGAAACCTTAGAAAGGTTTAAGGAGTTTTGTGATAAGATTAAGAGTATTCATGATGCTAATGTTGATTTTCTTTTCACAGATGAGAAGCCAATTTTTCTTTCACAGGATTTTCAGCATTTCCTTGAGAAACAAGGGATAGAGCACAAGGTTGCTGTTTCTGAAGCTGCATGGAACAAAACTGTTTGTGTAAAAGTGAACAAGGAGTTGCAAAATGGCATGAATGCACAATTGCTGAGTTCACACTTGCCACATGAGTTTTGGGCTGAATCTTTATCTTGTTTTTGTTACTCGTGGGTGAGAAAGGTTTCAAAAGGTATGGAATGTTCTCCTTTTGAGAAGCTGTTCCACAGAAAACCTTCTGTCTCACATTTTAAGGTTTTTGGATCTCAAATCAGGACGGAAACTCCAGATGGGGTGAAGAATGCCAGAGGCATTTTTGTGGGTTATGAGTGTTACGATATGGATGCAATGCAGCTGCAAAGTGCTAGCTTGAAAAGTAAACATGATGGGACTGCCCGTGGGAATCAGAGGGACAGTCATTTCACAGTGCGAAGCACTGGAATTAGCTCAGAGTGTAATATGAGCTCTTCCATTTGTTCCTATCCAGGAAGTGTTTGTCACTACACTGCTGGAGTTTGAAGAGAGCAGTCATGTTTTTTGTAACGCTGCAAAGACAGAAATAAAGGCATGTAAATACGTTTCTGTCTATCTCTTTCCCCTGCCCGGGGGGGCAGGAAAGAGGGCTGTGTTCTTCTCACGTTTGAGAAGAATCGCCGATCGAGACCTTGCCTGCTCCTGCTGGGGAATGCAGCCAGGGAGGTCAACAGGGAATCAAGCCGGGTGCCTGGGAGAGTTGCCAGTTTCTCCTGATAAGGCCTGATATCCCGACAATGAGAAGGGTCTCTACAGAGTAATTTTGTCTGAATCTGGTCAGGTGATTCTCACAAAATTTCTAGAAAGTGCTCCTGGACAGGAGAGAGTAATTTTTCGCACATTTCCCACTGCTGATGATTCAGTTGATGAATTTGATTATTCTGATTATAGTGGTACTGAAAGTGACACAGAAAGCTCAGAGAGTTCTGTTGACACAGTTATTGAGAGAGGTTCACACACGATGGCTAGATCTTCACAGGTTAAGGATGAACCACTGTTTACGATCGGAACTGGTTCTCCAAAAAGTCCTGAGACTGAACCAGTCAGCAAGGAGGATCAGCACCTCATACGCAGGTCTGAGAGAATCACAAAGGGCATACCACCCAAGAGGTATTCTCAAGAGTTTGCTAGTTCAGCTGTTGCATGTGTTACAATTGTTGACAACTCAAGCCAGGTTAAGGGTGTGTCTAAGTCGGAGACAAAGACACAACAGGGAGTTGCTAAGCGTAACACAACATTCCCTAACCAAGGTAATGCAGATGCACTTATTCCTTGGAAAACAGACAGCCAGAGAGTTACATTGGTGAAACCAGTGGCGGGTAGTTCCGAGGGTGGAACTGAAACAACAGGGGATTGTTACATGTATAACAACTGTTTGTTTTCTTCTCTGGACCAAGCTTTGTCTGCAGCTAATGTTGATTCATATGGGGGAGGATGTCAGTATATGAGAACATCGCAGCTGCAGACAGCCAGCTTGTTGACATCACATGATGCGGCTAACTATGGGAAGGAATTTCCCCAGAAGTTCACAGGCTTCTCAGAGCTCTGTGAAGAGTGTAATTTGAAACCTTCCGTTTGCGTATGTACAGGAAGTTTGTCAGACTTGCTAGAAGAACTGAACTGAACGGACATGTTTTTCTCTAGTGCTGTAGTCAGAAATAAAAGAATGTAAATAAATGTTTATGACTGTCTCCTTTCACTGCTAGGGAAGAAGCAGGAGGAGGGGGTGTGCATTTACCCACACTGGGAAAATGTCACCTATCAAAATCTCCCTGGTCTGTCTGGGATACCAGCCAGAGGAGGTTACCGGTAAGCAAGCTCCGAAAGCAGTGAGAGGGGCCAGCCTCTCTGGAGGGGGCTTGTAAATCAACAGTTACTGTGAAATCCAGAAAGGCGGAGAGACATTGGGAAGGGCTCTGGCAGAAAATGGGTTGTTTGTGCTAAAGGACTGTGTTCAAGAGTCTGTATTAGCCAGCAATGACACACAACCTGTATGTAAAAATGAAAGTTTTCATAAAAAATGTTTGCATCTATGACACAGGAGATTAGGTCATGCCCATTGGGAGTGTAACCAAAATGCCACAGTTGAGTGATGGGTGTGTGTTACAGGGTTGTGACAAATTCCTTGATTGTAATGTGTGTAAAAAAGTTAAAAGCCACTGGGGGTCTTATCCCAGAAGTGAAAGGGTGAGCGAAAGACCGTTTAAGCTTGTGCATGCTGACGTGATGGGTCCTTTCGCACTCAGCAGGGGTAATTCACGTTATGCGCTAACTATCATTGACGATCCCACAAGGTTTTGTTGGGTCTATCCCATGAAGCACAAAGGTGAAGTGTTTACCAAGTTCAAAAGCTGGGTGAACTATGTTGAAAGGCAATTTTCTTTCAAGGTTTCCAAGGTGCAGTCTGATCGAGGAGGCGAGTTTATGTCTGGACCTTTTCAGTCCTGGTTACAGACAAAGGGCATAGGTCACAGAAAGACAAACCCCTATAGTCTGGAAGAAAACGAATTATGTGACCGAAAGAATAGATGTCTTCAGGAGATGAAAAGAAAGCTGGTAAAGAAGCTGGTAAAATGTGGTCTTGACTATGCTACCACTCAGTGGATTTGTAACTGGCTGACTGACCAAAGGGTGCTCATCAATGGTTCCTCTTCATCCTGGAGAAGAGTGACTAGTGGGGTGCCACAAGGTTCTGTCTTGGGCCCGGTCTTATTCAACATCTTTATCAACGACTTGGATGATGGACTCAAGGGCATCCTGATCAAATTTGCAGATGACACCAAACTGGGAGGGGTGGCTAACACCCCAGAGGACAGGATCACACTTCAAAACGACCTTGACAGATTAGAGAACTGGGCCAAAACAAACAAGATGAATTTTAACAGGGAGAAATGTAAAGTATTGCACTTGGGCCAAAAAAATGAGAGGCACAAATACAAGATGGGTGACACCTGGCTTGAGAGCAGTACATGTGAAAAGGATCTAGGAGTCTTGGTTGACCACAAACTTGACATGAGCCAACAGTGTGACGCGGCAGCTAAAAAAGCCAATGCAATTATGGGCTGCATCAATAGGAATATAGCATCTAGATCAAGGGAAGTAATAGTGCCAGTGTATTCTGCTCTGGTCAGACCTCACCTGGAGTACTGTGTCCAGATCTGGGCACCACAGTTAAAGAAGGACACTGACAAACTGGAACGTGTCCAAAGGAGGGCAACCAAAATGGTCAAAGGCCTGGAAACGATGCCTTATGAGGAACGGCTAAGGGAGCTGGGCATGTTTAGCCTGGAGAAGAGGAGGTTAAGGGGTGATATGATAGCCATGTTCAAATATATAAAAGGATGTCACATAGAGGAGGGAGAAAGGTTGTTTTCTGCTGCTCCAGAGAAGCGGACACGGAGCAATGGTTCCAAACTACAAGAAAAAAGATTCCACCTAAACATTAGGAAGGAAGAACTTCCTGACAGTAAGAGCTGTTTGACAGTGGAATTTGCTGCCAAGGAGTGTGGTGGAGTCTCCTTCTTTGGAGGTCTTTAAGCAGAGGCTTGACAACCATATGTCAGGAGTGCTCTGATGGTGTTTCCTGCTTGGCAGGGGGTTGGACTCGATGGCCCTTGTGGTCTCTTCCAGCTCTATGATTCTATGATTCTATGATTCTATGATTCTATGATTCTATGATGATGCACTCAATGCTTGAGGATGCTGGTCTATCAAAAGCTTATTGGACCGAAGCGTATCTTTCTGCGTGTTATGTGCAGAATCGCATTTTTCATAGATCAATTGGAACAACGCCCTATTTCAAATTGTTTAACAAAAAGCCCAAAGTTGATCATTTGTGTACTTTTGGTGTAAAAGCTTGGGTTTATGTGCCCCGAGCGCAGAGGGAAAAGGGTGATCCCAAAGCGCAATAGCTTATTTTTGTAGGTTACCAAGATTTGGTCAAAGGTTACAGGTTTGCTGTTGGTAAAAATGGGCTGGTTGTTTCAAGAAATGCTACGTTCTGTGAGCGTAGCGGCTGGGAGAAGCTGCATGCCAATTCTGAGGTTTAGTTTCAAATATCAAAGGGGGAATCTTTGAGAGCTAAAAGAAAACCAGACACAGAGGAGTATTATTCTGTTGAGTCTAATGAGAATGGCAGTCAGTTTTTGCCAAAGGAGGAACTCCAGTCTCCTCAAGGGGGGCGAGAATCTGAGGGGGATGACAGTGAAAGCGAAGACAGTTTTACTCCCAGAAGGTCTCAGAGGGAGAATAAAGGTGTACCCCCAGATCGTTTTAAGCCTAGTACTGCTAATGTTTTTCATGTAGCTGCTGAACCTCAAACCTACAAAGAGATGCTGGCGTTGCCAGAGGACCAAGTTTTGCTCTGGAAAAGGGCTATGCAGGAGGAAATGGATTCTCTAGTTGAGCATGAAGTGTTTACACCCACACAACCACCGAAAGGAGCTAAAATAGTGGGGTGCAGGTGGGTTTACAAGCTCAAGCCGTTAGCCACTGGGGATTTTAAGTATAAGGCACGTTTAGTGGCTCAGGGTTTTTCCCAAAGACCGGGGCTTGATTTTGACGAAGTGTTTGCTCCCACAGCTAGAAGCGAGAGTTTGCGTCTGCTGCTGGCAATTGCAGCAAAACGCAAGTTAAAAGTAAACCACTTTGACATCCAGACAGCTTATTTACATGCTAGTTTGAGTGAGGAACTCTATTTAGCAGAACCCCCTGGTTTTGAGTCTGGGTCAGGCAACGTGTACAAACTTCACAAGGCACTGTATGGTTTACGACAATCTGCAAGAAATTGGAACAAGTGCTTAGATGAGGCTCTAGTTTCTTTAGGTTTCCAACACAGCGTTGCAGACAGTTGTCTGTATGTTCGTGGTGCTAATGATAAACAGGAGGTTTGTCTGGTCTTTGTTGATGATTTTTTATTTTTCTCTAAGACATACAAACAGATCAAAGCGTTTTCCCCACAGTTAGCCAAAAGGTTCAAAGTGAAAGACCTTGGTGCTGCAAAAGTTATCTTTCTTTGGAAGTGTGCTGGGTGGATGATGGCAGTTTGTTGCTTAGCCAGGAAAAGAAAATTAAACAACTGCTAACAACTTAAGGAATGCAGGATTGCAAAGGGGCAACTATTCCCATGGATTTAGGTTTTGTTAAGGCTTTGCAAGCTGATGAAAGCTCTGAGTTTGAGCGACCTGATTTGTATCAATCAGCTATTGGGAGTTTACTGTATATATCACAGTGGAGCAGGCCTGATATTAGCTACGCAGTAAGGATTTTGAGCAGGCAAGTGTCTAAACCCACTGTGAGTGCCTGGAAAGCAGTAAAACATGTTCTGAGGTATCTGAAGCATACTGCTGGCAGTGTTTTAAAGTTAAGTTCAGCAGGTAATGAGACGCTTACGTGTTACTCAGACAGCGACTGGGCAAATTTACCTGATCGTAAATCAGTTACTGGATTAGTGTTTTTGCTTGGTGGGTCACTGATTGGATGGAAGTCCAGAAAACAAAGTTTAGTCAGTGTGTCATCCACCGAAGCTGAGTCTGCAGCGTTAAGTGAGCTCTGCAACGAGCTATTGTATTACAAGCAGTTGCTGAGAGATTTGGGCATACAATGTAATTCTCCAGTTCAAGTGTATGTTGACAATCAAACTTGTATAACGCTCAGTAAAACTGAACAGTTTAAATCCAGAACTAAACATGTGGCCATAAAATACCAAAATGTGTTATGTAATGTACAGAGAAATGTCATTACATGTGAATATGTTCAGAGTGCTGAAAACTTTGCTGACATATTTACAAAACCGTTGTCATTTGTAAAAAACAAGCAAATGTGTGAATGCTTGGGTTTGCAGAACAAAGTTGGGTAAAATACTCTGTATGTGCTCAGAAGTTAATTGCACTGTGTGAGAGCTGTGAGGGGGTGTTGGGAAACTGTGTACGTGCAGCTACTCACACTGAGTCAATTAAGGTTTGGCAGACAGCCAGAAGGCAATCTGAAGGAGTAAGTCTGCCTGGTGATAACAGAGGCATAGAGACAGCTCCCTGATTAGTCAAGCTCTCTCAAGGGAGTGATAATTAATGGCCTACTAACTGGAATGTGTTAGTTCCACCCGATCATCTATCTGCAGGCTCCGTTGAATGAGGGCATCCAGTGTGGCGGGGCGATCCATCGTGGCCAGCTCCCGATTGGCTCGCCCGAATATGGCGGACAGGAGTTCTTTCGCATAACGGGCACCGGCGCTTTGAAGACAGGGGAGAGCCGCTAGAGTGCAGCGGCGCCCCGAAAAACCCTCAGATCAAGCGTTCTGAGGACCTGGAGTTCCTTCAAGTGCCAGGAATGACTCCCCTGCTCCCCGGTAAGCTCTGAAAAAGAGCGCCGAGTGCGAGCGGGATTGGAGATGGTGGCACAAGGGAATCAACTCGCTTCCTTCAAAGCGAAAACCTCTGAGTCTGGCGATTGCGAGCGGCCAATTCCTCCAAGGAAAAAAAATAAGAATTGTGGACTTAACTCTTCTGAAAATCGTGAGTAAAGCGATCTAATTTGGAATTACAAATTGGGAAGGAAAGGGATTTAAAAACAGAGGTCGATGCCTTTCACTGAAGCAAAAGTGAAAGCAGCTAACGTTACCAAAAGCCGCAACTTTAACTTCATCTTTTTAGAAACTTTCAAGTGTTTCCTGTACCCCCTTTCTAGCAGGGGGAAGGGGGGGGGAGACAAAAAGTAAATTTCCCTGCAGAAGAATTGGGGATTTGTTTGAACTGTCATATCTTCTTTGTGGAAGCAGACATCCCGGGTGAGGGAAGGCTAGACTCCATTATGACATAACAAAGGGATCGGATACTTTCAACTTTCGTTTTCCGCTTTGGAAAAATACAAAGTAACTACAGCTGCCAGAGCTCAAAAAATATCTGGAACTGTATCTTTACCTTCTGTTACTAAGTTAACGGCTTGAAACAAACTTTTGGGGATTTGATTAAAGATTTCTAAAGACTTGTACTTGTCAGATTGAAAGACTGTGGGGAGGAAAGACTTTTACTTTGGAGTGGGGACTACTGCAGCTGGGAAACAATCTGTTCATCTCACTATCTCCCCCTTGTGACTGTAGCTGACCTTGGGGGGGGGGGACTATGGATGGGGGAGACAAAGGAGACAAGACAGAAAAGTCAGGAAGATCAGAGAGAGCAAAAATTAAACCAAGAAGAGACTCTAGAACACCAACATTTGAAGAATTTGTAATGCAACTTCTTCAGGAAATTAAAACAGAAGTAAGAGGGAACCAAAAAACTATTCAAGACTTGAGGAATGACTTTGTTGAATTGAAAGAGGACCTGAAGACAGTGAAGTCTGACATTACTTCACATGAGAAAAGAATTTCGCAACTGGAAATGGTAAAGGTCCGGGACTTAGAGACTGTCCAGCAGGAGGCGTTAAATTCAATTGTGTTTCTTCAATTGAAGGAGAAGGAGGCCCATTTGAGATTGAGAGGGGTAGTCCAGAAGGAACAGGACAACTTGAAGGGTTGGCTCATTGAAGAATTTTCAACTTACTGGGAGATCTCAAAAGAAGAATTAAATTCGTGGATTGATAAAGCATATAGATTTGATCCTAAAAAGGATTCTAAAATCACACATGATTGTATGGTGATTTTTAAAACAAAAGAACAAAGAGACATGATATTGGGACACCACTATAAAAAAAGTCTAAAGATAGATGGGAAAGCTGTGATTCTGTTCAAGGAGGTCCCACGACATTTTTTTATCTTTGAGAAATAATTATACAGATCTGGCAACTGCTCTAAGGAAGAAAAATATCTTCTTTAGGTGGGAATTCCCAGAGGGTCTCTCCTTCAAATTCCAAGGGAGGAAACAAAAAATCAGAACTGTTGGAGAGAAGGAGGGATTTCTGGAGAAAAACGCAAAAGAACTTGGTTTGGAAAGTTCCCCTCCTTTGGGTGCTGGGGCCGAAGGGCCCTAAAAAATTAAGATGTCTTTAAGAATTTACTCCTGGAATGTGAATGGTTTAAACTCTCCAAAAAAAAGAGGCCAAGTCTTTCATACTTTGGCGAGATATAATTTGGATATAATTTGTTTGCAAGAAACACCTGGAGAAGAGGAGGTTAAGGGGTGATATGATAGCCATGTTCAAATATATAAAAGGATGTCACATAGAGGAGGGAGAAAGGTTGCTTTCTGCTGCTCCAGAGAAGCGGACACGGAGCAATGGTTCCAAACTACAAGAAAAAAGATTCCACCTAAACATTAGGAAGGAAGAACTTCCTGACAGTAAGAGCTGTTTGACAGTGGAATTTGCTGCCAAGGAGTGTGGTGGAGTCTCCTTCTTTGGAGGTCTTTAAGCAGAGGCTTGACAACCATATGTCAGGAGTGCTCTGATGGTGTTTCCTGCTTGGCAGGGGGTGGCACTCGATGGCCCTTGTGGTCTCTTCCAACTCTATGATTCTATGATTCTATGATTCTAAGATTGCATAGAAAAAATTTACAGAATAAAAAACTGGGTCAGGACTTTATTTCATCAGACAAAGTTAAAAAAAAAGGGGAGTGGATTTTTATGTCAAAGAAAAATGGAACCCCAAGTTGTTATTTAAGGAAGATACATTGCCATGGAAATTACAGCAGAAGGCGATAAATATCTTTTATTGGGAATTTATGCACCAAATGATGGAAAAGTAGAATTTTTCAGAAATTTGGATTTTAAACTCAATGACTACCTGGAATATAAAATAATATTAATGGGAGATTTGAATGGAGTAGCCTCCACATTTATGGATAAATCACAAGAGCAGAAAGTGCAAAATGCAGGCAGACTTCCAAAATTGTTCTTTGACATGGTAGACAAATATGAACTGTCAGATATATGGAGACTACGAAATCCTACAGAGAAAGACTATACTTTTTTCTCAAATTCGTCCCAAACATTTTCACAAAACAATTACCAATGGATTACCAGGGATTTAGCTCCAAGGGTAACAAAAATCCAAATATGTCATAGAACCTGCTCTGACCATAATGCAGTGTTACTGGAAATAAAACTGTATTTGCAGGGTTCCTTCAGATGGAGGATGAATGATGGGTTGTTGAGGAATGATCAGGTGGTGGGAAAGTCCCAAAAGACTCTGAAAGACTATTTCGAGCTAAATATAAACACAGAGGTAGAAACAAGAGTCATTTGGGACGCTAGTAAAGCGGTGATGAGAGGATTCCTCATACAACAGAATGCTATAAAGAAAAAGATACAAAATCAAAAAAGGAAGCAATTCTATCTCAAGTTAAAGAGAAAGAAAAGAGTTTAAGATCAAAGCCGAAAAGCCAACAGATACAAAAATAAATTAAAGTGTTACAGACTCAATTTTCTCAAATTATAAACCAAGAAATAGAATGGAAAATAAAACTAATGAAACAGAGGAATTTTGAATCTGCAAACAAATGTGGAAAACTGTTGGCTTGGCAATTAAAAAAGAGACAGAAACAAAACACAATTACAAATATTGTATCGGAGGGGAAATCTGTAGAAGCCCCTGGGGATATTAGAAAATGCTTTCAGAAATATTTTAAAAAGCTGTATAAAAAAGGTAAAGAGGATACAGATAAAATCGAGCAATTTCTTAGGACAAATGAATTGCAGAAAATTCCCGCAGATAAAAAACCACTACTCAATGACAAGATTACTAGGCAGGAGGTTGAGATGGCAATAATCCAGATGCAAATGGGCAAGGCCCCAGGACCGGATGGATTATCTGCCAAATACTATAAAACTTTTAAAGACTGGTTTATTCAACCTTTGGCAGAGGTTTGTAATGAGATACTGCTTTCAGGGAGGGCACCTGCAACCTGGAAAGAGGCATTTATAACTGTGATACCGAAATCTGAGCAAGATAGGTCAGATGTAAAGAATTACAGACCAATCTCACTACTGAACGTAGACTATAAAATATTTGCAAATATCCTGGCTAATAGACTGAAAAAAGGTTTATCAGAATATATACATAAAGACCAGGCAGGTTTTCTGCCTGGAATACATATGAAAGATAATATTAGAAATATAGTGGATATTCTGGAAAGATTCGAGGCTGAAAGAAACACCAAAGCATTATTAATGTTTATTGATGCGGAGAAAGCCTTTGAGAATATCTCTTGGTTTTTTATGGAAAATTTTTTGGAAAGTATTGAGGTTGGTTAACAATTTCTAAATAGTATCAAAGCGATCTATTCTGAACAAAAAGCTAAAATTATTATTAATAATGTGGTATCGGAAGAAATTAAAATTGAAAAAGGAACCAGGCAAGGGTGCCCACTTTCCCCTCTATTATTTATTGTGGTCCTGGAGGTCTTGCTGAACAGTTTGAGAAAAGAAGAGAAAGTTAAGGGCATTGTAGTGGGTTCAAAACAATATAAACTAAAAGGCTTTGCTGATGATTTGGTTCTAACTTTACAGGATCCAGAGACCAGTGCAGTAAAAGCACTGGAGATGATACAGGAGTACGGGCAGCTGGCTGGTTTTAAATTAAACAAGAGCAAAACCAAAGTAATCGATAAAAGCTTAGATAAAGATGAAAGAAAAACCCTTATAGAAAAAACAGGCCTAGCATATACGAAGAAGGTTAAATACTTGGGTGTGAATTTAACAGCCAAGAATTTGAATTTGTATAAAGATAATTATGAGAAAGTATGGAATGAAATAAAAAGAGATTTAGAGATTTGGTCAAACTTAAAATTTTCACTTACGGGACGAATACCGGTGGTTAAGATGAATGTATTGCCGAAAATGCTGTTTTTATTTCAAACTTTACCTATTATTGATAATGTCAAATGTTTTAAAGAATGGCAGAAGGCCTTGTCCAAATTTATCTGGCAAGGGAAAAAACCGAGAATTAAGTATAAATTACTTACAGATTCAAAAGAAAGAGGAGGCTTTTCCCTACCTGATTTAAAGATATATTTTGAGGCTGCGGCCTTCTGCTGGATTAAAGATGGGGTCAATTTAGAAAATGAGGACATTTTGGACCTAGAAGGATTGGACAATAGGTTTGGCTGGCATGCATATCTTTGGTATGACAAAATAAAGGCCCATAGTGGCATTAAGAATCATAACCAGGAAGGCACTTTTTAATGTTTGGTCTAGATATCAGGATCTTTTGGTAAGAAAAACACCCAAATGGATTTCACCAATGGAAGTGCAGGCACAAAAAAAAAGCTTAATATGGAAAATAAGTGGTTGAGATACTCAGATTTATTGGTTGAAGATGGGGAGGGATTTAAGTTAAAATCATTCGAACAAATCAAAGATAAAGTAAATTGGCTTCAATATTACCAAATTAATGAATTATTTAAGATTGATAAGAAAAAAGGTTTTGCAATTGAAAAAACCAAACTGGAAACGGAGCTGTTAGATACTAATGTTAAAAATTTGTCTAAAATGTATAATTTGTTATTGGAGTGGCATACAAAAGATGAGCAAGTAAAATCGGTTATGATTGATTGGGCACAAGATGTGGGACATAATATAATGATGGAGGATTGGGAGAGACTTTGGAAGAAAGGGGTTAAGTTTACTGCATGTACAATGTTAAAGGAAAATATGAAAATGATGTATAGATGGTACTTAACCCCTGTTAAACTGGCAAAGATCTACCACAATTGTGATAATTTATGCTGGAAATGTAAAGAAAAGGAAGGTACTTTCTATCATATGTGGTGGACTTGCTCCAAGGTAAAAGACTTCTGGGGGGAAATTATAATGAATTATAATGGGGGGGGGGGGGAATGATGAAATCTACATTTATGAAATCTACATTTATGAAGAAACCAGAAGCCTTTCTCCTTGGAATAACAGGTTCTGAACTGCCCAAAAAAGATGTAAAAGTATTTTTGTATGCCACAACTGCTGCATGGATTTTATTAGCCAAAAAATGGAAAACACAAGAACTACCAACCGTAGAAGAATGGCAGATGAAGATGATGCAATTTATGGAGCTGGCTGACCTCACCGGGAGAATCCGCGACCAGAAAGAAGAGGAACATCAAGAAGACTGGAAGAAATTTAAAGACTACTTGAATAAATATTGTAATATTAAAGATATGTAACCACTTGAAAGAAACAATTAGGCCTAGGATTAAACTGGAATTAAATTTATAAATAAGAAAATGCACAATAAGGATAGTTATGTAATATGATTAGGACTGTGATATGGTCTTTTGAAACACTGATATTGGAAACTGCTACATATAATTACTAAGAAATTCGGATGGAAGAGATTTGAGGAAGTCAAATACTATGTTTATGAAGATGGATGGTACTTAATTTTAATTAATTAAGTGGTAATATGCTGTATGTATCTTTTTTTCTTTGTTTTTATTATTGTTAATCTTTTTTTACTATGTTTATCTACTAAAATAATAAATATTATCTAAAACAATAAATATTTGGAAAAAAATATACCTGCAGGCTCCGTTGCGTGGCGGGGCGATATCCATCGTGGCCAGCTGGTCCAGTATCTCGCGGAGAGCCCCTCGAGATACTAGTGCAGAGTCATTCCAGGACAAGTCCTGTGCCAACAGCCGAAATTCGGTGGTGTAGGCGGCCACTGTGGACTTGTCCTGTTTCAGCCGTCGAATCGCCCAGTTGGCTTGACTCCCCTTCTGAGGGTTGCCGAACGCGGTCTCCAGATGGTCGCAAAACCCCGTATAGTCTGTCAGCAAGGGAGAGTCTTGCCAGAGCAGCGGCAATGCCCACTTGGCAGCCTGGTCCTTCAGCAAGCTGATCAAGAAGTGCACTTTGGTGCGGTCGTCGGGGAAATTCCAGGCTCGCCCCTGAATATACAGCTTGGCCTGGGTGAGAAACATGGGAAAGCTGGCCGGGGACCCATCGAACTTCTCTGGCAGGGCCACTGGGTACTTGCCAGAAGCTGGGACGTCGGCACTGTCAGCATCGCCCTTGAGCCAGTGTCACCAACTGGACTCATGCACTTCAACCCCGACCGGGCTAGGCAAGCTGGGCAGCACTTCCAGAGACCACCCTTTTACAGGAACAGGTCAAAGTGCTGTGGACTCACAGCTTAGAGATGTGAGCACCGGATTCACTTCCACAATATAGTCGTCGCACAGCAGAGTATAGCAGAGTCTGGCAGTGTATAAACGACTTGGAGAGCAGCTCTGTAGAATATCTTCTTTTATTCTATAACTACAACTATAATACAAGACTATATACAGAGCTAAATAGGTCTAAGCATAAATGAATGCTGCACCGAGTGTCTGCAGCTGCTCTTAGCAGCAACCTTATCTCTACACACAATCTCTAACACTTAGTCTCTCTCTCTCTCCGACACACTGACTGACTGACTGACTTGCTGCTGGGGCTGAATAAGTAGAAAGCAGAACACTGCTCCTCTTCTCTGGAGAATCAGCAGACTCGTCAGGAGATTCTTGGATATGGGAGGGGTGAAATCTCCTCATCCTCCCCCATTTCATCCGACCATTTCAAGAATCTTTAATATAACTGCAATTTACACACACACTCCAAAAGTGGTTCTCTGCTTACAACCTTGGTTTACATATGCAGGTATCTATCTCCCCCTTTATCTAAGACACTTTTATCAATACCATTTAACAGTTACTGCAACCACTCTGTGTCCATTAGGAAAGAGTTAAAACATAAATCTCAATCTGCAGTTTACACAAAATACACATTGTGAACACACAAATGAATAAGCAGCTTCTAGAAAAATCTTCACACACATTTCTTGCTCTCAAATACAAATTGACATTTCTAATTAGGCAGATTTGAACAAACCACTTTCAGTACTCAAACACATGTTTGCTCCTTCCATCCTGATCCTTCAAATATACTTCATGCTAGATTTAAAAACCCCACCAGAGTTGCTCGTGACCGCAGCCTTAGCAAACTCTTCAGAAAACCTTTTCGGTGGTACACCCTTGGTTGTTCTCTCGGATCTGCGCAAAACTCTTTGATCCTCTTGTTCTGATGCTTCCTCCTCTCTGGGAGAATAGGGAGCTAAAGTATATGAAGCTGCTAAGTCTGAATCAGCGTCAGACTCACCTGAGGCTTTTGGGCTCTGATGATCTGTGCCATCATCTGGATCTACATTGGCATCAGGATTATCAATCACATCAGAACTTGCCTCCCTCTTAACTTTCTTTGCCCCTTTTGCACCATCATCACAAATGGGATGGCACTGAAAAACGCCAACTCTGTCACATTGTGGATTGTCGTCAATACTCCTGGTCAGCCTTATGGTTTTCGTGTCTGTGATCAGGACACGATAAGACCCTTTCTCATATCCTAGGAAAATACCATGTTCTCCACGCTTGCTCAGTTTGTCACCCTGCGAGGTGTGCACCCAAACCTCCGACCCAAAAATTTTAGAGTGCTTCACACATGGCTTCCTTCCGTGAAGCATCTCATACGGGGTGCAATCTACTGCGGACTGGTACCTCCTGTTATACACGTGACAGAAAAACGAAAGAGCTTCGGCCCAAAAAGGATTGGGCAGCCCCGAATCATGTAATAGTGTTCTGATTCCTTGCTGCAGGGTCTGGTTTATTCTCTCACATAAACCATTCTGCCAGGGTGATCTGGGCGTGGCCGTCCTATGCTCAATGCCCTGTTCAGAAAGAAAAGCCTCAAACTCTTCTGAACAAAACTCTCCACCCCTGTCTGTGAAAATACAACGTACATTCTCATTATGTACATTCCTGAGCCATTTACAAAACTGACAAAACTTAGTAAAGGCTTCAGACTTTTTCTGCAACATATAGACCCAAACATACCTCAAATAGGAGTCTATCAAGACCATGAAAAACCTTGAATCGCCTCTAGAGAGCGCTAGGGGCCCCACTAAGTCTGCATGAATGACTTCGTATGGTTTCTTTGCCTCTCTCCCAGACTCTGTACCTTTGGGAGCTTGCCTTGCCTTACTCTCAGCACAAGAAACACATTTCATGTGGTAGGGACATTCTTTCAACTTCATACCCTAACACTTAGTCTCTCTCTCTCTCCGACACACTGACTGACTGACTGACTGACTTGCTGCTGGGGCTGAATAAGTAGAAAGCAGAACACTGCTCCTCCTCTCTGGAGAATCAGCAGACTCGTCAGGAGATTCTTGGATATGGGAGGGGTGAAATCTGGCCGGGGACCCATCGAACTTCTCTGGCAGGGCCACTGGGTACTTGCCAGAAGCTGGGACGTCGGCACTAGGAGCTGGTAAGGCGTCCAAACGCTGCTGAAGCACCGTAACTGCATTGCTTAGCTGCTGAACGGTGTGGGTCAAGGCCTGGTTTTCCTGGGCCAATGCCACCAGCGCAGCCGCCTGGTCTTCCTGAACACACCCCAACGAAGGGGGAGTGCGGGTTTGGCAGGAGCAAACTGTGCTGGTCCCGTGGGCTAACCGAGAGGCAAGGTCCGAGTCCAGTCTCTTTATTTGCTTTGTTTGATAGTTGTTTCTCCTTTTCTGTAATCTCATCTAAAATCTCCTTTTTCTTTTTCTCTTTCAGTTTCCATTTATATGAGTTTTGTTGTATAAAGAGTCCTCTCATTACCGCTTTACTTGCGTCCCAGACCGTCTGTAATTTTATCTGTCCTTGACTGTTTATGTGCTGGGCTAACCGAGAGGCAAGGTCCAAGTCCAGTCCGAGGTTGAAGGTGCAGTATGGAGGCAGTCCGTAAAAGTTGAAGCTGGAGAACGGGTCGTCCGCTGCGGCGAAGCGGAGACCCACTTTGAAAAACCACAGGCGGCAGAAGCTTGTGGTCTCGGGACCCGGCGGGCACCAGGAGCGGCCCCCGAAACGTTGAAGGGACCCCGTAAGGGGCTCCGGATCGCGGAGGGGGTAGCGGCGCTGTGGGTCATTTCGCAATCAACGGAGCGAAGCCGCGTTGCTGCTGCCGGTGAGCGCTGACCTTTCTTCCTGAAACCTCTGATTCGGAAAGTAACAACCCGTGAGTAATAAGGACTTTACAAAATTTTAAGATCTAAAAATAACGAATTTGGCTGAAAGCGGAGTGACGAAAAACAGGAAGTCCGTCTTCCGCTGACACTGAACCTCAAAGTAAAGAGCTGGAGGAGTGGAGGCAAAGAGCGAACTTTCAACCTAACTGATCTGGGCACCCACTGAAATTACTTTTAAGCAGATTAAGAACTCTAAGTAATTGATGTATGACTTTTATTGGGACTGTGATACCTTTCTTCTATTTGGATTACAATTTAAGTAAGAAACCCAGGAGCTGGAACTGCCTGAGCAGCTGAGCAGTCAGCCTGCAGATTTGGATACTTTGAACTTAAACTTTGAAACAATCTGAGGGAGTTTGGACTTGCTACTTTGAAGTACCTTTCGGAATTCCAGTAAGCACTGTCTAAAACATTGTGGCTTTTTAAATACTAACTCTGCTAAAACCTATCTTAGTGAAGGTTCCTGGACATTGATTTAGATTCTATTAATTTTATTGGAATTGATCTCTTCCCTAAAGACATTTTAAGCTCCCCCTAGAGGATTTGGGATTTAAAGCAGTGACATTGTTTTACTTTCTTTTTCCCGGCCTCCTGTTTGACTGTTACCATCTGGGCCGCTGTTTTCTCATGGGAACAACTCAGCTTGACCATGACTTTTAGATAACTTTGGAATGAGTGGCGCAAAAAAAAGGGACCAAAAACCAGACAAACAACTCTAACAACCTTAACCGCAGCCTCACAGGCACGCAGATCATCTGTGCCTACTTTGCATTCTGAGGAAGAAGCTGCTTCCCTGCCACGGGAAGGGGAGGGAGAAACTGAGGAATTACAATTGGAAGATATGGCCTCAGGAGCAACTGGCTCTATTTTAGAGAAAATTCTTGAAAAATTGGAGTCTTTGGATAGAAAAGTTGATCAGCAAACAGCTAAAATTGATCAAAATACAGAATGTTTAAATAGACTAACTGGACAAGTTGCACAGAATGCACAAGCAATTGGAGAACTGAAGGAGGCTGCAGGTGAAAATCAGAAATTGGCTGAGGATCCCAGCCAAAGATTGGGAGAGTTAGAAAAAGAGGTAAGACCACTCAGTAAACAAGTAGGTGAACATCAGACCTATCTTTCTATGATAGAACTGCGGAACAGGGAGACCAACTTAAGGATAAGGTCGGTACCAGAAGTGGAAGAAGGCAACCTAGCTGAGTTTCTGACTAAAGAATTTTCCAAGTTTTGGAATCTAGAGGAAAAAGACTTTAAAATCGTATCAGCTTTCAGGCTTGGAAGACTTATAAAGAAAGAGAAGCCCAGAGACTGTTTGATAACATTGAGATCAAAGGAGGAAAGGGACAAGATTTTGGGCCTGCATTACGGAAAGTCACTGGACATTTTGGATAAAAGAATTGAAATTTACAAGGATATCCCTAAACAACTGTTGGACCTTAGATCTGATTATTTGGAGCTAGTAAGATTGTTGAGGAGCAACTCAATCATCTTCAGGTGGGATTTTCCCCAAGGATTATCTTTCACTTTTAGAGGGAAGAAGATTAAAATTAGAGCACTGGAAGACAGAGATAAGTTTCTGACTGCTTACGGAGAGGACCTTCACAAAGGACTTGAACTACCCTCGGGGCCTGAACCACCAGGGGTACCTGCACCCTCGGACCTTGAAGACCCGGAGAACAAAGTACCACCCCAAGGAAAATAACCAGATTTATTCAGGATGTCTCTGCAACTTTTGAGCTGGAATATAAATGGCTGCAACATCCCGGAAAAAAGGAGGAAAATTTTTCACATATTAAAAAAGGAACAATTGGACATTATTTGTTTACAAGAAACACGTGACTAGGCTCCACAGAAAAGTATTAATAAATAAAAGGCTTGGCCAGGAATTCATATCTTCGGACATAGTAAAGAAGAGAGGTGTGGTCATATATGCAAAAGAGAGCCTTTCACCTTAATTTCTATTTAAAGATGAACATGGAAGAATTTTGGCAATCAAAATACAACACCAAGGAGAGAAAATCCTGATATTAGGAATTTACGCCCCAAATGAAGGGAAATCGGAATTTTACAAGAAGTTGCATGAGACCATGCTGGACTATCTGGACTACAACAACATCATTATGATGGGAGATATGAATGGGGTCGTATCAACTAACATGGATAAGTCACAAAGCCAAAACGTCACAAAAGACGGAAGACTACCAAAGACCTTTTTTGAAATGACAGACAATATGGATTGGATTGATATTTGGAGAATGCAGAACCCCTTGGGAAGAGAAGGAACATTTTTCTCTGAAGCCCAGCTGACTTGGACAAGAATCGACCAAATATGGATAACTAGAGGTCTGGCACCCAAGGTCAGAAAGGTGGAAATCTGCCCAAAGACCTGCTCCGACCATAATGCACTGAAAATGGATATGACACTATTACCAACCGGTTCCTTTAGATGGAAGATGAATGACAATTTGTTTAGAGATCAGGAGATCATTAAGAAGGCCCAAAAAGCTTTGAAGGACTACTTTGAGATAAATATGAACACTACGGTGGAAAAAAGAACTATTTGGGATGCAAGCAAAGCCATGATGAGGGGGTTCTTGATACAACAGAATGCTGTAAAGAAAAGGACACAAAATGAGAGGAAAAATAAGATTTTGGAGAAAATTAAAGAATTAGAGAAGAAGTTAAGATTAAATCCGAAGTCACAGCCGATTCTGAGAGAAATCAAACTTCATCAAGCACAATATTCTAAACTGATAAATCAGGAAATAGAGTGGAAGATTAAACTAATGAAACAAAAAACCTTTGAATCGGCAAACAAATGTGGGAAACTGCTAGCGTGGCAGTTGAAGAAGAGACAAAAATTAAACACAGTTACAAATTTGGAAATTGAAGGAAGAAACATTCAGAACCCCGCGGAGATTAGAAAATGTTTTCAGAAATATTTTAAAAAATTATACACTCAAGGGCCGCAGGATGAGGTTGTGATTAAACAATTTTTGGGAAAAAATGGACTTAAAAAACTGTCACAAGAAAATAGATCACTCCTGAACAGTAAAATAACACGACAAGACATTGAACAAGCCATTCAGAACATGCAACTGGGCAAATCTCCAGGGCCAGATGGGCTGACCTCCAAGTACTATAAGACATTAAAAGACTATTTGATACAACCACTGATGGAGGTTAGCAATGAAATTATGGAGGGGAAGAGGGCGCCAGAATCGTGGAAGGAAGCCTTTATCACATTGATACCAAAATCAGAAGCTGAAAAGACACAACTTATGAACTATCGTCCCATCTCTCTTTTAAATGTGGATTACAAAATATTTGCAGACATTTTGGCGAGTAGATTTAAAAAAGTTTTAAATGAAGTAATTCACAAGGACCAGGCAGGCTTTCTCCCAGGTAGACATTTGTTTGCTAATACAAGGAACATTATTGACATTTTGGAACTTTTGCAAACAGACATAAATACAAAAGCAGTGTTAATTTTTATAGATGCGGAGAAGGCCTTTGACAATATTTCCTGGAAATTTACGAAGGGAAATCTAAAAGAAATGGGAGTGGGACGGGGTTTTGAGAATGGGATTGATGCAATATACTCAGAACAAAAGGCTAAATTGATAGTTAACAATGTGGTTACAGAAGAGTTTAAAATCGAAAAAGGAACACGACAAGGCTGCCCTATTTCCCCTTTGCTATTTATTTCGGTTCTGGAGGTGCTCTTGAATATGATTAGAGGGGACCGGTTGGTGGAAGGAATTCAGGTCGGAGCGAAACAATATAAACTTAAAGCTTTTGCAGATGACCTAGTTTTGACTCTGCAGGAGCCAGAATCTAGTACGAAAAGAGTTTTACAATTGATTCAGGACTTTGGTCGGGTGGCGGGATTTAAATTAAACAAACAGAAAACCAAGGTGTTGGAAAAAAACTTGACAGATACAGAGTCAGAACGGTTTCAGAGAGAGACAGAATTGAATGTGGTTAAAAAAGTAAAGTACCTAGGGGTAAATATAACAGCAAAAAATCTGAGTCTATTTAAGGATAACTATGAAAAATGTTGGTCAGAAATTAAGAGAGACTTAGACAGTTGGACAAAATTGAAACTTTCTTTGTTAGGCCGAATTGCTGCTATTAAGATGAATGTATTGCCAAAAATGTTTTTGTTTCAAACACTACAGATTGTGGACAAGACGGAGTGCTTCCGGAAGTGGCAGAGAGATATTTCTAAGTTTGTCTGGCAGGGCAAAAAGCCCAGAATTAAGTTTAAGATATTAACTGATGTGAAAGAAAGAGGGGGCTTTGCCCTGCCAGACTTAAAGTTGTACTATGAGGCCGCAGCTTTCTGCTGGCTAAAAGATTGGCTACTTCTTGAAGACACTGATGTACTGGATTTGGAAGGTTTTAATAATGCTTTTGGTTGGCATGCATACCTATGGTACGACAAAGCTAAGATCAACAAGGCCTTTAAGAACCATATTGTCAGAAAAGCAGTGTTTAATGTCTGGACAAAATATAAAGACTTATTGGAAAACAAAACTCCAAGGTGGCTTTCTCCTCTGGAAGCTAAGGCCCGAAAAAGACCCAATATGGAGGCCAAATGGCCAAAATATTGGGAAATATTAGAAAAAGATGGAGACAATTGGAAATTGCAGAGTTTGGAGAAAATGAAGGATAAGGTGCGAGACTGGTTACATTACGCTCAGATTAAAGAAGTTTTTAAAAATGACAAAAAGTTAGGGTTCCAGGTGGAGAAATCGAAGTTGGAAACAGAATTGTTAGAACCAAAGACTAAGGTATTATCAAGAATGTATAACTTGCTGTTAAAATGGAATACACAAGACGAAATGGTTAAATCGGCTATGATAAAGTGGGCACAGGACATTGGGCATAACATTATGTTTGAGGACTGGGAAAGGTTGTGGACCACTGGGCTGAACTTCACTGCATGTAATGCTCTGAAGGAAAATGTAATGAAAATGATATACAGATGGTACAGGACCCCAGTTAAACTTGCCAAAATATACCATTTGTCTGATAATAAATGTTGGAAATGTAAAGAAAATGAAGGAACATTCTTTCACCTTTGGTGGACCTGCCCTAAAGTGAAGGCCTTCTGGGAAATGATTTATAATGAGTTGAAAAAGGTATTTAAGTATACCTTCACTAAGAAACCAGAAGCCTTCCTTCTGGGTATGGTCGGCCAGAAGGTGTTAAAGAAGGACCGAACATTTTTTATGTATGCAACAACGGCAGCAAGGATACTCATCGCTAAGAGTTGGAAAACTCAAGATCTACCCACACTGGAAGAGTGGCAGATGCAGCTGATGGACTATATGCAATTGGCCGAGATGACTGGCAGAATCCGAGACCTGGGAGAAGAGAGGGTTGAAGAAGACTGGAAGAAATTTAAGATTTATCTACAAAAATATTGTAATTTGGTTGAATGTTAAGAAGGATGCTAGATCATAAATAATTGTCCACCACTGAATTAGATTTGATTTTGACGATAAGTGAGATTAAGGAAAATATAAATTTTTTGGAGAACTGCTAGATTTTATTTAAATGAGCGGATATAAGGTTCTAAACAAGATGATAATTTGCTTGAAAAATTTTTATAACGATGTAAGTGGGAGCGGGAGACGTGAGGGAGTCCAAAGAAGTGATGAAACTATGTCATGATATAAGTAATGTTGTTTATTATTTATGTATTGTATTCAAAAACTTTAATAAATATTTATAAAAAAAAAGAAAGAAATTTGGCTTTCTTTTTGTAATTCCATTATCAAGGAATTATGATCTGAGTAGGTTCTGGTATTAATTTCAATTTTGTTGACTCTTGTTTCCAATTCTTTGGAGATCCACAAAGAATCTATTCCCGAGCTGCTGTCATATACATGGCTGTAATAAGTGAACTCTTTATCAAACATATGTCTTATTCTCCATATATCTATCAAATTTAAATTTTGAGCCATATCAAAGAAGGCCTTCGGTAGTTTGCCTTCTTTTGTTTCTTTTTCCCTGGCTGATCTGTCTTTATCTAAAGATGGAACTCCATTTAAGTCTCCCATTATGATCATCTTTTGAACTGCAAATTCAAGTAGTTCTGTTTCTAGCTTTTTAAAGAAGATTGCCTTTTTATCATTGGGTGCATAGATACCAACCAATATCACTTTCTCTCCCTGAATTTTAACTTGTATTATTAGGATTCTACCTTTTTCATCCTTCTGAATCAATTTGGGTTCAAGTGCAGGATTAATATAGAAAACTACTCCTCTCTTTTTTGTTTTATCTGATGAGATGAACTCCATACCTAATTTTTTGTTAATTAGGAACCTTTTGTGTTTTTTTGCAATATGTGTCTCTTGGAGACAAATTATATCTAGCTTCTGTTTTGCTATTACATGCTCAGTCTGTGGGGGGTTTGGCTTTACAATTTAGTCCATTAACATTCCAGCTCAATATTTTAAAGTTGGCCATTGTCAGAGTCAGTAACAATATCTGTTTTTTTTTCAGTATTGCACATTCCAGTGAAAGCCGCTCCAAGGCAGCTCTTTGTTCTACTGCTGGTTCCCCCGTCTTGTTTTGGGTCTAAGTCTCTCCTGTGTTTTTCAAAGAACTCTCTTGCCGGAAATTCTGATGTTAGCCTGTATCTCTTTTTCATGAATGTGAAGGATATACCTTCTAGGAATTCCCATTTGTATCTGATGTCTGCTCTCCTGAGTGCTGTTGTTAAGAACCTATATTTAGTCCTTCTAAGTCTCAATTTCAGTGGAATTTCCCAAAAAATGTCCACTTTTTGTCCAGCAACCAAGAGATTGTCTTCAAAGCTCTTTTGAAGGATTGCATCCTTCGTGTTTTTTTTGATACTAATGTTAATAAGACATCTCCTGGCTGCCTCCTCTCTCTGCTTTTGCACAATCTAATTCTAAAACAGCTCTCTGAAAGTCCAGCCAGCCAGTCTCTCTTTTCTTCCATCCACTCTGACATTGTCTATGTGACATATGTTTCCAGGTTTTGCTCTGTATCAGATTCTGGAAGGCCTCTTATCCTTAATGTCCTGTCTCTTTCCCTTAACTGCAAAAGGAGAATCTGGTCCTCCAGTTCATTCTGCTTCCCTTGAACCCCTTCCAAGGTCCCCATCATCCCTTTTTGTTCTTCTCTCAATTCTCCTACCTCCTCTTTGGCTTTTTCTAGTTTGTCTACTTTGGTTTCCAACTTGTTGACCTTGTATCCCAATATCCCAAATTGCTCTTTCAGTACTCTGCTTGAGTTTTCAATGTCTCTATGAACTTGTTCAATCAATGTTTGATTAAATTTTTCCATATCACTATTGTCAGGGAATTGGAAGCTGCCGAAGGGCCGAGGGGGGAGAGAGACAAGTATAGAGAGCCTACGTCACTAATCAGCAGCTTTTCGTCTTCATCAGAGGAAGAGACTGGGAGGGGGGAGCCAGTGCCAGGAACCAGCCACTCACAAGACAGAGGAAGCAGGAGGTGGGGGTTGAGAAGGTGGGGCTGCTGGGGCAGGCGTAAAAAAAGTCAGACGACTCATCTGACCCTTAAGAGATGGATGTGTGTTTTGAACTCTTGTAACTGCTTTGAAGCTTTAGCGATAAATCTTGTGTACAGAGATGGCTGTGTGCCCGGAGCCTTATCTCGGCTAGCTTGTCAGCACATAACCCTTACAGCATGAGTCGTCTCACTTGCTGAAAGCTAGTGGAAAAGCTGAAAAAGGAGAATGGAGAAGGAAATTGCCGAGCTGAGAAAACGCAATGCCGGACTGGAAGCCCGAGCTTCAGATCTTCAGTCACGTCTGGAGGAAGCCAGAGCTGCTCAAAGTGGTGCCACAGGTGGGCTACTGGGGAGTAGGAAAACTGCGTGGGTGGAAAAGTTTAACGGCGACCTGGAGGGCTATTTGGATTTTAAGACTGAGGTGAAATATTTTCTGGAGCTGGAATCAGCTCAGTTTGCTAACGATGCCCAGAAAGTTGCCTACCTAATTAGTCACCTGTCGGGAGGGGCCAAGAGTTGGGTGAGGCCGTTAATTGCCTCTAATAATGAAGTGCTGCGAAGTCTGCCCAAGTTCTGGCAAGCGATGGATCTGATGTACGCAGATCAAAGTCACATAGATAAAATGCAGCAGGAGCTTTTGGATTTGAAGCAAGGCAGCTCTACAGTGAGTAGCTACTGGTCAGAATTCGCCATGCTTGTGCACAAACTGGGATGGGAGTTGGAATCTGAGCCTGTGCAAGCTTTGTTTAAAGCTGGACTGAACTCTGAAGTTAAGGATGAACTTGCCAGAGGCCCCCATCCCAAAGATTTGGATGAGTTAACGAAGGCTGCTTTAGCGGTGGGGCTGAGGCAGGAGGCCAGGCTGCGGGAAAGGAAACAGGGCAAGAGCCAGAGTTTCCATGGTAACCACATTCCTGAAATTCCGGCAGCGGCTTCCGAAGGTCAACAACAGCCGGAGCCCATGGAGATTGACTCAGCCCGCGCGTGGGAGAGTTCAAAAGCCCAACGGCCGGGCGGCAAAGAAAAGAAGGACTGGCAAGCAGCCAAGAAATGTTTTTTCTGTCAGAAAACTGGACACTTTGCCAGAGTGTGTCCGGAGCGTCGTAACTGGCAGGGAATGGTTGGGGCCACCCAACAGGCAGAGACAGAGGGACCCCAGGCTTCGGGAAACGGGGCAGCCTGGCTGGTGGTGAACTGGGGCAACAGCCAGGAGGGAGCAACAGCGAAAGTCCTCGGCCCGGGCACCCCAAAGCAAGCAGAGTGTTGAAGGTGGTGCTAGAACTCCCAAACGGCCACGCAGTGGAGGAGTTTGCCTTGGGGGATTCAGGGGCTTCGGCGTCATTTTTCAGCAAGGAGTTTGCAGCGCAGCACCAACTGGACCTGAGGCCTTTGGATTTTCCGCTGCAAGTCACTACAATTGATGGGAGAGAACTGTTGGGAGGGGAAGTGACCCATCAAATGCCTCCCTTGAGGATGCGGGTGTCTACCCACTCTGAGGTCATCGCCTTTCACGTGGCCACGTTGGCGGGTCCACCTATCATACTGGGCATGTGCTTGTTGGCCTTGCACAATCTGGTGGTCTGCTGGCATCAACGGTCCCTGACTTTTGGTTCGGTGTACTGCATGGAGAACTGCCTGGGCCTAGAGCAACCTCGACGGTCGGAGGCCAGGATGGCAGCAGCATGCAAAGCAGGGACGACCGATATTCCTCCATATTATCGGGACCTACAGGAGGTGTTCAGCAAGAAAGAGGCTGACACGTTGCCACCGCATCAACCATATGATTACCAGATCAACCTGATCCCAGGGGCCACGCTGCCGGTGGGGAAGCTCTACTCCATGTCGGAGCGAGAGATCAAGGACCTGAAGGACTTTATTGAGAAGAATCTGAAGAGAGGATTCATCAGGGAATCCAAGGCAGCAGGCGGGAGCCCAGTGTTCTTTGTGGACAAGAAATCGACTAACGAGAAGAGACTCATAGTGGATTACAGGGTCCTAAATTCCCTGACGGAATCTGTGGCCTTCCCAATGCCCCGAATCGACGACGTTCTAGCCAGGGTGCGGAAGGGGAAGATTTTCACCAAGCTAGACCTCCGGGGGGCCTACAACCTCATCAGAGTACGAGAGGGTGATGAATGGAAGACCACCATGTTCACCCCGCTGGGGGCGTTTGAGTATCTCGTCATGCCTTTCAGATTGCAGTCGGGAAGCCACTGTTTCCAAGCCTTCCTGCATCACGTGCTAGGGCCGTTGCTGTACCGTAACTGCGTCTGCTTCTTGGACGACATGCTGGTGTACTCAGACAACGAGGAGCAGCATGTAAAGGACGTGCGTCAAGTCCTGAGCAGACTCAAGGAGCATCGCTTGTGGGTGAAGCTGGAGAAGTGTCGTTTCCACGCGAAAGAGGTGGAGTTCCTGGGTTACAAGTTGTCGGACAAGGGCGTGGCCATGGATCCGGAGAAGGTGAGGGCTGTGGTTGAATGGGAGAGCCCCAAGAACCGGAAAGATGTTCAACGTTTCCTGGGTTTCAGCAACTTCTACAGGAAGTTCATCAAGAACTTCGCAAAACTGACGGCGCCCATAACGGACTGTCTTAGTGCTAAGAAAAAGTTTGTCTGGACTGAGGAGGCACAAAGGGGGTTTGAGGAGCTGAAGAGAGTCTTTGCGTCGGAGGAGCAGCTGCTGCACGTCAACCCCGAGCGACCGCTGCGAGTTGAGACAGATGCCTCGGATTGGGCGATAGGGGCAGTGCTGCTACAGCCAGATGGAGAAGGGGAGTGGCGGCCGTGTGCTTTTTTTTTTCGGAAGCTGAAAAGGCAGTGCAGAACTACACTATCTACGATAAGGAATTGCTTGCGATCGTCGCTGCGTTCAAGGAATGGCGACATTTCTTGATCGGGGCGAGGCATCAAGTTTTGGTGTGCACGGACCACAAGAACTTGGAGTACTGGCGTACGGCGCGGGTGCTGTGCCAGAGGCAGATATGCTGGGCGGAGTTTTTTGCCGGCTTTAACTTTACGATTGAATACGTGCCAGGGGAGCAGAATGCGAGGGCAGATGCGCTGTCTCGCAAACCGGAGTACCTGGGAGAGTAAGGGCTGCCGGTCACCAGACTAATGTTCCCCGGGACCCAGTGGACTTGTGGGGGGGCGTTGGTGAAAGACGACGAACTGATGAGGCTGCTCAGAGAAGATGACTTTGCAAGGCAAAAGATGGGGGATTTAAGGCAAAAGGGGGGTGCCGAGGGGGGTTTCGAGGTGAAAGGGGGGCCTTTGTATGTCCCAGGTGAAACCCTCCGGAACAAGATCCTCAAGCAACTTCACGACAGCTGCACGGCAGGACATTTTGGACAACACAAAACTATGCTACTGGTTACCAGGGAATTTTGGTGGCCCAAAGTGAGGGAGGATGTAAGGGAATATGTGAGGGAGTGTGACACTTGCCAAAGGGCCAAAGCGGAAAGGGCGGCACCAGCAGGTTTGCTAGAACCTTTGCCCACACCAGGAAAGCCATGGGAGGTGGTGGCGGTGGATTTTATCACAGATCTGCCCAGGTCTAAGGGTAAAACAGCAATCGTGGTGATGGTGGACCTCCTAACCAAGATGTGTCATTTTGTGGCTTGCTCACACACCGTGACGGCGGAAGAAACAGCCAAGCTGTTTGTTGAGCACGTGTTTAGGCTACCTAGGGTGCCCGCACGGGTGGTTTCGGATAGGGGGACTCAATTCACCTCACGGTTCTGGCGCAAGCTCATGGGTTTGTTGCAAGTAGAGGTGAGTTTCACCACGGCAAGGCATCCTGAGACCAATGGGCAGGCAGAGAGAGCAAATGCTGTCTTACAACAGTACTTGAGGTGTTACGTCAGTCAGAGACAGAATGACTGGGTGGACAAACTAGCTCTAGCAGAGTTTGCTTACAATAACGCGGAGAACGTGTCCACAGGGATGACACCGTTCTTTGCTAATCACGGGCGTCACCCCAGGGCTTTCCCAGGGAGGGGGAGGAGTCATGGAGTGTGCCTGCAGCAGAATGCTTTGCGGAGAAAATGGAGGCGATCCACCTACAGCTTCAGTTGAACTTGGAAAGGGCTAAGGAGGTTTACAAGAGGGAGGCCGACAAGCATCGGCGGCCAGGGGAAGTCATCCGGGTTGGGGATAAGGTGTGGTTGTCCACGCAAGGCTTGCCCTGGAAAGGAGGTTGCAAGAAACTCAAACCCAGGAGAGTGGGGCCTCGGAAACTACAACTAATCTAGAATGCGGCAGCTAGACTGGAGACTGGGAGCGGCCGCCGAGACCATATAACACCGGTCTTGAAAGACCTACATTGGCTCCCAGTATGTTTCCGAGCACAATTCAAAGTGTTGGTGCTGACCTTTAAAGCCCTAAACGGCCTCGGTCCAGTATACCTGAAGGAGCGTCTCCACCCCCATCATTCTGCCCGGACACTGAGGTCCAGCTCCGAGGGCCTTCTGGCGGTTCCCTCATTGCAAGAAGCAAAGCTACAGGGAACCAGGCAGAGGGCCTTCTCGGTGGTGGCCCCCGCCCTGTGGAACGCCCTTCCAGCAGATGTCAAAGCAATAAACAACTACCTGACATTCAGAAGACATCTTAAGGCAGCCCTGTTCAGGGAAGTTTTTAACATGTGATATTTTACTGTATTTTTGGTTTTTATGGAAGCCGCCCAGAGTGGCTGGGGAGGCCCAGCCAGATGGGCGGGGTATAAATAATAAATTATTATTATTATTATTATTATTTTGAGGTAATCCAGCAAGTCAATCCAGTGGCATTTAAATTAAGGTTGCCCGAGAGCATGAGGATCCATCCGGTGTTTCACAGGTCACTGCTGTCCCCCTACAGGGAAGGAGGGAGGAGGCAGGGTAGTGGGGAGGGGGAACTCCCACCACCCAAAATGGAGGAAAGGGAGCAGTGCAACGAGGTTACGGAAATACTGGATTCTCGCTGGAGTGGGGAACAGTTAGAGTATCTGGTGGCGTGGGAAGGGGCCCCGAATTCAGAGAATACCTGGGTCCCGGAGAACTGTATCACTGACGAGGGTCTAATGGAGGAGTTCCACAATTTCTTCCCTGACAAACCCAAACCCCAGGGTAGGTTTTTTCAACAGGTGTTCGGGCAGATGGACGATGAAGAGGAGTTTGAGGGATTCCTACCATCTGACGAGGAGGAAGAAGAAGTGGAAAGCGTCTGTTGGGGAACACGGGGAACTGTGGGTTTGAGGGAGGATTGGAAGGCTGTTTTTGAAGATACGGATGAGGAGGAGGGAAGTTTTCCCAGTTTTACCCCCGCCACCCCGGAGAAGGGAGAAATGGGAACGGTCGATTCTCCCGAACGGGAGGGGGCCTTTGAGGAGGGGGTGGATGTCTGGGAATTGGAAGCTGCCGAAGGGCTGAGGGGGGAGAGAGACAAGTATAGAGAGCCTACGTCACTAATCAGCAGCTTTTCGTCTTCGTCAGAGGAAGAGACTGGGAGGGGGAGCCAGTGCCAGGAACCTTCTGGAAGGCCTCTTATCCTTAATGTCCTGTCTCTTTCCCTTAACTGCAAAAGGAGAATCTGGTCCTCCAGTTCATTCTGCTTCCCTTGAACCCCTTCCAAGGTCCCCATCATCCCTTTTTGTTCTTCTCTCAATTCTCCTACCTCCTCTTTGGCTTTTTCTAGTTTGTCTACTTTGGTTTCCAACTTGTTGACCTTGTATCCCAATATCCCAAATTGCTCTTTCAGTACTCTGCTTGAGTTTTCAATGTCTCTATGAACTTGTTCAATCAATGTTTGATTAAATTTTTCCATATCACTATTGTCAGGGAATTGGAAGCTGCCGAAGGGCCGAGGGGGGAGAGAGACAAGTATAGAGAGCCTACGTCACTAATCAGCAGCTTTTCGTCTTCGTCAGAGGAAGAGACTGGGAGGGGGGAGCCAGTGCCAGGAACCAGCCACTCACAAGACAGAGGAAGCAGGAGGTGGGGGTTGAGAAGGTGGGGCTGCTGGGGCAGGCGTAAAAAAAGTCAGACGACTCATCTGACCCTTAAGAGATGGATGTGTGTTTTGAACTCTTGTAACTGCTTTGAAGCTTTAGCGATAAATCTTGTGTACAGAGATGGCTGTGTGCCCGGAGCCTTATCTCGGCTAGCTTGTCAGCACATAACCCTTACAACTATGAACCTGTTGTGTAAAGTTTTGCATCGACTGAACCATTTATTTCCTAAATTCCAAAAGTTGCTGTGCAAGTAACTCTGTCTGCTCTCTCCCCCCATTATCAGGCAGTTCCTCTTGTACACTGGCCCTTCTAGCTGCAGCCGCAGCTGCAGCTTTTCTGGTAACTGTTCCTTCCTGTTTACCCAACATGTCTATATCAGTTGCTTCCCAGTGTTATTTTGAATTATTCAAGGTCACACCTGCAAAATCCAACTCTGTCCAGCCGTGAGACTGTTTTCCCCCTCCCAGACTTATTTTCCAGTTTCCCTTTCCCTTTTGTCTGCCTTCTCCCTCCCCACTGTAACAAATCATACAAACATACAATAACAAAAAGAAAGAGCAGAGAGGAAGAAGAACATCCAATAAAATTAAAAGACTTAAAATGTACAGTTGAAAGGGAGAGATAGAAAATAAAATTAAAGAGTCCAAAAAGAAAAAATCAGGGCAGTACAATTTCAGTTTTGTGTCTTTTTATGTTTATTTTTTAAAACTTTTATTTTGCTTTAAACAGGTACATATAAATATAGACAACCAAAATTACAAAGGAAAATTCCTTAATAGTAATGAAAAAAACCTTAAAAAACTACAAAAAATATTGAAGTACATGACAGAACATAAGCAACTATGGGAAAGAGAAAAGAAAAGAAAAAAGAAAAATAGAAAAAAAGAAAAAGAAAAAGGAAGATGAGCCAAAGCAGGAGAGCTCATCTATTGTACACTTCCGTCAAGCTCACAACAGATCATTATTCTTATCAATTATCTCTATCTGCATTCCAAAGGAATCCCTCATCTTGGTATCAGGGAACATTTCTCTATGCGGTATCATTCTAAACATAGCCAGATCTTTCTTGCTGAGCCCTTGTCCCCTAAATAATTATTTAAACATTCCCATTCTTCTTTCACCAATTTATTAGGTTTATCTCTTATTGCATCTGTCAGCTTTGCCAGCTCCAAGTACTCGCACAATTTGACTACCCATTCCTCTTTAGTGGGTGTATTTTTATCTTTCCAGTGTTTTGCCACTATAACCCTTGCTGCTGACATTGCATACATAAATAGCCTAGTTTTGTTTTTGGGAATATTATCTGAAACCATTCCTAGTAAAAATTCTTCCGGTTTCTTGCTAAATGTAGTTTTTATCAATCTCTTTATCTCTTCATAAATCATGTTCCAAAATCTTTGTATCTCTAGACAGGACCACCACATATGATAGTATGTTCCTATCTGTTTCTTACATCGCCAGCACTTGTTATTGTTTGATTTATTTATTTTTGCAAGTTTTACAGGGGTCAGGTATCACCTATAGTACATTTTCATAAGATTTTCCCTTATAAGGAAACAAGCCGGGAATTTTATATTTTTAGTCCATAATTCATTCCAAATATTGGGTTTGATCGTATGTCCCAGGTCCCTCTCCCATTTTACTGTACAGTGGTGCCCCGCAAGACGAACGCCTCGCAAGACGGAAAACCCGCTAGACGAAAGGGTTTTCCGTTTTGGAGGCGCTTCGCAAAACGAATTTCCCTATGGGCTTGCTTCGCAAGACGAAAGCCCATAGGGAAATCTCCGGGACAGCGGGGAAGCGCAGCGCGTCTTCCCCACTGTCCTCGGACCTCCTCCGAAGGCTGGCGGTGGGGCGGAGAGACCTCCTCCCGCCGCCAGCCTTTGGAAGGCTGCTCCAAAGGCTGGCGGCGGGAGAAGGTCTCTCCGCCCCACCGCCAGCCTTCGGAAGGCTGCTCCGAAGGCTGGCGGCGGGAGGAGGTCTCTCCGCCCCACCGCCAGCCTTCGGAAGGCTGCTCCGAAGGCTGGCGGCGGGAGGAGGTCTCTCCGCCCCACCGCCAGCCTTGGGATGGCTGCTCCGAAGGCTGGCGGTGGGGCGGAGAGCCCTCCTCCCGCCACCAGCCTTGGGATGGCTACTCCGAAGCCTGGCGGTGGGGCGGAGAGACCTTCTCCCCGCGCCAGCCTTCGGATGGCTGTCCTGAAGACTTGCTGTGGGAGGAGGGTTTTCCTTCCCACCGCCAAC
This sequence comes from Podarcis erhardii, assembly GCF_964252035.2. Classification (NCBI taxonomy): domain Eukaryota; kingdom Metazoa; phylum Chordata; class Lepidosauria; order Squamata; family Lacertidae; genus Podarcis; species Podarcis erhardii. The sequence goes on from NC_138506.1 coordinate 24,700,460, forward strand.
TTTCAGAATGCTGTTCTGAATGTTGGCGTGGGGAGGAAAAACCCTCCTCCCACCGCAAGCCCCAGGAACAGAGGAGAAGCGCTGCGCGCCTTCCCCTCTGTTCCCATACCTGTCCTGAAGGCTTGCGGTGGGGAGAAAAGCCCTTCTCCGCACCGCCAGCCTGGCAAGTGGTCTCCATAGGAACGCATTAATTGATTTTCAATGCATTCCTATGGGAAACCGTGCTTCGCAAGACGAAAAACTCGCAAGAAGAAAAAATTTGCGGAACGAATTAATTTCGTCTTGCGAGGCACCACTGTAATTTCTTTGATATCTTCCTCCTTTCTTTGCCAATTCAAAAGTAGATTGTACATTTTAGAAAGTGTCTTTTGATTATTATATAAAATATCCTTCTCCAGATAGGATATTTTTTGTCAAATCCTTTGGTTCTTTTATCCTTTTCAAGGGTGGCTTTTAATTGATAATACTCCAGCCAGGTTATTCCCTTCTGTTTCAATTCGCTTAGGTCCTTTATTTTCGGATCAATCGCTGTTCATATTTATCCTGTGAACCGACATAGATTCCATTGGTGACAGCCACCATGGTGTTTTGGTTACTACTGATTTTTTACTCCTTTCCCATGCTTCATATAATGCCCTTCTCACAATATGATTTAAAAATCCTTTGTGGGATTTAACCTTGTCATAGCCTATGTAGCCATGCCACCCGTACACAATATCCCATCCCTCCAGATCTAGGACTTCCGTGTTTTTAATTAATATCCAGTCCTTAATCCATGTCCAATATGCTGCCTCAAAGTACAGTTTAAGGTCAGGGACCGCAAAGCCTCCTTTTTCCTTCAACTCTGCTAGCAGCTTAAATTTTATGCGTTGTTTTTTCCCTTGCCAAATAAACTTGGCAAGGTCTTTCTGCCATTCCTTAAAACACTTTACGCTTCTAATTATAGGCATTGTTTGGAACATAAAAATCATCTTTGGCAATACCATCATTTTAACTGTGGATATTCTCCCCCACAGGGACAAATTCAATTTTCCCCAAGTCTCTAGTTCTTTTTTTATTTCCTTCCAGTTCTTCTCATAATTGTCCTTATATAAGTTTATATTCTTATTGGTGATCCAAACCCCCAAATAATTTACCTTATTGGCTACCTTTAAACCTGTTGTATTTTCCAGTTCCTCTTGTTCCAACTTACATAAATTTTTCGTTAATAATTTGGATTTTCCTTTATTCAGTTTGAACCCAGAGACCTTCCCAAATTCTTCCAGTTGTGCAAGCGTTTTTTGGATACTTTCCACTGGGTTTTCAGTGGTTACGATTACATCATCGGCAAAGGCTTTAATTTTGTAGTATCGAGTTCCTAGGTTAATTCCTCTTATATTTTTATCCTTTCTTATTGCTATTAAAAGTGGTTCCAAGGTGGCAATAAAAAGAAGTGGGGAGAGAGGGCACCCCTGTCTTGTCCCCCGTTTGATGCTGAACTCTTCGGTGATCTCGTTATTTATTAGCAATTTTGCTTTTTGGTTATCTCATATCGCCCTAATTCCATTAATTATTTTCTCCCCTATGTCCAGACCTTTGAAAGTTTCGAATAGGAAATTCCATGATACTCTATCAAAAGCTTTTTCTGCATCAACCAAAGCCACTCCCGACATAAGGGGGGGTGTTGCGGGCTCACGACCCACCTACAACCTCACGGGGCTGGCTGCAGCCCCGCGGGACTTGGGGAATCCCGGGAAGCATTAGTATTCATTATTCAGCGCGCCAGCCAATCAGCTGGTGGTGGGGGCGGGCTTACTAGGGTTAATTTAAGGTCGGGGCAGCCCGTGCTCGCCCCTTTTCTTTCTTACAGCCAGCTGCGGTTTCCCATCCACCCACCCTCTAGGTTGTCTTTTGGACTTTGCTATGGGCTTTGGCTGGTCGCCGCAAGGGGCCTGGAAGGAGTTTTTCCACTTGGCTAATTGGCAGTATTTTGGAAGCCACTTGGTTTTTTCGCCTACCTCATAGCAAAACGTCACAACACCTTTGGTTTTGGCGGTTAGGCATTGGCAGGGGTATTATTATGCAAATGAGTTGGGGGGGAGGAACACCATCACCTCCCCCAAATGTTGAAGGGTAGTTCGTTAAAGGACTCCGGGGGGCGTCGCCTCGTCCGAAACCTATGGAGGCTAGGGCCTAAAGCGCGCTCCCGAGCGGCAACCCCTCGGGGAGCGCCTAGGGATGTGCATCTCAGGGGCTCCCCCTGTTAGTGCTTAACCCTTCCCGGTTCTATGCCGGTTAGTCTGATAGGGCCAATGCCTAAAGCCAATACCACTCTTACCTGTAATCAATAAAGTTGTGGCCATTTTTTGCCCATTAACCTAAATTCTGGTGTCCAGTGTCTTTATGTGATGGCCTGGGAATCCGATTCAGAGGCTGAACTGGAGGAACCCCAGCCTGCACAGGAGTCCCCGCCTCCAGGGCCAGCTGAGCTGGGGCAGGGCCTGGGATCTGAAGCGCCTGCACCTGTGCCAGATCCTCAGGAGCAGGCACCAGGTGATTCCACTCTGGCTCCGGAGGTGATTGAGGACACAGTGCCTACAGGTGCGCCTCTCCCAGCCCTGTCAGGGGAAGGTGAGTCTCCTCCTGGGTCCAGTAACCCTCTAGCCTCTCCTGAGCTGCAGAGGCTCAGGGCAGAGAGGCGGAGGGAACTGGTTTCTCCCAGGAGGAGTGCTCACCTTAAGGCCAGGAGAGGCGGGTCTCCTGTGGGCTGGGACCGCCCCTGGCCTCAGAGAAGATAAAGGCCAGTCAGCCCGGTCCCAGGTTGCGGGAGCAACGTCGTTGAATACCTGCTTCTGCCCGGACCCAGACCTGTCCTTCCAGAGTTCCCATCCCTGCCCGGCTTCCTACTTTGGACCCCGCCTCGCTCTTTGTGAACTGTTTCCAGACTTGTGACCCAGGACTGGACGTTGACCACTCCCTGTTTCGGGATTAGAGTGATCAGTGCTTCTTTCCATGATTGTGGTATATCTTTCCCACCCAGTATATTATTCATTATTCTTTGTAATATAGGGAGGATTACTTCTTCCAGGTTCTTATAGTACATTAATGTGATTCCGTCAAGACCTGGCAATTTGCCACTCTTCATTTTTTTTATTACTTGTGCTATTTCATCTATTTCTATATTGAAGTTTAGGGCCTCAACTTCTTCTTTTTCCATTCTTGATAATTTGTTTTGTTGTAAATACTGTTCCATTTTATTAACCTTTAATTGTTCTTGCTTATACAAATCTTTATAAAAGTTTAAGAATTTTATTTTTATTTTTACTGGGTCTGTTATTTCCTCCCCTTGGTCCAAAATTTTATTTATAACTTTTTTTGTTTGCTTTTCCTTTATCATCCATGCTAACAACTTACCGGGCTTATTGGCGGATTCAAAATACCTTTGTTTTGCCCATTTAATTTTATTTTCTACTTCCTTATTTAATATACTAGAGATATGGGATTGCAATATCTTTATTTTTTGTAATATGTCATGATTTTTGGATTTTTGATCAATTCTTTTTCATTAATTCATATCTGTTTAGTTAGCTCTTGGATATTATTGTCTTTTATCTTCTTCAGCCTAGCCATTTGTTGTATTCCAAGACCCTGTTAGAGGACATTCGGCACAGAAACATGTGTGTATACCTTTAAGAAGTTTCTGGGATTAATTGGCTGCAGGTGACCGTTGCTATAAAGGAAAAAAGCTGAGTTTTGTTGCTTGCCTGCAGTAATAACATCCACCAGAGTTTGTGTTTATTTGTTTAGTAATAAAGTCTTCGTTTTTCCGTTTGGGTTTTTACACCTATGTCTCCTGGAGTCACTCTGTCCTCTGCCACCGGCTGGAATTCCCCCTCCAACAGGTTATGGGCCCAGTCCCCAGTCCTGAGTGGGCAGAGACAGAGCGTGAAAAGAACCCAGAGACTGGAAGCAACTCAGCGTTTCTCAAGCAGCTGGCTGTGTGAAGGCATCGACAGGGAGTGTCTGTTTGGGACCAGGAGCCGAACATTTCTTCAAGCCACGTGTGAGTAAGAACTGAGTGGAAAGCTGAAGGCTGGGTGGTGCCATGGCTGGACTTGGAGCTGGAGCTCAAGGGGGAGCTTCCTATTTTCCAGTAGAGAAACTGGGAGAGTCCAATTATATGTCATGGAGTTTACAGATGCAGGCGTTTTTAAAGAAAGAACAGTGTTGGACTGCTATTGTTAACTCTCCTGTAAAAGAGGAGGATGAAGAAGTAGATGAAGCAGACCAAAGGCTGGAGGACAAAGCCTATGCCAATTTAATTTTGAGTTTAGAGAAGTCTCAGTTATCTCATGTGCGAGACCTTGAAACAGCAAGTGAGATTTGGCAAGCACTGAGAGCAATACATATTAGAGACACTGCTGGCAGCAAAATTACTCTAATGAGAGCTCTGTACCGAGCCAGACTAAGTGAGGGTGAATGTGTTTCAACACATCTTCAAAGAATGCGTGATTTATTTTCACAGTTAAATGAACTTGGGGAACATTTTTCTGAACAGAGAAAAGTTTATATTGTGCTGTCTTCACTTCCTGAGTCATGGGACAATTTAGTGATGACTCTGGAAGCAATCCCAGAAAGCCAATTAACAATGCATTTCTTAACTGGCCGTTTGCTTGATGAGGAGGAAAGACGCCATGAGAGGAAGGCCACAACCCCTCACCGTAACTCCAGAAATGGGAGGCAGTCCAGTAAAAGGTATGCAACTGATGAGGAGCAGCATCCTAAAGAGGTTGTAGACCACAGAGAGGAAGCAGCGTTCACAGTTAGAAGATGCTATCATTGTGGGTCAACCAAGCATTTAGTACGACAGTGCACTGTGTCTGTGGGAGAAAATACAAGACAAGGGCGGCCTGCGTTTGCTGGGAAGCGAGGAGACAGGAAGAATCGAATCCAGTATGTTTCTGCAGCAGTTCGAGGCACCAGTCACAACGTTGGACAAGACTGGATTTTAGACTCAGCAGCGACAAACATTTTTGTCAAGTCTGCACAAACCCTTGTAGAAAAGCAGCCTTGTAAATCTGTAAATGTAGTACTAGCTGATGGAACAGTGCATGAGTCAGCTGGAAAGGGTAGTGCGAATATCAACTGTTTAAGTACCAAGTTTACCAATGTTTTATGTGTACCAAGCTTAGAAAATAATTTGCTTTCAGTTACAAGTCTTGTTAAGCAGGGATTTAAAGTAACCTTTTCTGTTTCAGGCTGTAGAATAGAGAAAGCTGGAAAAGTGGTTACAGCGTCGCTACAAAATGGTTTGTTTGTTTTGAAAGACCAGCTAGTAAGTGAGTCTGGGGCATGTGTTAAAGCCTGTAATAGAGCCTTGCATGATGAGTGCCAGCATTTGTGGCATCGTCGTTTGGGGCATGCCAATTTCCGCAGTATTGCAAAAATGCCAGAACTAAGCAAGGGAATTAAAATGAAAAAATGTTCAGTTTTTCTAGACTGCAATACCTGCAAGGAGTCTAAAAGTAAGCGAGGGTCTTACCCTGAAAGTACTAGAATTAGCAAGAGGCCATTTGCTTTAGTACATTCAGACCTTTGTGGGCCATTTGCAGAGTCTGAAGGAGGAGCAAAGTTTTTTTTGGTTCTTGTGGATGATTATAGCCGGTATACTTGGGTATATTTGTTAAAACACAAAAGTGAAACTGGTCAACTGATTAAGAATTGGATCAACTATATAGAAAGGCAGTTTCCTTACAAAGTTACCCAGTTACAAAGTGACCGTGGAGGCGAGTTCATGTCTGAAGCCCTCCAAGTTTGGTTGAAAAAGCGTGGTATTTGTCACCGTAAATCGTGTCCTTTTTCACCTGAAGAAAATTCAGTTGCAGAACGCAAGATAAGATCTTTACAAACAATGTTAGATTCAATGCTATGTGATTCTGGCCTATCCAGGAAGTATTGGGGAGAAGGAATTCTGTGTGCTAACTACATGCAGAACAGATTGTTTCATTCTACCATAAACAACACCCCTCATTTTTTGCTTTATGGAAAAAAACCCTTTTTGGACCATGTTAAAACTTTTGGTTGCTGGGCTTGGGTTCACATCCCAAAAGGACAGAGAAGGAAAGGAGAGCCCAAGGCAAAGAAACTTAGGTTTGTTGGCTATCAAACTTGGTCAAAGGGGTATCGTTTTGCACTAGGGCGTGGCAGAGTTGTAATATCAAGACATGCAGAGTTTTGTGAGCAAGATGGTTGGGTTCGTTTGCATGGAAATTCAGAAGTTATGTTATCTTCTGATAATACAGATAAATTTGTGAAATCTGAGGAAGAAAAGCCACAAATTAAAGAAAGTTCTGAAAGTGACAGTGATGAGGATTCAGGGGATGAGGATCCCAGTACACAATCTCCTAAAGCTGAACCAATTTCTCCTGAGCAGGATGAATCAGAAGGGGAAGATAGTTCAGAGGGAGAGAGTGTCCAAGTTAGAAGGTCACAAAGAAGTAATAAGGGGGTACCTCCAGAAAGGTTTACTATACAAGAAGCTAAAACTGTTGATGTGAAAAAGGAACCTCGTGATTATGAGGAAGTTTTAAAGTTACCACACCAGGAAATAGTAAGATGGAAAAATGCAATGAAAGCAGAAATGAAATCTTTAGCAGAACACGATGTCTTTACCATTGAGCCATTGCCAGAAGGAAAAAAGGCAGTGGGCTGTAGATGGGTGTATAAAATAAAACACTTGGCAGGTGGTGATGTTAAGTACAAAGCCAGACTGGTAGCACAAGGCTTTACTCAAAGAAAAGGTGAAAGCTTTGATGAAACTTTTTCTCCTACTGCAAGGAGTGAAAGTGTACGCTTATTGCTAGCTCTTGCAGCACAACGTGGGTTTAAGGTAAACCATTTTGATATTGAAACAGCTTATCTTAAGGCAAATCTGCAAGAAGAAATTTTTATGAATCAAGCGCCAGGTTTTGAGGCAGGAGAACAGAATTCTGTATATAGGCTGAACAAAGCAATTTATGGGCTCAAACAGTCAGCTAGAAATTGGAACGAATGTCTTGATAATGGTTTAAAAAATCTTGGTTTTAAAAGAAGCTTAGCTGATAACTGCTTGTACACTAAAGGAAAGGGTGATAAACAAGAATTGTGTTTGTGTTATGTTGATGATTTGCTTTACTCTACAAAAGGTGACAAGCAAGTGAAAAAATTTGCAGAACAACTAAGAAAGGAATTTAAAGTAAGAGATTTGGGGCCAGTAAAAAATTATCTCGGTTTAGAAATTCAAAGAACAAACGATGGAAGTTTTTTGTTGAGTCAAAAAGACAAAATAGTGGAGTTACTTGAAAGAAACAATATGCAAAACTGCAAGGGAATAAAAACCCCAATGGAAATAGGTTTTTTCAAAAATGAAGAAGAATGCACAAAACCTGTAAATCCTGAAATGTACCATTCAATAATTGGAAGTTTATTATACATTTCATTGTGGAGCAGACCACATTTGAGTTTTGCAATTGGAATACTAAGCAGACTAGTAAACTGTCCTACAGAAAACGCCTGGAAAGGTTTAAAACGTATTTTTCGGTATCTAAAGCAAACACTTGATTATTGTTTAAAATTACCATCTTCAGGGTCCACAAAATTGCAGTGTTACGTTGACAGCGATTGGGCCAACCTGCCTGATAAAAAATCAATTTCTGGAATGGTATTTCAATTTGGAGATTCTTTAGTAGGATGGAAATCCAAAAAACAAACTATAGTGGCCATATCATCAACTGAGGCCGAATACTGTGCATTGTCGGAATTATGTAATGAAGTAAAATTTTATGTTCAGATCCTCAAGCATATAGACGTAGAGTGTAATTATCCTATACCCAGAGAGAACTTGCTGCAAGACAGACCCAAAAAAGAAAATAACAGAACACCTCTAGTCATCACATACAGCTCCCAAGTTAAAACAGTACAATGCATCATCAGAGATCTACAACCTCTCCTGGACAATGACAGTTCTCTTTCTCAAGCTCTGGGAGGAAGACCTTTCATTGCCTACAGACAGCCACCCAGTCTTAAACAACTCCTAACCCACAATAATACTACAACCAGACCTAACACGGACACTGGCACCAGAGCCTGCAATAAACCCAGATGCCAACTTTGCTGCCACATACACCCGGACAACACCATTACTGGCCCCAACAACATCACACATACCATCTCGGGACTATTTAATTGCTCATCGTCTAACATTGTGTATGCCATAAAATGCCAACAGTGTCCTTCAGCTCTCTATATTGGACAAACAGGCCAGACCTTACGCCAAAGAATAAACGGACATAAATCGGACATCAGGAATCACAAGACAGAGAAACCAGTAGGAGAACATTTCAATCTCCCAGGACATTCTATACAAGATCTCAAAGTAGCTGTTTTACTACAAAGGAATTTCAGAAATAGACTGGAAAGAGAAGCTGCTGAATTACAACTTATCACCAAACTCAAAACCATGGAGAAACCTGGTCTGAACAAAGACCTTGGATTCTTATCTCATTATACATGACAAAGCCATTTTTCACCTTTTCACCCCTTGCTTTTTCCTGTAAGACCTATTGCAGTCGTTAAGAGTCGTCAACAGGCTCATCACAGCTATCTGCCAATCACCCATTCCCACCACCCTTCTGAGTAATACCCCTCCCCACCTTCTCACTATATAGAAGGGTCTGGAAACTTCTGTTTCAGTGTATCTGAAGAAGTGTGCATGCACACGAAAGCTCATACCAAGAACTGACTTAGTTGGTCTTTAAGGTGCTACTGGAAGGAATTTGTTTTGTTTATCCTATTCAAGTTATGGAAGATAATCAAGCCGTAATAACCTTGTCTGGATCTGACCTGTTTAGAAACAAATCAAAGCATTTAGAAATTAAATACCAAAATGTAGCTGAAAATGTAAAACAGAACCAGATAATACTGAAGTATTGTGAAAGTACACAAAATGTGGCGGATGTATTTACAAAAGCGTTAACCCTTGAAAAACATACACGACTGGTAACAAAGTTGGGAGTTGCAGTGTGTGATATGTAAATATGTTCTGTTCTGCTTAAAATATTGTTTCTGTTTGAACGAGAGGGGGTGTTAGAGGACATTCGGCACAGAAACATGTGTGTATACCTTTAAGAAGTTTCTGGGATTAATTGGCTGCAGGTGACCGTTGCTATAAAGGAAAAAAGCTGAGTTTTGTTGCTTGCCTGCAGTAATAACATCCACCAGAGTTTGTGTTTATTTGTTTAGTAATAAAGTCTTCGTTTTTCCGTTTGGGTTTTTACACCTATGTCTCCTGGAGTCACTCTGTCCTCTGCCACCGGCTGGAATTCCCCCTCCAATAGACCCCTCATGTATGTTTTACTTGCATCCCAAACTACATTTATATCTGTATTTTGTTTCCCATTTATCTCAAAAAATTCCGCTAACTTGATTTTTGCTTGCGTCACCCATTGGTCGTCTCTCCATATCTCATCGTTCATCCTCCACCTTCCCTTTGTTTGCTTTTTAATTTCCATATGTATTGTTACTGGATTATGGTCTGATACAGTCCTTCCCAGAATTTCTGCTTTTTCTAAGAAGAGGGTCAGCCCTTTAGAAATCCAAATAGCATGTAACCCACCCCCTGATTTTTTAGCTTCTGAGAAGTGTGTAATATCTTTCCCATTAGGGTGTTTAATTCTCCATGAGTCATAGAGGTCAAAATTGTCCTCCATCTGGAAAAAGGAGAGCGGTAATTTACCTTCATTGGTAAGTTTCCCTCTAAAAGTTCTATCCCATTCGACCGAGACCACTCCATTCCAATCTCCCATAAGAACAATATTCTCCCCAATATAATTCCATAACTTCTTTTCCAGCTCCTTGAAAAACTCTGATTTATTATTATTCGGAGCATAAATGCCCACTATGATTATTTTTTGCCCTTCTATCGTAATCCGCACTCCTACAGTACTACCTTCTTCATCCACAAAACGTAATTGGGGGTCTAGGCTTGCTTTAACATAAATCACAACAGCCCTCTTTCTCTCTGTTCCTGATGCAATAAACTCTAGACCCAGGTTTCTATTCTGTAAGACCCTTGTATGACTTTTAGAGATATAGGTCTCTTGTAGGCATATGATATCCCATTTTTTCCTCTTTAATACGTGATTTATTTTATTCCTTTTAAGTTTACTGTTTAGCCCATTTACGTTCCAAGAAATGCACTTTAGTGCCATAAAGTCTTAATGATCATACGTCACCTTTTCAAAATTAAAATTTAGAAATAAAGTCCTATTTTCCAGTTCTGTTACAATCTTGCTTCTTCGGCTTCTTGTGGTTTCTCTCCCCCCCCCCAAGTTCTTCCAGTTTTTTTTTACGAAAAGAGTCTGCTTCTTCCGCCGATCTGAAGGTCTTGCGTCTTCCTTTAAAGGTAAAAGTTAACCCTTCGGGGAATTCCCATCTAAATAAAATTTTGTTTTTCTTTAGCTCAGTTGTCAGGGGTTTGTAGTTTTCCCTTTTCTTCAGGAGGCGAGTTGGGACCTCTTTCATTATTTCTATAATAATAATAATAATAATAATAATAATAATAATAAATTTTATTTATATCCCACCCTCCCCAGCCAAAGCCGGGCTCAGGGTGGCTAACAACACTAAAATAGTGCAACATTATAAAAACATTATAAAAATTAATTAAAATCAAAATTGATGGCAACCATAAACTAAAGTTTTGTAAAGATTGCCAAAGGAGGGAGTCAGGCTGCGCCCTGACCAAAGGCCTGGTGGAACAGCTCTGTCTTGCAGGCCCTGCAGAAAGATGTCAAGTCCTGCAGGGCCTTTGTCTCTTGTGACAGAGCGTTCCACCAGGTTGGAGCCGCAGCCGAAAAAGCCCTGGCTCTAGTTGAGGCCAGCCTAACCTCTCTGTGGCCTGGGACCTTCAAGATGTTTTTATTTGATGACCGTAAGTTCCTCTGTGGGGCATACCAGGAGAGGCGGTCCCGTAGGTACGAGGGTCCTAGGCCGTATAGGGCTTTGAAGGTTAAAACCAGCACCTTAAACCTGACCCTGTACTCCCCCGGGAGCCAGTGCAGCTGGTATAGCACCGGATGAATGTGATCTCGCAGCGAAGACCCCGTAAGGAGTCTCGCTGCGGCATTCTGCACCCGCTGGAGTTTCTGGGTCAGTCTCAAGGGCAGCCCCACGTAGAGCGAGTTACAATAATCCAGTCTGGAGGTGACCGTCGCATGGATCACAGTGGCTAGGTCAGGGCGAGAGAGGTAAGGAGCCAACTGCTTAGCTTGGCAGAGATGAAAAAAATGCCACCTTTGTTATAGCTGCAATCTGCGCCTCCATGGAGAGGGAGGTATTGAAGATTACACCCAAACTCTTAACGGACGGTGCTGGCACTAATTGCACCCCCGCAAGAGATGGGAGTTGCCCCCTCAATCCCATATCGTCCCGTCCCAGCCAGAGGACCTCTGTCTTCGAAGGATTTAACTTCAACCGGCTCCCACGTAACCATCCAGCCACAGCTTCCAAGCATCTGATCAGTGTGTCTGGGGCCGAGTCAGGATGGCCATCCATCAACAGATAGAGTTGGGTGTCATCAGCATACTGATGGCAGCCCAGCCCAAAACTCCGGACAAGCTGGGCGAGGGGGCGCATAAAAATGTTAAAAAGCATTGGGGAGAGAATCGCACCCTGAGGCACTCCACACACCAAGGAGTGGCGCGATGACAATTCCCCCCCAAGCGCCACCCTCTGTCCCCGACCAGAGAGAAACGAGCGCAGCCATTGAAGGACTGTGCCCTGGATCCCCACGTCGGCAAGGCGGTGGTCCAGGAGTTCGTGATCGACCATGTCGAAAGCTGCTGACAGACCTAGAAGAATCAGCAGCCCTGACCCGCCTCAATCCAGCTGTCTACGAAGATCATCTGTTAGGGCAACCAGAGCCGTCTCGGTCCCATGACCAGAGCGGAAGCCGGACTGGAATGGATCCAGAGCCGATGTTTCATCCAGAAACCTACCAAGCTGTTCAGCAACCGCTCTCTCAATCACCTTACCCAGGAATGGAAGATTCGAAACCGGGCGGTAATTGGATAGATCTAAGGGATCTAATGATGTTTTCTTTAAGAGCGGGCGCACCACTGCCTCCTTCAGTTCCCCTGGGAATGTCCCGGTGCCAAGGGACAAATTGATGATATCCCCCAGGGGGGCCTGCACCTCGTCTGGACACGCTCTAATCAGCCAAGACGGGCACGGGTCGAGAGGACAAGTGGTGGGCTTTCCAGCTCGGAGGAGTCTGTCCACATCGGCTGGGGATATCCGGTCAAAGTGGTCTAATACTGGACCCGAGGACAGTCGAGGGGCCTCCAGTTCCTTTATTGTATCCAAATTGGCAGGTCATGGCGGAGCAACAGGACCTTCTCCGCAAGAAAAGCTCGCAAATGCCTCACAGCTGTGTGTCGAATTGTTATTTAAATTTGGCTGTCCTTCGGGGGACATTAAAGACCGAATTATACTAAATAATTGTGCCGGGCGAGAGCTAGCGGATGCAATGGAGGCCGAGAAGTAGGACTTCTTAGCAGCCTTCACTGCCATCTTGTAGGTTTTCATAAAAACCCTATAAGATGTTCTTGAAGCTCCATCACGGGCACCCCGCCATACTCGCTCTAGCCGTCTGAGGTGCCGTTTCATTTTCCGGAGCTCCTTGGTAAACCAGGGAGCCCGGTTTCTGCGGGGTCGCAGAGGGCGCTTAGGTGCGATCTCATTGATGGCTGCCAGGAGATGGGTATTCCAGCCCTTAACAAGCTCAGTCAATGAATCGCCAGGGGGAGAAAGGTCCCGCAAGGCTTGACTTTGTCATCTATACATAAGGCATTACTTCTACTTTTCAGTAACATTTTTTCTTTAAGAAGTCTTGAGTTCAAGAAGACCAGGCAGTCTCCTGGTCCTTTTTTGGTTTTAGGTTTATGTGGTTTTTGGTTTTTAGGTTTATGTGGTTTTATCCTGAAGATTTTATCAATATCAAGTGATAAGTCCTCCTCCTGAACCCCCAACCAGTCCGCCAGGGCTTTTAATAATTTTGTCGAAATGTCCTCATCCTGGCTCTCTGGTATTCCTCTCAGGCGGAGAATCATTTCCTTTTGTCTCAACTCAAGGACTGCCAATTAGTCCCAAATCTCCTCCTGCATCTTACTTAGGTCCTCTATTTCCCCCTTGTTTTTGTCTTGGGTTTTTTTCAGTTCTTTTTGCTCAGCCCCCATCTTTTTGGTTATTTCCTCTTGCTTCAATGTCTTTGCCTTCACTTCTTGCACTGTCTTATCAATTTCTTTATTCTTTGTTGTCAATTGGTTCATTTGATGTGTAAGGTCCATTATAAGAGCTGAATTTTTTTTCAATTTTATTGCCCATAGTTACTACTTTCTCTTCCAGTGATTTTATATTTCCGCCTACTGAGTTTATTCTGTCCCCTAAGTCTTTCTGCATGGCGATAATCAACTCCTTTACATCCATACTTGCTTCACCTTCCGCCACCAAAGTTCTCCTTGCTTGGATGGAAATTAAAGTTTGGCCAGTTGTTAATTGCGTTTTCTTTGAACCCATTTGGGTGTTTGGGTATTTATGGATGGCTGGTTGTTTTGAGATTGAGTTCACTTGTCTTTCGATTCCGCTTCTCCGCCTTGGATTCTATATAGTCTCCAAAGATTAAAGCTATTGGGACTTCCCTGTGGGAAGTTTAATTGGATCTAATTTTCATGGTAATTAATTTTATCTTTATGCTGGAAATATTTGGAATTTTAAATTTCCCCTTTATTTATATCTGATGTTTATGCTTTACAGTTCCTCTAAGCAAGTATTGGCGTTGCGGGTATGGCTATTACTTTTCCTCTTGGCTGTTGTGTCTTTTACTTCCACATGTGGCCGCTGTGTCGCTCTTCCTACTATTCTTGAGTATTGGCTGTTATGTCTTCTTCCTCCACTAGTGGCCGCTGTGTAGCGCTTCCTACCGTTTTTGGCTGCTGTAACTTCTTCTTCCACTAGGGGCCGCTGTGCCGCTCTTCCTGCTATTTTTAATTATTATGCCTCTTAGCTGTTATGTCTTCAGTTTTGTGTCTTTAAGAGCAAGGTTGTACTTAATTTGTACTTATCTGCTTGTAATTGTGTGTTTTTTAAATGATATTTTATTAAGTTTTAACAAGAAAAAAGTTATAAGACAATTAATAGGAAAAAAAACACAAAAGAAATACATCAAGACAAAAATACAAAAATACAAACATTTAACATAGAAAGAAAAGGAAAAAAGAAAAAATATAAATCCCTCTTTTTAATTTCTCACCGTTCATTAACTTATTTTCCTAACTTCCTCACACCTCCCTTTTTTGTATTCCATTTAAAAATTTGTTCAGCAAATTCATACCCTGTTGGTTTATCCTTAATTTTTTTTCTCCCACATATTATAGCTTCAAATTTTCATCTAGTATCAATTCATTCTAACATATTCTTATTTTGCCTTATTACTAGAACCCCTTCATTTCATTTCAGCGTCATCAACATTCGAAAATTTTGCAATGTTTCTGTAAATAAATTTTAAATTTCTTCCAGTCTTCTTCCACCAACTCTTCTCCCTGGTCTCGGATTCTGCCAGTCATTTCCGTCATTTCCATATAGTCCATTACTTGCATCTGCCATTCTTCCAAGGTGGGTAGGTCTTGTGTCTTCCAATGCTTTGCGATGAGTATTCTTGCTGCTGCAGTAGCATACATTAAAAAAGTTCTATCCTTCTTTGGCACCATTTGGCCGACCATGCCCAGGAGAAAGGCCTCTGGTTTCTTCAGGAAAGTATATTTAAATACCTTTTTTCATTTCATTATAGATCATTTCCCAGAAAGCCTTAATCCTTGGGCATGTCCACCAAAGGTGAAAGAATGTACCTTCGGTTTCTTTACATTTCCAACATTTATTATCGGGCAAATGATAAATTTTTGCAAGCTTGACTGGGGTCATGTACCACCTGTACATCATTTTCATAATATTCTCTCTTAAGGCATTGCATGCCGTAAATGTCATACCTGTGGTCCATAACTGCTCCCAGTCAGCAAACAAAATGTTATGTCCAATATCTTGTGCCCATTTTATCATAGCAGATTTTACTGTTTCATCCTCAGTGTTCCATTTCAACAGCAAGTTATACATTCTTGATAGTGTCTTCGCTTTGGGTTCTAACAGTTCTGTTTCTAGTTTTGATTTTTCCACCTGGAAACCAATTTTTTTA
Source organism: Podarcis erhardii (assembly GCF_964252035.2). NCBI lineage: Eukaryota > Metazoa > Chordata > Lepidosauria > Squamata > Lacertidae > Podarcis > Podarcis erhardii. The sequence goes on from NC_138506.1 coordinate 24,715,722, forward strand.
TCCAAATTATAGGCCTCCCTTATTTGAAAATAACGAAGCAAGTCTCGCACCTTATCTTTAAGCTTCTCATAACTCTGCAATTTCAGTTTGTCACCCTCCTGTTCCAAAATTTCCCAATATTTTGGCCAATTGGCCTCCATATTAAGTTTTTTTCAGAGCCTTCGCTTCCATAGGTGATAGCCACCTTGGGGTCTTATTTTCAAGTAAGTCTTTGTATTTTATCCAGACATTAAACAGTGCTTTTCTGACAATATGGTTTTTAAATGCCTTATGTGCTTTAACCTTGTCATACCACAGATATGCATGCCACCCAAAAACATTATCAAAACCTTCTATGTCTAAAATGTCTGTGTTCTCAAGAAGCAGCCATTCTTTCAGCCAGCAAAATCCACCTCTATCTTTTACATCAGTCAGTATCTTAAATTTTATTCTAGGCTTCTTGCCCTGCCAGACAAATCTAGAAATATCTCTTTGCCACTTCTTGAAACAGTCCATCTTGTCTATAACTTGCAATGATTGAAACAAAAACAGCATTCTTGGCAATACATTCATCTTAATAACAGCAATTCGGCCAAGCAAGGAAAGCTTCAGGTTTGACCATATTTCAAGATCTTTTTTCACTTCTGACCAGCATTTCTCATAGTTATCTTTAAACAAATTCACATTCTTAGGAGTCATGTTCACCCCCAGGTATTTTACTTTCTTTACCAATGTTAAACCTGTCTCCTTCTGAAACCTCTCTCTCTCAATCGGTGTTAAGTTTTTCTCCTAGGATTTCTCCTAGGATTCTGCTAGGATGAAAGAGGAGCTAAGAGAGATAAATATATCACAAGAAAGGATTTGGGATAATTTGGCCATGGCAGATATGCGGCAAAAACAGCTCCACCTCAAATTTAGGGGGGTAGCTGAGGAAAGAAATGAGGACATAAAAGGGAAAATGATTAAGGAACTCTCCCGGTGGTTGGGTTTAAAAGAAGAAGAGATGGCTCTAACAGTAGAGAATATATTCAGATTGACAAAACCGCAACATGTAAAAATCAATAAATTCCTGGGGGATTGCTTAGTGATCCTTAACTCATTGGAGATGAAAAACTTAATTTTAAGAACGAGCTACCATAACAAATTAAGAATTGATGGCAGGCCTATTATTATCTATAAAGAAATACCAGTTAGACTGCTACGTAAAAGAGAAGGGTATAAACACCTGGTGGCCGCTTTGAAGAGGAACGGTATTCAATTTAGATGGGAGTTCCCAGAAGGGGTCACCTTCTTTTATAAAGATAAAAAATTCAGATTGTTGGATACACAGGAGGTGGAGAAGTTTATGAGAAGGTATGAGAAAGATCTCGGGAAGGCAGAAAATAGAGTGAGGACCAAAGAGATGAGAGAGGAGGAAGAGAGGGAGAAAGGGCAGGAGAGAGGGCGGGGGGGGAGGAGAGGGTGGAGGAATCAGGAGATGAAGAAGATGAGGCCGTGGTGGGAGAAGGGGCGGCAGAAGAGGGAGAGTCCCCAGGAAACAAAGGCGCCAGTTTATAGCTTGAGTTTTTAATCAGAGAGTTCATATTAGTTAAAGGTAAACAATAGTTGATACATTAAAATTTCTGTCTTGGAATGTGAATGGGTTGAATGAGAAGGTCAAGAGGAATAAAATTGAGAAAGTTTTGAAAAATAAGAAGTATGATGTGATCTGCTTTCAAGAAACCCATATTGCTAAGAAGCATAAGCATATTTTGGTGAACAAAAAACTGGGGGTAGAATTTGTTAATTCGGAGATAAATAAGAAAAAAGGGGTGGTGATTTATGTTAATGAAAAGTGGGGCCCCGTATTAATTTGTAAAGATGATGAAGGAAGAATACTGGGAATCCAACTAAATTATCGGGGGGGAAAAATTAATGTTGTAACGGTCTATGCCCCGAATACAAATAGAACTGAGTTTTTTGAGAAATTAGAGCGTATTTTGTTGGAGCTTGAAGACCATAAATTAATTCTGTTGGGGGATATGAATGGTGTTCCAGTACCGAGTATGGATAGAAGTGAAAAGAAGGGGAGGTCAGAGCGAGGGAAACTTCCGAAATCCTTCAATGATATGGTAGAGAACTTAGCATTAACTGACATCTGGAGGCATAAAAATCCGACTACAAAGCAGTTCACCCATTATTCTGAGCCCCACCAGAGCTGGGGCAGAATTGATCAGATCTGGGTTTCAAGGGCAGTATCGCTGAGTGTAATAAAATGTGAAATTCAACCCAGGACCCTTTCAGACCACTGCCCTTTAGCCTTGGAAATAAAAAATGCAGTAAAAGGACAGTACAGGTGGAGGATGAATGAATATCTACTTGAAATTGAAGAGGTGACGGAAAAGGCTAAAAGTACCTTGAAAGATTACTTTGATTTAAACTTGAATAGAGATACCCCTATAGATATAGCTTGGGACGCCGGGAAGGCGGTCCTAAGGGGTTTCTTAATACAACAAAATAGTTATAGAAGGAAACTAAGGGAACAAAAGAAAGAAGAGATCCTCACCCAGCTAAGAGACTGCGAGAGGAAATTAATTATAAACCCGGGAGATGAAGAGATTATTCAAGTTTCTAAAGTACTGCAGTCACAATACTCAGCCTTATTAAATCGGGAGGTAGAATGGAGAATTAAATTTATGAGGCAGAAATATTTTGAGTCGGCAAATAAAATGGGAAAGCTACTTGCGTGGCAGCTAAGAAAAAGGAACAAACAAAATGTGATTAACAAACTAACAACGGAGGATAACACGACCGAAGACCCAGACGAGATAGAAAAAAGGTTCATCCAATTCTTTGAGAAGCTGTATGAAAAAGGAGAGGAAGATAGTACAGTAATAAGAAACTACTTGGATCAAGGTGGGGGGAAATACCTGACAGAAGAAGATAGTGCACAACTTAATAAGAATATTACAATAGAGGAGGTGAAGGAAGCTATTAATAGGATGAAGCCCGGTAAGGCTCCCGGGCCGGATGGTTTGTCATCAAAGTATTATAAAACGTTAGGGGAACTCCTAGCGCCGGTGCTTACGGACGTTATTAACAACATTCTTCAAGGTGGGAGGATCCCTGATTCTTGGAAAGAGGCATTTATTACCTTAATACCCAAAACGGAAAAGGAGAAAACAGATATAAGAAATTATAGGCCAATTTCATTGCTTAATAGTGACTATAAGATTTTTGCTGATATTATGGCTAATAGACTTAAGAAACATCTAAATAAATATATTCATAAAGACCAAGCGGGATTCCTACCTAATAGGCAGCAGAAAGATAACGTCCGTCACATATTGAATATTATTGAATATCTCGATATGAGGTCAGACATTCCGGCAGCCCTGATATTTATTGACGCCGAGAAGGCCTTCGATAATGTTTCGTGGGAATTTTTATTACAATGTATGAATAAGGCAGGAATAGAAGGTCCTTATATGAAAGGCATTAAGGCCATATATTCAGGGCAACGGGCTAGGCTGATTATTAATAATAATTTATCTAAGCCCTTTGCGATCATGAAAGGGACAAGACAGGGTTGTCCCCTGTCACCCCTGTTATTTATTATGGTTTTGGAGGTTATTGCAAATAAATTAAGGGAAACGTTAAATGTAAGGGGGGTAAAAATCAGGGAAAAAGAATTTAAACTAAAGGCGTATGCTGACGACCTGGTCTTGTCTCTAGAGAACCCTCTGGACAGTGCTAGTTGTGCAATAGAACTTTTAGAAGATTTTGGTAAATTGTCAGGATTTAAATTAAATAGAAAAAAAACTAAAATTTTAACAAAGAATCTGGATGAACATGTAAAAAGCAGGTTGGAGCAAAAGACCGGAATTAAGGTCGTGAACAGGGTAAAATACTTGGGAATTTGGTTATCACCGAAAAACATAAACCTTGTGGAAGATAACTATAATAAGGTGTGGCAGGAAATTAAGAAGGATTTAGATACTTGGCATAGGCTTAAATTATCGTGGACAGGAAGGATGGCTGCGATAAAGATGTGTGTCCTCCCAAAATTAATATTCCTATTCCAGAATATCCCAGTAATCAAAGGTACTACTTGCTTTAAGAACTGGCAAAAAATTATAGCTAAGTTTATATGGCAGGGGAAAAGGGCCAGAGTCAAGTTTAAATATCTCACGGACTCCAGAGATAGAGGTGGCTTCGCAGTCCCGAATATAAGGCTTTATTATGAGGCAGTTTGCCTTTGTTGGATAAAGGAATGGGCCATTTTAAAGAACACAGATATTCTAGATTTAGAGGGCTTTAATATAAGATTTGGCTGGCATGCCTACTTGTGGCAGGAGAAAGGGAAGGTCCACAGGGGCTTTTCCAACCATATCATTAGAGGCCCGCTTCTAGAAGTCTGGAATAGATATAAAAATGTAATTGAAAAGGGTACCCCCTGGTGGCTCTCCCCGATTGACATCGTTAAAATTAAGAAATTAAATATGACAGGGGAAAGGTGGACGTATGAAGATTTATTAGTTAAAACGGAAGAGGGATGGAAAATTAGGCCTTATGAGGAGATGAAGGATAAAATTAAGGAGTGGCTACACTTTCACCAAATTAACGCACTCTGGGGTGAACATAAAAAACTAGGGATGAGTGAAAAAAAATCGAAATATCAAGTGGAAATTCTAGAAAGTAGTAATAAACTCCTATCTAAAATGTATAAACAGTTACTGGAATGGGACACCAAAGAGGATGAGGTGAAAGGCGCGATGGTTAAATGGGATAGGGACCTCGGGTACAAGGTAGATCTCAACAAATGGCAGACTCTGTGGAAAAAGGGTATGAAGTTCACGGCCTGTGCAACCCTCCGAGAAAACTTAGAAAAAATGGCGCATCGCTGGTATTTGACCCCGGCAAAGCTAGGAAAGATGTACAAGAATATCGATAATATATGTTGGCGATGTAGAGATAAGGTGGGAACCTTTTTTCATGTATGGTGGACTTGCGATGTGGTTAAGAGATTTTGGGGGCAAATTTATGAGGAATTGAAAAAGATTTTGAAGTATAATTTCCCTAAAACTCCCGAGGTGTTTCTTTTGGGCATGATTGAGGAGGAAATAAAAAACCTAGACCAAACCTTCTTTCAATATGCCACGGCAGCGGCAAGGATTTTAATAGCACAGAAGTGGAAATCTTCCGAAATGCCCTCGATTAGAGATTGGCAAGTGAAATTGTTTCAATATATAGAACTAGCGAGTTTAACACAAAGAATTAGGCACCATAATATGGTCAATTTAAAAAATGAGTGGAACAAATTCTTAAATTATATTGAGATTAATCTGGGAATTAAATATATATCAGCAGACAGTAGTTAACACTTACGACGTTCAGAGTGTAGAATCATTGACAAAACAACTGCAGAAACTGTATAAGTTTATGTAACCCAAAACTGAGTTGGACGGAGGTTTTGTCTTTTTTGCTTTTTTATTCTTGTCTTGTTTTGTTTTTCCTGTACCCCGTTTTTTATTTGTTCTTGGCTTGGTATTTGTATTTGTATGTATGTATGTTTTATTTTAATGTCTTTTTAAAGCATGTTTAATAAAGATATGAATTTATTAAAAAAAAAAAAGTTTTTCTCCAAAACCTTGGTTTTTAACTTGTTCAGCTTAAAACCTGCTGAGGCAAGGAAGAAGGGCTACCCCTATGCTATTCATATAATCAGTTATCAGAAATCAATATATTCATATATGCTCACACATAATCGAGGCTTACAGTGTTTGAAAATCCATTTTGAATCAAAGGGAAGCTGTGCCTTAGCTAACTGCATATTGCTTGGAACAGCAAGATTTAGAACCGACCTTTCCCCTACTACTTCTGTGAACCCTGGACATGGGGAAGACGTGAATCAGAGATTCTGGTACAAAATCCCCTCAGATACAGGCTAAATTAGTCCACAGAACAGGAAGAGCAAAACCACAAAAACTCCAAACTCCCTGTCCTGTCATAACTAGGGGAGAGGTTAGACAGAGCGTCATTACAGGCATCGGAAAGCAGAACTTGAACTCGGTGTTTGACCAGTGCTTGTCCAGGTGCTGGATGCATGGCCAGAAGCTTGCTAATTGGTTATTCCTTGCTGACAATATCGTGACTGTCTCATGATTGTCTCATGATCTATGATTTGCTGTGATCTACTCAGGTATAAAGACCTCTGGATTTCTGTCAATCCGGGTCCCAGTTCTTTTGGAAGAGATTCCAACTGGGTCCTTATTGCCTGGCAATAAACTTCACCTTCTTTTTCTCCTATTACTGAGTCTGCCTGATCCTTATTTTGCACCTAATGAGTTCCTGCTCACGCTCACCTGCAACATTTGGTGCCGTGACCAGATCATACAGGCCAGTAGGGTTTTTTTTTACCCCAAAAGAGCCTTGCCGGCTCGGGCGGGGGAACACGTCGGAGGGACCTTGTTCCAGCTCCAGGCGCCAATCGGACATCATTTCCGAAGGAGAGGGGCAACCGCCTTCGGCGTGGGCTTCCGTCAGGGCGAAGGCAACGACCGAGGGAGAATCTGAACGTGAGCCAACAGGAAAAGCGCGCCACGAAAGGAACTCACGGTGAGTAGAGGAAAGGGAAAAAAATGGGTGCTTGATCAACACCCCAAGCGATCCACCAGTAACCTCCCGTTAAAGGGAAAAGGATCCCAAAGGGAAGGGAGGAGAAGCTGGGTCTGCTAAGGGATAGGAGAAACAGGTTCTGCAGAAAAAGGTTTGGAAAAAAGGGGAAAAAAACAGCTGGGGGGGGGGGTGAGAGAAAAAAGTGTTGTGTGTTTTTGCCAAAGGGTTTTCGCAGCAAGCAAAGGGGGGTGAAACGGCTGTGTGTATGAATGACTGAATGTCCCGGGACTTGTGGCTGGGGGACTTGTGGCTGGGGAGACTTGTGGTTGAATGAGTAAGGGCTGGTTTAGAAAGGAAGAGTTGAAGAAAGGAAAGATTGTGAGCAAGCGGAGAAGGTTAGGAAAGTGAGGGAGAAGTGTGCTGTGGTTTCCTGGTCCTATTTTTGAAACCTGCCTGACAAAAGCGTTTTGCCTGGTGAAAAGGGAAAAGCTTTTGCAAGAAATGGGGGGGAAATGTTCGAAGGACGTTCAAGCTTGTACACCCCTAGAATGTATGATAGAGAATTTTAAAAGAGTCTTTCCGGAAGAACCAGGAGAGGTCAGACCAAGTAAGGAGATTTTGAAGAAATATTGCCAACAGGTGTGGCCTGCCCAGGTTAAAAATTGGCCCCCAGAAGGAACATTTAATTTAAGATTATGTCAAGCAGTTATGGACTCAATAATGCAGAAACCGGACTTATTTAAGGAGCAGTATTATTATATTAATAAATGGATTACAATATGTTTGAAAAATCCAGACTGGCTCAAAACAAAGAAAGGAAGCGGTAGCAGCTGTGAGATTTTTGCTGTAAGGCAGGAAGCCAGGAAAACCACAAATTCTTCTGCAACTGACAGGAAAATTTATGTTGCTCCGCCGGAGGAAGAGGGAATCCTCCCCCCTCCATATAACTATAGCAACAGAAATCAAGCAATATTGCCGCCTTCAGGGCAAGTGTTGGCACCTAGTACACTGGCAGGACCAACCCATCAGATCCCTACGCCCAGCCAATCTCAGCCAATTGTACATAACTCTTTGCAAGCCACAAATAGCGTTTTGCAGGCTGCCCCGCCTTCTCAAGCATCGCTGGATGTGCCTAGCCTTCCAGATTTGCCTTCCCAGCCAAAACAAATAACAGGTTTTGATAAAAACACGTTACCCTCCCCTCCCGAGGAAAAATTCAACCAGGACATGTCAGCCTGGCAGACACAGACAGGGGGAGCGGAAGGAGGAACCAGTACATTTCAGATGTCTGGAGCATGGGGGGAACAAATCAATTCGTTGAAAACCCCAGAAAGCCGTGACAGTTCAAATTTATGGAAATTGATGAATGCTATTACAGATTCTGGACAGAAATTGGTCCTAAAAATGAGAGAAACTGATTTGCCTAGCGCATCTCAAAGCCCGGCCTCGCCCAGTTTACCAAAGGGAGGTTATTATTTGCGAAATAACAAGGGGGCACCAGCGCCGATGCTTCCCCTGAGGGCTGTCTTAGGGCCCCAGGATTCTCGCCCAGTAGATGCGAATGGGAGGCCAACTGGCCCTTGGCCAACGAGGACGGTCACATACCAATACGTCCCCTTTACAACAACAGATTTATTGAATTGGAAAACACATACAGTACCCTTTTCAGAGAAACCTCAGACCATGCTGGATTTAGTTGCTTCCATTATGGTAACTCATCTGCCTACATGGCAGGACTGCAGACATCTTTTAATGACTCTTTTCACCTCTGAGGAAAGGAGAAGAATAGATTCCACTGCAGATAACAATCTCAAAGCCCAGGTGCCCAATTCTGAAAATAATCCGGATGCGTGGGTTCGTGCCAGGTATCCACTTTCAGATCCAGGGTGGGACCCTGATAGGGATAAGGACGCCTTGGACAATTATCGGCAGGAAGTTTTAAAGGCTATAAAGGGAGCTGCCAGGAAGCCCACCAACATTTCTAAAGTTGCTGAAGTCGTTCAACAGGGTGATGAATCTCCTTCCAACTTTTTGGAACGCTTAATGGAGGCATATAGAATCTATACTCCCTTTGATCCAGAAGCCCCAGAAAGTAAGCAAATGGTAAATGCGGCATTTGTGGCTCAGAGTGCTGCTGACATAAAGAGGAAATTACAAAAGTTAGATGCCTTTGAAACATTGCAAATGGAACAGCTCCTAGCAATCGCGCAAAAGGTTTACTTGAACAGGGAAAATGAGGTTAAGAAGGACAGAGTTCGGGAATTGAAGCAAAAGGCAGTGTTTTTGGCTGCAGCCATCAGTCAAGGCTCAGCATATGATGCAGGTGCCCAAGGGAGAGGTTCAAACAGGGCACGTGGAAGGGCAAGTGGAAGTGGAAGAGGAAGAGGAAGGGGACTGCCATTGGGAAGAAATCAGTGTGCAAATTGCAGGAAGGAAGGTCATTGGAAACAGGAGTGCCCTGATGCAAGGGAAACAGAGGGAGAAGGTGGATTCAGGGAACAGAGGGAACGTGGACGTTGGGGATTGCAGCGTGGGAAAATGCAAGCAGGAAGATATGTGAGAAACAGAGCAAGTAGCAGAGATTTTGTTGGATTAGCGCAATTGGAGGAATATGAGAATGAGAATGCATAGGACAGACCGGGCTCAACTCTTTCCTTAGGCTCCCAAGAGCCCATGGTCTTGGTCAAAATGGGGAGCCGCTTAGTGAATTTTATGGTAGACACAGGAGCTCAATTTTCGGTGCTCACGAAGCCGTTAAAAGCAAAAAGCAACCAAGCAGTGACAATTGTGGGGGCCACGGGCAACAGGGTTCTAAAACCGTTTCTGCAACCTCAAGAATGCCAGATTGGAGGGAAAACCCTTACACATCAATTTCTGTATGTGCCAGAATGCCCCATTCCCTTGCTGGGACGTGACTTTCTGTCAAAGGTTCAAGCCAAAATCACCTTCACACAAAAAGGGGCAGAAATGAAATTACCCGAGGCTGCTACAGGGATTGTTACAGTAGGAGTCCCTAGAGAACAGGCCTGGAAAATGATGGTGGCTTTATCAAACAAGGACTCCCAAAGGGAAAAATCACAGATTCCAAAAAATCTGAGAGCCCCACCTGGAGTATGGGCAGAGGATAACCCACCAGGCATGGCAAAGAACACAGCACCATTCATAATAGATCTAAAGCCAGGGGCAAAGCCAATAGCAACTCGGCAATACCCTATCCCAAGACAAGCAGCAGAGGGAATGCAGATGCACATAGACAAGTTTTTGAAATATGGACTTTTGGTAAAGTGCCAGTCCAGCTGGAATTCTCCACTTTTTCCAGTATGTAAGCCTAATTCGGATCAGTTTCGCCCAGTCCAAGATCTGAAAAGGATTAATAATTTAATACAGACATTGCATCCCTGTTTACCCAATCCTTATAATCTCTTAGGATTGGTTCCATCAGAGGCAACTGTGTTTACAGTGTTGGACTTAAAAGATGCATTTTTCTGTTGCCGTGTTGCATCTCAAAGCCAGCCAATATTTGCATTTCAATGGGAGGATCCTTACAAGGGGACAAAGACTCAGTTAACGTGGACAAGGTTGCCTCAGGGATTCAAGAATTCCCCAACACTCTTTGGTACAGCATTAGCCCAGGATTTGTCTAAATTCCCTTCAGTACCTGGGAAAACGGTTCTTCTTCAATTTCTGGATGATTTATTGCTTGGATGTGACAGCTATGAGACTTGTAAAAAGGCCACAGAGGATTTGCTTTATCTCCTTTGGGAGGCAGGATACAAGGTGTCTAGGAAAAAGGCTCAAATTTGCCAAGAGACAGTGAAATATTTGGGTTTTCACATTTCTCACCAGCAGAGGGCGTTGGGATCCGAAAGGAAGGAAGCCATATGTATCATTAAGGAACCCACGAGCCGCAGACAATTGCGGGGGTTTTGGGGGGCAGCAAGCTTTTGCCGTATTTGGATCCCTGATTTTAGCACCCTAGCGAAGCCTCTTTATGAAAGCACAAAGGGTAGAGAAAATGCTCATTTTGAGCGGCATGCAGAGCAAAGGAAAGCTTTTAATATGTTGAAGTCTAAACTGATGCAGGCACCAGCCTTAGCCTTGCCAAGTCCGGATAAACCTTTTTATCTTTTTGTTCACGAGAAATCTGGGATTGCAGCAGGAGTCTTGACTCAAGTATTGGGAAGCTGGAAGAGACCTGTAGCTTATTTGTCAGAACAGCTGGATGCAGTGGCAAAAGGATGGCCACCTTGTATGAGATAAGTAGCTGCAACAGCTTTATTGCCCAAAAAGGCATTTAAATTCACCTTTGGACAGGAAATTTATGTGAATGTGCCTCATGCTGTTTTAACATTAATGGAATACAAGGGAAGTTATTGGCTTTCCAACGAACGAATGGCAAAATACCAAGGGCTTTTATGTGGTAACCCACAAGTACATTTGCAAGTTGTAAACACCTTGAACCCCGCTTCCTTGCTACCCCTTCCCGAGTCAGTGGACCATGAGCCTCATGATTGCATTCAAGTAATGGACACAATTTATTCCAGTCGTCCAGATTTGCAGGATGAGCCCTTAAAAGACCCAGATGTGGAATATTTCACAGATGGAAGCAGCTTCATAAAGGAGGGGCAAAGGAGGGCAGGATATTCTGTGGTTACTCAAACTGATGTCATTGAAGCACGGCCTCTGCCAATTTCATCCTCAGCGCAGAAAGCAGAACTTGTGGCTTTAACCAGAGCACTTCAGCTAGCAGCTGGCTGTAGCGTAAACATTTACACAGACTCAAAGTTTGCTTTTTTGACTTTACATGCCCACGGAGCCTTGTGGAAGGAAAGAGGGCTCATTAGTGCAGAAGGGAAAGCGCTGAAATATGGCCCGGAATTAGAAGCGCTTTTGGAAGCTGTATGGGCTCCAAGGAAGGTTACGGTCATACATTGCCGAGGCCACAGCAAAGGAGCCACGAAAACGGCAAAGGGAAATCGATTTGCAGATCTGGCTGCAAAACGGGCTGCTCTATTGCCACCGCCACCTGCCTCAATAACCGCTTCTCTTTTTCCTACAGCGGTTGATGTAAAGCAAATGAAACCGGTTTACACAGAGGCAGAAGCAAAATGGGCCCAACAAGAGGGGGCTTACAGAATGCCACCACAGGATGGATGGTTTATCCTACCAGACCAGCGTGTATTTGTCCCGGAAGCCTTAGGCAGGGACATAGTGAAACAATATCATGAATCCACTCACTATGGGTCCACAGCATTGCGGGAAAGCCTGAATAGGCAATTTTACATAACTAGGATATCCCAGCTAGCAGAAGCAGTATCACGTGCATGCCTTCTGTGTGCAAAAAACAACCCCAAGCAAGGACCAGTACCTCCGCCAGGAATACAGCAAACAGGCTTAATGCCAATGGAAAATTTAATAGTGGATTTCACGGAAATGCCCAAGGCAAAAGGTTTTAAAGCGCTTTGGTCTTTACATGTTCTCTTACAGGCTGGCCTGAGATTTATCCAGCTAGAACAGAAAAGGCCCAGGAAGTAGTAAAGCGCCTCCTAACAGAAATCATTCCAAGGTTTGGTCTACCAAGATGTATAGGCAGTGACAATGGTCCAGCTTTCGTTGCATCAATAGTGGATGGTGTATGCAAGGCTTTGCAAATACAATGGAAACTACATGCAGCCTATAGACCTCAAAGCTCAGGGAAAACAGAAAGGATGAATCGGACTCTCAAAACACAGTTAGCGAAATTGTGCCAGGAAACTCATTGTAAATGGGTAGACTTATTGCCTATAGCTTTGTTTAGGATCAGATGTTCACCAACAAAGAGACTAAAACTTTCTCCTTTTGAACTTTTGTATGGGAGACCTCCTCCAATAACCAAGGGAATCACAGCTGACTTAACTCAGGTGGGGGGACAGATAACAGCAGAGCAAATCCAGGCTCTTTGTCGTATCTCTCTTGATTTAAACAGGTGGTGTCTCGAACGCACTCCCATCAGTTTAGCCGATCCAGTTCATCCGTTCCGTCCAGGAGACCTGGTTTGGGTACGAGAGTGGAAAAGCGAACCGCTGACAGCTCAGTGGAGAGGTCCCTACACGGTTCTGCTGGCCACGCCTACAGCGGTAAAGGTAGCGGAAGTCACCCCGTGGATTCATCATTCTCGTCTGAAGCGGTCTGAGGGACATTGGAACTGTGAGCTGAACCCATCTGACCCTCTGAAGTTGAAGCTCACCAGGAACCCCTGCACCTAGCCCCTCCGGAAGCGGGCGGGGAGCACGGGCAACGGGACTACAGGTCTGCTCTCACTGCACCTGGAAGCCAGTGAGTCTACGCACACCGGAAGATTTGGGAGCTGCACCAGCGTATGGGAGGACCCCTACTGGTTAAAATATCAGTCAATCCTAGATTCCAGCCAGACTTTGCATATAAACCCTTAGTAGAAATAACAATTACAAGGGCTGATAAAAGGTGGGACATTCGTGATAAGTGGGTGGATTGGGTAACTGCATACGGTAGTTACATTCCTTTCTTTCTTTGGGAATTCTACATACCAGATTGGGCACAAGCAGGTCCAAGACAATAGTTTCACAAGCAGAGGGAAGAGTACATGCCAGGGGAACCAAGGAGAGCCATACGCAGCTTCTCCAACCCACCTCCCCAAGGGGCATTTTCCCGCACTGTACTGGTCACTGTAGTTGTTTTTCCTCCACCACCCACAGGTCCTTTCAAGGTAGCAGTTGCAGAGTGTATACAGGGTGAGTTGACCCCACCAGCTCGACCAGAACCCGGGGACCACTAATAAGTCCACTGGGTGCGGCCAGGCGGGGGGTTGTCTCGCGAAAAGGTATGTTCTGGTACCTGCTACCTTATATAATTGTTGCAATTTCACTCCTTCTGGTCCTGATCATTCTATTCTGCATATATAAGAAGGATCACGGTAGTGACACCAACCCAGAGCCGGAACTGATAAGGTTCAACCCCAAGGGCCTACGGGGGGAAGTTGAAGATGAAGCTTCTGTTCATATTGATGTGCTTGTGGCTCCAGAGAGGCCCAATGGTAGTGGGTAATGCCTTTATAAAACATGCTGAACACATGTTCCAAATATATGGGGAGAATGCTACCTTATATTATGAACACCCAAGGAAGGTAGCAGACATGTCCCTAATACCAGGATTAATCAAGGATCCTGATGTTGTTTTGGCAGGCTTGCTTTACAATCAGAGTGGTCTCTTTGCGGCCCCACCTTCAGAAATGAATGACATCCCCTATCGATACATCCGATACACCAGAACCACAAAAGGCCTATGTTTTTGTTGTCGTTCCACTGGAGTATGGAATTCCAAATGGAAGTATTGGCCCCAAGTTAAGTACCACATTGACAAAGGATGGCTGGGAAACTATACCCAATGCACGGATAAATTTTGGCTTTGGGGATCCCACAACGCCTCCTACCAGGGCAATACTACCTCTTCAGATTTGTACCCATACTTTCCCCAGTATTCGGTTAATTTCACTGGACAAGGGTCCATTTGTTCTGGCTGGATGATTAAAGATCCTAACCTTTGGTTTCTATATGATGGTTTGGCGACAAATTTCCACCCAGGGAATTTCCAGTGTGTCGGCGTGGGCGCATTTACGTTTCTGGTTACGGTGGAGGGCAATCACCAGGTACCCCACCTTGGAAGCAGACGGAAAAGGGCAGCCCTAGGCGAACACTGTGCAGATGAAATTTTCCTGTCAAATTCTGTAGGGAGCGTTGGGGGAGGATTTATAGGATTCCTCTCGATGGGTGTTTATCCAGGAATAGTTTCTGAGCAAAATAGACAGGCACTGTTTGCTCTTACATGCAGGCTGGAGAAAACTATCAATGCCACCACCCGTGTTTTGCGCTCACTGCAGGCAGAGGTTGAAGATTTGAACCAATTGACGATGACCCATAGATTGGTTTTGGATTACCTCCTTGCACGTTCAGGTGGTTTTTGCAAAATTGTCCCAAAGGGTCAATGCCAGGTAAAATTCCATGATCTTAACAAGACAATCGAGGACGAATTGCAAAAACTGCAGTCTTTGGTAGCTGACAACACACCCACTCAGAATCCCTGGGGAGAGATGTGGTCATGGATCCCAGGGGAGGGGTGGGTGCACAGCCTTCTGACTGCCTTAGCCATAGGAGGTTTTATTTTTCTGTTGCTTCTTTCTGTAATCCCTTGTTGTCTGTCTTTGCTTAGGGGGATGATAGCCCGCAATGTTAAGCATCTCACTGACCCTCAGATTCTGGCAATATACAGAGCTTATTGCCTGGCAATAAACTTCACCTTCTTTTTCTCCTATTACTGAGTCTGCCTGATCCTTATTTTGCACCTAGTGAGTTCCTGCTCACGCTCACCTGCAACACTGCCACCTGACCAAATTCCTGGATTAATTCCAAAACCCTTTTAGTGCTAGATTCTGGCTCCTGTAATACTAAGTCATCTGCAAAAGGTTTAAGTTTGTACTGTTTGGCTCTGACCTGAATACCTTGGATCAGATGGTCCCTTCTAATCATATTTAACAGGACCTCCAGGACCGAAATAAACAGCAGTGGGGAAATTGGGCAGCCTTGCCGTGTCCCTTTCTCCATCTTAAATTCTTCTGTCACCATGTTATTAACTATCAATTTAGCCTTTTGTTCTGAGTAAATTGCACCTATACCATTTTCAAAACCTTGACCAACCCCCATCCCCTGAAGATTTTTCTTCATAAAACTCCAAGAAATGTTGTCGAAGGCTTTCTCCGCGTCTACAAATATCAAAACTGCTTTTGTATTGATATTCACTTGTAGCTTTTCTAGAATGTTAATTATATTTCTCGTGTTATCAGACAAATGTCTGCCAGGGAGAAAGCCAGCTTGGTCTTTGTGTATCATCTCCGCTAATACTTTTTTCAGTCTTTTAGCCAAAATGTCTGCAAAAATTTTGTATTCCACATTAAGCAGGGATATGGGGCGGTAGTTCTTAAATTGTGTCTTTTCAGACTCAGTTTTCGGTATAAGTGTAATATAAGCTTCTTTCCACGACTCTGGCGCTTTTTCCCCCTCCAAAATTTCATTACAAACCTCCTTTAGTGGTTGAATTAACCAATCTTTCAACGATCTATAATACTTAGAGGTTAAACCGTCCGGCCCTGGGGATTTACCCAGCTGCATATTCTGGATGGCACCCTCCACCTCCTGTTCAGATATTTTGCAATTCAACAATAACTTATTTTCTTGAGAAATTTTTTGGAATCCATTGGTTTTCAAAAATTGGTCTCTTTCAGTCTCTTTCTTGTGTATACAATTGTTTGAAATATCTCTGGAAGCAATTTCTAATCTCCTGTGGATTCTGTATGTTCTTACCTTCCACTTCCAGGTTTGTAACAGTGTTTAACTTTTGTCTTTTCTTCAACTGCCACGCTAGCAGTTTCCCACATTTATTAGCCGATTCGAAAGTCTTTTGTCTCATCTGTTTAATTTTCCATTCTATGTCCTGATTTATCATTTTCATGTATTGTACTTGATATAGCTTTATTTCTCTCAGAATCTCCTGCGACTTTGGTTTCACTCTAAGTTTCTTCTCACCTTCTCTTATTTTCTCCAAAATCTTTTCTTTTTTCTCATTTTGGGTTCTCCTTTTTATTGCGTTCTGTTGGATCAGAAACCCTCTCATTACGGCTTTGCTTGCGTCCCAGATTACTCTTTTTTCAACAGTGGTTTTCAAATTTATCTCAAAATAGTCTTTCATGATTTTTTGGGCCTTCTTGGTAATTTCTGGATCTCTAAACAAAGTGTCATTCATCCTCCATCTGAAGGAACCAGTCGATATTAGTTTCATTTCCATTCTCACAGGATTATGGTCGGAGCAAGTTTTTGGGCAAATTTCCACTTTTCAAATCTTGGCAGCCATTCCTCTGGTTATCCAGATTTGGTCAATTCTTGTTGTCAGAGCTGCCCGAGGTCCCAGCTCACAAAGGACCAACGCCAGTTCGTTGTTATATACAAAAGTCTTTATTGAAGTTCAGTTTCGATTTCAAAGCCGTGGCGCGCAGCTCTACGTCTTAAACCCTAGACCGCCGAAGCTCCATCTGAATCTCCTCCCCCCAGACACCAGTTTAAGACTCTAGCCCTGCTCCACCTCTTCCTCTGCTCTTTCCTCCTCTGGGTCCGCCTGTCCGCTTGGGTCTTGTCCTTTCTAGACTCTTCTGACGCTGAGTCCCCTGAGTCTTCCCCCTGCCTCCGGTGGGCTTTAGGACCTGGTTCCCAATCCGGGTTTTCTGCTGTCCCGCGCGCCTGTACATTCGAACTTGGCGCCCGCGCCCAGCCAGCAACCTTCCTCCTGACCGTTACACTGCTCCTGTCACTGCTTCCCCCTTCGGGGGGGCTAGCTGGACCTGACCTCCCCTCCGTTCCCTCACTCTCCAACAGAGGCGTGGTCAGCCCTGACTCATCTTCTCTCCCTGCTGGAGGAGACGCTGGCCCTGATGCATGGGACTCTTCCCCCCCACTACGCTCTGGTGGGGGAACTGGTCCTGATCTTCCGCTGCTGCTTTGGGAGTCCCCGCTGGCCCCTTGCTTCTGGTGCGTCCCCCCTGGGACCCCCCCTTGCCCTGGCCATCGGCGCCCCCCCCTGGGAATCTTCTGAATCGCTGGAGAAACTCATGGAATCTCTCGGGCCACTGTCATATTCCCCTACGCTGCCCTCACATTCTTCCCCTTCGCTCTCCGTTTCCTCTCTCCCCTGTGCCTCTGCTCCTGAACCCCTGACACTTGTCCATGTCATTTTGGCTTCAGAAAAAAAGGTCCCCTCTCTACCTAGGGGATTTTTAGTTCTCCAAGTATCAATTAAGTCCATATTGTCTGTCATCTCAAAAAACGTTTTTGGTAGTCTTCCGTCTTTAGTGACTACCTGTCTTTGTGACTTATCCATATTTGTCGACACCACTCCATTCATATCTCCCATCAAAATAATATTACAGTCCATATAGTCCAACAATGTCTCATGCAGTTTCTTAAAGAATTCCGATTTCCCCTCATTTGGTGCGTAAACTCCTACTATCAAGAGTTTCTCTCCTTGAAATTGAATTTCAATTGCCACAAATCTTCCTTGGTCATCTTTAAATAAAAATTTTGGTAATAAACTCTTTTGCATAGATCACAACTCCTCTCTTTTTAACCTTGTCTGATGAAATAAATTCTTGACCTAATCTTTTATTAATCAATACTTTCCTGTGTAGTCTAGTGACATGGGTTTCTTGTAGGCAAATCAAGTCCAATTGTTCCTTTTTCAACAGGTGAAAAACTTTTTTCCTCTTATCTGGGGAATTGAGGCCACGAATGTTCCAAGTTAATATCTACAGAGACATGGTGTAGTTATTTTACTTTTCCTCCGACTGCTCCTAGAAATTGTTCTTGTTCTGTCGGTGGTGTCACTTTCTCTGGTTTATCCAATCCCAAAGGGGGCCTTGCTAGGTCTAGTATTCCTGGTTTTGGTGCCTTCGGCTCTTCTTCTTTCTCAGCCTCTATTTGTAAATTTTCTTCGTGATCTCTCAAAAATCTCACTTTATCCTCCACTGATCTTATTTTGACTTTTTCCCCTTTGTAGGTAAACGAAAGGCCTTGGGGGAACTCCCACCTAAATATAATTCTGTTGCTTCTTAACAGGGCCACTAGGTCTCCGTAGTTAGCCCTGAGATCCAGTAGGTATTTTGGAATGTCTTTAAAAATTTCTGTTCTTGAGTCTTCTATTTCCAGTGATTTCTGATAGTGGAGACTCAGTATTTTATCTCTCTCTTCTTTTGTTCGAAGAGTAATCAAACAGTCTCTCACCCTGTTCTTTCTCCCCCCTTTTCCAAGTCTAAAAGCATTCACTATCTTAAAATCTTGTTTGTTTGGGTCAAGGCCCCAAAATTCTTCAAATTCCTGTGTAAGATAACCACTTAGGTTACCTTTCTCAAGTTCTGGTACAGCCCTGATCCTCAGATTGGTCTGTTTATCCCTAAGTTCAATCATAGACAATTGCGATCTGTGATCCTCTAGCTGTTTACTTATTGGCGGTATCTTTTCCTCTACCGCCAATGCCTTCTCTTTCGCTTCTTCAGCTATTTTTTTATTTAATTTAGATTCTTGCAGCAACCTATCGATAGCCTCTGTATTGGAGTTCACCTTCTGCCCCAAGTTGTTAATACTTGTAGTGTTTAGATCAATTTTAGTTATCTGCTTGTAATTGTCCCAAATAATGGTGACTTGCAATAGTTCCAAAGTCCAAGTCTCCACTTTATTCCTTATTTGTAATCGTATGGCATTTTGACTTGATGTTTAATTCACAAACATGCTGGAGTTCCAATTGGCACATCTTTCTTGGCAGGCACTTGCAGTCTCTTGGGGCAGTGAGGTTGCTTTGGAAGCTATTCCAGGCTCTTTCCCACTTTCTGGGGTTTCCCCTCAGAAGTGCCAAGAGTTCCCTGCTAGCTCCCCTTTTGTGCCTCCAGACCCCAGTGTCTGGGATTTTTTCTTTCCCCCTTTCCTCTTCTGCACCGCCAATTTTTAAAAGACTGTTCCCCAAACTTCACTACCAACCCAGACATGGATTTCCTGTCCCCAAGATTCACCCAATCACTGTCAGTCCAGCACGTGAGCTGTGCTTCACCCTCAGCTGACAGTTTGAGCCAAAAATCTTTGGTTTCCTGCAGATACCTGAGCACTCTCTTGATGCCATTCCAGGCACTCACACCAGGCTTTGTAGCCTCCGTGCTGAGCAGATTCATAGCAAATGCTATATCTGGTCTGCTCCACTGGGAAAGATACAACAAACTCCCTAGAGCGGACTGAAAAACCTCAGGGTTTGAGAACTCAGAATGGTCCCCAAGCTGACTGTCTTTCACATAGCTCGTCTGCATGGGCGTTCTGACCCCTGCACACTCAGCCATTCTGAAGTTCTCAAGCAGCTGCTCAATCTTGCCTTTCTGACTGAACAAGAAACTGCCGTCCTGGGTTCCTTCAACCTGGATAGGTAAACCTTTACCGGACCTAGGTGCTTGAGCTTAAAGTGCTTTCCAAGCTCCTTGGCAAAACCTTGCACCTGTTTTTCTGTCTTTGCCACATGGATGATGTCATCCACGAACACCAAGACTAGCTCCTGTGTTTCTCCTGACCCCTTCAGGTACAGACAACGGTCTGCAAGACTCCTCTGGAACCCCATGCTCTGCAAAGCATTATTCAGACACAAATTCCAATTTCTGGCCGATTGCTTCAGACCATAAATGGACTTGTGAAATTTCCACACTGCATCTGGCTTATTGCCCTCAAACCCTGGAGGAGGTAGCATGTACAGATCCTCCTTGAGGTCTGAGTTTAAATAAGCAACATCCACATCAAAGTGATGCACCTGATGACCTCTTTGTGCAGCTACGGCTAAGAGCACGCATAGAGTTTCACTTCTGGAAGTAGGAGCATACACTTCAGTGTAATGCAGCCCCTTCCGCTGCGTGAAACCTCTGGCTACTAGTCTAGCCTTGTATTTTGGTTCTCCAGTCGCAGTGGGTTTAATTCTCTAAACCCAGTGACAACTCACAGCCTGCTTGCCTGCTGGCAGCGTCGTGGTGGAGAGCACACCTAAAGACCTCATTGAGCTCAATTCCTTCTCCATTGCCTCTTGCCATTTCCTGGCTTCTGCTTCAGGCAACTCCTGAACTTCCTCAAAACACACTGGCTCGCATTGAGCCATACCAACCCACACACTAGTCACCTCAAACCTTTCGGGTGGTTTGCCTTTCATAGTGCGTGCTGAACGTCTGAGCACTACTTCAGGTGCCCCCTCTGACCCACTGGGGCCAGCTAGTGTGTCCTTATCATCAGAAGACTCCCCCTCTGACTTACTGCGTCTTCTGGACTTCTGCACTGGACTGGTGGGAGATGAAGGTGCACTCCTTTGCTCTAAAGTTACTGCCCTTGGAGATGCCCTTTCCTGTTCCTACTCCTGGTCAGGGACCTGATCCTCAGCAGCAGGTTCAGTTTCTACCTCTCCCTCATCAGCAGAGTCAAGCAGACTCTCTGAGAGAATGTCAGGATTCCCATGGATGTGCGTCCACCCACTTTGCTCACAGAACTCAGCACTCCTGCTGACTAGAACCATTGACTGATTGCCCTCTGGGTAAGCAAATCTCCACCCCCAGTCATACACACAAAATATCATTTTTCCGGGACCTGGGGCCACCCTTCCTGCATTGGGCCTTCGGCACAAGAATCCAAGCCTCTCAACCAAACACACAGAAGAAATGCACCTTGGGCTTCTTACCGTGCAGTAGAAAATAGGGTGTGTCCCCTACAATAGAATTATAGGAACGATTCAGCGTGAAATTCGCCATTTTCCAAGCTTCCACCCAAAAGCGTGGTGGTAAGCCTGAATCAAACAGCAGTGCACCCACCACTTCCTGCAGCATTCGATTCCTTCTTTCTGCCACCCCGTTCTCCTGAGGAGACTGTGCAACTGTCAGCCTGTGACATATCACTTTTTGGTGAAAGAAACCCTGCAAGAGCAGACCCAGTGAACTCCCCACCGTGATCTGATTGGAAACTATAAACTCTCGGTGAGAATTGCAGCTCCACTGCAGTAACCTACTCTTTTACCACGTTGGTAGCTTCACTCTTGCCCTTAAGAGTTATTACCAAACCATTTCTGGAAAAATCATCTATCAGAGTCAGAGCATATTTAGCCCCACCCAGACTTGCAACTGGCACAGATGTCTGTATGGACCAACTCAAAAGGTTTTGTGGCTACCCTGTCAGACCTAGGATAACTGCACGTTTTTACCTTTGCCTTTTTGCAGGCTTTGCAATCCAGGAACTTGGCACATTACTTCATTTTGCATCCCTCTGTGCACCCTGGTAGCTTTCTCACATACCCCCAGTTACAGTGGGACATTCTTCTGTGCCACAGATGATGACACATATTGTGAGTGGGAACATTAGCACACTGTGCTTGTGCTGATTCATTGGTACCTTTACCTGCTTGAGGTGTTTCCAGAACAAAGAGCCTGTTCTGACATTCAACACTGACCAATTGCTTCCCACCCCTGGAAATAGAACACACATTATTTTCAAAGCAAACCTTAAACCCATCTCTAACAAAAGAATACACAGACAGCAAACAATATTGCATTCCTGACAACAAACGCTTCCAGTTCCGCCTGCAAAAAGGAACAAAAATATGGCCAACAGTTGTTAGCTGTCTCTGTGATCCAACTGCAAGTGTGACTGCTTTTCCTGCCGAAACAGCTCTGCAGTTCCACATTTGGCAGCAGATGACTGGCTCCACTGTCAATGATCCAACTCAGCACACTGACCTCACTGTTGCTGCTGTCCTTCACTGTTGCCATGGACGCAGCAAGATGATGCAAAGTGCTATCTCTGTCACTTCCTCTGGAACCTCTCCTTGCGTTCCCACGCTGAGCTCCCTTGCTTATCTGGTTGCCATGGGGAACGGCCTTGGAGGCATCCTGTTCCTTGGCTCCCTTTGGGCATTGTCGATGCAGGTGGTTTTCGGAGCCACAAACGAAACAACGACGAGTTGCAAAAGCTTTCACAGTGTCCTCTTTTGCTGCCCCCCCCCCTTCTTGGAAGCAGGACAGCCTGAGCCAGCTCGCCCCCCCCCCCCCCGATGCTGGCATTCCTCTTCATCACAGAGGTGCCCTGAGACAAACTGCAGCGTCAAATCCGCTGGGGGCATGGCTTCGAGGGTTAAACACAAATTGTCGTAGCTCTTGTCTAGTGAACTCAGAAGAATGTAAACTTTCAAATCCCCTGGAAAGTTCATGTTTAGCTGCCTCAGCCAGTTGAACACAGACACCATCTTTGTGACGTGTTCCCTGATACTGCCACCCAGCTGTAGTTTCAAATCAAAGAACAATCTGGTGACATGGATCTTGGCCCCTGCTGTGGTTCTGTGATGGACCCTCTCAAGAGCCTGCCAAATCGCCTGGGCATTCTCAAGACCTTCAAGGTGGGGCAATTGTGAGGCGTCCACGCTAAGCACTAGGTATTTCCTCAGAGCAGCAGCAGCAGCTGCTACTGCAGTCGCGGCAGCGCTGGCTGCCACCGGAACAGGAGGGGCCTGAGTGCAGTCCCATAGACCCTTGGCTGTAAGCCAGGCCTTAACTCTTCTGGACCACTCCTTCCAGTTCTGTCCATTGAGCCTCTCTCTTTTTTTTTAATATATAATTTTTATTAATTTCCACAAAAAGAATACATAACACATCACATTTCAACTTTAACAAATTTTTCACTTTTGGACTTCCTTCAGCCTCTCTGACAATCATCCAAATTTAATTTTTAAGTACACATTTCTTAAATTCACTATTGCCTTTCGGAAAATCGTTTGAAACCTATTTTTCTTTTTTGCAATATTTCTTTGACTTTTACAGAGCTTCTTTAAATGCCACTAACGTTATTTCTTTGTCACTTATACCTTCCCAATAGTCCACCCACTTTCTCCAGTCCTCGATAAACTTTTGATCTCGTAAATATCTGATCTTTCCTGTCAATTTGTCCAGTTCTGCATAGTCCATCAGCTTTATTCTCCACTCCTCTAATGTTGGTACTTGTTCTTGTTTCCAATTCTGGGCCAGTAGTATTCTCACCGCTGTTACTGCATATTGAAAAAGTTTACAATCCTTTCTATTTATTTCATTTTCTTTAATTCCTAAAAGAAAAGCCTCTGGTTTCTTAACAAATGTATATTTCAACATTTTCTTCAGTTCGTTATAAATCAATTCCTAGAAGCTCTTCACTTTTTTACATTCCCACCACATATGATAAAAAGTACCATCATTTTCTTTACATTTCCAACATTTCTTACATGTTTTATACATTTTTGCAAGTTTTACCGGTGTAATGTACCATCTATACATCATTTTCATGATATTCTCTTTTAACGCTGTACATGCAGTAAATTTCATATTTTCATTCCATAATTTAATCCAATCATCCATTTGTATATTATATCCAAAATCCCTGGCCCATTTTATCATAACCGATTTAACTTCCTCATCTTTTGTATGCCATTCCAGCAAAATTTTATACATTTTAGATAATATCTTAAATTCGTTGTTTATTATTTCTGTTTGAAATTTTGACTCTTTCTCTGCATATCCATATTCTTTGAAATCCTTCTTAAACATTTCATTTGTTTGTAAATAATGCAACCAATCATATACATGCTCTTTTACCTCTTCATAAGGTTTCATTTTCCACTTCCCCCCTTCCTTAACCATTAGCTCTCCATATGTAATCCAATTTTTCCTCATATTAGTTTTTTTAACACTCATAACCTCTAATGGAGACAACCAGTGTGGGGTTTTTGGCTCGAGTAGGTTTTTATACCTATCCCAAACTTCTTTCAGCGATCTTCGGAAAATGTGGTTCTCAAAGCCTAAATGACCTTTCTTCTTTCCAGACCATAAATATGCGTGCCACCCAAATCTATTATCAAATCCTTCTAAATCTAGCAACTCCGTATTGTCTAATTTTATCCATTCCTTTAACCAGCAGAGACATGATGCTTCATAGTATAATTTCAGGTCTGGCAGGGTGAAGCCTCCTCTTTCTTTCGCATCTATTAATAACTTAAATTGAATTCTTGGCTTCTTACCCTGCCAGACATACCTTGAAATTGTTCTTTGCCATTCCTTAAAAATAGCCGTCCCTCTGATTACTGGAATTGTTTGAAACAAAAATAATAATTTTGGCAGAATGCTCATCTTTATCGTTGAAATCCTTCCCCACATCGATAATTTCATTCGTCCCCACACTTCCAGATCTTTCTTTATTCCATTCCACACTGGTATATAATTATTCTGATACAAATCAATACTCTTTGGGGTTAACCAAATTCCAAGATATTTCACCTTCTTCACTACTTCTATTCCTATTTGCTGTTGCATTGTCTCTATCATTTCTTGATCCATATTCTTAGCAATTATTTTGGTCTTTCTCTTATTCAATTTAAAACCTGCCACTTGACCGAATCTCTCCACCTCTTCAAGAATATTTTTGGTGCTCTCTAAAGGTTCTTCCTCCATTAAAACCAGATCATCGGCAAAGGCTTTAACCTTGTACTCATTCCGGCCTAATTCTACCCCTTTTATTTCCTTATTTTCTCTTATAGTATTTAGAAAGACTTCTAGGACCATGATGAATAACAATGGCGAAAGTGGACACCCTTGTCGCGTACCTTTGGTTATCCCTATTTCTTCCGTAATCACATTGTTTACAATTAACTTGGCTCTTTGTTCAGTATATATTGCCTTTATTCCATTAAGGAAATCCTTCCCCACCTCCATAAATTCCAATTTTTTTAACATAAAATCCCATGATATATTATCAAAGGCCTTTTCCGCATCCACAAATATTAGCATTGCTTGTTTCTCATTCCTGGCAGTCAGATATTCCAAAATGTTGATTATATTCCTTACATTATCCCTCATCTGTCTGCCAGGTAGGAAACCTGCTTGATCTTTATGAATAACTTCTTGTAGTATTATTTTAATTCTCCTCGCTAAAATACTTGCAAAGATTTTATAGTCTGTATTTAACAATGAAATAGGCCTATAATTTTTGACTTGTGTCAAATCAGAGTCTTGTTTTGGAATAAAGGTGATGAACGCTTCCTTCCATGTTTCAGGGATTTCTTTCTCCTTAAGAATATTGTCCATAACTTCTTTCAAAGGTACTGACATGATGTGTTTCATTTCTTTGTAGTAACGTGCTGTAAATCCATCTGGCCCCGGAGCCTTCCCTCTTTTGAGTTCTTTTATAACTTCTTTTATTTCACTAATTTCTATTGGGGCATTCAGCCTTTCTTTTTTTTCTGTCGGGATCCTCTGCACCTTTTTTTCTTTCAAATATCTTTCTATCTTCCTCATGTTGTTCCTTTCTGTTCTTTTATATAGATGTCTGTAGAAATCCAAAAATCATTTTCTGATGCCTTTTGGGCTGTCTATCTCTTGTCCCTCCATGATGATTTTGTTAATAGTATTCTGTTCCTTCCTTTTTTTGATCTGCCATGCCAGCAATTTTCCTGACTTGTTAGCCAATTCAAAATTCCTTTGTCTCATTTTTTTTATATTCCATTCCACTTCTCTGTTAATTATCATCGCAAACTGAGCTTGTAGGGCCCTTATATTCTGTTTTGCTTTCACATTGTTCGGTTTCTTCACTAATTTCTGCTCGTTGTCCATTATTTGTCTTAGAATTTCTTTCTTCCCTTTTTCTCTATTTTTATTCTTAATTGCATTTTGCTGGATGAAGAATCCTCTCATAACCGCTTTGCTGGCATCCCATACTGTACTCATTTTTGTACCTTTATTAGAATTGTTTACGAAATAGTCTGTCAGATTCTTTTGTGCCTTCTCCACAATTTTTTGGTCATCTAGGAGGTAGTCATTCATTCTCCATCTGAACGTTCTTTCTTCGTATCCTTGTAGCTCAAGTTCTATTGGACTATGGTCTGAAATTGTTCTCGGTTGGATTTCTATTTGTCTAATTCTTGGGGTTAATTCATTTGAGACCCATGTTTGGTCTATTCTCGACATTGATTGGTTCGGGTCCGAATAGAATGTAAATTGTTTTTCCAGTGGGTGTGTCAGTCTCCAGATATCAATTAAATTGCAGTTTTTTACCATCGAAAAAAACGTCTTTGATAGTTTTCCTTCTTTACTAAGCCCAACCGCTCTTAGTCTATCCATTTCCATTGACACCACACCATTCATGTCCCCCATTATGATAATCTTTTGATCTACATAATCGAACAGTTTTTCCTCCAAATTCTTTAAAAAGTCTGTTTTATTTCCATTTGGTGCGTAGATCCCGACAATTATTATTTTTTCCCCTTGCCATTTGATCTGGACTGCAATAATTCTTCCTTCTTCATCTTTAAAAAGTTGTTGAGCTTCAATTTTGTTCTTTACATATATTACAACCCCTCTCTTCTTACTTTTGTCGGAAGATATAAATTCATTTCCTAATCTTTTGTTGATCAAAATTTTCCTGTGTCTTCTTGCCACATGTGTTTCTTGCAAACAGATTATATCCAAATTTTTCCTTTTTAAACATTGTTCAATTTTATTCCTTTTATTCCTGTCATTCATCCCATTAATATTCCAGTTCAAGATTTTTAATGCCATTGTAGCTCCAAATTAAATAAATATTTTTAAATATTTATTTCTCTTCTTCTTCTTCTTCTTCTTCTTCTTCTTCTTCTTCTTCTTCTTCTTCCTCTTCTTCTTCTTCTTCCGACTTTTCCCCATTCTCATCTCCAGCATCCTTTGGTTCTACTCCTCCGATGTCTACTCCTCCCACAGCTCCTCTTTCCTCCTCTTCTTCTGTTCTTAATTCCTTGTATTTCCTCAGGAACTTGCTTGTCTCCTCTGGGCTTGTCAATCTGTGTTTCTTGCTTTTGTAGAAAAAATAAATTCCTTCGGGAAACTCCCATCTGAATTCAATGTTGTTTCTCTTAAGAATTTGAACAAATGCTTTATAAGGGTCTCTTCGTTTCAGTAATCTTATTGGTATGTCTTTAAAGACAATAATGTAACTTCCGTCAATGTTCAATCTTTTTTCTCTGTTCTTCTGTAATATCAAATTCCTCATGTCTCTGTCTCTGAATGTTATTAAACAATCTCCAGGAAATTTTCGTGTTTTCACTGATTTTACTCTCATTCTGAATGCAATTTGAATTGTTTTTGCAACCTCATCTGGTTCCATTTCTAACCATTGCGCCAACTCTTTAATCAGTTTCTCCTTGATATTCTCCCCCTGTGTCTCCGGTATAGCTCTCAGCCTCAGATTGGTTTCCCTCTGTCTAAGTTCATTCATTGCAATCACGTCCAAGACCTACTCCTGAGTTTTGTTCATCTCTAACATACCTGTTTTCATTTTATCTTCCTCTCTTTTCATTTCCTTCATTTCATTTTTAGTTTTCTTCCACCCTTCCTCTAGCTTTTGTGTTCTTTTAGATACATCTTTAATTTGACCTTTAAGTTCGTTTACTGTTTCATCTATTTTTTTATCCATTTTGCCAATTCTGCTGTCCACCTGTTCTAATTTAGTCTCTAAATTTTTTTCACTTTGTTTAATCTCTGCAAACATTTTCAAAATTTCTGCTTTAAACTCTGACTCTTGCTTTGACCCTTTCCTGTCTGCTGGTGTGCCTTCACTTGTTTTCTTCATTTTTCAATTTGTCTATCTTACACACTCAGATATCTAATTATCACAGTCAACCATTTGATAATAACAAATCCCAATCATTAATGCCCTCCCCCAATCCAGAAGGGCAAAATCACCAATCAGCTAGAAGTGGGTAGAAATCTTTTAAAAAGTTAATTCAAAGTTGGATTCCACTAGGGGGTGACACCAGGGAGGAAATAAAACAAATTATGTATCTTCTTGCCACCAATTAGGCTAATCCTTAGTCGTCTTCTGCCACCAATTAGGCTACTCCGATTAACAGAGAATAGCAAAAACCAAATCCCAAAATGGTTCAGGACAGGAACATCAAAAATAAAAATAAAAATAATCCTTTTATAAAAGAGAAACAATTACAGTCTGTTATTATCCAATTGTCCCGAAGGCTTCCCACCAATTTCAGTCCAGAGATTTTGAAATAAAGACTAGGAGCAGAACCTCCACAAAAATTAGGTGAAAAGATGTCAGTCCTTTGCTTTGCATATAAATTCGTAGTCTATAAATCCGGCACCAAAAACAACCGCTGGTAAAACCAAAGCAGAGAAGAAAAACAAATTGTAATTCCCCTGTTTGACCACAGGGTTCTTAGTCTCAAATGTACGTTTATAGTCTCCAAACTTTTATAGCATTGTTATCTTGAGATTTTAAATTTCCCTTACTCCAAATAATAAAAATGTTGCAAACTGCCTGCTTGCCGACCTTCTCCAAAAGAAAAATAAAGAAAGTCCAGCCAGAAGTGCATTCAAATATCGCTTTCGATTCTTTTATTTGAATTGCATTCAAATATCGCTTTCGATTCTTTTAGTTCACCCGCAGAAACTTCCGCTAAAAATAGTAACAATGGAGTCCAGAGCTTCGTTGCGCAGATACTCCAAAAATAAAAATAAGTTAAGCACAGACTCCCCAACTCTATATTTGTATCTTCGAGGACTTTCCCAGTTCCGATTTTCTTCCCCCCCTTTTAACTTTGTTGCGAAACTGTTTTTTTAAAAAAAGTTTAGAAAAGTTCCGCAGGGAGAGGAGAGATCAAAGCCGCTAGCGGCAACTTACTTTCCGTTTCCAGCTCTGCTTACAGTTCTGCGTCAAAGCTGATTTCAGAGGACGGCTGACCTCCGTAGATTTTCACTTTTACTCCGAATCCTTCCTTAGCCAAATTAATCTTTTCAATTGATCAATTAGGGTCCGAATTTCTTTTATTTTGAGAATTGAGCGCTTTCCCTGCAAGCTCGGGGCTTCGCTTTCTGAAGGTAGCAATGGCTTCCCTTCAGCCCGCTTCCCTGCCCGCCGTTCTCTTCGCTCCAAAAGGAGTTACCTGACGGCTGGACGATCAGCGTTTCGGCATCCGCGGGAACCAGAACTCCTGGACATCCACCAGCGAGTATTTTCAGGGGCTACTGCGCCCTGTAGCACCCCCTTTTCCCTTCGAAAAGCTCGGGATTCTCCTAGCGGAAAAATCCCCGCTTGCGCTGGGTTCGGGCTCTCAAAGGGGACGGTGTAGAACTCCTGGACCTCCGCCATCTTCCTCCCCTGGGGCTTAGCTTAATCACGCTCAGTAGCTTCTGCACCCGGCACCTGGAAGATGAGTCTTCGCCAGTGAGCTCCACTGTCTTAAGCCTCAGGCAGGTCCTGCAGCTGTTTTCTGCTGCTTCACACACAGGCTGAATCCATTACCTGTGCATGGCTGGACTCCATAACCTGTGAAATAAACTGGACATCTGGCATGCTTCCATTGTCCCTCTGGACTTCTCCCAGCTGCTAGCAGAGTATCGCGTCAAGCGGTGTGTGCCCTGTGTGGGTGCAGAAATAACAGTCCATACACAGCTTCTTCCTAAATCTAAGAAGCTTTATTTACAGCAGAGAAATAAATCATTCTGGGAGAACGAGATTATTATTATTGTATTTAGCAGGGTTCAGTCCAGGCCCTCTGCTGGCTCTGAGGTTCCTTTCCTGTTCTGAAGTTAACCTCTGTTCCTGCAATGCTCCTGCCAAAATATCTAGTTGGCTTTTGAGCTGCCACATGTAGAAGAAGAAGAGTTTGGATTTGATATCCCGCTTTATCACTACCCGAAGGAGTCTCAAAGTGGCTAACATTCTCCTTTCCCTTCCTCCCCCACAACAAACACTCTGTGAGGTGAGTGGGGCTGAGAGACTTCAAAGAAGTGTGACTAGCCCAAGGTCACCCAGCAGCTGCATGTGGAGGAGCAGAGACGCAAACCCGGTTCACCAGATTACGAGTCTACCGCTCTTAACCACTACACCACTGGCTCTCTTAGCTTCTTAATTCTATTATGGGGTCTGTGGGCTCTGCTGCCCCTCCTGCTGCTCCCCCGGCTGCATTTCCCACGGTACTTGCCCATCCATCACGGTCTTTGATGTCCTCTGGCATGGAAGTAAGATGAGACTCGACAATCTGTAATGGCTTGGCTCTCCCACAGAAGCGAGACACCGGTCATAATTATCTCAGGTTTATTGCTCAAACACATAAATCACCCCGGAGCTCCTTCACTCCATGTCTGACTCCAAGTTCGCAGTTGCCGAGTCTAAACTCTGCCCCTTCCTCTTCTCTGCCAAAGTCCCACTTCGGTGGGTGTGATTTATAATAATAATAATTTAAAATTTAATGATAATAATAAAAATTTATTATTTACCAGCCACCAACAGAATATTAAAAAAGATAAAACATAATATACTACAAACTTTCCTAAGCCTGTAATAATGATAATAATAATTTTAAAATGAAGAATAATAATAACGCTGGTCAACAACAAATTTGTTGTCTGCGTTTTTTCAGATGATTTAGGATGAATCTGATGCGCTGAATCCAAAAATCACATTGGTTTTGCTCAATCAGGTCAAGTTTTTGAGCTATGGCCACATGTCATTTTTTTACGTTTTTGTTCACATGTACGCTTGTGTGGAGCATTTTAGAAGAAGTTGGTGGGGGTAAAATGCCATGTCAAATAATTGTTTTGATTGGAAATGATTATTTTAATGACAAGAAGTATTCAGGTCCGATAGTTCTGGGTGATTATGTCGAAAAGGGATCAGTTTGAAGTCATAAAACCTTGAAATCTTCCATAAATTGGTGCGGCAAAGCATAAAGTTATTTTGGTATTAAACCTGGTGACCAGGATAAAGCTTGGGCACCACACATGGTGTGCAAGGCATGCACCAAGACTCTACGTGGGTGGACCAATGGCAAGAGGAGTCTGAACTTTGGAATTCCCATGGTTTGGAGGGAACCGACAAACCATGTCACTGACTGCTACTTCTGCGCTGTTGATGTGACTGGGATCAACAGAAAGAACCGGAGCAGCCTCAAGTATCCTGATCTTCAATCAGCACGTCGTCCTGTAGCTCATTGTGATGAAATTCCAGTGCCTATCTTCGGAGAACTTCCTGACTTTAGTGACGAAGATGCCTCCAGTGTTGAAGGACATGAAGAAGAAGAAGTGGTTCTTGAAGATGATGCTCCACATCCATTTTCCCCAAAGGAGTTGAATGATCTAGTTCGCGACCTCAGCTTGTCAAAGGACTCTGCTGAACTGTTGGCATCCAGATTGAAGGAAAAAAACCTCCTCTCTGACAGTGCTCGCATCAGCTTCTTCCGCAACAGGCATCAAGGTACCTCCGTTTTTTCTTGGAAGAGAAGGACTTGGTGTACTGTGCAGATATTGCGCAGCTTCTGCTCAAGCTTGGAGTGCCACAGTACGAACCCAAAGATTGGAGACTGTTCATTGACAGCAGCAAGCGATCACTGAAATGTGTTCTGCTACACAACGGCAACCAGTTTGCCTCTATACCCCTGGCTCACTCGACTACACTGAAGGAGAACTATGAAGTGGTGAAGTATGTGCTGGAGAAAATTGGTTATGATCAGCATAAGTGGTTTATTTGTGTTGACCTGAAGATGTGAACTTTTTGTTGGGACAACAGTCTGGCTTCACCAAGTACCCATGTTTTCTGTGCATGTGGGATAGTAGGGACTGTGCTCAGCATTACACGAAGAAGGACTGGCCTGTGCGGGAGGAACTGGTGCCTTGCAAAGAAAGGAACATCATCAACGACCCTCTGGTGGACAGAGACAGAATACTCTTCCCACCGCTGCACATCAAGCTCGGCTTAATCAAGCAGTTCACCAAGGCTCTGGACACGGATGGTGACTGCTTCATTTACTTGTGCCAGGCTTTTCCAGGATTGACCATGGAGAAGTTGAAAGCTGGCATCTTTGACGGTCCTCAGATCCGTCAGCTCATCAGAGATCTAGAGTTTGGAAACTCAATGAACGAAGTGGAACTGGAAGCGTGGAAGGCATTTGTTCTGGTAGTGAAGAACTTTCTGGGCAACAATAAGGCCAGAAACTACGCAGAACTTGTCAACAACATGCTGACTGCTTTCAAAAACCTGGGCTTCAACATGAGCGTCAAGATGCACTACGTATTTTCACATATGGACCGGTTTCCTGAGAACCTGGGTTCAATGAGTGACGAGCAGGGGGAGATATTCCATCAGGACATGAAAGAGATGGAGACCAGGTATCAGGGTTGCTGGGACGCAGTCATGATGGCTGACTACTGTTGGACTCTGAAGAGAGACCTCCCTGCCGCTGAGCATTCCAGGAGTTCCAAGAAACGGAAGTTCAAGCCCTGAAGTTTGAAAAATGGTGAAGCAACATGCAATTTACATGTACTTACCTTTATCAATGCCCACCATTCAGTTTACAGTAATCGATGTTTCTATCAGGTAATCAATATATGTTGTTGGGAAAACATTTTTTTTCTCTTAAAAACATATTTAGGATGATATGTGTTGACAAAAATCAGCTGATAATGCCACAAAAATGTAATCAATTTTGTCACAAGATCTGATTTTTTTCAAATCAACATAGCACAAAAACCTGACCTGATGGAGAGAAACGGATGCCATTTCCTGATTCAGCAGTGCAAAAATACCCTAAATCAATTGTAGAAATCTAGACAACATTCAAAAAGTAAAAAATTGTTGCCCAGTGTAATTTATTGTTATTTCCAAACCACTGTGGGCAGCTCCCAACAAAATATTAAAAATGTGACAAAACATAATGTAATGGTTCTAGGGGGTTGCTCGTGCGTAAGTCGTCGCCACACCTGGCTGAGTCACCTGGGTGAACCCTTTCTGTCCGGACAGCCACCCATCTGTGGCTGTCTCAATCGCTGGCAGAATCCGTCAGTGGGCGTTTCTTGAACTTCTTCCAGCAAAGAAGTTCTTTGACGCCCAGTCGCCTCCTACTCTCCCTGCGCGGAAGTCTTCTGCGCAGGGAGGGTGTGGGCAGCGGAGGACCCGTGCTCTCCTCACTGGTCTCCGGTGAGGAGTCCAGGAGCCTTCTCTCTGATTCCCCCATCTGCCCCCCTTCTCCACTGGTGCTACGCTGATTTCCTTCCCCACCAGATGGGCTGCCTCTCTCCCTACTGGGACCCTCTCCGGCATCCCTCTGGAGCCTTCCCTCCGCCTCTGGCTCCGATGGCAGTTCCCTGACATCCACCTCCCCCTCCATCACCGGCCCGATTTTCCAACTCTATCTCGTCCCTTTCCTCGGCCGACGATGCGGGGAAGCCCCTGAAGGAGCTGTCACTATCCTCTGAGGATTCAAACTACACTTCCCACCCGCTCCGGTCTCTACCCGCTGGGTGGCCCTCCCAGTTGGATTCTTCTCCCTCGGACACCTCCCCTCCCTCCCCTTCGGAGGCAGGAAAGCCCACAAAGTCCTCTTTGTCGTCTGTGGTTCCAAATTCTTCCTCCCAGAATCTCGCTAGTGGTTTTGGTTTATCCGGGAACAAGCTGTGGAATTCTCCCACCAGATAGTCGTCATTAATCGACTCAGCGGGAACCTACGTGTTTTCTGACCTGGGTTCTCCCTCCCAAGCTACCAAGTACTCCACCTGGCGACCTCGCCACCTTGAATCGAGTATTTCCGTGGCTTGGTTGCGGTGTTCCCTCTCCTTTATCTGCGGGTGGGTGGTGACTCCTCCCTCCCGCACCGGAAATTCCCTTTTTTTTGGGGGGGGGGGAATTATATTTATTCAGGTTTTAAAACATTACCAAAAAAAACCCCAGAAAACACAATACAAAAAAAACCCAAGACATTTCCAAGAAGAAATGCAAAAAATAAAAAAGCAAAAAAACAAAGACAGATAAAAAGGAAAAAAATAATAATTAGAAAATACATACAATCAAAACAGAAAAAAACAAGTTAAACCTTTACATAATTTTCTTTCTATGACTTATTTCCTTGACCTCCTCAGACCTCCCCTCTTTGTTTTCTAGTTCAAATAGATATTTCAGCAAATCCTTCATCTTTATTTTTATCCTAATAATTTATCTTAATATACTGTAATTTTCATTCTCTCTTTCACCAATTAGCCATCCACTTTTACTTTATTTAATCTTATTTCTCATTAAAACTGATATATTTAAACCTATTCTCTTAAGACATTTCCCCTAGGGTCATAAAAATTCCATTCCACGATTTCTCCATCTCTCATTAAAAGCAATTTAAAAAAATAATAATAATCTCAATATATACACTTTAAATTCCCAATTTTCTTTCACCATCTCCCCTTCCCGGTCTCGGCCCCTGCCAACAGTTCCATCGGCTTACAACAGTCCATCAACCTGGAGATCTCAAATCCGAAGCTCTTAAGTCTTTTTCATGTCCCATCTGCCGATCTTCTTGATAATCTTTAATATTAAGAAACAGTTCTCGGGGGAGCTCCAACCCAACGATGGTCATATTCCTTCTTATCAAGTCTGCCAGATTTCCATAATTAAAGATAGGGCCCATAAAGTATTCCCGATCTTGTTTCACACTTCTTCCGAGTCCAAAGGCCCCAGAAACTTCGGTCCCCTCCTGGCTCAAATTCATATCCCAAAAGTCATTTGATCCCCACATAGGGTGATCTCTCCACTTTTCATTTTCCAAATCAAGCCAGGCTCCCATCTCCAAAAACTGGCTTCTCCTAATTACAGTCATGTAAGGCCTCAACTTGTAATCCTCCAATTGTCTCTGTAGGGTTAAAGCTCCCCCTTGCATCACTTTAACAACAACTTTCTCCTTCTCTGGTTCTTCAATTTGTTCAATTGAGAAAGATTCTTGTGCCGGATTCTTGTCGACTTCTTTACTGATGCATACTTTTGTTCCCAAAATATCAACGCTGGTAACCATGGCATCTATCTGTTCATGCAGCTTTCCCAACAGATAAAATGTCCTATTCAATTCAAGCGTAACTTTTTTGAAATGTCCAAGGTCAAAGCTAATTTCTCAGAGTTTTTATCTTTAGGCTAATTTCCCAGCTGCATTCTTATGACCATGTCCCAAAACTCCCTCTAGAGGAAAGCAGTCTATCAATCCTTCTAGCACAGTCCCAAAAGTCTCAAAAGTAAATTAATAACAATTCTAGTTACCTTTCCTTCTTTTTAGACGCAGAAATGGACAATGGAAACAAAGTCTTTCTTTGTATCTTAACAGCTAGCTGTCAAATGTGACAGCTGTCAAATTTGACAGCTGTCAAACCTTTCTATTCACCGTCGATGGGCTCCTCGCGGACCTCTCCCGGGTTTGGAGACGTGACGCTTCAGTTCCTAAATTTTACCTTCTCCAGCAGGCTTCCCCTGCTTCCAAAGGGAGTGTAAGTAATAGTTTCAATCAGTGAAGTTTTAATCCTTTACGTAGAACTTTCCAAGACCTTAGTGAATAAACTCTTTGCTTCAGTCTATTTACAAAAGGGGGAGGTGGACTTCCTGTTTAGACCTTCCCCCGTTCCTTGCCAAATTAAATTGTTTTAAAAACCTACTTTCCCGTTCTACTCACGGGTTGTTGTTTGAAATCCAATTGTCCACAAGAAAAAGTCAGCGCTCTCCGGCAACGGCTGTGCAGCTTCACTCCATAAAAATAGCAGTCGATTCAAAACACCGTGCCGCTCACCCCACGTCGTTTCGAAGCCCCAAAAAAGGGCTTCCTCTGCCTGGGATTTTTGAAGGGTCTCCGCCTTCACCGTGGTGGCAAGACCCGATTTTCGCGGAGCGGGTTCCTCTAAGTCAGAGGAGCTCTGCCATTGCCGATGGCGCTAACCCGGAAGTCTCCCGCCCCAGAAATTCCCGCCCCTCCCTGTACGGTGAAAGTAGGGACCTGTGGAACACCGGATGTATCTTCATGCTGTCAGGCAACTTGAGCTTGAATGCCACGGGGTTCACCTGCTGTGTTACCTCAAAAGGTCCTACCCGTCTCGGCTGCAACTTTTTGCACCCCCCCCCTTTAGGGGTAACCCTTGGGTTGACAACCACACCCAGTCTCCCACCCGTATGGCCTCCCCCTCCCGACGGTGCTTGTCCGCCTGCCTCTTGTAAACTTCCTTGGCCCGTTCCAAGTTCATCTTGAGTTGCTGGTGCAAGGCTTCCATTTCTTCTACAAACTGCTCTGCTGCGGGTACACTCCATTCTTCCTCCCCCTCCCTGGGAAGGCTCTGGGGTGACACCCATAATTGGCCATGAACGGGCTCATTCCCGTGGACACATGTTCAGCGTTATTGTACGCAAATTCAGCCAACACGAGTTTTTCTACCCAACCATTCTGTCTCTCGCTGACGTAGCAGCATAGATATTGCTGGAGTATACCGTTCGCTCTCTCTGCTTGTCTGTTGGTTTCTGGGTGCCTCGCCGTCGAGAAGCCCACCTCTACTTGTAGCAAGGTCATGAGCTTCCTCCAGAACCGGGAAGTAAATTGTTTCCCGCGATCCGAGATGACCCTCGAGGGAGCTCCATGCAGTCTGAAAATGTGATCCACAAACAACCTGGCCGTCTCCTCTGCTGTCACTGCATGTGAGCAAGCTATGAAATGGCACATTTTTGTCAGTAGATCGACTACTACCATGACTGGTGTCTTCCCCCTCGACTTGGGCAAATCTGTCATAAAATCAATGGACACCACCTCCCAGGGTCTTCCCGGTGTAGGTAAGGGTTCCAGTAACCCTGCGGGGGCAGCCCTCTCCCCCTTTGCCCTCTGGCATCGGTCGCACCCCCGTACATATTCCCGTACATCTTCCCTCACCTTTGGCCACCAGAACTGCCTGGTGACGAGCAGCATGGTTTTGTACTGCCCAAAGTGTCCAGCTGTTGGGTTGTCGTGGAGTTGTTTGAGTACCTTCCCCCTCAAGTTCTCCCCTGGTACATACAGTGCCCCCTTATAGTACAGTAGCCCTTATTTTTCCTCAAACCCTCCATGGTCTTCCCTTCCATCCTGGAGTTCCCTGATTTTTGCTTGAGCGAACGCGTCGTCTCTGGTAAGCCCAGCCAGTTCTCGTTTCCCAACCAACGCTCCCCCACACACCCATCTGTCCTCGGGAAACACGTGTCGGGTCTCCGGCGGTCCCTCTCCTTCCATGTACTCCGGCTTCCTGGAGAGAGCATCCGCTCTTACGTTTTCCTCTCCCGGCACGTATCGTATCTCGAAGGAAAACTTGGAGAACTCCTGAGCCCATTGAATCTGTCTCTGGTTGAGTACTCGCGCGTTCCGCCAGTATTCCAAGTTCTTGTGGTCAGTACAGACCTGGATCTTGTGCCGCGCCCCTATCAACAGATGTCTCCATTGCCAAAAAGCCGCATAGATTGCCAGCAGTTCGCGGTCATACACTGTATAGTTTTGCTCCGACTTGCTCAGCTTCCTTGAGAAAAAGGCACATGGCCTCCAGCTCTGCTTGGCCCCTGGCTGCAAAAGGACCACCCCGACGGCTCGGTCGGATGCGTCCGTCTCCAGTCTCATGGGCTTCTCCAGATCAACGGGCAGGAGCTGCTCCTCCGAAGCAAACACCTTCTTCAGTCTTTCAAAGGATTGCTGGGCACTTTCTGTCCACGCGAACTTCTTTTTGCTACTGAGACAATCTGTGATGGGCGCGGTCAAGTGAGCGAAGTTCTTTATGAACTTCCTGTAGAAGTTGCTGAACCCTAAGAACCTCTGCACATCCTTCCGGGTTTTGGGGGCCTTCCATTCCAGCACCGCCTTCACCTTGCTTGGGTCCATAGCTAGGCCCTTGTCTGACAACTTGTATCCCAGAAACTCAACCTCTCTGGCGTGAAATTGGCATTTTTCCAGCTTGACCCACAACTGGTGCTTCTGCAGTCTCTGTAGTACTTCCCTGACGTCCCTGACGTGTTGCTCCTCATTGTCCGAATAGATCAAGATGTCATCCAAAAAGGCTACACAATTCTTGTACAGCAGGGGCTCCAACACGTGGTGCATGAATCCTTGAAAGCAGGCGGAGCCCGATTGTAATCCAAATGGCATGACTAAGTACTCAAAAGCCCCTAGGGGAGTGAACATGGTAGTTTTCCATTCGTCCCCCTCCCTTATCCTAATCAAATTGTAGGCTGCCCTGAGATCCAGCTTGGTAAAAATTTTCCCCTGTCTCACCCGTGTTAAGATGTCGTCAATCCTGGGCATTGGGAAGGTCACGGGTTCTGAGACCAGGTTGAGCCCCCTATAATCCACTACAAGCCTGGGCTGATTAGTGTCTTTTTTGTCCACAAAGAACACCGGACTGCCCCTCACCGCCTTTGATTCCCTTATGAACCCCCTCTTCAGGTTCTTGTCAATAAATTGCCGCAACTCCTGCATCTCCCGGTCAGACATGGCGTACAGCTTACCCACCGGCAGCTGAGCCCCCGGGAGTAAGTTGATTTGGCAGTCAAAGGGCCTATGGGGGGGTAGTTTATCTGCCTCCTTCTTGCTGAAGACTTCCTTCAGGTCAGCATATTGTGGTGGCACCTTCCCTTTTTGTTCCACGGCCATCCCAGCCACCCTGGCCACCGTCATTCTTGGGTTCTCCCCCCCCCCCACAGTGTTCCAAGCAATAAGCTGACCCAAAGGTAACTGACCGCTG
Source organism: Podarcis erhardii (assembly GCF_964252035.2). Classification (NCBI taxonomy): domain Eukaryota; kingdom Metazoa; phylum Chordata; class Lepidosauria; order Squamata; family Lacertidae; genus Podarcis; species Podarcis erhardii. The sequence continues at coordinate 24,754,456 of NC_138506.1, forward strand.
ATACCATGACACTACTGGATCATGCCGTGCTAGCCAGCTCATTCCCAGTATTATTAGGGGTCCTGCCAGTGTGGCCGCCACATGAAAGGCGATGGTCTCCGTGTGCCTGGAAACCCTCATTCGCATTGGCGGGGTCTGGTGTGTCACTCCCCCCCCCCCGAAGTTCCCTGCCATCAATGGTGGTGACTTGCAAGGGAGTTTGAAACCTCGCGCGCGCCATCAATTTCCATTGGCTCCGCCGCTTGGGAAGGCTGTCTCGGTATCTCAGGAATGCGGTAGTCATGGCAACGTTCCCCTCTCCCTTCGCGCTTCTCCTGAGCCCGCGCTTCCTGGCGTACGCCAATAGCAAGCACAGCTTTGGTCAGTTCATCCATAGACCGGGGGCGGGGTGGACAACTCGTCCTTTACTGTTGGGGACAGCCCCTCCTCAAACAACATTTGAATCGGTTCAGAGTCTAGATCCCACCCAAGCCGGTGGATTAACATGGCAAATTGTGACCAGTAGTCTCTGACTGACTGGTTGCTGTAATGGTTCTAAGGGGGTTGCTCATGCGTAAGTCGTCGCCACACCTGGCTGAGTCACCTGGGTGAACCCTTTCTGTCCGGACAGCCACCCATCTCCACTGGTGCTACGCTGATTTCCTTCCCCACCAGATGGGCTGTCTCTCTCCCTACTGGGACCCTTTCTGGCATCCCTCTGGAGCCTTCCCTCCGCCTCTGGCTCCGATGGCAGTTCCCTGACACATAATTACAAACTTCCCTAAGCCTTTTATAATAACAATAATAATAATAATAATAATTTAAAAAATGATGATACTAATAATTTATTATTATTTCCCACCCACTGTGGGCAGCTCCCAACAGAATATTAAAAATGCTACAACTCCCAGACAGTCGCAGGGTGCAAGGGCAAGCGTTGGTGGATTCGGGGGCTTCGCTAGACAAAGTTATTTACATAGTAAAAGTACTCATCAGCACAATCCTTCCCAATCCTTCCCATCCTTCTGAGGAGATTTCACCCCTCCCATACCCAAGAATCTCCTGAGAATCTCCTGAGGTCTCTGCTGACTCTACAGAGAGGAGGAGCAATGTACTGCTCTCTACTTAATTAGTCAAGTGAGTGAGTCAGTCTCTGTGTGTGAGAGAGAGTCAGTCAGTGTGTCGGAGAGAGAGTGCAAGAGATCGTGTTTATAGATAAGATTGCTGCTAAGAGCAGCTGCAGGCACTCAGAGTATAGCATTGATTTATGCTCAGAATATTTAGCTCTGTATATAGTTTTGTATTATAGCTGTAGTTATAGAATAAAAGGAAGATATTCTACAGAGCTGCTCTCCGAGTGGTTTATACTCTGCAAGACTCTGCAAAACGCTGCTGCGCAACGACTGCATTATTGAGACAGTGAATCCGGTGCTCTCAGCTCCAAGCTGTGAGTCCACAGCACTATGACCTGTTCCTGTGGGAAAGGAGGTCTCTGGCAGTGCTACCCAGCTCGCCTAGCCCAGTCGGGGCTGTAGTGCATGAGTCCAGTTGGTACACTGGCTCAAGGGCGATGCTGACATCGGTTATGGGCCCAGTCGTCTGACCAGTCGTTGTTCCAGTCATCCCAGTCGTCCCAGTCGCCAGAGGTGTCTGTTGCTGATCGCTGGACGGCGGAACGGAGGCTGCATGCTGGACTGATTTGTGGTGCCTAGAAGCAGAGCTGTGTTGGAGCAGAGTGCTCAAGCTGCCGCTGTTGCTGTTGCTGCTGCTTGAGGTATGTTGCTGACTGCCAAAGAAAGAAGATAGCATCCCTGCTTGCCTGTTAATTGCGCTCTGAGTGGGAGAGAGAGTGGCTGAAGAAGTCCAAGGCTTTATCTGTGTTTGCACGAGGGAACTGTCTTGCTCTAAGTAATAGCAGACATGGCCTGTGCACATTCTGGCCAGATGGCTATGTCCTTTCCTCTCCTCACGCCTGAAAACTATGCAGTTTGGCAAGTTAAGATGAAAGCACATTTGCAGAGGGAAAAGCTATTTCACACGATAGAAGATGACCCTCCAGATAAAGATGATGATGATTGGGCTGAGTGGCATGCTGCAGATATGAGAGCCCGAGGGACAATTGTTTTGAGTGTTTCAGACCACTTGCTGGTGAACTTAGAGGGTCAAGAGACTGCACAAGCTGTTTGGCATAAGTTGAGAGATATGCATCTGAGACAAAATGCTGGTTCCAGTGTGATTTTCTTCAAGAAGCTGTGCAGGTTACAGTTGGAGAAAGGTGGTGATTTGCCTAGCCATCTATCTCAGTTAAAGCGTCTCAGACAGGACCTTGTTCAGCGAGACCTGGCTATTTCAGAGGCTGTGTTTGCAATGCTGCTGATAAATAGCCTAGATGATTCTTACGATGGAGTAGCTGCCCAGATTTCTACAATGCCTGCTGACCGGCTAACAGAAGATTATGTGTCTAGCGTGCTCTTGAATGAGTGGGATCGCAGACAGGCTGTTAGAGAAAGCCGGGACTGTGCTGTTAAAAATGTGCTTGAAAATGTGCCTGAGTCTTCAGCAGGGGAAGGTGAAAGTGAAACTGCTGCTGTTAAAGCACTAAAGTTGAAGCGGTGCTTTTCATGTGGAGCACAAGGCCATTTGAGTTTCCAGTGCTGCAAGAAATCTTCAAAGAAAAAGGGAAACTTCAGAGGCTTCAAAGAAAAAGGGAAACTTCAAAGAAAGAGGGAAATCTTCAAAGAAAGAGGGAAATTGAAGTTTCCCTTCAAAGAGGGAAATCTTCAAAGAAAGAGGGAAATCTTCAAAGAAAAAGGGAAACTTCAAAGAAAAAGGGAAACTTCAGAGGGGAGGAGGACGAAACCCCCAAGCACCTGCTACTTCAAAGGTTTTGATCTCTCGCTGCTGCAATCAACGTGGGCGGAGTTTCTTCATGATCGACTCTGGCTGTACCAACCACGTAGCCAAAGATAAGGATCTCTTTGTTCAGCTTGAGAAGCAAGAGAAAGAAATTCATCAAGCAGATGGGACAGTTCTCACGAGTGAGGCTAAAGGAACTGTGTTCTTAAAGAGCCTGAATGCAACAATTAAGAATGTCCTGTATGCGCCTGATATTCAGGACAATTTGTTGAGTGTTTCCCAGCTTGATCATCAGGGTTTTAAGGTGGTGTTTGCTAAATCTCGCTGTGAAATTCGTAGAGATGGCAAGCTCATTCTATATGCAAAATGTGTAAATGGTCTGTATCAATTGCCTTTTGTTTCAGGTACAGGTACTGCAGAAGCAACTGAGAAAGAGTGTTGCAATTTGTCTGTTGATAAGAATGAAAAGTTGCATGACCAATGTATTCATTATTACCACCGTGTTTATGGTCATTTGAATTTCCAGGCTGTGGCAAAAATGCCTGATATGGTTCAGGGTATGAAGCTGAAAGAATGTCCCTACCACATGAAATGTGTTTCTTGTGCTGAGAGTAAGGCAAGGCAAGCTCCCAAAGGTACAGAGTCTGGGAGAGAGGCCAAGAAACCATATGAAGTCATTCATGCAGACTTAGTGGGGCCTCTAGCGCTCTCTAGAGGCAATTCAAGGTTTTTCATGGTTTTGATAGACTCCTACTCTAAATATGCATGGGTCTATTTGCTGCAGAAAAAGTCTGAAGCCTTTACTAAGTTTCGTCAGTTTTGTAAATGGCTCAGGAATGTACATAATGAGAATGTATGTTATCTTTTCACTGACAGGGGTGGAGAGTTTTGTTCAGAAGAGTTTGAGGCTTTTCTTTCTGAACAGGGCATTGAGCATAGGACTGCCACGCCCAGATCGCCCTGGCAGAATGGTTTATGTGAGAGAATAAACCAGACCCTGCAGCAAGGAATCAGAACACTATTACATGATTCGGGGCTGCCCAATCCTTTTTGGGCCGAAGCTCTTTCGTTTTTCTGTCACGTGTATAACAGGAGGTACCAGTCCGCAGTAGATTGCACCCCGTATGAGATGCTTCACGGAAGGAAGCCATGTGTGAAGCACTCTAAAATTTTTGGGTCGGAGGTTTGGGTGCACACCTCGCAGGGTGACAAACTGAGTAAGCGTGGAGAACATGGTGTTTTCCTAGGATATGAGAAAGGGTCTTATCGTGTCCTGATCACAGACACAAAAACCATAAGGCTGACCAGGAGCATTGACGACAATCCACAATGGGACAGAGTTGGCGTTTTTCAGTGCCATCCCATTTGTGATGATGGTGCAAAAGGGGCAAAGAAAGTTAAGAGGGAGGCAAGTTCTGATGTGATTGATAATTCTGATGCCAATGTAGATCCAGATGATGGCACAGATTATCAGAGCCCAAAAGCCTCAGGTGAGTCTGACGCTGATTCAGACTTAGCAGCTTCATATACTTTAGCTCCCCATTCTCCTGAAGAGGAGGAAGCACCAGAACAAGAGGATCAAAAGGTTTTGCGCAGATCTGAGAGAACAACCAAGGGGGTACCACCGAAAAGGTTTTCTGAAGAGTTTGCTAAGGCTGCGGTCACATGCAACTCTGGTGGGGTTTTTAAACCTAGCATGAAGTGTGCTGAGAGTAGTAGCACAAAACGCTGCATTTATTTCCTTACCTGATATTTGAAGGAGCAAGCATGTGTTTAAAGTGGTTTGTTCAAATCTGACTAATTAGAAATGTCAATTTGTATCTGAGAGGAAGAAATGTGTATGAAGATTTTTCTAGAAGCTGCTTATTCATTTGTGTGTTCACAATGTGTATTTTGTGAGTTACAGGTTGAGGTTTATGTTTTAACTCTTTCCTAATGGACACAGAGTGGTTGCAGTAACTGTATAATGGTATTGATAAAAGTGTCTTAGATAAGGGGGGAGAGAGATACCTGCAAATATGTTACCAAGGTTGTAAGCAGAGAACAACTTTTGGAGTGTGTGTGCAAATTGCAATTATGTTAAAGATTCTTGAATGGTCGGATGAAATGGGGGAGGATGAGGAGATTTCACCCCTCCCATACCCAAGAATCTCCTGAGAATCTCCTGAGGTCTCTGCTGACTCTACAGAGAGGAGGAGCAATGTACTGCTCTCTACTTAATTAGTCAAGTGAGTGAGTCAGTCTCTCTGTGAGAGAGAGAGTCAGTCAGTGTGTCGGAGAGAGAGTGAGTGCAAGAGATCGTGTTTAGTGATAAGATTGCTGCTAAGAGCAGCTGCAGGCACTCAGAGTATAGCATTGATTTATGCTCAGAATATTTAGCTCTGTATATAGTTTTGTATTATAGCTGTAGTTATAGAATAAAAGGAAGATATTCTACAGAGCTGCTCTCCGAGTGGTTTATACTCTGCAAGACTCTGCAAAACGCTGCTGCGCAACGACTGCATTATTGAGACAGTGAATCCGGTGCTCTCAGCTCCAAGCTGTGAGTCCACAGCACTATGACCTGTTCCTGTGGGAAAGGAGGTCTCTGGCAGTGCTACCCAGCTCGCCTAGCCCAGTCGGGGCTGTAGTGCATGAGTCCAGTTGGTACACTGGCTCAAGGGCGATGCTGACACCTTCTCATTATACTGTTTGATATAACATTTTTTTTTACGCAGGTTTACATTGTATAATATCATTTCTTTCTGCTTTGTATACATCCCTTTGATCTTTTTCTTTACAAATATCACTCAGTTTCTGCTAATATGGAGTTATTTGTACAATAAAGTTTTACATAATTCTTAAATATTATCCATTCTCTAGTTGTTTTTTGTTTCGATATTCCTCTAACTGATACCGTTAGTTTTGCTAATTGTAGATATTCTAACATGAATATCTGCCAATCTGTAATCTCTGGGAGCGTTTCATTCTTCCAGTTCCCTGCTATAAGGGTTCTAGTTGCTGTTATACCATACATAAACAATGTTCTTATATCTTTTTTGATTTCTGGTGGTAATATACCAAGTAGGAAAATCTCTTGGGGGGGGGCGTTTAAAGGTGCTTTTAAATAGTTTCTTAAACTCGTTATAAATATCACTCCAGTGTTTGCCAATGGCTACACATGTCCACCACATATGATAGTATGACCCCTCCTCTTTTTTGCATTTCCAACAGGTTGATGTTTTCCCTTTATACATTTTAGCAAGCTTTTTGGGAGTAAGATGCCATCTATATACCATTTTCATGGTATTTCCCCTGAGACTATAGCATGATGTGAATTTAATGTCTGTTGTCCATACTCTCTCCCATTGCTCCATAAGTATATTATGCCCAAAGTCCTGCGCCCATTTAACCATAGCTGTTTTAACTTAGAAATAATAACAACACCACTAACTGAAATAATGAACATTTTTAATCATGGTAAAATACCGGAGTCTTGGAAGGAAGCATACATAACCCTTATACCTAAACAGGGAGGAGATCCAGAGTTAATGTCCAACTACAGGCCAATATCACTTTTAAATTGTGACTATAAAATCTTTGCCAATATTATGGCAAATAGACTTAAAGAGGCTATTATAGATGTCATTCATCATAACCAAGCTGGATTCCTCCCAGGCAGACAGATTTCAGAGAATACTAGAAACATCATAGATATTTTAGAATATTTAGAAGCCAAGAGTGACAGCTTTATAATTACTGGATGCCGAAAAGGCGTTTGATAACGTCTCCTGGCGCTATATGAAAAAACAGTTGGAAATAATGGAAACTGGGATACAGTTTAGGAAGGGAATAGAAGCAATATATGAGCAACAAACAGCCAGACTCCAACCCTATAGACAACATCTTAATTACAAGTGGGACTAGACAGGGATGTCCCCTGTCACCTTTGTTATTCATATTAGCACTAGAACCACCCCTTCATGATATTAGAAAAGACGAGAATATAAAGGGGATAAGGCACGGGGAGAAAACCTATAAAGTTAGAGCATTTGCTGATGACTTGATTATAACAACACAAGAACCGAAGCAAAGCCTACCAGCAGCCATAAACTCAACCAGAAGATATGGAAGAATGATGGGGCTGAAAATAAATTATCAAATTATCAAAAAACTAAACTACTGACCAAAAATTTAATCAAGGAAGAGAAAAAGGAAATCCAAGAAAAAACAGGTTTAGAAATTAAAAATAAAGTAAAATATTTAGGGATTTGGATTTCAAACAGAAATATAAACCTATATAAGATAATTATATTAAAACTTGGAAAGAAATTTTTAAAAATATGGAATAAACTCCATCTTAACTGTTACGGCTATCGGGTGGTTGCTCGAGAGTGATCAGGCAAGGTCCCTCACTGGTCTTTTCAAAAGCTTTATTATTGGTGCAAAAACCTTTACAATGCAGAACGCCTCAATTTCATGTCTTGCTCACTCACTAGCAGAATCTGAGAGTGGGCGGTCCTTAAACTTCCCCCAGCAGAGTAGTCTCTTGACCCCCAGCCGACGCCTCCCCTCTCTGCGCGAAAGCCTACTGCGCAACAAATCATAGAATCATAGAATCATAGAGGTGGAAGAGACCACAAGGGCCATCGAGTCCAACCCCCTGCCAAGCAGGAAACACCATCAGAGCACTCCTGACATATGGTTGTCAAGCCTCTGCTTAAAGACCTCCAAAGAAGGAGACTCCACCACACTCCTTGGCAGCAAATTCCACTGTTGAACAGCTCTTACTGTCAAGAAGTTCTTCTTAATGTTTAGGTGGAATCTTCTTTCTTGTAGTTTGGATCCATTGCTCCGTGTCCACTTCTCTGGAGCAGCAGAAAACTGTTGGGATACTGCCAGGGAGATAAAGCCCATCATGGCCCCCACGTCGCCTCCGGACGATCCATCGATCTCCCGTAGATACAGTATCAGCAATTAGCGACACAAGCTCCAGAAAATAGCTTGCCACATTCCAGAGCTGATGCACGCTCTATCAGCAGAATTCGTACAGCGAAAGATGCACGCAGGAGAGCATTATTTAGAAGTTTATTCAGCGTTGGTCAGAACAAAGGAAAAAACATGACTGCCTGCTTGCGTGTTCAGGCACAGACAGAGAAACGAAAACATAGACACAACAGAAACATCCTGTGAACAGGAAATACGCAGACACTGTGACTCACAAAGCCTGCTCCCTTTTAAGGTGGAACGGAAATATCCTAACATCCTCCCCCTTTCCGTGTAACCTGTAGTACCTGTGGTTCAACCCAATTGCAACCTCTGTACGTAAACCTTACATTGTTCTCTGTTAACAACCTTAGACAACAGATCACCAGGGATTACACTTCCTGCCATATAGGACATCTGAACGAGTCCTTTCTGAATACACTCTCTTGCACGATGTAGCTTAATCTGCAAGTACTTGGTTCTTTGCTTGCAACTCTCTGAGTTCAGCAAAGCCAAACAGGATCTATTGTCTTGATACACTTGTATAGGACATTTCACAGAAACTCCGATGTCCTTAAACAGTTGCTTCAACCATTCACAATCCATGAGTGAAAATGACAGAGCATTGAGTTCTGCTTCACAGGAACTTAGGCTAACTGTCGTCTGCTTCTTGCACAACCAGTCAAACAGACAGTGGTTGTACATGTAGCATACTCCAGAAGTGCTTGTACCATCCGTGGTGTCACTTCCAAAACTAGCATCTGCAAAGATTTCAAGACCTCCAGTCTTCTGACTGGTGAACCTCAGCCTGTAGTGCAAAGTCCCTTTCAAATAGCGGGCTATGCGCTTCAGAGCTTTCCAATCCTGAACAGTAGGATTGTTAGCATGTCTGCTAAGCAGGTTAGTGCTTACAGCTATGTCAGGTCTTGAGCATCTAGCAATAAAATTCAACTTGCCTAGAACGCATCTGTACAGCGTAGTGTCAGAAAACGCTTCAGCAGTACTATCTACCTGGTAACCTGTCACCATCGGTGTGTCTGCTGGGTTTGCATCAACCAAATTCAACCTGGTTAATACATCAGCAATTTTCTGTGTTTGGTGTACCAGAAAATTACCTGCTTGGTCCCTCTCCACCTGCAGAGAAAGATATTTGGATACCTCACCAAGATCCTTCATGTCAAAGTGCTCCTTCAGCTGAGCTAGGGTGCTTTGGTAGAAAGCCTGATTCTTCCAAAACATCAGAAGATCATCAACAAAACATAAACAATACAGTTTGTTTTGCCCCTCCTCCTTGACAAACACACATGGATCAGCTTTGCCCTGGTGAAAACCTAGAGAAAGCAATGTCTCAGTGAGTTTTGTGTTCCAACACCTGGCACTCTGCTTGAGACCATATAAGGATTTCCAAAGTTTACAGACCATTCCCTTCTGTATCTGCATTCCATCAGGTGGAAGCATAAACAGCTCCTCCCCCAAAACCCCGTACAAAAAAGCTGTATTAATGTCGTGATGGGAAACATGCAGTTTCTCCTCTGCAGCGATTTTGAACATCAGCCGAATGCTCTCATACTTGACGGTGGGTGAGTAGGTCTCGTGGTAATCCTGTCCTGGTACCTGTGAAAAACCTCTGGCAACCAATCTGGCTTTGTGTCTGACAAGCTTGCCATTCTGGTCTGTCTTGTCCTTGAAGACCCATTTGCTGCCAACCAGTCTCATTCCTGGGACTACCGGTACCAGCTCCCAAGTTTGGTTCCTATTCAAGGAATCAACTTCAGCCTTCATGGCATTAAGCCAAGGCTCAGCATCTTTAGAGGTTAACTCCTGAACCTCTTTGAAGCTTGAAGGTTCCCACACCTTCTCTGAGCTACTAAGAACAGCAGTTGCTGTCTTAGCAAACTCATCAGCAAATCTCTTCGGAGGTCTGCCTTTGGTCGCCCTTTCAGACCTGCGAACTAGACGCAAGTCTTCTGGACTCATCTCCTCCTTCTTAGGAGAAAAGTGACCAACGGTGAACAGTGGTTCTTCCAGTTCATTGTCAGACGCATCAGATGGTCTGACTGAGGCCTTTGCGCTCTTGTAGTCTGCTGTGTCATCACTGTCGCTGACACCAGCAGCAGCGCCATCCACTGAACTGGAATCCAAACTCTGATCATCATCATCCTCAGCTTCCTCAACATTATCTGCTTTTTTTCACATCATCTTCATCTTCCTCTGGGTAACTCTGGAAAATTCCCACATTTCCCCCCCACTTAGGATTGTACTCAACACTCTTTGTGAACTTAATGGACTTAGAATCAGTCATCCATACCCTGTATGCACCTTTTTCGTACCCCATGAACAAACCATGTGCCCCACGCTTCCTAAGCTTGTTGCTCTGTGGGGTGTGTACCCACATGTCAGAACCAAAGATTCTCATGTGCTTGACGTAAGGTTTCTTACCAAACATCTTCTCATAGGGAGTACAACCAATAGGTGATGACAGTCTGCGATTAAAGGTATAAACAAACGTTGACAGAGCCTCCCCCCAAAACTTCTCAGGGAGATTGGCATCATGCAACAAGGTTTTCAGGCCTTGAAGCAAAGTCTGATTTGCTCGCTCCGCAAGTCCATTCATCCATGGCGATCTAGCCGTTGACAAGTCATGCTGGATTCCCTTCTCAGTCAGGAAAGCTTCAAACTGCTGAGAAGTGAATTCCCCGCCTCTATCAGTAAAGAGACGGCCGATACGTTTACTGTGAACATTCTCCAACCAAGCACAGAATGCCTTGAACCTAGGAAACGCTTGCGATTTCTGCTCGAGCATAAACACATGAATGTACCTGGAAAAAGAATAAATTAGAACCATGAAGTACCTTGCTCCACCCAAAGAGGGCGCAAGTGGACCAACCAGGTCTGCGTGGACTAGCTGGTAGGGTTTGGAAGCCTGCCTGCTAGACTCCTTGCCTTTTGGAGCAACCTTCACCTTGTTCTCTGCACAAGATACACATTTCATGTGAAACTTACAGGGTTTGATGTTCAAACCCTCAACCAACCCAGGCATCTTGGCCAGCGCCTGCCAAGACATGTGACAAAATCTTCGATGTGCTTCATGAATGCATCCTACATGAAGAACTTTGTTAGTTTGTGCAACACAACAAGAATCAACATTAGACACAACAGCACCATTGTCATCATAAGTTATACAGAACAAACCATCTATAAACTTTGCATGCAAAATGTCCTCTTTGCCTTTCCTGATGACACAGACGCTCCTCTTGAAGGAAATCTGAAAGCCACGCTCAGTCAGCTGTGGGACATTGAGCAAATTGTCTGAAGCACCTGGAACATAAAGTACATCTTTGATGGTAGTGTGCAGACTTGCCAGTTTCACAGTCCCTTTTCCTGCAATTCGCAGCGTCTTTCCATCAGCCTGGTGGATCTCTCCGTCTTGAGGTGTGAAGGAGATAAACAGATGCTTATCTTTTGCTAGATGGCGGGTGCATCCAGAATCTACAATAAATCTGGCCTTGGCCTTTGGAGCAGCTTTTACAGCAAGCAAAACCTTGTTTTCCACCGGCGTGGGCTTTTGCTGCTTGCCCCCCTGCTCCTGGCCATCAAACTTGCCTTTAGCCTTTGGTGAAGCTGTGCCAGCAAACAAAGCCTTGTTTTTCCCTGGCGTAGGCTTTCCACCCCCCTTCTGCTTCGGGCCATCTGCAGGCATCTGTCTCTGTTTATCTCTGGCCTTCCGGTATCTGTGAGGATGACCTTGGCTCCCATGGGAAAGAGAGCTCTCAGCTGCCGACTACTTGGCTCCCCCTGGAGACTGGAATGTTGCCTGGGATGACATCACAGTCAGCTCCCCCTGCAGCTTGCAACCAGTGCCCTCGGCATCCCTGCAAACACTCTCATTCTGGGAAACAGCCAGGACCTCCGATGCAGTCAAACTCTGGGCTGGGATGACCGGCAGATGAGCTACTTTCAAAGCATTCCAAATCTGACGTGCAGTCGTGTTGCCAGCTAGCGTAGCAATATCCTCCAGAGAGACGGATAAGACGATTAGGTCTATGGCCCTTGAATCTTGGGCCTTCCATCTATCTGTCAGAGGAACTGGAGGGGCTTCACACACAGTATGCCACACTCCAAACTGATGAAGCAAGCTCTCACAGCAACTTGCCCAAGTCTCATAATTGTGCCGATTTAACTTTGGGCACTCAGCAGCTTCAGAGGCTTGGAAAAACTCCATTCCAGCTCTTTACTTGAGCCGTGGTTTTTTTCACTTCAGAGACTCCTTATCTTGGCTCCCATTAATCACAAAGCCTGCTTGGCTCGGCTCCCAGGCCAATTAGGCCAGCCGGACATCAAAGTCTCTTGCCGCGGCAAACGAAAAGCCTTTGCTTTCGCTTTTCCCACACATACCTCAGCAGTCTGTTGCAGTCTTACTCTCCTGTAAGTGCCGTGAATCTGGGGCCGAAACCTGTTGTTGGGATACTGCCAGGGAGATAAAGCCCATCATGGCCACCACGTCGCCTCCGGACGATCCATCGATCTCCCATAGATACAGTATCAGCAATTAGCGACACAAGCTCCAGAAAATAGCTTGCCACATTCCAGAGCTGATGCACGCTCTATCAGCAGAATTCGTACAGCGAAAGATGCACGCAGGAGAGCATTATTTAGAAGTTTATTCAGCGTTGGTCAGAACAAAGGAAAAAACATGACTGCCTGCTTGCGTGTTCAGGCACAGACAGAGAAACGAAAACATAGACACAACAGAAACATCCTGTGAACAGGAAATACGCACACTCTGTGACTCACAAAGCCTGCTCCCTTTTAAGGTGGAACGGAAATATCCTAACAGCTTCGGGCCCAGATTCATGGCACTTACAGGAGAGTAAGACTGCGACAGACTGCTGAGGTATGTGTGGGAAAAGCAAAAGCAAAGGCTTTTCTGTTTGCCGCGGCAAGAGACTCTGATGTCCGGCTGGCCTAATTGGCCTGGGATCCGGGCCAGGCAGACTTCGTGATTAATGGGAGCCAAGATAAGGAGTCTCTGAAGTGAAAAAGACTCACGGCTCAAGTAAAGAGCTGGAATGGAGTTTTTCCAAGCCTCTGAAGCTGCTGAGTGCCCAAAGTTAAATCGGCACAATTATGAGACTTGGGCAAGTTGCTGTGAGAGCTTGCTTCGTCCGTTTGGAGTGTGGCATACTGTGTGTGAAGCCGCCATAACCTGTTGTTGGAACACTGCCAGGGAGATAAAGCCCATCATGGCCCCCACGTCGCCTCCGGACGATCCATCGATCTCCCGTAGATACAGTATCAGCAATTAGCGACACAAGCTCCAGAAAATAGCTTGCCACATTCCAGAGCTGATGCACGCTCTATCAGCAGAATTCGCACAGCGAAAGATGCATGCAGGAGAGCATTATTTAGAAGTTTATTCAGCGTTGGTCAGAACAAAGGAAAAAACATGACTGCCTGTTTGCATGTTCAGGCACAGAGAGAGAAACAAAAGCAATAGAAAACATAAACTTCCTGTGAACAGGTTTCGGGCCCAGATTCACGGCACTTACAGGAGAGTAAGATTGCGAAGGACTGCGTTGAGGTATGTGGGAAAAGCGAAAGCAAATAAGGCTTTTCTGTTTGCCGCGGCAAGAGACTCTGATGTCCGGCTGGCTAATTGGCCTGGGAGCCGTGCCAGAGGCATCTTGATTAATGAGCTGCCGAGATAAAAAGTCTTTGAAGGCATAAAGGCTTACGGCTCAAGTGAATAGCTGAGATGGATAATAATAATAATTATTTATTATTTGTACCCCGCCCATCTGGCTGGGTTTCCCCAGCCACTCTGGGCGGCTTCCATAAAAACCAAAAATACACTAAAATATCACAGATTAAAAACTTCCCTGAACAGGGCTGCCTTAAGATGTCTTCTGAATGTCAGGTAGTTATTTATCGCTTTGACATCTGATGGGAGGGCATTCCACAGGGCAGGCGCCACTACCGAGAAGGCCCTCTGCCTGGTTCCCTGTAGCTTTGCTTCTCGCAATGAGGGAACCGCCAGAAGGCCCTCGGCGCTGGACCTCAGCGTCCGGGCAGAACGGTGGGGTTGGAGACGCTCCTTCAGGTATACTGGGCCGAAGCCGTTTAGGGCTTTAAAGGTCAACACCAGCACTTTGAATTGTGCTCGGAAACGTACTGAGAGCCAATGTAGGTCTTTCAAGACCGGTGTTATGTGGTCTCGGCGGCCGCCCCCAGTCACCAGTCTGGCTGCTGCGTTCTGGATTAGTTGTAGTTTCCGAGTCACCTTCAAAGGTAGCCCCACGTAGAGCGCATTGCAGTAGTCCAAGCGGGAGATAACCAGAGCATGCACCACTCTGGCGAGACAGTCCGCGGGCAAGTAGGGTCCTTTTTTCCATAGTTGGGGGTGGGTGGGATGGATATTTGGTTGGGGATTAATTTTAGTATAATTGTTCTGTTCATTTTTGTTGTTGTTGTTGTTGTTTTATTGGTTCTGTATAGTATGTGTTTTGTTTTTAAGGGGCGGGATCAGGGCTGCCTGGGAGTGGGGCCCCAGCCAACACGATGGCTGGGACAAGTTCCACAGGGGGGGAAGCACTGGGACATCCGATCTCGGTGATCATGGGCAGGAGGCGGAGTTACGCTAAGACCAGACCATGTCATTACCGAGGAGGCAGGTTTAGTCGTTGTTTGAAGACTATCCCTGCCTCCGGGTCTGGCCTTGACCGGATGGATACTGGAATCAACAGGGGAAACCTACATGACCTGAAGGTGTTGCTGTGTAATGCCAGGTCAATGTTGAATAAAACCACTGCCATCCATGACCTGATTGTGGATGCAGGATTTGACCTGGCATGTGTGACAGAGACCTGGTTGGAGGAAGCAGATGGGCCTGTCCTTGCCGCTGCTTGCCCACCAGGTTTCTCTTACGCACAGAAACCCAGGTCATGTGGGCGGGGAGGGGGGGTTGCAGTGATTTTTAGGAAGTCACCAGCTTGCACCAGGCGTCCTACTGGGAAGATCCAGTTTTCTGAGTGCATGTTCTGGAAGTTGGGCAATAGGGGCAGTACAGGATTCCTTTTGGTGTACCGACCTCCCCGCTGCACCAAGGATTCCCTGTCTGAGCTGCTTCAGGTCGTGGCGGATTTTCTCCTGGAGACACCTAGTTTGGTTGTCCTAGGGGATTTTAACATCCATGCCGACACGACCTTACAAGGGGCTGCTCGGGACTTCGTGGAAAGCATGGCCTCCATGGGGCTGTCCCTGAATAAGTTTGGCCCAACTCATAGTCATGGACATGCCTTAGACCTGGTGTTCACCTCTAGTGACGTGGGTGATCTGACACTAAGTAAAAGTGAAACAAAAGAAGTGCCATGGTCAGATCACTTCCTGGTGCAACTGGACTTCTCCGCGACCCTTCCCCTCTGCAGGGAGGTGAGACCAATTCGGATGGTCCGCCCCCGCCACTTAATGGATCCAAATGGTTTCCAGAGAGTGGTAGGGGATGCTTTATCCCATGTTGATGGCCTTTCAGCTGATTCCCTGGTGGCCCGCTGGAATGCGGAGTTAACCAGGGCTATCGACTGTCTGGCTCCGAAGCGCCCTCTCCGATTGCATGGAGCCCGGACAACTCCGCCAATGCCAGGTGGTCGACCCAGTCATCCTGCTGGTAGCTGCAGTAACACCGGAGGTACTGCTCCAGCACCGCGTTCGCCCGTTCCGTCTGGCCATCGGTCTGTGGGTGGTAGGCTGACGAGAGGCAGACCTCTGTCCCGAGGGTCTGGTGTAATGCTCGCCAGAACCGGGATGTGAACTGAACGCCCCGGTCGGACACCACGCGCTCTGGTAGGCCATGCAGGCGGAAGACATGCTGAAGGTACAGCTGAGCGGTTTCCTTGGCTGTGGGTACAGATGGGCAGGGGGTGCAGTGCACCATCTTGGTGAAATGGTCGGAGAACACTAGAAGGCAGGTACAGCCACGAGACGGGGGTAAGTCCACTACAAAGTCCAACGAAACCGTGTGCCAAGGGCGCGGTGGAACTGGCAATGGCTGAAGTAGGCCGGGGGGTCGCCCGGTAGGACCCTTGGCGCGCCGGCAGACATCACAACCAGCAACGTAGCGAGCCACGTCGGCCTTCAGGCGGGGCCACCAAAACTCACGACTGACCAGATGGGTGGTCCGATACCGTCCAAAGTGCCCCGCTGCTGGGGCATCATGGGCCATCCGGAGAACCTCCAGCCGCAGTGGCCCTGGCGGGATGTACAGACGGCCGTGGTGTAGCAGAAGACCCTGATGCAGGACCAGCCCCGGATACTGTGGGCTGGACCCTTCAGCCAGCTCCCGGAGTCGTTCCTGGGCCCAAGCGTCGACCCGCTGCTGTTCCCGCACCCGAGCCTGCAGTGGTTCCGCCTCCTGGGTGGCCAGGAACGCAGCTGGAGGTAGGATCGTGGTGGGTTCTGCTTGCTGTACCGTGTCTGCGTTGTCTTCAGGTTTCCGGGACAGGGCATCTGCCTTCTGGTTCTGAGAGCTAGGGATATAGCGGATCCGGAACTGGAACCGGGAAAAGAACAACGCCCACCGGATCTGTCTTTGGTTCAGCTTGCGGGTGGTCTGGAGGTACTCCAGATTCCGGTGGTCGGTTCTCACCTCCACCGGATGTCGTGCCCCCTCAAGATGGTGGCGCCAGACCTCAAAGGCCACCTTGATGGCCAGTAGTTCCCGCTCCCACACAGTATAGTTACGCTCCGCTGGTAGGAGCTGGCGGGAATAGAAGGCACAGGGCAAGAGTGGCGCTTCAGGTCCATTCTGTTGAGACAAGACGGCACCGAGAGCCGTACTGGAGGCGTCGGTCTCCACCACAAAGGGTCGAGAGGGGTCAGGATGTTGTAAGATCGGCGCCCTCTGGAAACAGGCCTTCAACCCCTGGAACGCCTCCTCTGCCTCCTCGTCCCAGGAAAACGGCGTCTTTGGGCGCAGTAGCCGGGTCAACGGGGTGGTGCGCTGAGCATAATCTGCGATGAAGGTCCGGTAGTAGTTGGCGAACCCCAGGAAACGCTGTAGGTCCTTGCGGTTCCGGGGTGCCGCCCATTCTCGAACCGCTGCCACCTTCCCAGGGTCCATCTGCACCCCATCTGGAGAGAGCCGGTGACCAAGGAAGTCCACAGTCCGCTGATGGAACTCGCACTTGCTGAGCTTTGCGTACAAACGGTGCTCACGCAAGCGCTGCAGCACGGTCCGGACATGTCCCTCATGGCGAGCCGGGTCACGGGAGTAAACCAGTATGTCATCCAAGTACACCACCACGTACTTGTCTAACAAATCCTGGAACACGTGGTTGATGTAGCGTTGGAACACAGCAGGCGCGTTGCATAAACCAAAAGGCATAACCAAGTATTCGAACTGCCCGTACCGGGTCCCAAACGCTGTCTTCCACTCATCCCCGGCTCGGATCCGAATCAAGTTGTAGGCCCCCCGGAGGTCCAGCTTGGTGAACACCTGTGCCCCTTGCACCCGCTCCAGCAACTCCGAGATAAGGGGCAAGGGGTACCGGTCTGGGATGGTGATTTTGTTCAGGGCTCGGTAATCATGGCAAGGACGGAGTTCCCCACATTTCTTCTTAACAAAGAGCACTGGTGCCGCAGTAGGCGAGGTGGAAGGCCTAATGAACCCACGCTCCAGGTTCTTGCGCAAGAAGTCCTGCAAAGCCTCGCGCTCTGGCTCTGTTAGAGAGTATAAGCGACTCACCGGTAGGGGCGCTCCGGGCTGGAGGTCTATGCCGCAGTCAAAAGACCGATGCGGCGGCAGCTGGTCTGCCCCCCGTTCCTCGAACACGTCTTGGTAGTCCCGGTACACGGCTGGGAGCGTGGGTGCTGCCTCCTCCGTGGGTGCGGCCGCTAGCATCTGCGACTGAGCATGGGAACATGGATCTGGGAAGTGTACGGTCCGTTTGACCCAGTCAATCTGAACGTTGTGAGCCTCTAGCCAGTCCATTCCGAGCACCAGGGGGAACCAGGGCATGGAGGCAATGTCCAAGGTTCGCACCTCCCGGTGCTGCTGGAGACACAGGACCAAGGGCTGGGTCTCCCGAGTGACGGCACCCGAACGCAGGAGCCGTCCGTCAATTGCCTCCACCTGTACCGGTTCTGGCTTGTTCTGAAGTGGCACCTGATGATGAGCGGCAAAGGCAGCGTCCATATAGGAGCGGGTTGCCCCCGAATCTACCAAAGCGTGGGTAAGAATCCAGGGCCCACCTGGAGGGTAGAGACGCACCGGTACCATGAGATGTCGCAATTCTACTGGTGAGGGCCCTTCTTGCATGGTTTGGGACCCCACGTTGCTAGGGCCTTCGGCTACCGAGGTTGGCGGTTTCCCTGCGACTGGTAGCTTCTCGGGACAGGAACGGGCGTAATGTCCACCCCCACCGCAGTAAAGGCACAGGTTCCCCTCCCGACGCCGCGACTTCTCCGAGGGGGAGAGCCGAGGTCGCGCAGCCCCGAGCGGCGTTGGCTCGACTGGCAACTCGGCTGTGGGCGTGGACCTGCTGGGAAGGACTGGCGCCAGGAGTCGGGAGTGCTGGTGGTCCCGGGTCTGGCGACGGTCCTCCAACCGATCGTCTATCTGCAGGCTCCGCTGAATGAGGGTATCCAGTGTGGTGGGACGATCCATCATGGCCAACTGGTCCAGTATCTCGTCCGACAGTCCCTCAAGATACTGGTCCCGTAGTGCAGAGTCATTCCAAGACAAGTCTTGTGCCAACAGCCGAAATTCTGTGGCGTAGGCGGCGGCTGTGGACTTGTCCTGTCTCAACCGACGAATCGCCCGATTGGCTTGGCTCTCCTTCAGTGGGTTACCAAACGCAGTCTCTAAGTGGTTACAAAACCCCACATAGTCCGTTAGCAAAGGAGAGTCTTGCCGGAGCAGTGGCAAAGCCCACTTGGCCGCCTGGTCCTTTAACAAACTGATTAAAAAATGCACCTTGGTGCGGTCGTCAGGGAAGTTCCGGGCTCGCCCCTGAATGTACAACTTGGCCTGGGCGAGGAACATGGGAAAACTGGCCTGGGTCCCATCAAATTTCTCTGGCAAGGCCACTGGGTACTTGCCTGGAGCTAGGGCGTCGGCCCCAGGATCTGGAAAGGCTTCCAACCGCTGCTGAAGCGCCGCAACCACATCGCTTAGCTGCTGAACGGTGTGGGTCAAGGCCTGGTTTTCCTGGGCCAATGCCACCAGCGCAGCCGCCTGGTCAGCCATGGCCTCTGGCTCTTCCCGAACGCACCCCAACGAAGGGGGAGTGCGGGTGTGGCGGGAGCAAACTGTGCTGGTCCCGGGGGAAGGTACCGTGGGTGTAAGCAGAGTCCACACGAAGAGGGGCGAGGTCCAAGACGGGGAGCCGGGCGGGGAACAGGTACGCTGGAACAGGAGGCCGAGCTGGGAACTGGAACACCGGATAGTCAGGAACAGGAGGCCAAGCAGGGATCAGGAACACAGGAAGGTCCAAAGCCAACAACGACGTTGCTCCCGCAACCTGGGGCCAGGCTGACTGGGCTTTTATCCTCTTCTAAGGCCGGGGGCGGTCCCGGCCCCCAGGAGCCCCGCCTCCTCTGGCCTTAAGGCGAGCACTCCTCCTGGGGGCAACCAGTTCCCTTCGCCTCTCTGCCCTAAGCCTCTGCAGATCAGGAGAGGCCGAAGGGTTACTGGGCCCTGGAGGAGGCTCACCTGTGGCCACTGAGTCGTCAAGCCCCTCTGGGGCCAGAAGGGCTTCACCTGGGGCCAGCTCCTGATGCTCTGTCACAGGTGCAGGCTCTTCAGCATCTAGGCCTTGCCCCAGTTCAGCCGGCCCTGGAGGCGGGGACTCCTGTGCAGGCTGGGATTCCTCTGGTTCATCCTCTGAATCGGAATCCCAGGCCATCACATTCGCTGTGCGAATTCTGCTGATAGAGCGTGCATCAGCTCTGGAATGTGGCAAGCTATTTTCTGGAGCTTGTGTCGCTAATTGCTGATACTGTATCTACGGGAGATCGATGGATCGTCCGGAGGCGACGTGGGGGCCATGATGGGCTTTATCTCCCTGGCAGTGTTCCAACAACAGGTTATGGCGGCTTCACACACAGTATGCCACACTCCAAACGGACGAAGCAAGCTCTCACAGCAACTTGCCCAAGTCTCATAATTGTGCCGATTTAACTTTGGGCACTCAGCAGCTTCAGAGGCTTGGAAAAACTCCATTCCAGCTCTTTACTTGAGCCGTGAGTCTTTTTCACTTCAGAGACTCCTTATCTTGGCTCCCATTAATCACGAAGTCTGCCTGGCCCGGATCCCAGGCCAATTAGGCCAGCCGGACATCAGAGTCTCTTGCCGCGGCAAACAGAAAAGCCTTTGCTTTTGCTTTTCCCACACATACCTCAGCAGTCTGTCGCAGTCTTACTCTCCTGTAAGTGCCATGAATCTGGGCCCGAAGCTGTTAGGATATTTCCGTTCCACCTTAAAAGGGAGCAGGCTTTGTGAGTCACAGAGTGTGCGTATTTCCTGTTCACAGGATGTTTCTGTTGTGTCTATGTTTTCGTTTCTCTGTCTGTGCCTGAACACGCAAGCAGGCAGTCATGTTTTTTCCTTTGTTCTGACCAACGCTGAATAAACTTCTAAATAATGCTCTCCTGCGTGCATCTTTCGCTGTACGAATTCTGCTGATAGAGCGTGCATCAGCTCTGGAATGTGGCAAGCTATTTTCTGGAGCTTGTGTCGCTAATTGCTGATACTGTATCTATGGGAGATCGATGGATCGTCCGGAGGCGACGTGGTGGCCATGATGGGCTTTATCTCCCTGGCAGTATCCCAACAACAGGTTTCGGCCCCAGATTCACGGCACTTACAGGAGAGTAAGACTGCGACAGACTGCTGAGGTATGTGTGGGAAAAGCGAAAGCAAAGGCTTTTCGTTTGCCGCGGCAAGAGACTTTGATGTCCGGCTGGCCTAATTGGCCTGGGAGCCGAGCCAGGCAGGCTTTGTGATTAATGGGAGCCAAGATAAGGAGTCTCTGAAGTGAAAAAAACCACGGCTCAAGTAAAGAGCTGGAATGGAGTTTTTCCAAGCCTCTGAAGCTGCTGAGTGCCCAAAGTTAAATCGGCACAATTATGAGACTTGGGCAAGTTGCTGTGAGAGCTTGCTTCGTCCGTTTGGAGTGTGGCATACTGTGTGTGAAGCCCCTCCAGTTCCTCTGACAGATAGATGGAAGGCCCAAGATTCAAGGGCCATAGACCTAATCGTCTTATCCGTCTCTCTGGAGGATATTGCTACGCTAGCTGGCAACACGACTGCACGTCAGATTTGGAATGCTTTGAAAGTAGCTCATCTGCCGGTCATCCCAGCCCAGAGTTTGACTGCATCGGAGGTCCTGGCTGTTTCCCAGAATGAGAGTGTTTGCAGGGATGCCGAGGGCACCGGTTGCAAGCTGCAGGGGGAGCTGACTGTGATGTCATCCCAGGCAGCATTCCAGCCTCCAGGGGGAGCCAAGGAGTCGGCAGCTGAGAGCTCTGTTTCTCATGGGAGCCAAGGTCATCCTCACAGATACCGGAAGGCCAGAGGTAAACAGAGACAGATGCCTGCAGATGGCCCGAAGCAGAAGGGGGGTGAAAAGCCCACGCCAGTGGAAAACAAGGCTTTGTTTGCTGGCACAGCTTCACCAAAGGCTAAAGGCAAGTTTGATGGCCAGGAGCAGGGGGGCAAGCAGCAAAAGCCCACGCCGGTGGAAAACAAGGTTTTGCTTGCTGTAAAAGCTGCTCCAAAGGCCAAGGCCAGATTTATTGTAGATTCTGGATGCACCCGCCATCTAGCAAAAGATAAGCATCTGTTTATCTCCTTCACACCTCAAGACGGAGAGATCCACCAGGCTGATGGAAAGACGCTGCGAATTGCAGGAAAAGGGACTGTGAAACTGGCAAGTCTGCACACTACCATCAAAGATGTACTTTATGTTCCAGGTGCTTCAGACAATTTGCTCAGTGTCCCACAGCTGACTGAGCGTGGCTTTCAGATTTCCTTCAAGAGGAGCGTCTGTGTCATCAGGAAAGGCAAAGAGGACATTTTGCATGCAAAGTTTATAGATGGTTTGTTCTGTATAACTTATGATGACAATGGTGCTGTTGTGTCTAATGTTGATTCTTGTTGTGTTGCACAAACTAACAAAGTTCTTCATGTAGGATGCATTCATGAAGCACATCGAAGATTTTGTCACATGTCTTGGCAGGCGCTGGCCAAGATGCCTGGGTTGGTTGAGGGTTTGAACATCAAACCCTGTAAGTTTCACATGAAATGTGTATCTTGTGCAGAGAACAAGGTGAAGGTTGCTCCAAAAGGCAAGGAGTCTAGCAGGCAGGCTTCCAAACCCTACCAGCTAGTCCACGCAGACCTGGTTGGTCCACTTGCGCCCTCTTTGGGTGGAGCAAGGTACTTCATGGTTCTAATTGATTCTTTTTCCAGGTACATTCATGTGTTTATGCTCGAGCAGAAATCGCAAGCGTTTCCTAGGTTCAAGGCATTCTGTGCTTGGTTGGAGAATGTTCACAGTAAACGTATCGGCCGTCTCTTTACTGATAGAGGCGGGGAATTCACTTCTCAGCAGTTTGAAGCTTTCCTGACTGAGAAGGGAATCCAGCATGACTTGTCAACGGCTAGATCGCCATGGATGAATGGACTTGCGGAGCGAGCAAATCAGACTTTGCTTCAAGGCCTGAAAACCTTGTTGCATGATGCCAATCTCCCTGAGAAGTTTTGGGGGGAGGCTCTGTCAACGTTTGTTTATACCTTTAATCGCAGACTGTCATCACCTATTGGTTGTACTCCCTATGAGAAGATGTTTGGTAAGAAACCTTACGTCAAGCACATGAGAATCTTTGGTTCTGACATGTGGGTACACACCCCACAGAGCAACAAGCTTAGGAAGCGTGGGGCACATGGTTTGTTCATGGGGTACGAAAAAGGTGCATACAGGGTATGGATGACTGATTCTAAGTCCATTAAGTTCACAAAGAGTGTTGAGTACAATCCTAAGTGGGGGGGAAATGTGGGAATTTTCCAGAGTTACCCAGAGGAAGATGAAGATGATGTGAAAAAAAGCAGATAATGTTGAGGAAGCTGAGGATGATGATGATCAGAGTTTGGATTCCAGTTCAGTGGATGGCGCTGCTGCTGGTGTCAGCGACAGTGATGACACAGCAGACTACAAGAGCGCAAAGGCCTCAGTCAGACCATCTGATGCATCTGACAATGAACTGGAAGAACCACTGTTCACCTTTGGTCACTTTTCTCCTAAGAAGGAGGAGATGAGTCCAGAAGACTTGCGTCTAGTACGCAGGTCTGAAAGGGCGACCAAAGGCAGACCTCCGAAGAGATTTGCTGATGAGTTTGCTAAGACAGCAACTGCTGTTCTTAGTAGCTCAGAGAAGGTGTGGGAACCTTCAAGCTTCAAAGAGGTTCAGGAGTTAACCTCTAAAGATGCTGAGCCTTGGCTTAATGCCATGAAGGCTGAAGTTGATTCCTTGAATAGGAACCAAACTTGGGAGCTGGTACCGGTAGTCCCAGGAATGAGACTGGTTGGCAGCAAATGGGTCTTCAAGGACAAGACAGACCAGAATGGCAAGCTTGTCAGACACAAAGCCAGATTGGTTGCCAGAGGTTTTTCACAGGTACCAGGACAGGATTACCACGAGACCTACTCACCCACCGTCAAGTATGAGAGCATTCGGCTGATGTTCAAAATCGCTGCAGAGGAGAAACTGCATGTTTCCCATCACGACATTAATACAGCTTTTTTGTACGGGGTTTTGGGGGAGGAGCTGTTTATGCTTCCACCTGATGGAATGCAGATACAGAAGGGAATGGTCTGTAAACTTTGGAAATCCTTATATGGTCTCAAGCAGAGTGCCAGGTGTTGGAACACAAAACTCACTGAGACATTGCTTTCTCTAGGTTTTCACCAGGGCAAAGCTGATCCATGTGTGTTTGTCAAGGAGGAGGGGCAAAACAAACTGTATTGTTTATGTTTTGTTGATGATCTTCTGATGTTTTGGAAGAATCAGGCTTTCTACCAAAGCACCCTAGCTCAGCTGAAGGAGCACTTTGACATGAAGGATCTTGGTGAGGTATCCAAATATCTTTCTCTGCAGGTGGAGAGGGACCAAGCAGGTAATTTTCTGGTACACCAAACACAGAAAATTGCTGATGTATTAACCAGGTTGAATTTGGTTGATGCAAACCCAGCAGACACACCGATGGTGACAGGTTACCAGGTAGATAGTACTGCTGAAGCGTTTTCTGACACTACGCTGTACAGATGCGTTCTAGGCAAGTTGAATTTTATTGCTAGATGCTCAAGACCTGACATAGCTGTAAGCACTAACCTGCTTAGCAGACATGCTAACAATCCTACTGTTCAGGATTGGAAAGCTCTGAAGCGCATAGCCCGCTATTTGAAAGGGACTTTGCACTACAGGCTGAGGTTCACCAGTCAGAAGACTGGAGGTCTTGAAATCTTTGCAGATGCTAGTTTTGGAAGTGACACCACGGATGGTACAAGCACTTCTGGAGTATGCTACATGTACAACCACTGTCTGTTTGACTGGTTGTGCAAGAAGCAGACGACAGTTAGCCTAAGTTCCTGTGAAGCAGAACTCAATGCTCTGTCATTTTCACTCATGGATTGTGAATGGTTGAAGCAACTGTTTAAGGACATCGGAGTTTCTGTGAAATGTCCTATACAAGTGTATCAAGACAATAGATCCTGTTTGGCTTTGCTGAACTCAGAGAGTTGCAAGCAAAGAACCAAGTACTTGCAGATTAAGCTACATCGTGCAAGAGAGTGTATTCAGAAAGGACTCGTTCAGATGTCCTATATGGCAGGAAGTGTAATCCCTGGTGATCTGTTGTCTAAGGTTGTTAACAGAGAACAATGTAAGGTTTACGTACAGAGGTTGCAATTGGGTTGAACCACAGGTACTACAGGTTACACGGAAAGGGGGAGGATGTTAGGATATTTCCGTTCCACCTTAAAAGGGAGCAGGCTTTGTGAGTCACAGTGTCTGCGTATTTCCTGTTCACAGGATGTTTCTGTTGTGTCTATGTTTTCGTTTCTCTGTCTGTGCCTGAACACGCAAGCAGGCAGTCATGTTTTTTCCTTTGTTCTGACCAACGCTGAATAAACTTCTAAATAATGCTCTCCTGCGTGCATCTTTCGCTGTACGAATTCTGCTGATAGAGCGTGCATCAGCTCTGGAATGTGGCAAGCTATTTTCTGGAGCTTGTGTCGCTAATTGCTGATACTGTATCTACGGGAGATCGATGGATCGTCCGGAGGCGACATGGGGGCCATGATGGGCTTTATCTCCCTGGCAGTATCCCAACAGTTTTCTGCTGCTCCAGAGAAGTGGACACGGAGCAATGGATCCAAACTACAAGAAAGAAGATTCCACCTAAACATTAAGAAGAACTTCTTGACAGTAAGAGCTGTTCAACAGTGGAATTTGCTGCCAAGGAGTGTGGTGGAGTCTCCTTCTTTGGAGGTCTTTAAGCAGAGGCTTGACAACCATATGTCAGGAGTGCTCTGATGGTGTTTCCTGCTTGGCAGGGGGTTGGACTCGATGGCCCTTGTGGTCTCTTCCACCTCTATGATTCTATGATTCTATGATTTGTTGCGCAGTAGGCTTTCGCGCAGAGAGGGGAGGCGTCGGCTGGGGGTCAAGAGACTACTCTGCTGGGGGAAGTTTAAGGACCGCCCACTCTCAGATTCTGCTAGTGAGTGAGCAAGACATGAAATTGAGGCGTTCTGCATTGTAAAGGTTTTTGCACCAATAATAAAGCTTTTGAAAAGACCAGTGAGGGACCTTGCCTGATCACTCTCGAGCAACCACCCGATAGCCGTAACAGTTAAGATGGAGTTTATTCCATATTTTTTAAAATTTCTTTCCAAGTTTTAATATAATTATCTTATATAGGTTTATATTTCTGTTTGAAATCCAAATCCCTAAATATTTTACTTTATTTTTAATTTCTAAACCTGTTTTTTCTTGGATTTCCTTTTTCTCTTCCTTGATTAAATTTTTGGTCAGTAGTTTAGTTTTTTGATAATTTGATAATTTATTTTCAGCCCCATCATTCTTCCATATCTTCTGGTTGAGTTTATGGCTGCTGGTAGGCTTTGCTTCGGTTCTTGTGTTGTTATAATCAAGTCATCAGCAAATGCTCTAACTTTATAGGTTTTCTCCCCGTGCCTTATCCCCTTTATATTCTCGTCTTTTCTAATATCATGAAGGGGTGGTTCTAGTGCTAATATGAATAACAAAGGTGACAGGGGACATCCCTGTCTAGTCCCACTTGTAATTAAGATGTTGTCTATAGGGTTGGAGTCTGGCTGTTTGTTGCTCATATATTGCTTCTATTCCCTTCCTAAACTGTATCCCAGTTTCCATTATTTCCAACTGTTTTTTCATATAGCGCCAGGAGACGTTATCAAACGCCTTTTCGGCATCCAGTAATTATAAAGCTGTCACTCTTGGCTTCTAAATATTCTAAAATATCTATGATGTTTCTAGTATTCTCTGAAATCTGTCTGCCTGGGAGGAATCCAGCTTGGTTATGATGAATGACATCTATAATAGCCTCTTTAAGTCTATTTGCCATAATATTGGCAAAGATTTTATAGTCACAATTTAAAAGTGATATTGGCCTGTAGTTGGACATTAACTCTGGATCTCCTCCCTGTTTAGGTATAAGGGTTATGTATGCTTCCTTCCAAGACTCCGGTATTTTACCATGATTAAAAATGTTCATTATTTCAGTTAGTGGTGTTGTTATTATTTCTTCCAGTTTTTTATAATATTCTGCTGGAAGGCCATCTGCAGCAGGTGTTTTACCTGTTTTTATTTTCTGGATGGCATTTTTAGTTTCTGCCTCCCATATCGGAGCATTTAACTTTTGAAGCTCCTCTTTCTTAATCTCTGGGATTTTCTGTTGGCGTAAATAATCTTCCATTTCCCCTCCTGTATCTGCATCTTTTTCATATAAATCTCCATAGTATTTCAGAAAGTTTTGTATTATTATCTTGGGATCAACTATATATTTCTCACCAATTTTCATTCTGTTTATTTGTTTTTCATTATTTCTTTTTTTGAGTTGCCATGCCAGGTATCTTCCTGACTTGTTGACAGATTCAAAGTTATTCTGCTTATACAGTCTCAAGTTCCGAATCCATTTCTTGCTCTATTTTAAGCGTATATTCTGCCTGCAATGGTTTGACTTCTTTTTTAATTTTATCATTGGGTGGCTGTTTAGCTAATTCTTTTTCCTTTTTCGTTATTTCTTCCAACAGTCCTATTTTTCCTTTTCACTTTCTTTTCTTGCCATCATATTTTGTTTTATAAAGTGCCCCCTTGTCAGCTTCGTTCCAGAGCTGACAGAGGCTGGGAATGAGAACAGACAACGAGAGATAAGGACGCTGGAATGTGAGAGGGAGGAGGGACAGCCTAGTGGCATGGCTTCAGAGAACAGAGAGCAGGCAGCAGATAGCAATGGTAACCTGATCCCTGAGCATAGTGAGCAAGGAAAGGGGAGCCAGAGTAGAGATACACAAAATAGCAGTCTTAGCTCAGAAACAGAGGGAGAGAGGCCAGGAATAGCCAGCCCAAAAACTTGAAGGCACGAAAAGGTCAGGGAGAGGAAGGGAAAAAAGCGAAAGCGAAAGGGTTTTTTCCCCTGTTGGAGGAAGAGGAAGGGGTGGAGTTTAGACTTGGCAACTGCAAACTTGGAGTCAGACACAGAATGAAGGAGCTCCAGAGATTGCCGAGTCCCATCTTACTTCCACACCGGAGGACATCAAAGACTATCACAGCTAAAATGGCCGCTGTTTCTTTAATGCTTAAAAAAGCTGGGTCAGCATGAGTCAGCGGCCTGCACCGGGTTGTATATATAGAGTGAGAAATGTTAGTTTGGTGTTGGGTTGGTTGGTTAGTGAAAGCTGGTAGTGTTGATGTGTATAGTTGGTCAGTGGCTTTTGCAGAAAGACTTTTAAGAATAAAAGCAGAAAGTACTCTGCAAGGATACTTTTCTTGTGGACTCTTTTGTGCCGACAAGGGTCCGAGGACCAGGCTGAGGCAACAAAGGGAGGTCAGAACCTGTTTTTTTTTTTTACAAACACTGACAAATATCGTGATGGATGGGCAAGTACCGGATGTGGGAAATACAGCTGAGGGAGCAGCGGGAGGGGCAGCAGAGTCCACAGACCCCATAATAGAATTAAGAAGCTACACGTGGCAGCTCAAAAGCTAACTAGATATTTTGGCAGGAGCACTGCAGGAACAGAGGTTAACTTCAGAACAGGTAAGGAACCTCAGAGCCAGCAGGGGACCTGGACTGAACCCGGCTAAATACAATGGAGATACAGAAAGTTATGCAGCCTTTAGAAGTGAGGCCAGATACATTTTGGACTTCAGCTGAATTCAGCTCAGATAAGCAGCGTGTGGCGTGTCTGATCAGTTGGCTGGAGGGAAGAGCTAAGGACCGTGCTATCAGCCTTATGGAGACCCAACACAGGGCTCTAGGGAACCTGCAGGAGTTCTGGAGACTGATGGATGCCATGTTCAAAAGCTCACTAGAGCACGCCGCTGCAGAGCAGCAACTACTGAACTTGCGACAAGGGGGTGACTCTGTGGCCTCTTACTGGACTACCTTCAATTCACTAGTGCACAAGGTTGGCTGGAGGCAGAACACAGGGCCTCTTGCCACCATGTACCGTGCAGGACTGAGTCCATAGATCCTGGATGAGATGGCGAAGATGCAACCCATGCAGTCACTGGAAGAGAAAGTTCAAGCGTCCTTACAGCTAGGGCTATGCCAACAGCAGAGCAAGCTAGAGAAGAGGGGGGCAGAGGGGCCCTTGGGGGTAAGGGCCCACACTCCCAAGCTTCCGGAATGGGGGTTGGCAGCACACCTAGTCAAGGAGAAGCTGTTGAACCGATGCAGATTGGATCGGTGGAAAGGGAGAGAACCAGGAGGGCATGGAAGGAAGGGAGTAAACAGCGTCGGGAGACGCGCACTTGCTTCGTGTGCACCAGGCAGGGGCATTTGGCTAAACAGTGTCCTGATAGTAAGACAGGGGG
This sequence comes from Podarcis erhardii, assembly GCF_964252035.2. NCBI lineage: Eukaryota > Metazoa > Chordata > Lepidosauria > Squamata > Lacertidae > Podarcis > Podarcis erhardii. Next base: position 24,783,391 of record NC_138506.1, read on the forward strand.
ATCCCTTTCATGGGGCAGGGCAGAGGAAAAACCCAAACCCCAAGCAGAACAGTCGGAAAACGGCCAATCCCAGCCCTTAAGAGAAGCCAGGGGCTGGGAGACAAGTCAGTCGAGGGGCCTCAAATGGAACTAGCCATTCCTGGGATAGCTCTGCCCATGACGCTACAACTCCCAGATGGTCGCAGGGTGCAAGGGCAAGCATTGGTGGATTCGGGAGCGTCATTAGACTTTATAGATGCATATTTCGCGAAGCAACACAACCTTGGGACACAGCAACTAGACTCCCCAATAGAGGTACAGACGATAGATGGTCGATCCTTAATAGGGGGGATGTGGTTCAAGCCACACAACCATTAGAGGTGGAAGTGGTGGGGCACAAGGAGACAATGAGGTTCCACGTCACTAAGTTAGAGACACACCCCTTAGTCCTGGGAATGACATGGCTCATGATCCTGTCGTGGCCTGGGGTCAACACTCCTTAACGTTCGCATCAGCCTTTTGCAAGCAAACTGCTTGAGGCTTGAAGTACCTAGAGAAGTGGGAGGGGGGGTGGCGGTAGGAGGGAAATTCATGGGAGAAGAGAGTTCCATACCCCCACAGTATAAGGCCTTCAGAGACATGTTCTGCGAGGAGGTGGATCAATTACCCCCACACTGCCCTTATGACTGCAAATTAGACTTGGTGCCAGGGGCCCAGATACCCACTAGTTGCCACTTCCGGAGGCGGCGCAAAACGGCAATGGCGGTCCTCTTTACTCTGTGAAGAGGGGCTCCGCGAAAAAGGGTCGTCTGCTGCGGCAAAGCGGAGACCCACCAAGAAAAACCACAGGCAGAGCGAGCCTGTGGCCGTGGGACTCGGCGGGCGCCCAAAGCCCCCCCAGAAACGTAGAAGGAACCTCGTAAGGGGCTCCGGAACGTGAAAGGGGGAGCGGCGCTGTGAGTTCATCGCTCTTTTCGTGGATGCAAAGCCGCGCTGCTGCTGCCGATGAGCGCTGACCTTTCTTCTTGAAAACATCGAATTTGACAGCTACATACCCGTGAGTAAGGGGTACTAAATTTTGGACTAAATTTGTGGATTTTGACTGAAAACGGGAGGCGAGTAACAGGAAGTCCGTCTTCCGATCCTGCTAACTAGATCAAAGCAAGGGCTCTGAAGAGTGCTGTAGTGTCCAAAAAGGATCGTAAAAGCAGAACAAAGGCGCATTGATAGACTTTGTTTTTAGAAGTCAAAAGGGAAATCTTTGTTAAACCTGTGGATTCTATTTTCGGAACTTTCTTCCTATTTTTGAGCTATACGGAGTTAAAAGGGACAACCTAGTCGTCGGGCTGCCAGAGCGTAATAGAGAACTGTCAAACTGCTGATACTGTTGCTGAAGTTTAAACTGTTACATAGACTGAGATACTAACATTTAAACATTGTTGCTGGGACCATTCTTGACACCTTGTGGCCTTTATTCAAGAAATAGAAAGCCTTGGGAACCTTCCTTTTGTACTCCGGAATTACAAAGACTTAATACGGGGAATATAGGAACTTCAATGGCAGAAAAGAGTTTTCTCCTTCCTTGAAACTCTGAAATACTCCCCCTAGAGGATTGTGGAGACATAGAGGCCTGGGAACTGTACTTTATTGAGATTTCTTGTGGTTTAATTGTTTATATTTTGGACTTGTCTCTCTCATGGAATAAAAGACAATTTGACCTTGAACTGAGGCAGGTGTGGAATGAGCGGCCCAGGGAAAACAAGAGCAGCCAAAGCTAAAGAAAAAGAAAAAGAAAAGAAATCTGTGCAACTTGTTCAAACAACTTTAACTCATCAATGTAGATCATCTGTCCCAACTGTGCTAACAGCACAGGAGGTGGAAATTGAGCAGCCTGCTACAGAAGATATGGCAACTGGAGGATCTGAAACAGTCCTGAAACAAATTTTGGAGCAACTGGCAATTTTAAACCAAAAGGTGGACAATCAATCATCAAAAATTGACCAAGCTACATCCTCTATTAGTAAATTATCTGATCAGGTTTCCCAGCATACTCAGGCAATTGAGAATTTGCAAGGAGCTACGGCTGAAAATTATAAATTAGCTGTGGAAGCCAATCAAAAAGCAGAGCAGGCAAACAAAAAAGTTGATGAGATTAAGGGGGAAGTAAGGCCTCTGAAAAGACAGGTAGGGGAACAACAAGCCTACCTGTCACTGGTTGAATTGAAAAGTAAGGAAAATAATCTCAGGTTAAGGGCCATCCCAGAATTGGAGGTAGGTAATTTAGAGGGATTTCTGACACTTCTATTTTCCAAATTCTGGGGAATTGAGGAAGACAAAGATTTCAAAATCGTGACGGCCTTTAGACTGGGAAGATCGGTAAAGAAAGATAAGGCCAGAGACTGTTTGGTTATTTTGAGATCAAGAGAGGAAAGAGATAAGATATTAGGCCTACATTTTAAAAAATCTTTGGAGATAGAAGGTAAAAAGGCTGAAATCTACAGAGATATACCCAAACATCTATTGGATCTTAGGACCACTTACACAGACCTGACCAAATTGTTAAGACACAACGCAATTCCTTATAGGTGGGAGTTCCCACAAGGACTATCATTTACCTATAAAGGAAGGAAAGTAAGAATCAAAACACCTGAGGATCAGCAGAAGTTCCTACACGACCACGAGGAGGACCTCCAAAAAGGAGCCGCAGCTTCTTGGCCACCACCACCATCGGGACCACCACCAAAACCTACACCGTCTGGATCTGGACCAGCACCACCACCTCCGGGATCAGAGGAAAACCTAGACACCCCATTGTAAGACCCACCAATTAAACCAGGATGTCTCTGCAGCTTCTCAGCTGGAATATAAATGGCGGAAACTCTCCGGAAAAAAGAAGAAAAGTATTTCATATTTTGAAAAAAGAACAATTGGACATTATTTGCTTGCAAGAAACACATGTGACAAGGCTCCACAGAAAAGTGTTAATTAATAAAAGATTAGGCCAAGAATTTATTTCTTTGGATAAAGTCAAGAAAAGAGGAGTGGTGATATATGCAAAGGAGAGCCTGTCACCGAAATTTTTATTTAAAGATGAACATGGCAGAATTTTGGCGATTGAAATTCAGACACAAGGAGAAAAAATTTTGATATTAGGAATATATGCTCCAAATGAAGGAAAATCGGAATTCTTTAGGAAGCTGCATGAGATTATGCTGGACTACTTAGACTATAACAACATCATTATGTTGGGTGATATGAATGGGGTCGTATCTGTAAACATGGATAAGTCGCAAAGTGCTAACATAACGAAAGATGGCAGACTACCTAAAACTTTTTTTTGAAATGACTGACAACATGGACTTAATTGACATATGGAGGGTTAAGAACCCCCTAGGAAAAGAAGGAACTTTCTTTTCTGAAGCTCATCTGACATGGACACGAATCGACCAAATATGGATAACTAGAGGACTGGCACCTAAGACTAGAAAAGTGGAAATCTGCCCAAAAACCTGCTCCGACCATAATGCATTGAAAGTGGAACTGAGACTAAACATAACCGGATCCTTTAGATGGAAAATGAATGACACCTTATTAAGGGATCAGGAGATTGTTAAGAAAGCCCAAAAAACTTTAAAGGACTATTTTGAAATAAATTTAAACACCACTGTGGAAAAAAGAACAATCTGGGACTCAAGTAAAGCAGTTATGAGAGGGTTTCTAATACAACAAAATACGATTAAGAAAAAGTTCTGGAATGAAAAGAAGGAGAAGATATTGGAGAAAATAAGAGAAGGAGAGAAAAAATTAAGATCTAGGCCCAAGTCGAAGGAAGTGCTGAGAGAAGTGAAATTTTTCCAAGCACAATATTCGAAATTGATAAATCAAGAGGTGGAATGGAAAATTAAACAAATGAAACAAAGATCCTTTGAATCAGCAAACAAGTGTGGGAAACTGCTAGCATGGCAGTTGAAAAAGAGACAAAAACTTAACACAGTTACAAATCTAGAGATTGAAGGGAGAATGGTTCAGAAACCCGAGGAAATTAGAAAGTGTTTCCAGAGATATTTCAAAGAACTTTATTCACAAGGGCCACAGAAAGACTTTGAGGTGGATCAATTCCTTAAAACTAATGGATTACAAAAAATAACTCAGGAAATGAGAACTACCCTGAATAGTAATATTACTCAGCAAGAAATTGAAAGTGCCATTCAGAACCTTCAATTAGGCAAATCTCCAGGCCCTGATGGACTTACCTCCAAATACTATAAGGTTTTGAAGGACTATTTGATACAACCTCTGTTGGAGGTCTGCAATCAGATTATGGAGGGGAGGAAGGCACCGGAGACGTGGAAAGAAGCTTTCATCACATTGATACCTAAACAAGAAACTGAAAAGACCCAGCTTAAGAACTACCGCCCCATCTCACTCCTAAACGTGGATTACAAAATTTTTGCGGATATTTTGGCAAGTAGGTTTAAAAAAGTACTTAATGAAGTGATCCATAAGGACCAGGCTGGCTTTCTCCCCGGTAGGCATTTGTTTGATAATACAAGAAACATTATTGACATTTTGGAACTTCTACAAACAAATCTTAATACTAGAGCGGTTTTAATCTTTATTGATGCGGAGAAAGCCTTTGACAACATTTCTTGGATGTTCATGAAGAAAAATTTGGAAGGGATGGGAGTGGGGCGGGGGTTTGAAAATGGAATAGAGGCAATTTACTCAGAACAAAAAGCTAAGCTGATAGTAAACAATGTGGTGACAGAGGGGTTTAAAATTGAAAAAGGGACACGACAGGGGTGCCCCCTATCCCCCCTATTGTTCATTTCAGTTCTGGAGGTGCTATTGAACATGATTAGAAAGGACCGGTCTGTACAAGGAATTGAGGTCGGAGTGAAACAATATAAACTGAAAGCTTTTGCAGACGACTTGGTATTAACATTACAGGAGCCAGTCTCTAGTACTAAAAGAGTGTTAGAATTAATTTCTGACTTTGGTCGGGTGGCGGGATTTAAGCTGAACAAGCAAAAAACTAAGGTTCTAGCAAAAAATTTGACAACTACAGAAACAGATGAGTTCCTGAAAGAAACAGAATTAAATGTGGTTAAAAAAGTAAAATACCTAGGGGTGTATTTGACCTCCAAAAATTTGAATTTGTTTAAAGATAATTATGAGAAATGTTGGTCAGAAATCAAAAGAGACTTGGAAATATGGTCAAGATTGAAACTTTCCTTGTTGGGCCGAATAGCAGCTATAAAGATGAATGTATTGCCGAAAATGTTATTTCTGTTCCAGGCCCTACAGATCGTGGACAAAGTGGAATGTTTTGGAAAGTGGCAGAAGGATATTTCCAAGTTTGTTTGGCAGGGCAAAAAGCCCCGAATAAAGTTTAAAATACTAACTGATGCGAAAGAAAGAGGGGGATTTGCCCTGCCAGACTTGAGGTTATATTATGAATCTGCAGCCTTCTGCTGGTTGAAAGATTGGATCTTATTGGAAAACACTGATGTCCTAGATCTGGAAGGGTTTGATAATGCCTTTGGGTGGCATGCATATTTGTGGTATGACAAGGTTAAAGTTCACAAATTGTTAAAAAACCATATTGTCAGAAGAGCAATTTTGATGGTCTGGACAAAATATAAGGACTTATTGGAGAGTAAGACTCCGAGGTGGCTCTCACCGGTGGAGGCCAAGGCACGTAAGAGACTTAACATGGAAGCCTACTGGCCTAAATATTGGGAAATAATTGAAAAAATTGGAGACAATTGGAGGTTGCTGAGCTTGGAAAAATTAAAAAACAAGGTGCGAGATTGGTTGCACTATGCTCAAATCCAGGAGGTTTTTAAAGTGGACAAAAAGGTTGGATTCCAGGTGGAAAAATCGAAATTAGAGACAGAACTGTTAGAGCCAAAAAATAAACTACTTTCGAGAATGTATAACTTGCTGCTTAAATGGAATACACAGGACGAGACAGTCAAATCCGCCATGATAAAATGGGCGCAGGACCTGGGGCACAACATTATGTTTGAAGACTGGGAAAGGTTATGGAACACCGGAATGAAATTTACGGCATGTAGTGCCTTGAAGGAAAATATTATGAAAATGATATACCGGTGGTACATGACCCCAGTCAAACTTGCTAAGATATATCACCTGTCTGATAACAAATGTTGGAAATGTAAAGAGGCGGAAGGGACATTCTTTCACCTCTGGTGGACTTGCCCGAAAGTGAAGGCCTTTTGGGAGATGATTCACAATGAACTAAAAAAGGTACTTAGATTTACCTTACCTAAGAAACCGGAGGCCTTTCTTCTGGGCATTGTGGACCAGAGAGTACTTAAGAAAGATAGAACTTTTTTTATGTATGCTACCACAGCAGCAAGGATCCTGATTGCTAAGCATTGGAAGACACAAGATTTACCCACGCTGGAGGAATGGCAGACGCAGTTGATGGACTACATGGAACTGGCCGAAGACTTGGGAGAAGAAACAATCGAGGAAGACTGGGAAAAATTTAAAGACTATTTGAAAAAACATTATAAGTTGTATGAATGTTAAAAAATGCACTTTTTAGGAAACTCTAGCTTCAGCAATTGTAAATTAATGAAATGGAAATTAAGGTACAAGAAGTCAGAGGTGGAATAATGAAATAACTTTATTATGTTTAAGCTAAAACGTATAAGATGTGGGTTACAACACTTTGGAAACTAGGTAACATGATAAAATGAAAGATACAATAAGTTTTGAAATAAGTTAACAAATTGCTGATGTTTTGTATCACAGAGAACGCAGGGTTAGGAAGATGCGGGGAAGTCCATTAGATTTGCTGAAAAAAAGGATCATGGAAATTCGCAACTTCTCTATTTTATTTTCTATATCTGTCTTTTATTCTTTTTTTCTGTATTTCATAAACTTAATAAAAATATTATAAATAAAAAAAAAGATAGCCACTAGTTGCCTCTATTCCATGTGAGAGACGGAACTAGCCGAGATGAGGGAGTTCTCGCATAAGAATTTGGCGAGGGGTTTTATCTGACCAACGAAGGCACCAGGGGGAGCCCCAGTTTTCTCTGTAAGCAAGAGGGACACCCCGGAAAAAAGACTCATTGTGGACTATAGGAAGACCAACAAGCTTATGATTCCCAGCCAGTACCCCTTGCCACGTATTGGGGATCTGCTGGAGAGGTTGAGATCAGCAAAAATTTTCACCAAGTTGGACCTGAGGGGGGCCTACAACCTGATACGTGTGAGGGAAGGCGAAGAGTGGAAGATGGCCTTTAATACAAGATATGGGACGTTTGAGTACTTAGTGATGCCGTTTGGGTCGCAATCGGGCACAGCCACCTTCCAGGCCTTCATCAATCATGTTTTGGCAGACTTGCTAGACAGGAACGTGGTATTTTACGTTGATGATCTTTTGATATACTCAGAAAGTCCTGAAGAGCACATGCGACACTTAAGGGAGGTGTTGCAACGGTTGAGGGAGCATAGACTCTACACCAAGTTGGAGAAGTGTCAGTTCCACATGACAGGGTGGAATTTTGGGGGTATGGCATGTCTTCTGGTGGGGTGCTGTAATAGATGTAAGGGGTTACTTGTGCGTAAGTTGCTTCCAAGTTCAGTCAGATTGCTTGGTTCACCATGCCTTGGCTGACAGCCCACACTCCGTGGCCGGTCAGTCGCTTGCAGAATCCGTCAGTGGGCGTTTCTTGAACCTCTTCCAGCATGAGAGCTGTTTTTTTTTTATTAAATTTTTATTGGGTTTTCAAATTTTTTAACAACACACAACATATATGACTTCCCCCCACCCCCCCACATACATCCCACTTCCCCCATTTAATTCAGCAAGTTCTTATTCCTCTCTCTAAACTTAATCTCTTTATTCTCCAACTTAGTTCATCTTATTAAACCCCATAATATTACCCTATCTTCTTATATGCAATAAATCCTTGTTTCTAAGATCAATCAAAATTTATATACCAATCTCCCCTTTTTTTATATTAAAGTATAAATCGAATTTACAATAGCCAAAAATCATAAAGTTTTTCAAAAATCTGTTTTCCCCCCTCCCTCCCTGCCCGGGTATCTGTCCCTTCCCAAGTAGTTATCCTTCCATAAAATTCCTAGCCAGGATTCCTCACATCTCCAGCCCTCAAGTCTATTTCAGTCTCTCTCCGGTTTTTCTGTTGATATTCCTTTTTGCTGGTTTCCAGGTCTCGAAGGGTGTCTGTTACAGTTACTTCCTCCTCTCCCAGTTCAAACCTAATTGAGAAAACTTGTTGCCAGGGTTCTACCAAAAGTCCTCCAGGTTGCAGATAATAAAGGCCAGAAAAGAGGAGGAAGTCCCAGTTATATTTCTTTACTCCTTTAATTTTCATAATTCCACAGTTTCCAAGGGCTTCCTCCTTCACTTTTCTCCTCAGTCTCATGTCTTCATACTTTGTAATCCAAAAGATTTCTTTGTTCTCTGGCACCATAAGTTTCCACACTTTCTCTTCTCCGACTTCCTCCTTCACCCCCTCCAAAGATGTCATATTTGGTTGAGCTACAGAGTCTCTCAAGAACAAATCTCTAGTTCCGTCAGCAAGATTGTTTGTTTTGAAAGTCAAGGTCGTGTATTGTTCTTGTAAGATTCCCACGAGAAAAGAAGCTCTCTCAATTTGTGCTAGTAATTTTCCTTCTGCAGCCATTGTAGTGTCACTGGTTTCCCCTAGGGGGATTTCCATTGTTCACAGTTCTACGCCAGCAATCCTTTACCCTATTGTTTATTTACTTTGTTTCAAAACACGTCTGTTTATATGTAACACCTTTAAACCAAAGAGATATATAGTAATACAATTTTGTCCTTTGTTCAGCTGTTTGACAGCTCAGTTGACAGCTGTCAAACTCCGATTCCTTAAGGCTAGATTGGTGCAGGACGCTCCCAGGTCCAAGGGGGGGGGGTCACAAAAGTTTCCAAAGTTCGTTTCTTCCCTCCAGCACAACTTGACAAAATAGAACTTGTTCTTAAAAGTTATTAAAGTCTCTTACCAGTTTCCGTAAACGTAAAATCTTTTTCCCGATCTTAGATTTTCGCTCCTTGCTTCCAATTGCCTGTATGAAGGGGGGGTGCGGACTTCCCTTTAGCACATCCCCCCGTTTGCCCGATTTAAGGATAACGGTTTTTTTAAAAGTCCAAATTTTCTTCTACTCACGGGGTGTTTGTATCCAATCGAATTTTCAGGTAGAAAGTTGACGCTCTCCGGTGAATGGCTTGCGGCTTCACTCCACTGAGGTAGCGGTTTACTCTCAGCACCACGCCACCCCCCGTACCTTCTCCGCAGCCTTTAAAAAGGCTCTTCGACTGTCAGGGGGGGCGCTTAAGGTGCCCACCGAGTCACCAGGTCCACAGGTATCCGCACCTGTGGTTTCTAAGGGTCCCCGCGTCGCCGGCGCGGCAAGACCCGTCCTCAGAGGAGCCGATTCCCTCCGGAGCTCGGAGGGGATCCGCCATTACACCGATCGCATCAACCCGGAAGTCCAGCATGAGAGCTGTTTGACGCCAAGTCTCCTCCTACTTTCCCTGCGCGGAACTCGTCTGCGCAAGTAAGGGGAAGGCAGAGGCGTGTCAGCGCTCTCTCCACTAGTCTCTGGTGAAGGGTCTTGGAGCCCTGTCTCCAAATCCTCCATCTCCTTCTCTTCTCTACTGGTGTTACGCTGAATTCCTTCCCCCCTGCTGGTCCCCTCTCCCGCATCGTTTTGGAGCCTTGCCTCCGCCTCTCTCTCCGATGTCAGTTCCCTGACATCCACTCCCTCCCAGGACCCCCTCCACCCCCGGCCCGATCCGGTGACGCAACTTTGTCTCCCTCTTCAGCCGACGATGCAGGAAACCCCCGGAAGGAGCTGCTGTCGTCCTCCGAGGACTCAAACCCCACTTCCCACCCGCTCCGGTTTCTCCGCGCGGGACGGGCTTCCCAGTCCGATTCCTCCTCCCCTGACGCTTCTCCTTCTTCCTCTTCGGAAGTAGGAAAACCCACAAAATCCTCCTCTTCCTCATCAGTGGTTCCAAATTGCTCCTCCCAGAATCTCTCTATTGGTTTGGGCTTCCTCGGATAACTGCTGTGGAACTCTTCCACCAGATATCCATCATCTACCTCCCCCGCGGGAACCCACGTGTTTTCTGACTCGGGTTCTCCTTCCCAAGCTACCAGGTACTCCACCTGCCACCCCCGCCATCGTGAATCTAGGATCTCCATCACCTGGTTGCGGTGTTCCCTCTCCTCCACTTGTGGGTGTGTGAGGCCTTCTCCTCCTTCCCCCCGGAACCTCCGCTCCCCCCTGTAAGGTGAGAGCAGCGACCTATGAAACACCGGGTGGATTTTCATGCTGTCTGGCTACTTGAGCCTGAATGCCACCAGGTTCACTTGGTGTGTTACCTCAAAGGGCCCCAGCCGTTTCGGCCGCAGTTTCTTGCACCCTCCCTTAAAGGGTAGTCCTTGGGTGGACAACCATACCCTGTCCCCCACCCTTATAGTCTCCCCTTCCCGGCGACGCTTGTCTGCTTGCCTCTTGTACACTTCCTTGGCCCTTTCCAGGTTCATTTTAAGCTGCTGGTGCAGAGCCTCCATTTCTTCCACAAACTGTTCTGCCGCGGGTACGCTCCACCCTTCCTCCCCCCTCCCGGGAAAGGCCCTGGGGTGACACCCATAATTAGCCATGAACGGGCTCATCCCTGTGGACACATGCTCAGCATTGTTATACGCAAACTCAGCCAGTGCTAGCTTCTCTACCCAATCGTTCTGTCTCTCGTTCACGTAGCAGCGTAGATATTGCTGTAAAATACTGTTCGCTCTCTCTGCTTGCCCGTTGGTCTCCGGGTGTCTCGCCGTCGAGAATCCCACCTCCACCTGCAATAAGTTCATGGGCCTCCTCCAGAACCTCGAGGTAAACTGTTTCCCTCGGTCTGAGATAACCCTCGAAGGAGCCCCATGCAACCTGAAGATGTGATCCACAAACAACCTGGCCGTTTCCTCTGCCATTACTGCATGCGAGCAAGCTATAAAATGGCACATTTTGGTTAGCAGATCTACTACTACCATGACTGCTGTTTTCCCTCTGGACTTGGGCAAATCTGTCATAAAATCTATAGACACCACCTCCCAGGGTCTTCCCGGTGTGGGCAAGGGTTCCAGCAACCCTGCCGGGGCAGCCCTCTCCCCCTTAGCCCATTGGCAGCGGTCACACCCCCGTACATACTCTCGTACATCTTCCCTCACCCTTGGCCACCAGAACTGCCTAGTAACCAGTAACATAGTTTTGTGTTGCCCAAAGTGCCCCGCTGTTGGGTTGTCGTGAAGCTGTTTGAGCACCCTTTCCCGCAAGGCCTCCCCGGGCACATACATTGCTCCCTTGTAGTACAGCAGCCCTTCCCTTTCCTCAAAGCCTCCCTGGTCTCCCCTTGCTTCCCTGAGTTCCCTGATTCTGGTTTGGGCGAAGTCGTCCTGACGAATCAGCTCGGTTAGTTCTCGTTTCCCAACCAACGCTCCCCCACACACCCATCGTTCCTCTGGGAACATGTGTCTCACTTCCGGCGGTCCTTCTCCTTCCGTGTACTCCGGCTTCCTGGACAGCGCATCTGCCCTCACATTCTCTTCTCCCGGCACGTACTTGATCTCAAAGAAGAACTTGGAGAACTCCTGCGCCCACCGAATCTGTCTCTTGTTGAGAACTCGAGCCGTTCTCCGGTATTCCAAGTTCTTGTGATCCGTGCACACCTGAATCTTGTGCTGGGCCCCTATCAGTAGGTGTCTCCACTGCCGAAAGGCTGCGTAAATTGCCAGCAGTTCGCGGTCATACACCGTGTAGTTTTGTTCCGACTTGCTCAGTTTCCGTGAGAAGAAGGCGCACGGTCTCCAGGCGTGTTGGCTCCCTCCCGGCTGGAGCAACACCGCTCCCACCGCCCGGTCTGACGCGTCTGTCTCTATCCTCATCGGCTTCTGCAGATCCACGTGCAGGAGCTGTTCCTCCGATGCAAATGCCTTCTTTAGCCTTTCGAAAGATCGTTGGGCACTTTCAGTCCAGACGAATTTCTTTTTGCTACTGAGACAATCCGTGATGGGTGCGGTCAAGTGGGCAAAGTTCTTGATGAACTTCCGGTAGAAGTTGCTGAACCCGAGGAACCTCTGCACATCCTTTCGTGTTTTGGGGGTCTTCCAGTCCAGCACCGCCTGCACCTTGCTGGGGTCCATAGCTAGGCCCCGGTCTGACAACCTGTACCCCAGAAATTCCACTTCCCTGGCGTGGAATTGGCACTTCTCCAGCTTGAGCCACAACTGGTGCTTCTGCAGCCTCTTTAGCACTTCCCTGACATCCTCGACATGCTGCTTCTCATTGTCCGAATAGATTAGGACGTCATCCAGAAATGCTACGCAGTTCTTGTACAGCAGGGAACCCAACACGTGGTGCATGAAGGCTTGAAAACAGGCGGAGCCTGACTGTAATCCAAATGGCATGACTAAGTACTCAAAGGCCCCTAGAGGGGTGAACATGGTGGTTTTCCATTCGTCCCCCTCCCTCATCCTAATCAAATTGTACGCTCCCCGGAGGTCCAACTTGGTGAAGATCTTTCCCTTCCTCACCCGTGTTAAAATGTCATCAATCCGGGGCATTGGGAAGGTCACGGGTTCTGATACAAGGTTCAACGCCCTATAGTCTACGATCAATCTGGGCTCATTCATGTTCTTTTTGTCCACAAAGAACACCGGACTGCCCCCCACTGACTTAGATTCTCTTATGAAACCTCTTTTCAGGTTCTTGTCAATAAAGTTCCGCAACTCCTGCATCTCCCTGTCCGACATGGCATACAGCTTGCCCACCGGCAGCTGAGCCCCTGGGAGTAAGTTGATTTGGCAGTCAAAGGGCCTATGTGGCGGCAGCCTGTCCGCCTCCCTCTCACTGAAGACCTCCTGTAAGTCAGCGTACTGTGGCGGCACCTCTCCTCTCGGCTTCAGTGTCGTTGCTGCCACTCTGGCCAACCTCAACCTGGGTCCCCCCCCCAGACAGTGTTCCAAACAGTGAGCTGACCCAAAGGTGACTGTCCGTTGATGCCAAGCCACCACTGGATCATGTAACACTAGCCAGCTCATGCCTAATATTATCGGGGGTCCCGCCAGAGTAGCCACATGAAAGGCAATGGTTTCTGTGTGCCTGGAAACTCTCATTCTCATTGGTGGGGTTTGATGTGTCACCTTCCCTCCCAGCAGCTCCCTGCCATCTATTGTGGTGACTTGGAGGGGAAAATCCAGTGGCAGTAGGTGGAGTTGGTGCTCTAGTGTGAACTCCTTGCTAAAAAAATTACAGGAGCTGCCTGAATCCAGCATTGCTTTCACCTTGACTGGGTGCCCATTTGGGAGTTCTAGCACCACCTCTATCGCTATTGACGCCTTGGGTGGGTCTGGTTGGGGCACTTCCATTAGTTGCTCGCCTGGCTGCTGTGCCCCCCTGTGGGCAGCCAAGCGTTAGCGTTTCCCTGCACCCTGTCCTCCACCACCTCCTCCTCGCTACCAGCGGTTCCCACCATCCCTTGCCAAGCCTTTCTTTGTGGACAAGCCCTGGCAAAGTGTCCTGGCTGTTGGCAGAGGAAACACTTCTTGGTGTTTTTGCCAGCCTTTCCCTCCCTTTTGCATCCTTGGTTGGCGCTTGAAACCTCTCTCTCTCGCGCTCTATCGATCTCCATTGGCTCAACGGACCCGGAAGGCTGCCTTGGCATCTCAGGAATGCGGTAGTCAGGGCAACACTCTCCTCTCCCTTCCCGCCTTTCCAAAGCGCGCGCTTCCTGCCGAGCTCCTATCGCAAGCGCAGCTTTGGTCAATTCGTCCATAGATTGCGGGCGGGGCGCGTGGGAGAGCTCATCCTTCACGGTTGGGGACAACCCCTCCTCAAACAGCATCCGTATAGGTGGGTCATCCAGGTCCCATTCTAGCCGGTGTATCAGCATTGCAAAACGGGACCAATAGTCTCTAACTGATAGGTCCCCCTGCTTGCAGCTCATCAGCTCCCTTTGGGTCACACTCTGCCCAATTTGGCTTGAATACATTGCGTCCATAGCTTGGAGAAACTTCTGTACGTCCCTCATGGCAGCATTCTGCGTGGCCATTAGGGGCCTGACCCATTCGCGCGCCCCATCCTGAAGGTGCCCCACGATATATGCCACCCTCTCAGCATCGTCAGCAAAGTCATCGTGCTGCAGTTCCAAAGCGTACTCTATTTCCGTTCGGAATGCGTTATAGTCCTGGGGCTTCCCCCCAAACTTGTGTACCAGTCCCGGCACTTTCTTTGCCACCGTGGTGGGTCTAACCTGCGCATCCTGAGTTCGCCTTTCATCCAGCCGCGCCGTCAGCAGAGCTACATGCTGTTCCAGGTCCCGGTTCCTCTTCACCAAGTCCTGCACACTCGCAGCTTGCTCCGCTGCACCGGCACCTCCAGTCTGGCTCATGGTTCCCTCCCTGTGCACAAGTAACTTCAGGGACTGACGGATTGCTGTAATGGATGTAAGGGGTTACTTGTGCGTAAGTTGCTTTCAAGTTCAGTCAGATTGCTTGGTTCACCATGCCTTGGCTGACAGCCCACACTCCGTGGCCGGTCAGTCGCTTGCAGAATCCGTCAGGTGCATATGGATCCGGTGAAGGTGAAGGCGATGTTGGAGTGGCAGAAGCCTAAGACCAAGAAGGACTTGCAGAGGTTCTTGGGCTTCGCTAACTACTACAGGAAGTACGTGCCTAACTACTTGCAGCTCACCACACCCCTCACTGACTGCTTGAGGGGGAAGAAGCCGTTCGTCTGAACGGAGAAGGCGCGGTGCGCGTTTGAGAGGCTCAAGGAGATGTTCACCACAGAGGAATACCTGCACCACGCAGATCCGTACAGACCGATGGTAGTGGAGACGGATGCTTCTGAAAGGGCAGTAGGAGCGGTGCTGCTGCAGGAAGACAGCCACAGGGACTTAAGGCCATGTGCATTCCACTCGCAGAAGCTGAATGCCTTGGAACAGAACTACACCATTTGGGAAAGAGAGCTGCTGGCTATAAAAGAGGCCTTAGAAACATGGAGGCATTTCCTAGAAGGGGCACGGCACCAAGTGGAAGTGTGCACGGATCACAAGAACTTGGAATATTGGCAGACCGCGAGACAACTGAACCAGAGACAGATCAGGTGGTCACAGTTTTTTTTTTAAAAAAATTAATTTTTATTAACAGACCAATCAAATCACATTAATTCCAAATCACATTAGTTCCAAATTATACAGCCAAATTTTAAAACTTTTGTTGGGGGTACCCATACTTCGAGCTCCGAAAGGGATCCAAACATCACTCTTCATGCTGCTTTAATTACACAGTTCTGTCCAGATAGTCTCTTTGTTCTTTTCCTCTTCTTCTTGTTGTTATCATATATTCCTTTCTTTGTGATCTCTGATAATCTTCACAAGCGGGTTGAAAACAAACATATCCTGTGTGGATTTTACACTCTCCAAGAGCCATATCACATAAAGGACAGACACCATTTCCACACCTCCGTAAAGAACATTCCCACGGTCTGTCCATTGATTTCCACAGGCCTGCCAATCTGTATCTTAGGGGGCCCTGCCAGGTCAAATTCACATTCCGATAACCATACATTCACATTCCGATGACCATGGTCCTCCTCCCCCTCATCCTCCTGTGGGCAGGCCTGTCTTAACGAATCTCCATTTGTAACTGCGTCACAAAGCTTTCTTTCCATTCCCGATGATTCCCACCAGTCCTCTCTTTGATCAGTAATTCATTTCCACACAGTTCTTAATCTCCTGCTTGTGACTAGTAATTTGCAACGATTCTTTCTCTCTGGGGGGGAGGGTTATTGGGTACTCACATAAGACAAAAAAAGAAAAGTTTTTTCCTCCCCCCCTTTCCGTTTCGCTCCGACATACCGATCTTTTAATGATGAGTCTTCACTTAATTTATTGTCCAGCCCGTCGCTCCGCATCACAGAGATCCCATTAATCAGCAGTCTTTACTCCCAATCTTCACTTGAAGTATGTGTATTTGCTTCTTTTTCCAATTATATATTTCGAGCTGATGCAAACCAGTGCGCGATCAGAGACAGCGTCCGGGAGAGCTGACCCCACCCGAGGGCTTCGTGCCTAGTGCCCTCACCCCCTTCTTTCGAATCCGGGGGTGAATTGTGGACACAGCAGGCAAGGCAGTGCCCCCCATTCCCTTGGGGGGCAAGGGAGGCTGCATACTCCCATATCAGCCTCTTAATTACCTCATGTGGGTCGGAGAAATGTTATTGTCGGCCATCTTTCAATGCGCCCCCTGGTGGCCCCCGGTGGTCGCAGTTCTTTGCCAGCTTCAACTGCCGCATACAATATGTACCGGGGCACCTGAACCAGAGGGCGGACGCCTTGTCCCAGAAACTGGAATACATGAAGGGAGAACAGAAGCAAGAATTGAAACACATTCTGAAGCTAGAACAGTTGCAACTAGCAGCAATGTTGATTGTCAGAGTAGAGGAGTTCAAGCGCCAAACACTAGGAGATGAATTTGCACAGCAGAAACTGGCAGCGATACGTAGCAAGGAGAACAGCACTGAAGGATTCACTGAAAGGAAAAGCCTCTTGTTTAAGGGTGAGGTGCTCTACGTGCCAGAAGGGGATTTGTGGGCACCAGTCATGTGGCAGCGCCACGACAACCTGACGGCGGGTCACTTTGGGCAGTACAAGATCGTAGATCAACTAAGGAGACAGCTTTGGTGGCCTAGGATGAGAGAAGAGACCCAGGAGTATGTCAGGGCATGTGACACTTGCCAACGAGCAAAAACACCTAGAGCAGCACCAGCGAGACTTCTGCAACCGCTTCCAACTCCGCAAGGACCTTGGGAGGCGATCGTGATGGATTTTATCACAGACTTGCCACCTTCTCGAAAGCAGACAGTGATCTGGGTCGTGGTGGACTTGTTCATGAAAATGGCGCACTTCGTGCCATGCCCAAAGCTGCCGTCGGCACAGGAAACGGCCCAGATGTTTGTAGACCACGTGATCAGACTGCATGGACTGCCGTCGCAAGTGATTTCGGATAGAGGAACACAATTTACCTCACAGTTTTGGAGGAAGCTGATGCAGCTTTTGGAAGTTGAAGTGTGTCTGACATCAGCGAGACACCCTCAAACCAATGGAGAGTCAGAGAGGACCAATGCTACGTTGCAGCAATACCTGCATTGCTACGTGAACTACCAGCAAGAGGACTGGGTAGATAAATTGGGACTAGCAGAATTCACGTATAACAATGCGGTACATGCGTCTACCCAACAAACACCATTTCTGGCCAACTATGGACGACATCCGAGGGCGTTTCCAGAACTAGAGGCCACCTTGTTGGTGCCGGCGGCAGAACAGTTCGTAGGGGAGATGCAGGCGTTACAGGAACTACGGAGAGAAAAGCTGGACGCAGTTAAAAATGCGTATAAGAGGAATGTTGATGAATGTAGACAGCAGGGAGAAGAGATCAAGGTGGGGGACAGGGGGACAAGGTGTGCTTGTCGGCCAAGGACTTACCAACAAAGGGGAAGTGCAAGAAGTTAGAGGCAAGGAGGTTGGGGCCATTTGAAGTGGTAGAACAGGTAAACCCCGTAGCGTTCAAACTGAGATTGCCTGCCTCGATGAAGATACACCCTGTATTTCACAGGGCTCTCCTGTTACCATACGTTCCTGCACATCCCTACCAGGAACCTAAACAGACACCTCCTCCCCCAGTCATGGTGGAGGATCAGGAGGAGTTTGAGATCCAACAGATTTTAGACTCAAGACTGTGTAGAAGACAGTTACAGTATTCCGTGTCATGGAAAGGTTATGGACCTGAAGAAAACTCCTGGGTACAAAGCCAGGATTTACACACCCCAGACCTGCAGCGGCAGTTCCACCGTAGGTTCCCCCAGCAGCCCAAGCCCAGAAGGTGGGAGGAAGAGGATGACCTTAGCGAAGAAGCTGAGGAGAGTGGCACATGGTGGGCACCAGAGCAGAGAGAGCCCTCCGAGACAGGCAGCGAAGCTGAGGAGAAGGAGGGGCTTAGATGAGGGGGTGATGTCAGCTTCGTTCCAGAGCTGACAGAGGCTGGGAATGAGAACAGTCAAAGAGAGATAAGGACACTGGAATGTGAGAGGGAGGAGGGGAGGCCTAGCGGCATGTCTTCAAACAACAGAAAGCAAGCAGCAGGTAGCAATGGTAATCTGATCCCTGAACATAGTGAGCAAGGAAAGGGGAGCCAAAGCAGAGATACACAAAATAGCAGTCTTAGCTCGGAAACAGAGGGAGGAAGGCCAGAAATAGCCAGCCCCAAAAACTCGAAGGCGCGAAAAGGTCAGTGAGAGGAGGGAAAAGAGCGAAAGCGAAAGGGTTTTTTCCCCTGTTGGAGGAAGAGGAAGGGGTGGAATTTAGACTCGGCAACTGCAAACTGGGAGTCAGACATGGAGTAAAGGAGCTCCGGAGTGATTTATGTGTTTGAGCAATAAACCTGAGATAATTATGACCGGTGTCTCGCTTCTGTGGGAGAGCCAAGCCATTACACCCCTGATGACCGCTTTACTCGCATCCCATATTGTTCTCACATCACTGTCTTGTTTGTTATTCAATTCAAAATATTCTTTCAATCATTTTTTGCCCCTTCTATTATCTTTTTGTCTTTTAATGATTCATTTAATTTCCATCTCCTTAATCCTGTTGTCCAGTCTGGTTTTATTTTCAACAAAACCGGATTGTGGTCCGAAATTGTTTTCGGAAGTATTTTTGCCTCTTCAATTCTTCCTAGTATCTCTTTCGAGAGCCAAATTTCTTCTATCCTACTAGCTGAATTATTTGGCTTGGAAAAATATGTATATTCTCTCTCAGTTCTATGTTTATATCTCCAAGAGTCCACTAAATCTAAATTTTCAATCAGTTTCTCAAAGGTAGATGGTAATTTCCCGTGGTTTTTTCCTCCTCCAGATCTATCTAATTGTGGGTTTATTACCCCATTAAAATCTCCCATTAATATTATTTTGTTCTCCAGATAGTCCATCAACTTTATTGCTAAATTCTTTAAAAAGGCTGCTTTTTCCCATTTGGTGCATATATTCCAACTAGTATCAATTTCCCCCCTTGATTTCTAATTTTAAGTATCACTATTCTTCCTTTCAGGTCTGAAAATATCAATTCTGGATCCAGACTAGATCTACCATATATTACCACTCCTCTTTTGTTAACTTGGTCGGCTGCTATAAATTCATTTCCTGATTTGGCATTGATCAAAACTCTTCTATGTTCTTTTGTAACATGTGTTTCTTGTAGGCAGAATGTTGGTGATAAGCAGTGTCCCGTGCACAGCGGAATGATGAGGAGTACGTGCCACATACTCTATATTGCTTTATTTACACTTCAAAGCTGGTATGTTACAGAAAAAACATCTTGCCTCTGCCGGAGCAGAGAAAAGCATCCTCTCTCCTCTAAAGCACGGAGAGAAAAAACAACACACACTGAACTGCAAAGAACAGTGAAAAACAGGAAACCAGTGTACGTCACATCCAGTCTCCCTTTCCCGTGGGAAAACTCCCAACAGCAATTGACTGTGGAATGTAAACATTGTCTTGTGACAAGCATTTCGCTGCACAGTGAAGAGAGCAGAAACCAACATCCTCCCCCTTTCTGTGAACATCACTGGGCAGCGTGTTCGTACAATATCAGTACAAACCCAACTTCTGCACATAGGTACAGTGTTGATCCCTTGATACAATCTTGGACAATACATCAGCAGGAATTTCATTACCTGGCATATAGGACACCGTTACGAGTCCCTTCTGAATACGTTCCCTAGCATGTTGCAACTTCAATTGCAAGTGCTTCGTGCTTTGCTTACAACCTTCAGAATTCAGCAAAGCCAAACATGCTTTGTTGTCCTGGTAAACCTGGATTGGACATTTGACAGGAATTTTCATGTCTTTGCACAATTGTAACAACCATTCACAATCTTTGAGTGAATAAGACAGTGCATTCAGTTCAGCTTCACAAGTACTTAAGCTAACTGTTGTTTGCTTCTTGCATGACCAATCAAATAGACCCTGATTGTACATATAGCAAACTCCAGACGTACTTTTCCTGTCTGTAGTGTCACTTCCAAAACTTGCATCTGCAAATATTTCAAGACCACCAGACTTCTGATTGTTAAATCTCAGTCTGTAATGCATAGTGCCTTTCAAATACCGCGCTATGCGTTTCAGGGCTTTCCAATCCTTAACAGTAGGATTGTTGACTTGTCTGCTTAGCAAATTACAGCTAACAGCAATGTCTGGTCTTGAACATCTGGCAATGAAGTTTAGCTTGCCTAGCACACTTCTGTACAGTGTAGTGTCAGAAAATGCTTCTTCAGTGTCATCTACCTGATAACCTGTTATCATCGGTGTGTCTACAGGGTTAGCATCCATCAGGTTTAGTTTGCTTAACACATCAGCAATTTTCCGTGACTGGTGTACTAGAATGTTACCATCTTGATCTCTCTCTATTTCCAGAGATAGGTAGTTGTTTACCTCACCAAGATCTTTCATGTCAAAGTGCTCTTTCAGTTGAGCTAGGGCATTATTGTACATTGTGACATCCTTCCAAAAGAATAAAAGATCATCAACATAAAACAAACAATACAGTTTCTTTTGCCCCTCCTCTTTGACAAATACACATGGATCAGCTTTCCCTTGTTTAAAACCTAGAGAAAACAATACTTCAGTGAGTTTTGTGTGCCAACACCTTGCACTTTGTTTGAGACCATAAAGGGATTTCTTCAGAGCACAAACAAATCCCTGTTTTACCTGTACGCCATCAGGTGGAAGCATATAAAGTGATTCATCTAGAGATCCGTACAGAAAAGCTGTATTTACATCATGGTGACTAATGTGTAGATTCTCCTCTGCAGCTAGCTTGAGCATAAGCCTAATGCTCTCATACCTCACTGTGGGTGAGTAGGTCTCGTGATAGTCTTCACCTGGTACTTGTGCAAAACCTCTGGCTACCAATCTGGCTTTGTGTCTGACTATCTTGCCATTTTGATCAGTCTTCGCTTTGAAGACCCATTTGCTTCCAAGCAATTTCATTCCTGGAACTACTGGAACTAGGTCCCATGTTTTGTTCCTTTCCAAGGAATCAAGCTCAGCCTTCATGGCATTTAACCATGGCTCAGCTTCCTTTGAATCCAAATCCTGGATTTCTTGGAAACTTGAAGGTTCAAATACCTTCTTGGAGCTCTTAACAGCTGTTACTGCTATCTTAGCAAACTCATCAGCAAATCTCTTTGGAGGTCTGCCTTTTGTGGCTCTTTGTGACCTGCGAATTAGCCGTAGGTCTTCAACACTCTCCTCTTCCTTCTTGGGAGAAAAGTGGCCTATTGTGAACAATGGTTCCTCCAATTCTTGATCAGAGCTTTCAGAGGGTCGCATAGAGGCTTTCGCACTCTCGAAACCCTCTGAATCACCCGATTCAGTTTCAGACTCAGAATCAGAACCTTCATCAGTGGGTGTGGGTTGTTGCGGTTGCTTTTGACTATCCTCAGTCTCATCACTGTCATCTGGATAACATTGGAAAATTCCCACATTCTCCCCCCACTTGGCATTGTACTCAACACTTCTTGTGAGCTTAATTGCCTTAGAGTCAGTCATCATTATTCTGTAAGAACCTTTCTGATAACCTAGAAAGATACCATGCAATCCACGCTTGTCTAACTTGGAGTTTTGTGGTGAGTGAACCCACATGTCAGAACCAAAAATTTTCATGTGTTTGATGTATGGCTTCTTGCCAAACATCTTCTCATAGGGGGTACAACCAATCGCTGAAGATAACCTGCGATTATAACTGTAAGTGAAACATGAGAGAGCTTCGGCCCAATAACTCTCTGGAAGATTGGCATCATGCAGCAAGGTTTTTAACCCTTGAAGCAAAGTCTGGTTTGCTCGCTCCGCAAGACCATTCTGCCATGGCGAGCGAGGACTAGACAAATCGTGTTGAATTCCTTTCTCAGTCAGAAAAGCTTCAAACTGCTGAGAAGTGAATTCTCCCCCGCGATCACTGAAAAGAGTCTTTACCTTCTTACCATGCACATTTTCAACCAAGCACAGAATTCCTTGAACCTAGGAAAAGCCTCTGATTTCTGCTTGAGATTGTACACATAAATATACCTGGAAAATGCATCAATGAGAACCATGAAGTACCTGTTTCCTCCCAAAGAGGGCGCTAGTGGTCCAACCAAATCAGCATGAACAATTTGGTATGGTTCTGTAGCTTGCCTACTTGACACCTTACCTTTCGCAGCCATTTTTACCTTGTTTGCTGCGCATGCCTTGCACTTCATGTGGTACCTGCAGGGTTTAATAGTCATACCTTCAACCAAGGCAGGCATCTTAGATACTGCCTCAAAATGCAAATGACCAAATTTTCGATGAAAATCGTGAATACATTCTGCATGCAAACTTTTGTTAGTACCTGCAATGCAACAAGTGTCATCCTGCACAACATCATCATAATACAAAACATACAAACGATCAACATATTCAGCATACAATACATAATCATTTTTCTTTGTGATGATGCACCTTTTGTTCTTAAAGGAAACGTCAATATTCCACTCATTCAGCTGTCCAACGCTGAGCAGATTATGTTTGGCATCCGGCACATAAAGCACATTCTGTATCGATAAGTCCAAACTGTGAAGAACAACAGTTCCGTAGCCTTTACTGGGGATTGTGTGGTCATCCGCCTGGTGAATCGCACCTTCCTGCGGTGTAAAAGACACGAACAGTTGCTTATCGTTGCACATGTGGTGGGTCGCCGCTGAATCAACAACGAAGAAAGATCTAGACGTCTTCTGGACCTCTGCAACTTTTGGAGTGAAGCGTGAGACCATTGCCTTGTGCTGTGTTGTCCTGGACACCGGACCTTTGCCTTTGCTCTGGCCTCTTCCACGTGATGAGCTTCCACTGCGCTGCTCTGTCTTGGCCCTGGGATATTTGCATTCCCTCTTCATATGGCCTAGACGTCCACACGAGTAGCATTTCACTGCCTTCAAAGCTTTAGCGCCATCTGGTGGTTCCACTGCACTATGGGATGACGACTGGGAAGTCTCCCTCTTGCCCATGCAGCTATCACCCTGGCGATCTGCTTGATTCTGAATCATGGCAGTATCACAGGCTACTGTGAGTTGAGCATTTGGCTGATCAGTGGTAACAGATTCCCCACTTGCCTCAGCCAGCCTTCTGCAGCTAGCCATCATGACTCTGGCATTAGCCTTCTGCGTCATCTCTGCTGCTTTAAATCATGCTGCTTTATACAAGCTGCGTCTGTGCTGCTTCATTCCAAAGGCAAGTTCAAAACAGCCTCTGCCTGTGAGCCTGTGCCACTCTACTTATCTGCAGCTGCTTCAAACCTTATTCCAAAGGCAAGTTCAAAAGGAAAGTTCTAAAGTGCTTTCTCTATGCTGCCTTAAATCCATGCTGCGTCACTATTGCAGCTGCTTTACTCCAAGAGCACTTTTAAAAGTTACTTTCGATTTCCCCCTGCAAAGTAACTTGATCCTTTGCCTGAGCCCGGCAAACTGCTTTAAGAGTTCAAAGTCCAGCCATAAAGCCATTAATTAGAAGCTGGCAGGCTGCCCGGAGCAGTAGCACATACCTCATCAATCATCTTGACGCGTAGAGATATCGTCCGATCTGTCCCTCCGCATTCCGATCCTTTGCCGGCACTCCGATTCGACTTCTGGAGCCCATTCTTAAGATGACTGCGTTTTTCTGGGCCCATAACCAAATGTTGGTGATAAGCAGTGTCCCGTGCACAGCGGAAGGATGAGGAGTACGTGCCACATACTCTATATTGCTTTATTTACACTTCAAAGCTGGTATGTTACAGAAAAAACATCTTGCCTCTGCCGGAGCAGAGAAAAGCATCCTCTCTCCTCTAAAGCACGGAGAGAAAAAACAACACACACTGAACTGCAAAGAACAGTGAAAAACAGGAAACCAGTGTACGTCACATCCAGTCTCCCTTTCCCGTGGGAAAACTCCCAACAGCAATTGACTGTGGAATGTAAACATTGTCTTGTGACAAGCATTTCGCTGCACAGTGAAGAGAGCAGAAACCAACACAGATAACATCATTTCTTTGTTTTCCCAGTATATGCTCTATTTTGTTTTTCTTTTCATTTAATCCGTTAACATTCCACAACAGTATTTTTAAATTCAACTTTATTTATTAAAATTAGATATATCACAGAGTTTATTTACAACATATTTTATTGTTATTGTTTGTTTATTATTATTATTATTTATTATTATTATTATTATTATTTTGTTTATTCTCTTAATCATTTCCCGAGCTGTCTTCTTGGTTTGCACTATTGGATTTTACATTTTTTGGGCTGGATTCTTTATCTACAATTTGTCTATCACCCCCTAATTCATCTCTGAATGTTCTTTAAAAATTTTCTGCATCTTCCACTGTTTCTAGTCTTCTTCTCTTCCCTTTGAAATTAAAAGAAATTCCTTCAGGAAATTCCCATTTGAAAATTATTGTCTTTGCTTTTAGGGCTTTTGTCAGGAATTGATATTTTTCTCTCTTTTTAAGCAGGCATGGCGGAATCTCTCTCAGAATTACAATTTCCTCTCCTATTTTGAACAGCCTTTTCCTTCTATGCTGTAAAATCATATTTCTTAATTTATTTGATGTTAATGTGATTAGACAATCCCCAGGCCATTTATTTGCCTTTGCCTTTCGACCGACTTCCGGAGGCGGCGCAAAACGGCAATGGCGGTCCTCTTTACTCTGTGAAGAGGGGCTCCGCGAAAAAGGGTCGTCCGCTGCGGCAAAGCGGAGACCCGTCAAGAAAAACCACAGGCAGAGCGAGCCTGTGGCCATGGGACTCGGCGGGCGCCCAAAGCCCCCCCAGAAACGTAGAAGGAACCCCGTAAGGGGCTCCGGAACGGGAAAGGGGGAGCGGCGCTGTGAGTTCATCGCTCTTTTCGTGGATGCAAAGCCGCGCTGCTGCTGCCGATGAGCCCTGACCTTTCTTCTTGAAAACATCGAATTTGACAGCTACATACCCGTGAGTAAGGGGCACTAAATTTTGGACTAATTTTATGGATTTGGACTGAAAACGGGAGGCGAGTAACAGGAAGTCCGTCTTCCGATCCTGCTAACTAGATCAAAGCAAGGGCTGGAGTGCGCTGTAGCGCCCAAAAAGGATCGTAAAAATAGAATAAAGGTGCATTGACAGACTTTGTTTCTAGAAGTTAAAAGGGAAACTTTTGTGAAGCTTGTGGACTTAATTTTTGGAACTTTCTTCCTATTTTTGAGATATACGGAGTTAAAAGGGATAACCTAGTCGTCGGGCTGCCAGAGTGCAACAGAGAACTGTCAAACTGCTGATACTGTTGCTGAAGTTCAAACTGTTACATAGACTGAGATACTAACGTTTAAACATTGTTTCTGGGACCATTCTTGACACCTTGTGGCTTTTAATCAAGAAATAGAAAGCTTAGGGAACCTTCCTTTTGTATTCAGGAATTACAAAGACTTAATACGGGATTATAGGAACTTCAATGGCGGAAAAGAGTTCTTTCCTTTCTTGAAATTTTGAAATACTCCCCCTAGAGGATTGTGGAGACATAGAGGCCTGGGAACTGTACTTTATTGAGACTTCTTGTGGTTTAATTGTTTATATTTTGAACTTGTCTTTCTCATGGAATAAAAGACAATTTGACCTTGAACTGAGGCAGGTGTGGAATGAGTGGCCCAGGGAAAACAAGAGCAGCCAAAGCTAAAGAAAAAGAAAAAGAAAAGAAGCCTATGCAACTTGTTCAAACAACTTTAACTCATCAACGCAGATCATCTGTCCCAACTGTGCTAACAGCACAGGAGGTGGAAATTGAGCAGCCTGCTACAGAAGATATGGCAACTGGAGGATCTGAATCAGTCCTGAAACAAATTCTGGAGCAACTGGCAATTTTAAATCAAAAGGTGGACAATCAATCAACAAAAATTGACCAAGCCACATCCTCTATTGGTAAATTAACTGAGCAGGTTTCCCAGCATACTCAGGCAATTGACAATTTGCAAGGAGCTACGGCTGAAAATTATAAATTAGCTGTGGAAGCCAATCAAAAAGCAGAGCAGGCAAACCGAAAAGTTGATGAGATTAAAGGGGAAGTTAGGCCTTTGAAAAGACAAGTAGGGGAACAACAAGCCTACCTGTCACTGGTTGAACTGAAAAGCAAGGAAAATAACCTCAGGTTAAGGGCCATCCCAGAATTGGAGGCAGGCAACTTAGAGGGATTTCTGACACTCCTATTTTCTAAATTCTGGGGAATTGAGGAAGATAAAGACTTTAAAATCGTGACGGCCTTTAGACTGGGCAGATCGGTAAAGAAAGATAAGGCGAGAGACTGTTTGGTTATTTTGAGATCAAGAGAGGAAAGAGATAAGATATTAGGCCTACATTTCAAAAAATCCTTGGAGATAGAAGGTAAAAAGGCTGAAATCTACAGAGATATTCCCAAACATCTATTGGATCTTAGGACCACCTACACAGACCTGACCAAACTGCTAAGACATAACGCAATTCCTTATAGGTGGGAGTTTCCACAAGGACTATCATTTACTTATAAAGAAAGGAAAGTAAGAATTAAATCACCTGAGGATCAGCAGAAGTTCCTACACGACCACGAGGAGGATCTTCAAAAAGGAGCTGCAGCTTCTTGGCCACCACCACCACCGGGACCACCACCAAAACCTACACCGTCTGGATCTGGACCAGCACCACTACCTCCGGGACCGGAGGAAAACCTAGACACCCCATTGTAAGACCCACCAACTAAACCAGGATGTCTCTGCAGCTTCTTAGCTGGAATATAAATGGCGGAAACTCTCCGGAAAAAAGAAGAAAAGTATTTCATATTTTGAAAAAAGAACAATTGTACATTATTTGCCTGCAAGAAACACGTGACAAGGCTCCATAGAAAAGTGTTAATTAATAAAAGATTAGGCCAAGAATTTATTTCTTCGGATAAAGTTAAGAAAAGAGGAGTGGTGATTTATGCAAAGGAGAGCCTGTCACCGAAATTTCTATTTAAAGATGAACACGGCAGAATTTTGGCGATTGAAATTCAGACGCAAGGAGAAAAATTTTTGATATTAGGAATATATGCTCCAAATGAAGGAAAATCGGAATTCTTCAGGAAGCTGCATGAGATTATGCTGGACTACTTAGACTACTACAACATTATTATGTTGGGCGATATGAATGGGGTCGTATCTGTAAACATGGATAAGTCGCAAAGTGCTAACATAACGAAAGATGGCAGACTACCTAAAACTTTCTTTGAAATGACTGACAATATGGATTTAATTGACATATGGAGGGTTAAGAACCCCTTAGGAAAAGAAGGAACTTTCTTTTCTGAAGCTCATCTGACATGGACACGAATCGACCAAATATGGACAACTAGAGGACTGGTACCTAAGACTAGAAAAGTGGAAATCTGCCCAAAAACTTGCTCCGACCATAATGCTTTGAAAGTGGAACTGAGACTTAACATAACCGGATCCTTTAGATGGAAAATGAATGACACCTTATTAAGGGATCAGGAGATTGTTAAGAAGGCCCAAAAAACTTTAAAGGACTATTTTGAAATAAATCTAAACACCACTGTGGAAAAAAGAACAATCTGGGACGCAAGTAAAGCAGTTATGAGAGGGTTTCTAATACAACAAAATACGATTAAGAAAAAGTTCTGGAATGAAAAGAAGGAGAAGATATTGGAGAAAATAAGAGAAGGAGAGAAAAAATTAAGATCTAGGCCCAAGTCGAAGGAAGTGCTGAGAGAGGTGAAATTTTTCCAGGCACAATACTCGAAATTGATAAATCAAGAGGTGGAATGGAAAATTAAACAAAT
Organism: Podarcis erhardii; assembly: GCF_964252035.2. Classification (NCBI taxonomy): domain Eukaryota; kingdom Metazoa; phylum Chordata; class Lepidosauria; order Squamata; family Lacertidae; genus Podarcis; species Podarcis erhardii. Next base: position 24,811,339 of record NC_138506.1, read on the forward strand.
GAAACAAAGATCCTTTGAATCAGCAAACAAATGTGGGAAACTGCTAGCATGGCAGTTGAAAAAGAGACAAAAACTTAAAGCCTTTGACAACATTTCTTGGATGTTTATGAAGAAAAATTTGGAAGGGATGGGAGTCGGGCGGGGGTTTGAAAATGGAATAGAAGCAATTTACTCAGAGCAAAAAGCTAAATTGATTGTTAACAATGTGGTGACAGAGGAGTTCAAAATAGAAAAAGGGACACGACAGGGGTGCCCCCTATCCCCCCTATTGTTTATTTCAGTCCTGGAGGTGCTATTGAACATGATTAGAAAGGACCGGTCTGTACAAGGAATTGAGGTCGGAGTGAAACAATATAAACTGAAAGCTTTTGCAGATGACTTGGTATTAACATTACAGGAGCCAGTCTCTAGCACTAAAAGAGTGTTAGAATTAATTTCTGATTTTGGTCGGGTGGCGGGATTTAAGCTGAACAAGCAAAAAACTAAGGTTCTAGCAAAAAATTTGACAACTACAGAAACAGATGAGTTCCTGAAAGAAACAGAATTAAATGTGGTTAAAAAAGTAAAATATCTAGGGGTGTACTTGACCTCCAAAAATTTGAATTTGTTTAAAGACAATTATGAGAAATGTTGGTCAGAAATCAAAAGAGATTTGGAAATATGGTCAAGATTGAAACTTTCCTTGTTGGGCCGGATAGCAGCTATAAAGATGAATGTATTGCCGAAAATGTTATTTCTGTTTCAGGCCCTACAGATCGTGGACAAAGTGGAATGTTTTGGAAAGTGGCAGAAGGATATTTCCAAGTTTGTTTGGCAGGGCAAAAAGCCCCGAATAAAGTTTAAAATACTAACTGATGCGAAAGAAAGAGGGGGATTTGCCCTGCCAGACTTGAGATTATATTATGAATCTGCAGCCTTCTGCTGGTTGAAGGATTGGATCTTATTGGAAAACACTGATGTCCTAGATCTGGAAGGGTTTGACAATGCTTTTGGGTGGCATGCATATTTGTGGTATGACAAGGTTAAAGTTCACAAATTGTTTAAAAACCATATTGTCAGAAGAGCAATTTTGATGGTCTGGACAAAATATAAGGACTTATTGGAGAGTAAGACTCCGAGGTGGCTCTCACCGGTGGAGGCCAAGGCACGTAAGAGACTTAACATGGAAGCCTACTGGCCTAAATATTGGGAAATAATTGAAAAAATTGGAGACAATTGGAGGCTGCTGAGCTTGGAAAAATTGAAAAACAAGGTGCGAGATTGGTTGCATTATGCTCAAATCCAGGAGGTTTTTAAAGTGGATAAAAAGGTTGGATTCCAGGTGGAAAAATCGAAACTAGAGATAGAACTGTTAGAGCCAAAAAATAAATTACTTTCGAGAATGTATAATTTGCTGCTTAAATGGAATACACAGGACGAGACAGTCAAATCCGCCATGATAAAATGGGCACAGGACTTGGGGCATAACATTATGTTTGAAGACTGGGAAAGGTTATGGAACACCGGAATGAAATTTACGGCATGTAGTGCCTTGAAGGAAAATATTATGAAAATGATATACCGGTGGTACATGACCCCAGTCAAACTTGCTAAGATATATCACCTGTCTGATAACAAATGTTGGAAATGTAAAGAGGCGGAAGGGACATTCTTTCACCTCTGGTGGACTTGCCCGAAAGTGAAGGCCTTTTGGGAGATGATTCATAATGAACTAAAAAAGGTACTTAGATATACCTTACCTAAGAAACCGGAGGCCTTTCTTCTGGGCATTGTGGACCAGAGAGTACTTAAGAAAGATAGAACTTTTTTTATGTATGCTACCACAGCAGCAAGGATCCTGATTGCTAAGCATTGGAAGACACAAGATTTACCCACGCTGGAGGAATGGCAGACGCAGTTGATGGACTATATGGAACTGGCTGAAATGACTGGCAGAATCCGAGACTTGGGAGAAGAAACAATCGAGGAGGACTGGGAAAAATTTAAAGATTATTTGAAAAAACATTACAAGTTGTATGAATGTTAAAAAATGCTCTTTTTAGAAATTCTTGCTTCAGCATTGGTAAATTAATGAAATGGAAATTAAGGTACAAGAAGTTAAAGGTGGAATAATGAAATAACTTTATTATGTTTAAGTTAAAACATATAAGATTTGGGTTACAATAGTTTTGAAATTAGGCAACATGATAAAATGAAAGATATAATAATGTCTGGAAATAAGTTAACAAATTGCTGATATTTTGTATTACAGAGAATGCAGGGTTTGGAGGATGTGGGGAAGTCCAATAGATGCGTTGGAAAAAAGGATTATGGAAATTTGTAATTTCTCTACTGTATTTTTCTATCTATGTCTTTATTTCTTTTTTCTGTACTTCATAAACTTAATAAAAATATTTAAAAAAAAAAAAATTTGCCTTTGCCTTTCTAGAATTTACCCTGAATATAATTTCTACGTTTTCTATTATTTCATCTTCTTTTATCTCTAGCCAACTTGCTAGCTCTTTTATAATGATTTTTTTGTATATTTTCTTCTGGATTTTCAGGGACCCCTCATATCCTGAGTGTTTTCTCCTTAGTCTGCATTTGTAAAACAGATAGAGCGTCCCATGTTGCTTCCTGTGTGATTTTGAATTCATCATTTTTTTCCTTAACCCTCTCACATTCTTTTCTGTTCTCAAATTTTAAAATTAATGATGATAATAATTATCATTTTCCAGCCACTGTGGGTGACTCCCAACAGAATATAGTATTAAAAACATGACAAAATTTACAAGCTTCCCTCAACACGGCTTCCTTCAGGTGTCTTCGAAAAGTTGCAGGAAACTCTGAGGAGAAAAAGCGCCAAACGGCTGGCCCCGCCCACAACCCGATCTGTGATTGGCCAAAAACAACGAAAAGGCCAACCTATTGCTGCCGAGATCCACCCCCCACTTTTAACATGGAGGCACTTCGAAAATATTTCCCTCTCCCAAAATGGCACTGGAGGCAGTATCCACCCTTTTCCACCATGGAAGCATTCCTGCCTGCTGTTTCCCTCTTCAGTTCTGGAGCCCGCCAACTCTCCAAGGGCCATCGTCTATTTTCCGCCCTCTTTCCCATTCTTCTTCTGCTCTACATGCCTCTCCTAAGATGGCTGTCGTGGGGTCATTCCGGCCCGTTTCTCCCACCTCTTTCTATCCTCGCTCCTCCTGCACCTCCCTCTTCTGACCCCACGAGAGAACACCTGTAAATGTTTGTTTTCTGTTGTTGTTGTTTTTATTGTTGATGTTGCTGCTGTGTGCATGTGTTGAGCGAGGGGGTCCTAGGGGGGCCATTTTGGATGAGGGCAGTGTAACTGGAAAGAGGCACCACCGGAGGAGAGGCAAACAGACCGGAGGGGGGAAGAAAGGGCAGAAGACGCACCACCGCCACCATGTTGGTTGAGGGCAGTTGGGCCTAGCCTGGCCATTGGGTGGCGCTGGTCTCCCTCATGAGGTGGGTGCCCCATCTCTCTCACGGGGTCCCAGGATAAGTTGGGGGTCCCTGCGGAGAAGGAAGGCCAGAGGTGTGATGGAGTCTGGCAGACTTCCCTGCATTCCAGTCTGCTTTCAGGACTCAGCAGAGGGTGCACAGCACGGCCACTTGGTGTGTAAGCTTGAGGAAGACAGAGTCCACACGCTGTTGTTCTAAACAAACAGCTTTATTTACAGCGGAACAGTAAAAATAAACAAACCATCCGAGACAGCAGGCATCTTGTCTCTGCTTGCTCAGCAACAAAAGCGTTCTTTGTCACACACAGACAAAGAACAGATCCTGGATGTAGGATCTCTCCGCCCCTCAGAAGGCAGGATGATTGGAACTCTGAGCTGTTTAACCCTGTAAGTTCTGATTCCCCTCACAGGAGGGCCCCCCAAAACCCCCTCAGGGAATCGTCCCAACAGCACCTGAAGGGCCTTGGCCTTCCTCTGGTTTCTCGAAGCGTTTCCCTGAGCGCTGCTTCCAAGCTCCCTCAGGAGCAGCCCAGGTAGACTGCCTCTGGCACGGGAGGCTCTGCCAGAGCAGAATAGGTGCCTGGGAGGCCAGGATAGCCCCACGAGGTGGGCTCCTGGCCCCCCAGGCATGTTTTGGGGTGCAGGGGCCAAAGTCCTGGTTTCTGCCTCCACCCCGCCATCCTTTGGCCCATCTCGCCCTGCCAGCATGCAGATAAGGTGGGGGCAAATTCCTGTTGGGCGCTGCTGTGAGAATGGCATGCCTGTGGGTGCTGTGGGGTGCCCTGCTGGGCTGGAGTGAGCTAGGGGGGGTGAGGGGAGACAGAGGGCTGTGAATCCCGTCCCTCTCTATGCTTTTTTCTTTCTCTCTCTTCCCTCTCTCAATTCCCAAGTCCTGGGAATTATAGCTATGAGCTTCCTTGCAGCAGGTTGGACTAGATGACCTTTGAGCCCCTTCCATCTCTCCCATTCTAGGATGTTCCCTGTCTCTCTCACCCTTCCTCACCTCTTAATGGCACGTCCCCCCTCCCCCCCCCCAGCTGGGCCTCCATTTCCTAGCTATGGGAACTCAAGCGCCGGCAACTTCACCTGCGACCCCTGGGATTGTTCTGACAAGAGCCATTGTGGTAAGTTTTGGTGTCACCAAAGGAATCGGGGAGATGTGCCTTGATTCCCCTCGCAGAGAGTGATTTAACCTATCTTGACATCCCTCAAAGCACCCTGGGAACTGTAATTTCCTATGGGAGGAGAATATTCCACAAAGCCTTTCCAAGGATACTCTGGGAGTTATAGCTCTTAGAGGGTCTCCTTGGGAAACTGAACAAGCTACCATTCCCACAATGTCCCCCAACGCACCCTGGAAACTATTGCTTGCTCTGGGCGTTGAGGGTTGTGATTCCCATGACAGAACTACAGTTCCCAAGCCTATTTATCTCCCTAGGGAACTGTGGGAACTGTAGCTCATGGGGGGAACAGGGGTTTCTTAACCCTGAACTCTGGGAACTGTAGATTGCTCAGGGCGCCTGATTCCTTCTCCTTCCAGGCTACCGGAATGGGCTGGCACCTCCAGGCACCACCTTGGCCTGCGACTTTGATGATAATAATAATAATAATAATAATAATAATAATAATAATAATAATAATAATATATTATTATTATTATTTATACCCCGCCCATCTGGCTGGGTTTCCCCAGCCACTCTTTGAAAGCACCACCTGCAGCTGGTAGGACGTCAGCTGGGAGGACCGGTGGCGCACAGGGCCACACGCTGGGCACTGACCTGGCGCGCCCCCCCCCCAACATGAGCACCTTGGAGCAGCGAGCCAAGCTGCCTGCTGCCCCTGCCTGACTCTGCTCCCTGACCCTGAGCAACACGTCCTCAGCCTGTGAGCTCCACGCCTGGTACAGCATGGCTGAGAAAGATAAGCTTGGGGCGCTGGCAGTCGGAAATCCAGCGGGCGGAGAGCCACATACTCGGCCTTTTCCCCTGTGTGGTGGAGGAAATGCCACCTGGCACAGTTGTCGTAATTCCATATCAATATCGCATACTGTTTCTAAACTGCAGGACATATCATATCATATAATTATTATTGATTGATTTCCATACTACTGTAGGGTTGGCATAAAGAAATACCATCATTATCGTTCTTATCATGACATTTACGGATGCCCTGCTTCCCGTCTGCCTTTGGCACTCCTGGCAGCTGACCGATAAAAGCGAGAGCGGCCGAGACTAGATGGCAATCCACAATTCTCGCTGGGGTCAGGCTAGATGACCCTCGGATCCCATCTCACTCCTCTGTTTCTATATCTATGGGTCCCACCTGCAGGGATCAGGCTAGATTATCCCCCTGGTCCCTCACCCCTCTGCCCTTCCCCTGCAGGACTCAACAGGAGCTTCACAGTGGAGCTGAGCCACAGCGGCCACGTTGTCCCCCTGTGACGAAGCCCCACTTCTTCCTCTGGTGCCTGGCTCCCCCTGGTGACCTACACCAGAAGAGTCCGCAGTGCTTTCCAGGTGGGTCTCGGGCTCCTCGCCCTCCCCGGCCGGTTCCTTCTCCGGAGCATGTCAAGAGCGCTGCCTCCCCCTCCGCAGGTGACCTTCTCCTCAGTGGTGAGCGTGGCGCTGGACAACATGCAGTTCAGGAACTGTGGCCCCCAAGTAAGGCTTTCTTTTCTTCCTCCCCAAAACCCAGCCAACCAGATAGACTGCCACTGAGGTTGGAGGCTCCCCATTAACCGTCCCAACATTTCCAGGTCCCCAGAGCTGTGCCCCAGGCAAGCAGCCATGCCTGCTGAGCGGCTGCGTGGCCCCTGCCCGCCTTTGCAATGGCACCAAGGACTGTGGCAACAGCAATGGCGAATGGGGTTGTGGTGAGCAGTCGGGGGGCATTCGGGGCGGGGGGGATGTGGGCACCACCAGAAGGGGGGAGGGCGGAAAAGGCACCCCCCCCTCACCTGCCTTTCTCCCCCAGAGACCTTCCACTTGTGCCCCTTCGAAGAAGGCTGGTGCGGGTGGGCAGCGGATGCCAACCAGAGCCTCTCCTGGGCAAGGAACTGCAGCCGTCTCTGGCCTGCTCCACCTGTGACCACAGCACCAACATGCTGGAAGGTGGGTGCCAGCCACCTCCATCACGGGAGAGCGTGCCTCGGGGCACGAGCGGAGTGCAGCACCTGTAGGAGCTCTCTTTAAGAGATTGTTTATATGTGTGTGTGTGTGTGTGTGTGTGTGTGTAGGCATGTTATTGACATAGGGAGAGATAATTGAAATGTAGAGATAATTTGTAGGCAGAGATATACAAAGATTCACAAAATGTTGAGGGGTATGCATACCCCTGCGTCCTCCCAGAAAACAAGCACTGTATTTATTGCATAGATCTATCTATAGATATAGATATAGATATAGATATAGATATAGATATAGATATAGATATAGATATAGATATAGATATAGATATAGATATAGATATAGATATAGATATAGATATAGATATAATATGGATGCACACACACACACAGTGGTACCTCAGGTTAAGTACTTAATTAGTTCCAGAGGTCCGTTCTTAACCTGAAGCGCCACTTTAGCTAATGGGGCCTCCTGCTGCTGCTGCGCCGCGGGAGCCCGATTTCTGTTCTTATCCTGAAGCACTATTTCTGGGTTATCAGAGTGTGTAACCTGAAGGGTATATAACCTGAAGCGTATGTAACCCGAGGTACCACTGTGTGTGTGTAAATATATATATATATAATATGGATATATACATCCATGGAAAGACAGAAAGATAATTTATTCAGATCAACCATCTTGGGATGAAGGGCGCTCTATATGCAATGTGTGTGTTTTTATAGATGACATAGAATCATAGAATTCTAGAATTGCAGAGTTGGAAGGGACTGTCGCGAATTCTTCATGGTGGTTTAGCAGAAATGCTCAGAGTTCCAGGTTCTTCAGGACAGTATATTTATTGTGAGCTATATATATGTACAAATATCTACAGGCTATGCTATAATGCACAAGCAGTTCATACAGTCAAACAGAGTACCTGGCTGCACCTTAAGGCAAATAGGAAGACACACTCTCTGACCACACTCCTCTACACCACCACCTTTCTGCTGGACAGGTTTCCCTTTTTTTCTATTCCGTCTGAATAGAGCACACCATTTGGCGAAGCTGCCTTTCTACCTTTCTTACCCAGAACTTCAAAGTTTGGGCAACTTCAGACTTTTGCTTTAGTGGGTAGACCCAGCCAATTCTAGAATAGTCATCTACTAGGATTAAACAATACTTGTTATGGGAGACATTTGGTGGGAAAGGACCAGTTACATCAGCATGAATAAACTCCAGTGGTTTTTTAGTTTCTCTCTGGCTTGCTCTTGCTACTGGGCAAGCCCGGCTTTTAACCTCCTTGCAAATATTGCAGTCTAAGTAATTATCAGAACTTTTGATGTTTTTCATCCCCCCCCCCCAACTCCAAAGTTTTGTTCAGCACCTTAAAGCTAGCATGAGCTAGACGCCTGTGCAGGAGATGAATACACATATTGTGGGTTGGGACATTTTGCACATACGCAACCTTAGACTCACACCGCAGTACATACATATTAGTTCTAAGGTTAGCATTTACCAACACTGCCCCATTTTGCTTTATCTGGCACTGATCTCCCATGAAGTTTACTTCAAAGCCTGCTTTTGCCAAATCAGGAATACTCAGGAGATTGTTTTGCAAACTAGGCACACTCAACACATTCCTGAATGTGTGTCCCAGCTGTGGGAACACAATCTCCCCCTCACAAATCACATTAGCTTTCTGGCCTGTAGCAAGACTTTTCGTTTGAAGCCCTAGCATCAGTCAGCAATGCTTTTCTTTTACAAAAGGTTTGAGAAGCTCCACTGTCCAGAACCCACAGCTCTTCATTTTCTTGGCCATCGGCAAACACCCAAGCGGTAGACTCTCTCTGCTGCCTCCTGCGCTTCTGCTGTTTTTGTTGTTTTCTCGGGCAGTCCCGAAGCAGATGTCCACTGGACTTGCAGCAAAAACACCTTTTTACTTTGTTGACCACCGGCTGGTCTGCAGCAGCTCCTCCTGGCTGTTTCTCCGGCTCCCGACACCTCTGCTCTTCCCGGCTGTTGTTCCCTCTGGGGTGCTCCAACAGCTGGGCTGAGGTCATCTTTCGCTCTGCACGCCTGTCCTCCTCTGCATACAACCGTCCGGTAACGTATTCCAGAGTCAGCTTATCAGTCTCTACCGACTCGAGGGAATTGACCAGCATATCATAGCTGTCATCAAGGGAACTCAGGACTATAAAGACTTTGTCCTCTTCCCCCACAGGCCTCCCTCTTAAGGCTAGCTCCTGGAAACAGCCTGTTAGGAATTTTAGGTGGTTCACCAGGGAGTCACCAGTTTTCCCCCGACACCGGTACAGTCTCCTGGTCAGTGTTATCAGAGAGCCAGCTGTCTCTCACACATGGACAGCCTTGAGTGCATTACACGCCTCACTTGCCGTCACCTTATCTGCTACATAGACTAGCTAGCTGTCATCCACTCCAAGGATGATCATAACCAAGGCTTTCTCATCCTTCTCATCCTCCTCAGGGGGCTGTGGTGGATCTTCCACGACTTTCCACAGGCCCTCACGCTTGAGGAAGTGTTTCATGCAGACTGACCAGATGCTGTAGTTCGTGGCCGTCAGCTTCTCCAGCAGCACGCCAGCTCTGGACTGCTCCATCCCTGCAGCTCACCTCCAGCACCCACGGCTAGATAACTGCTACCTGTACTCTTGCGCAGCGGAAGCGTGCTGGGCCCATAACCCTGTCACGAATTCTTCATGGTGCTTTAGCAGAAATGCTCAGAGTTCCAGGTTCTTCAGTGCAGTATATTTATTGTGAGCTATATATATACAAATATCTACAGGCTATGCTATAATGCACAAGCAGTTTATACAGTCAAACAGAGTACCTGGCTGCACCTTAATGGAAATAGGAAGACACACACTCTCTCTGACCACATTCCTCTACACCACCACCTTTCTGCTGGACAGGTTTCCCTTTTAAACCGATGACAGCCAATCAACTGTCAGCACATTACTGCTGAGTCATTCTGACCCAGCACTTCCATAGAAAGTATTGCAGGCTGACTGCATCAGCCAGTTGCATCAGCTAGCAACCTCAAGCCTACAGACTTACTATCTCACACAGCATTCTGGGACACCTTGGGTCATCTAGACCAACACCCTGCAAGGCAGGAATCTTTTGCCCAAATTGGGACTCGAACCCATGACCCTGAGATTAAGAGGAGAAACCCAGCCAGATGGGCGGGGTATAAATAAATTAGTATTATTAGTAGTAGTCTACTACTCTACCAACTGAGCTATACATAATAATAGGAAGAAGAATTTATTATTTCTACCCCGCCCATCTGGCTGAGTTTCCCCAGCCACTCTGGGCAGCTCCCAATGGAGTGTTTAAAAACAATACAGCATTAAATATTAAAAACTTCCCTAAACAGGGCTGCCTTCAGATGTCTTTTAAAGAGAAGATAGCTGCTTCTTTCCTTGACATCTGATAGGAGGGCGTTCCATAGGGCGGGTGCCACTACTGAGAAGGCCCTCTGTGTGAATGTATAACAGAGTGAGTGTGAGTGTATAACAGAGCTTTACAAACTTTTTACATTGGGGTCACCATGATGAATATTTTTTTTGTGTGTGTGTGCTTGTTCTGATTAGTTTGTTTTTTTCCCCAATAGATTTTTATTGAGATTTTAAAGGTTACAAAAAGAAAAAATAAAGAACATATTTAAACAGAAAAATAAAAAAATAAAAATACAGAACAATACAAGAAGAAAGGAAAAAACACACGAAAAAAAGATGCAGATAATTTAAAAAAAACAAAAAAAACAAATCCAGCCGGCTTCTTCCTCGCTACTGCGACGCTGCGAGATTGTGTGCTTCAGCTGAGCCGGCTCGCCGATTGATCTCCCAGTGGGACGGGCTTTACCGCTGCGGACAGGCAGCGGAGCTTTGAGGAACACAGCAAAACACGTTCGGCATCAGCATCGCAGTTAATTTTCCTTTTACCTGGAAGCACGAATCGCCCGTCGAAACAGGTCTGTTTAAGCCTAGCCGCGGTCGCGGACAGTGAGGGGGGGATCACCTTTAACGTGTTTCAGGGGTTGACTGTCGCTGAGGGAGAGACGACACATATCGGTGGTTGATCCTTTTGTAATTTGTCTGGCCACGTTGCTTTTTCGCTCGCCTTGCTCAAGCGCTGTAGTTCAGGCACGGAATCAGCTGTGCTGTTGCCGGATTACTGGCCTGCCCTGGCCGCCATTTTAAGCGACCACGTGGCCATCTGTGGCGGCCGCCATTTTACCAGAGGCAGCCGCCCGTGGGAAGTGGCTCTTCATGGCAGCTTTTAAAAGTAAAGCAGGCACAGCCGTCGTGAATTTAAGTGTCACAAAAAGAGGACGCTAGCACTGCTTGCTTCTGATTTTAAATTGCCTTAATAAGCGATCACCCAGCATTCTGCCAGAAAATATTAGCTCGAGCAACAGTCACCCGGCCTTGTGAGGTGACTGCTTTGTGTGCCGCCATTTTGTAGTTTTTTTTCCAATAGATTTTTATTGAGATTTTAAAAGTTACAAAAAGAAAAAAAGAAAGAACATATTTAAACAGAGGGGAAAAAATAAAAATGCAGAACAATACAAAAACAAAGGGGAAAAAAACAGAAAAAAGATGCAGATAATTAAAGAAGAAAAAAAAAAATAAATCCTTTACATAACTTTCTTTCCTTTGCTTATTTCCTTGACCTCCTCACACCTCCCTTTTTTGTATTCTAATTCAATTAGATATTTCAGCAAATCCTTTCCATCTTTATTTTTATCCTAATAATTTATCTTAATATACTATAATTTTGCATTCTGTTCTTTCACCAATTAACAATCCATTTTTACTTAATCCTTTATATCATTTCTGCTAAAACCACATTACTTCATTCCAGCATCCTTCTAACATTCCATAATTTTACAATGTTTCTGTAGATAAACTTTAAATTTCTTCCAATCTTCTTCCACCAACTCTTCTCCTTGGTCTCGGATTCTGCCAGTCATTTCCGCCAGTTCCATATAGTCCATCACCTTCATCTGCCATTCTTCCCGGGTGGGTAAATCTTGTGTCTTCCAGTACTTTGCAATAAGTATTCTTGCTGCTGTTGTGGCATACATAAAGAAAGTTCTATCCTTCTTTGACACCAATTGGCCGACCATGCCCAGGAGAAAGGCCTCTGATTTCTTCTAAAAGGTATATTTAAATACCTGAAATATACTCAGAGTCGCAAAGTGATTTCATGCTCTTTATTCAGCTCATAGTGGTGAGGAGGAATGAATGAATGTCCCCTCAAAGTATCTGCTTTATATACATTATCAGCAGCTTCCGTTGCCAGGGCCTCCTCCAGAGCGACCTGGAACGTTAGGTTCTTCTTAGCGTAGAGGCGTCGTTGCAGCTTCTCATCCTTCAGGCCACCGACGAGGCGGTCACGAAGCATGTTCTCCAGCTCTGAGAAGTTGCAGAACCGGGCAGCTTGGCGGAGAGAGGTCACAAACCCAGTTATGGTTTCCCCAGGGGCTTGCCGCTTTGCGTAGAAGGCATTTCGACAAGCCACCACTGAGGGCTGTGGCGAAAAGTGCCCCTTCAGCTGTTCCATTATTGTTTTGTATGGAACAGTAGCGACGTCTTCAGGCGCAAGGAGAGCCCGGGCGATTTCAAATGTCTCCTCTCCGCAGACGCTGAAGAATATTGCCCTCTTCTTGGCGTCTTCTTCATCGGTGACCCCTTTGGCTTCTAGGAGGAAGGTGAAACGGGAGGCGTACGCTTCCCAGTCTCCAGATGCTGGGTTGAATGGCGAGAAGCTGCTGTCAGTTGCCATTCTGAGTTCCTTGTGTCCCGGAGCTGAAGCCTGGATACACGGTGCGAGGCAGCGGTGCGGCAGGTGGCGGTGCTGCGGTGCTGTGTGTGGCAGTCAGCTCAGCGGGATCCCACCTTCGTCGCCAGTGAAATATACTCAGAGTCGCAAAGTGATTTCATGCTCTTTATTCAGCTCATAGTGGTGAGGAGGAATGAATGAATGTCCCCTCAAAGTATCTGCTTTATATACATTATTTACACAATGGGCTGCACATGATTGGCTAATTCCAGGATTCTACTGTAGGCCAATCAGGTTGTGGATTCACTTCTATCTGGAGCATGATTGGGTGGTTCCTGCTAACCAATCATACTGCTGCATTGTTCTAGGACCAATCAGACTGCTGCCTTTTGGAGCCTATTGTTCTAGGACCAATCAGACTGCTGCAGTTTGGATCCTATTCAACTCAGTACATAACAATACCTTTTTCATTTCATTATAAATCATCTCCCAGAAAGTCTTAATCTTTGGGCATGTCCACCAAAGGTGAAAGAATGTACCTTCAATCTCTTTACACTTCCAACATTTATTATCGGGCAAATGATAAATTTTTGCAAGCTTGACTGGCGTCATGTACCACCTGTAGATCATTTTCATTATATTCTCTCTTAAGGCATTACATGCCGTAAACTTCATACCTGTGGTCCATAACTGTTCCCAGTCAGCCATCATAATATTATGTCCCACATCTTGTGCCCATTTAATCATAGCAGATTTCACCATTTCATCCTGAGTATTCCATTTCAACAGCAAATTATACATTCTTGACAAATTCTTAGTTTTAGAGTCTAACAGTTCTATTTCCAATTTTGATTTTTCCACCTGAAATCCAATTTTCTTATCCAAATTGTAAGCCTCCATTATTTGGTAGTAATGAAGCCAATCTCGCACTTTGTTTTTTAGTTTTTCAAAACTCTGCAGTTTTAATCTGTCTCCTTCTTGTTCCAAAATTTCCCAATATTTCGGCCAATTGGCCTCCATATTGAGCTTTTTCTGAGCCTTTGCTTCCATTGGTGACAAGCACATTGGAGTTTTGTTTTCAAGCAAATCCTTATATCTTATCCAGACATTAAACAGTGCTTTCCTGACAATATGGTTTTTAAATGCTTTATGTGCTTTGACCTTATCATACCACAAGTATGCATGCCATCCAAAGACATTATTAAAACCTTCTAAGTCCAAAATGTCCGTGTTTTCAAGAAGCAGCCATTCTTTCAGCCAACAAAATGCAGCTGATTCATAATAAAGCTTAAGGTCTGGCAGGGCAAACCCACCTCTTTCTTTAGCATCAATTAGTATCTTAAATTTTATTCGAGACTTCTTGCCCTGCCAGACAAATCTAGAAATATCTCTCTGCCACTTCTTGAAACAATCCATTTTGTCCAAAATTTGCAGTGTTTGAAACAAAAACATCATCCTTGGCAATACATTCATCTTTATCGCAGCAATTCGGCCTAGCAATGATAACTTCAAATTTGACCATATTTCTAAATCCTTTCTCACTTCAGTCCAACATTTTTCATAATTATCTTTAAAAAAGTTCACATTCTTAGCAGTCATGTTAACCCCTAGGTATTTCACTTTCTTAACCAATGTTAATCCTGTCTCCTTCTGAAACCTCTCTCTCTCAATCACTGTTAAATTTTTCTCTAAAACCTTAGTTTTCAGCTTATTCAACTTAAATCCCGCAACCTGACCAAATTCTTGAATCAATTCCAATACTCTTTTAGTACTAGATTCTGGCTCCTGTAATGTCAATACCAAATAATAATAATAATAATAATAATAATTTATTATTTATACCCTGCCCATCTGGCTGGGCCTCTCCAGCCACTCTGGGCGGCTTCCATAGAAAGCAAAAATACAGTAAAATATCACATGTTAAAAACTTCCCTGAACAGGGCTGCCTTAAGATGTCTTCTGAATGTCAGGTAGTTGTTTATCGCTTTGACATCTGCTGGAAGGGCGTTCCACAGGGCGGGCGCCACCACCGAGAAGGCCCTCTGCCTGGTTCCCTGTAGCTTTGCTTCTCGCAATGAGGGAACCGCCAGAAGGCCCTCGGTGCTGGACCTCAGCGTCCGGGCAGAATGATGGGGGTGGAGACGCTCCTTCAGGTATACTGGACCGAGGCCGTTTAGGGCTTTAAAGGTCAGCACCAACACTTTGAATTGTGCTCGGAAACGTACTGGGAGCCAATGTAGGTCTTTCAAGACCGGTGTTATATGGTCTCGGCGGCCGCCCCCAGTCACCAGTCTAGCTGCTGCATTCTGGATTAGTTGTAGTTTCCGAGTCACCTTCAAAGGTAGCCCCACGTAGAGTGCATTGCAGTAGTCCCAGTGGGAGATAACCAGAGCATGCACCACTCTGGCGAGACAGTCCGCAGGCAGATAGGGTCTCAGCCTACGTACCAGATGGAGCTGGTAAACAGCTGCCCTGGACACAGATTTGACCTGTGCCTCCATGGACAGCTGTGAGTCCAAAATGACTCCCAGGCTGCGCACCTGGTCCTTCAGGGGCACAGTTACCCCATTCAGGACCAGGGAATCCTCCACACCTGCCCGCCTCCTGTCCCCCAAAAACAGTACTTCTGTCTTGTCAGGATTCAACCTCAATCTGTTAGCCGCCATCCATCCTCCAACCGCCTCCAGACACTCACACAGGACCTTCACCGCCTTCACTGGTTCTGATTTAAAAGAGAGGTAGAGCTGGGTATCATCCGCATACTGATGAACACCCAGCCCAAACCTCCTGATGATCTCTCCCAGCGGCTGCATGTAAATGTTGAAAAGCATGGGGGAGAGGACAGAACCCTGAGGCACCCCACAAGTGAGAGCCCAGGGGTCTGAACACTCATCCCCCACCACCACTTTCTGAACACGGCCCAGGAGGAAGGAGCGGAACCACTGTATGACAGCGCCCCCAGCTCCCAGCCCCTCAAGACGGTCCAGAAGGATGTTATGGTCAATGGTATCAAACGCCGCTGAGAGATCCAGCAGAACTAGGAAACAGCTCTTACCTTTGTCCCTAGCCCGCCGAAGATCATCAACCAGTGCGACCAAGGCAGTTTCAGTCCCATGATGAGGCCTGAATCCCGACTGGAAGGGATCCAAATGGTCCGCTTCTTCCAGGCGTGCCTGGAGTTGTTCGGCCACCGCTCGCTCAATCACCTTGCCCAAGAATGGAAGATTTGAGACTGGGCGATAGTTGGCCATCGTGGCCGCATCTAAAGATGGTTTTTTAAGAAGCGGTTTAATAACCGTCTCTTTCAGCGGGTCTGGGAAGGCTCCCTCACGGAGGGAAGCATTCATCACCCCACGAAGCCCATCGCCCAGTCCTTCCCGGCTAGCTTTTATAAGCCAGGATGGGCAAGGATCCAGGAGACAGGTGGTTGGCTTCACTCGTCCAAGCAGCCTGTCCACATCCTCGGAGGTAACAGATTGGAATTGATCCCACTCAACTTGACTAGACAGAACTCTAGCACTCTCCCACCCCGGCCCTGCTCCCACGGTGGAGTCTACTTCTTCCCGAATCTGAGCGATTTTATCTGCAAAAAACTTTGCAAAATCATTGCAGGAGAACATGTGGCCCGTACTGGGCCCCGATGTTGCAGGTGGTTCCACTAAATTGTGAACCACCTGAAAAAGTCTCCTGCTGCTGTTTTCTGCAGATGCAATAGAGGCGGTGAAGAAATTCTTCTTCGCCGTCGCTATCACCACTTGGTAGGCTCGACGTTGAGCTCTAACCTGTGTCCGGTCAGATTCGGAATGAGTTATCCGCCACCGGCGCTCTAGCCGTCTCAACGATTGTTTCATTGCCCTCAGATCCGTGGAAAACCACGGGGCTGTCCGGGCTCCATGCAGTCGGAGAGGGCGCTTCGGAGCCAAACAGTCAATAGCCCTGGTTAACTCCACATTCCAGCGAGCCACCAGGGAATCAGCTGAAAGGCCATCAACATGGTATAAAGCATCCCCTACCACTCTCTGGAAACCATTTGGATCCATTAAGTGGCGGGGGCGGACCATCCGAATCGGTCCCACCTCCCTGCAGAGGGGATGGGTTGCAGAGAAGTCCAGTTGCACCAGGAAGTGATCTGACCATGGCACTTCTTTCGTTTCGCTTTTACTTAGTGTCAGATCACCAACATCCATAGAGGTAAACACCAGGTCCAAGGCATGTCCGCGGCTATGGGTTGGGCCAGACTTATTCAGGGACAGCCCCATGGAGGCCATGCTTTCCACGAAGTCCCGAGCGGCCCCTTGTAAGGTCGTGTCGGCATGGATGTTAAAATCCCCTAGGACGACCAAGCTAGGTGTCTCCAGGAGAACATCCGCCACAACCTGAAGCAGCTCGGGCAGGGAATCCTTGGTGCAGCGGGGAGGTCGGTACACCAAAAGGAATCCTGTACTGCCCCTATTGCCCAACTTCCAGAACATGCACTCGGAAAACTGGGTCTTCCCAATAGGACGCCTGGTGCAAACTAATGACTTCCTAAAAATCACTGCAACCCCCCCTCCCCGCCCACATGACCTGGGTTGCTGTGCGTAAGAGAAACCTGGTGGACAAGCAGCGGCAAGGACAGGCCCATCTGCTTCATCCAACCAAGTCTCTGTTACACATGCCAGGTCAAGTCCTCCATCCATGATCAAGTCATGGATGGCAGTGGTCTTATGAATCATTGACCTGGCATTGCACAGCAGCACCTTCAGGTCATGTGGGTATCCCTTGCTGATTCTAGTATCTATCCGGTCAGGACCAGACCCGGAGGCAGGGATAGTCCTCAGACAACGACTAAACCTGCCCCCTCTGTAATGACATGGTCTAGTCTTAGCGTAACTCCTCCTCCTACCCGTGATCACTGAGATCGGTTGCCCCAGTGCATCCCCCCCTGTGGAACATGCCCCAGCCATTTTGTGGGCTGGGGCCCACTCCCCGGCAGCCCTGAACCCTCCCCCTAAGAACAAAATAACACCCTAAACAAACAAAACCAATAAAACAATACAAACAAAAAATGTAAAAATTACAAAACATCAAAATAATAATTAAAAAAAAATAAAACAAATCCCCAAGCCCAACCAAACATCCATCCCACCCCCACCCCCCACATACAAAAAAATTTTTAAAACATTTTAAAAACACTCTGCCCCTCCGGCAGTAACAACTGTCCTACTGAGGCCTGTCAGGCCCCGCCCCAGGCCAGGTAGTAAGTGGCAGGAAGGAGCAGGGCCCTCAGGCACTCACTCAGGGGAGTCCTCCTGGGCAGCAGGCAGCAAGCAGCAAGCAGTCCTTGTGAGGCCTCAGGCCCCGCCCCAGGCCAGATGGTAAGTGGCAAGAGCAGGGCCCTCAAGCACTCACTCAGGGGAGTCCTCCTGGGCAGCAGGCAGCAAGCAGCACGCAGTCCTTGTGAGGCCTCAGGCCCCGCCCCAGGCCAGATGGTAAGTGGCAAGAGCAGGGCCCTCAAGCACTCACTCAGGGGAGTCCTCCTGGGCAGCAGGCAGCAAGCAGCACGCAGTCCTTATGAGGCTTCAGGCCCCGCCCCAGGCCAGATGGTAAGTGGCAAGAGCAGGGCCCTCAAGCACTCACTCAGGGGAGTCCTCCTGGGCAGCAGGCAGCAAGCACCAAGCAGTCCTTGTGAGGCCTCAGGCCCCGCCCCAGGCCAGATGGTAAGTTGCAAGAGCAGGGCCCTCAAGCACTCACTCAATTTGTACTGTTTAGCTCCGACTTGTATACCTTTAACCAATTGGTCCTTTCTAATCATATTTAGCAAAACCTCCAGGACCGATATAAAAAGCAATGGAGAGATTGGGCACCCTTGTCGTGTTCCTTTCTCAATCTTAAACTCTTCTGTGACTACATTGTTCACAATTAATTTAGCATTTTGTTCTGAATAAATTGCACCTATACCGTTTTCAAAACCTTGGCCTACCCCCATTCCCTGTAAATTTTTCTTCATGAAACTCCAAGAAATATTGTCAAAGGCTTTCTCCGCGTCCACAAATATCAAAACTGCTTTGGTGTTAATCTTCACTTGTAGTTTTTCTAAAATGTTAATTATATTCCTCGTATTGTCAGACAAGTGTCTCCCCGGGAGAAAGCCCGCTTGATCTTTATGAATTTCTTCTACTAGTACCTTTTTTAGTCTTTTAGCCATAATGTCATCAAAAATTTTGTAATCCACATTAAGCAAAGATATGGGGCGGTAGTTCTTAAACTGTGTTTTCTCAGACTCTGTTTTCGGTATGAGTGTAATATAAGTATCCTTCCACGACTCTGATGCCTTTTTCCCTTCCAAAATTTCATTGCAAATTTCCTTTAAAGGCTGTACTAACCATTCTTTCAAAGATCTATTGTATCTTGAGGTCAAACCATCCAGCCCCGGGGATTTGCCTAATTGCATATTCTGAATGGCTCCTTCTACCTCCTGGTCTGTTATTTTATAATTCAACATTAGCTTATTTTCTTGAGAGATTTTTTGTAGTCCATTTATTTTCAAGAATCGATCAATGTCCATTTCTTTCTGGGTCTCCTGTGTATATAGATGTTTAAAGTACCTCTGAAAACACTTCCTGATCTCCACTGGATTCTGTATATTCTTTCCCTCCACTTCCAAATTCATAATAGTATTAAGTTTTTGTCTTTTTTTCATTTGCCAAGCCAGCAGTTTCCCACATTTATTTGCCGATTCAAATGTCTTTTTCTCATCTGTTTAATTTTCCATTCTATTTCCTGGTTCATCATTTTCATATATTGTACTTGATATAACTTTATCTCTTTCAGAATCTCCTGCGACTTTGGTTTCACTCTCAGTTTCTTCTCTCCTTCCTTTATTTTCTCCAAAATCTTATCTTTTTTTTCATTTTGGGCTCTCTTCTTAATTGCATTCTCTTGTATCAAAAACCCTCTCATAACTGCTTTACTTGCGTCCCAAATTACTCTTTTTTCAACAGTGGTGTTCATATTTATCTCAAAATAGTCTCTCAAGGTTTTTTGGGCCTTCTTAATCACTTCTTCATTCCTAAACAAAGTGTCATTCATCCTCCATCTAAAGGAACCAATTGGTGTTAGTTTCATTTCCATCTTCACAGCATTATGGTCGGAGCAAGTTTTGGAACAAATTTCCACTTTCCTGATCTTTGGGGCCAGCCCCCTAGTTACCCAAATTTGGTCAATTCTTTTCCATGTCATTTTGGCCTCAGAGAAGAAAGTTCCCTCTCTTCCCAAGGGGTTCTTACTTCTCCAAATGTCAACTAAATCCATATTGTCAGTCATGTCAAAAAACGTTTTTGGTAGTCTACCATCTTTTGTAACTACCTGTCTCTGTGCCTTGTCCATATTAGTAGACACCACTCCATTCATATCTCCCATCAAAATCATATTATAATCCAAACAGTCCATCAGAGTCTCAGGTAACTTCTTGAAAAATTCTGATTTTCCCTCATTTGGTGCATAAATGCCTACTATCAAAAATTTCTCTCCTTGTGATTGAATTTCAGTTGCAACAAATCTTCCTTGATCATCTTTAAATAAAAATTTCGGTGATAGGCTCTCCTTTGCGTAAAGTACTACATGATGAATAAATCTTGATCTTGGGGTGGCATCTTGCTGGCCATGCGTCAGTTCCCCCTTTTGTGCTCCTCACTCACAGGGTACTTCATCTACGTCAGCGGCACCCACCCGGGCCAAGCTGAGCTGGTCAACCCCACCCTGGCAACAGACGGGTCCTGCCATGTGAGTCCATTATTATTATCATCATCATCATTTACGATTTATTATTTGCGGAAATATGGGAGGAGGTTTTTATCATCATTTACTATTTGTTTTCTATGGAAATTGTTAGAAAACAAGCCCCCTCCGGAGAGGCTGGCCCTTCTCCCTGCTCTCGGATCTTGTTTACCGGTGATCTTCCTCTGGCAGGCATCCCTGCAAGTCCAGGAAGATCTTGATAGGCGACATTTCCCAGCGTGGAAAATGCACACCCCCTCCCTCCTTGCATACCGGCAAGAGAAAGGAGATAGTCAGAAAGTCTATTTACATCTCTTTATTTCTGACTTTGCAGCACTACAGAAAACATGACCGAACAGTTCAGTGTTCAGCAAACAAGTGACTCAAACTTCCTTCACATGCGCAAACGGAAGGTCTCATATTACACACTTCACAAAGCTTTGAGAAGCCTGTGAACTTCCGGGAAGATTCTTTCCCACAGCTAGTCACATCATGTGATGTTACCGGTAACCTCCCCTGGCTGACATCCCAGACAGACCAGGGAGATTTTGATAGGCGACATTTTCCCAGCGTGGGTAAATGCACACCCCCTCCTCCTGCTTCCCTAGCAGGGAAAGGAGACAGTCAGAAACGTCTATTTACATTCTTTTATTTCTGACTTTTACAGCACTAGAGAAAAACATGTCTGATCAATTCAGTTCTTCTAGCAAGTCTGACAAACTTCCTGTACATACGCAAATGGAAGGTTTCAAATTACACTCTTCACAGAGCTCTGAGAAGCCTGTGAACTTCCAGGGAAATCAGATCCCACAGTTAGCCACATCATGTGATGTCAACAAGCTGGCTGTCTGCAGCTGCGATGTTCTCATATACTGACAGTTTTCACCAAGCTGCCAGTTTGCAGCTGCGTTGCTCTCATATCGTAACATACTCCCCCATATGAATCAACATTAGCTGCAAACAAAGCTTGATCCAGAGAAGAAAACAAACAGTTGTTATACACATAACAATCTCGTGTTGTTTCAGTTCCACCCTTGGAACTACTTGCCACTGGTTTCACCAATGTAACTCTCTGGTTGTCTGTTTTCCAAGGAATGAGTGCATCTGCATTACCTTGGTTAGGGAATGTAGTGTTACGCTTAGCAACTTCCTGTTGTGTCTTTGTCTCTGACTTAGACACACCTTTTACCAGGCTTGAGTTGTCAACAACAGTAACACACGCAACAGCTGAACTAGCAAACTCTTGAGAATACCTCTTGGGTGGTACGCCCTTTGTGATTCTCTCAGACCTGCGTATGAGGTGCTGATCCTCCTTGCTGACTGGTTCATTTTCAGGAACTTTTGGAGAACCAGTTCCAACAGTAAACAGTGGTTCAACCTTAACCTGTGAAGATCTAGCCATCGTGTGTGAACCTCTCTCAATGACTGTGTCAACAGAACTTCCTGAGCTTTCTGTGTCACTCTCAGTACCAGAATAATCAGAATCATCATCTGAATTGTCAGCAATGGGAAATGTGTGAAAAACCTCTGTCTCCTGTCTCGGAGTGCTCTCTAGAAACTTTGTGAGAATCACCTGACCAGATTCAGACAAAATTACTCTGTAGAGACCCTTTTCATAACCCACAAAAATGCCTCTGGCATTCTTTACCCCATCTGGAGTTTCTGTACGGATGTGAGACCCAAAAACCTTAAAATGCGTTACAGAAGGTTTCCTGTGGAACAGCCTCTCAAAAGGAGAACTTTCCATACCTTTTGAAACCTTTCTCACCCAAGTGTAACAATAAGAAGATAAAGATTTAGCCCAATACTCATCTGGCAAATGTGAACTCAGCAATTGTGCATTCATGCCATTCTGCAACTCTTTGTTCACCTTTACACACACACTTTTGTTCCATGCAGCTTCTGAGACAGCAGTCTTATGCTCTATCCCTTGTCTCTTGAGGAAATCCTGAAAATCCTGTGAAAGAAAAATTGGCTTCTCATCTGTGAAAAGAAAATCAATATTAGCATCATGAATATTCTTAACCTTATCACAAAACTCCTTAAACCTTGCTAAGGTTTCTCTGGGTGATTCCAATACATATAGCCATACGTATTGAGAATAGTGATCAACAAATACAAGGTAGTATTTTGCATTGCCTCTAGATGGTGCTAGAGGACCAATTACATCAGCATACACTCGCTGAAAAACACTGGTAATCTTAGGTGCCTTTTTATCCTTGGCTCCGTCCGATATACCTACAAGAGAAAGCATTTTAGACTCACATGCAGTACAACTTTTGTAATCACTCTTATCAAAAGTTAACAGATATAGTCCGTCTTTCTCTCTGGCAGAAAGATATAGCTCTCCATCTTTGTAGATTTTGCAACTCTCCTCATTATAGGACAACACCAGTCATTTCTTGGTTATTTGAGATACACTCAACAGATTGAATTTTAAATCAGGAACAAAATACACATTGTTTATAGTCAAGTTCAGGCTTTCCAAATACACAGTCCCGATCCCAGTCGCTTCCATCTCCTGGCCATTGGCCTGTTTCACAGTGAAGCGTTGCTTCTCAAACGTAGAAAACAATTCCCGGCGTGATGCCATGTGTTGGGTCGCTCCCGTGTCCAAAACAAATGTGTTTTCCACCGATGATGTGGCTTTTGGTGACAGCAAAGCTTTAGCTGGTTTTGCCTGCGATTGGGTACAACCTTTGTTTGAAACTTCAGGCTTTGCAGAGCTCCCTCTAGCTCCTTTCTGTTGATGTGGCTTCTTACAGTTCCTCTGAATATGCCCAGTCTGGCCACAATTGTAACAACGAACAGTGTTCAGAGCTACAGCTTGCTCTTCTCTAGCAATATCAGTGGGGGGGCTTGAACTCCGAGCTTCACTCCCCCCATCAGCAACAGCTATTGCAGCAAGTCTGTCTCTCTCATTAAGGACAACGGAACAAATTTTCTCTACCGTAAGATCCGCAGCAGGTAGAGATCCAAGTTACTTGCAACGGTTTTGTAAGTCCGATTAAGGCTGTTAATGACCATAAAGCAAAATATCTCTTCCTGAAGAGGGAAATTGCATTGCGCCATCTGCTGGCGTAAATGTTTCATCTCTGTCAAATGCACCATCACATCCCCATCAGGTGCCAGTCTCATGTTAGTGAGCTTTTCAAAATGCAGCAGCGCAGTGCCTGCAGCATCCCTTCGATGGATTTTTTTGCAGCGTTTGCCAAATTTTGTGCGCGTGTTGCAAATCTGCTATATGCACGAGCTGCTCAATTGAGACACACAGAATAATAGCTGACCTGGCTTTCACATTCTGAGAATTCCAAGCTGGTGTGGGTGCAGCTGGGATTGGATTTTCAATCACTCCAAATATCCTCTGACTCTGAAGCAGGGCTTTCATTTTCACAGACCATGAGGAATAATTGTCATTAAGTCAGGGGAGGTGGATAAGGTAAACCTGCCCCTTTCTTGGCATCCATCTTGATTCCAAGCTTCAGCTTTCAGCTACAAGCTGGAAAATCCAAAAGTCTATGAGCTGTTTACAAGCTGGCAGCAAGCTCCGCTTGGAAAGTCCCTTCCAACAGCCCTTTGCAGTCTTTGTTCCTTTTTACTGCTCTGGCTTGCTTCCCTTTGCCTTTGAAGCTAATGAGCTCATAAATCAGCCCCAGAAAGTACTCACGTCTTGTTGCTAGGCAACGGCAGTTAACAGCACTCCCCCGGAATGCTTGGTATGTGTCCTTCTCTCCGCTCTGTTTTAATGCAAAAGCAGGAGCCCTTCAGTGAACCGAAGAATTTTCAATCCGCGTTCACCATACAGCCATAAATCAGCAATCATGAGGGGTCTGTGGAACGTAGCAAAACAGCAAACATGTCTCCACCAGCCATCCTTAGTCGTTACTCTGTAGCCACCATCCGCGTGCTACCATTTCCTTACAGAGGATGTTTGTGATCCATCAACCTCCATCTGCTACCATCTGTTGGAAAACAAGCCCCCGAACTTCTGGGTTGGCGCCATCAGCTAATGGCGGATTTCCTCTGATCTGGAGGGGACCGGCTCTGTGGAAATTGGGTCTTACCGCTACGGCGAAGCAGGGACCCTACAGGAATCACAGGCAGTGAAGCCTGTGAACGTGGGACTCGGCGGGCACCTTTTGCGCCCCCCCAACTCGCAAGGAAACCCATTTACGGGTTTCGGAGCGGAGCGGGGTGAGCGGCGCGGTGCTGTGAGTCAATTGCTTCTTTCACGGAGCGAAGCCGCATAGCCGTTGCTGGAGAGCACTGACATTTTCCTGGAACAATTGGATTATAAAAAGCAACTACCCTTGAGTAGGGGAAATTGGATTTATTTAAAAAGAAGGGGGGGGGAGACTCAATTGGATACCGAAGCGGGGAGGTCTAAACAGGAAGTCCGCCTTCCGCTTTGTAGATAGATCAAAGCAAAGAGACTTTAAGCTAAAGCGTTGGAATTACGCTTGAAAAGAACTGTTTTCTAACTCTTTAAATTTCTGAACCCCCTACCTGGGAAGCAGGGAAGGAAGGGGGCTGTTTTTGGACTGTATAATCCTGCAAGAGAGAGGGAAAGAGCTTAAAATCCACCGCTCAAACCTGGGAACGGTCTGCCAGTGAAAAAGACTGTTGCTTCTCAAACTGCGTGCTAGCTGTTAATAGAAGGATTTTTGACAGTAAGAGAGATACATTGTGACCAGCTTTAATACTTTGTCTGCTAAAGGGAGAGAAAGCAACTGGAAGGTAACAAAAATTGGAACTGTTTTATTTTCTCGGTTGGAGTTTTTTTTTTTTTAAAAAAAGGAAAGTTACTTCTTTTCTGGACTATTGCAACTGTTTCCACCTAGAGGGACTCTTAGAAATTGCTACAAGGGGAATTTTCCACTGGTAAACAGGAATTGCCTATCTGAGACTGACCTTGGCTCTTCTGTTGTTTTAGTGTTATGGCAGATGGGAAAGAGAAAGTACACTTGTCATCTCTAGACAGAACAACGAGGTCTGGGAAGACCTTGGGGCAGTGAAGGCAATCAACTGCTGGCCTTCCTATTTTATCTGGGACTGTATCAACACAATCTAAGTCTAGTGAAAACAAAACAAATTCCTTCCAGTAGCACCTTAAAGACCAACTAAGTCAGTTCTTGGTATGAGCTTTCGTGTGCATGCACACTTCTTCAGATACACTGAAACAGAAGTTTCCAGACCCTTCTATATAGTGAGAAGGTGGGGAGGGGTATTACTCAGAAGGGTGGTGGGAATGGGTGATTGGCAGATAGCTGTGATGAGCCTGTTGACGACTCTTAACGACTGCAATAGGTCTTACAGGAAACAGCAAGGGGTGAAAAGGTGAAAAATGGCTTTGTCATGTATAATGAGATAAGAATCCAAGGTCTTTGTTCAGACCAGGTTTCTCCATGGTTTTAAGTTTGGTGATAAGTTGTAATTCAGCAGCTTCTCTTTCCAGTCTATTTCTGAAATTCCTTTGTAGTAAAACAGCTACTTTGAGATCTTGTATAGAATGTCCTGGGAGATTGAAATGTTCTCCTACTGGTTTCTCTGTCTTGTGATTCCTGATGTCCGATTTATGTCCGTTTATTCTTTGGCGTAAGGTCTGGCCTGTTTGTCCAATATAGAGAGCTGAAGGACACTGTTGGCATTTTATGGCATACACAATGTTAGACGATGAGCAATTAAATAGTCCCAAGATGGTATGTGTGATGTTGTTGGGGCCAGTAATGGTGTTGTCCGGGTGTATGTGGCAGCAAAGTTGGCATCTGGGTTTATTGCAGGCTCTGGTGCCAGTGTCCGTGTTAGGTCTGGTTGTAGTATTATTGTGGGTTAGGAGTTGTTTAAGACTGGGTGGCTGTCTGTAGGCAATGAAAGGTCTTCCTCCCAGAGCTTGAGAAAGAGAACTGTCATTGTCCAGGAGAGGTTGTAGATCTCTGATGATGCGTTGTACTGTTTTAACTTGGGAGCTGTATGTGATGACTAGAGGTGTTCTGTTATTTTCTTTTTTGGGTCTGTCTTGCAGCAAGTTCTCTCTGGGTATCAGTCTGGCTCTGTTGATCTGTTGTCTAACTTCATCTGTTGGGTATTTTAGTTCTAAAAAGGTTTGCTGTAGATCTCTTAGGTGAGAGTCTCTGTCTGTAGAATTGGAACAGATGCGGCTGTAACGTAGTGCCTGGCTATATACAATGGACTGTTTGGTATGTTTGGGATGGTAGCTAGAAGCATGTAGATATGTTTGTCGGTCAGTTGGTTTACGGTATAAGGTGGTGTCTATGTGCCCATCCTGTATTTTTATAGTAGTGTCCAAAAAATGTATTTCTTGCATAGATTGATTCATTGTTAGGTTGATTGTGGGGTGAAAATCATTGAATTTCTGGTGGAAGGTGTTCAGGGTCTGTTGACCATGTGTCCAGATGATAAAAATATCGTCAATGTATCGCAGGTACAAGAGAGGTTTGAGTGGGTAGGAGTTTAGGAAACGTTGTTCTAAATCTGCCATGAAGATGTTGGCATACTGTGGGGCCATGCGGGTGCCCATTGCTGTGCCGCTGATCTGAAGGAACAGGTCATCACCGAATTTGAAGTTGTTGTGGGTAAGGACAAATTGGCAGAGTTTGGTGGCAAGGTCCGCTGTGGTTTTATCTGAAATGGTGTTCCTTATAGCTTGTAAACCATCGTTGTGTGGGATGTTGGTATACAGAGATTCCACATCCATAGTAGCTAGTATAGTATTGTTGGGAAGATTATTTAAAGATTGTATTTTCCTCAGAAAATCTGTGGTGTCACGTACATAGCTGGGAGCACTGATGGCATATGGTTTCAGAACAGAGTCCATATAACCGGAGACACCCACTGTAATAGTGCCAATACCTGAAATGATGGGGCGTCCTGGATTTCCTGGTTTGTGTATTTTAGGTAGAAGATAGAAAGTTCCTGGTCGAGGTTCTGTTGGTGTGTTAGTGAGGATCTGTTCTTGGATGTGTGGGGGTAGCTCCTTAACAATCTTGTTCAGTTCTTTTTTGTATTCTTGTGTGGGGTCTGAGTCCAATTTTATGTAAAAGGCGGTATTGGAAAGTTGTCTGTGAGCCTCCTGAATGTAGTCAGTTTTGTTCATGATGACGACAGCTCCACCTTTGTCCGCTTCTTTAATTATAATGTCTGGGTTGTTTCTGAGATTATCTATGGCTCTCCTTTCAGCATGGTTTAGATTTTGTTGTAAGCGATGGTGTTTTCTGGTCACATCTGTTTGGATTCTGTGGCGGAAGCAGTCAATGTACAAGTCCAGTGTGGTATTGCGTCCATCAGGAGGGGTCCATGTGGAGTCCCTTTTTGTGTAACACTTTTTCGGTGGTAGTTGGTGGTCAGTGTTCTGTTGGGAGGGTGGTTGTTGTTCTCCAGTGGGTTGAGAGGTGTTGTGTTGTGAAGTTGTTGCTTGTTCTGCTTTGTCTTGTTGTTGTGTGTGTTGAAAATACTCCTTCAGGCGTAAACGGCGGAAAAATGCTTCCAAGTCCCCGCAGAACTGGATCATGTGTGGGGATTTGGCAGGGCAGAATGACAGTCCACGTGAAAGGACTGATTCCTCAGCTGGGCTGAGTGCTTGCTGTGAGAGATTGACAATATTGTTGATCTTGTTTTGATTTGTAGCCTGTAGGTTGGAAAGGTTAGAGAGTTTCTTGTTTTTCTGTTTTTTCAGTAGCTCCAGTTGAGAGTGGTAAATGTTTTGTTTTTCCTTTTGGAACTCTTGCCAAGCTTGGTGGTTCCTGATAGAGTTGTCCAATACAAGGAGTTCCTCCTTTATTAGCTTCTGTTTAGAGTAGAGAACGCTGATCAGATGTTTGAGCAGCTTCTTAGAGAAAGTGTTGCATAGTTTTCTTGCATAATCAGTGGGATACGTGGATTGTAGAGGGTTCTTAATTCTAAGACCCTTGGGTATAATGTCCAGGTTCTTGCATTTAGTAAGAAAGAAGATATCAGTCTGTACCTGTGCAAGTTTCTTGGTGAGGTTGATGGACTTCCATTTCATGCGGCTCAATGTGGTGCCTTCCATAGTTCCAGTTACAGATAGGTAGCCGTGTTGGTCTGCCATAGTCAAAACAAAACAAATTCCTTCCAGTAGCACCTTAAAGACCAACTAAGTCAGTTCTTGGTATGAGCTTTCATGTGCATGCACACTTCTTCAGATACACTGAAACAGAAGTTTCCAGACCCTTCTATATAGTGAGAAGGTGGGGAGGGGTATTACTCAGAAGGGTGGTGGGAATGGGTGATTGGCAGATAGCTGGGATGAGCCTGTTGACGACTCTTAACGACTGCAATAGGTCTTACAGGAAACAGCAAGGGGTGAAAAGGTGAAAAATGGCTTTGTCATGTATAATGAGATAAGAATCCAAGGTCTTTGTTCAGACCAGGTTTCTCCATGGTTTTAAGTTTGGTGATAAGTTGTAATTCAGCAGCTTCTCTTTCCAGTCTATTTCTGAAATTCCTTTGTAGTAAAACAGCTACTTTGAGATCTTGTATAGAATGTCCTGGGAGATTGAAGTGTTCTCCTACTGGTTTCTCTGTCTTGTGATTCCTGATGTCCGATTTATGTCCGTTTATTCTTTGGCGTAAGGTCTAGTGGAATGTCTTCAGAAGATGCTTTAGCGAACGCATTAACTAAGATTAATGAAACTTTGTTGCAACTCAGTATGAGGGTTGAAGAGACCAACAAGAGGGTCGAGGAGACAAATAAGAAGGTTGATACTGCAAGTAAAAAAATTGACTTAAATACAGAAACATTAGATAGTCTGGGACAAAAGGTCAACAGTAATACAGAATCTATTCAGAAATTGTTGCAGGAATTGACCTTGACCCAGGAAAAAACTGCTGCTGTGGAATTTAAGGTAACGCAATTGGAAACAGAGAAGGTTCCAGACCTACAGAAACAAACTGAAGACCATAAGCTGACGTTGTCTATGATTGAATTGAAGGAAAAACAGACGAACCTAAGGATTAGAGCTGTACCTGAATTGGAGAAGGGCACCCTGACAGATTTTTTGACACAAGAATTTGCAGAGTTTTGGAAGTCAGAATTGAAACAAGAAGATTTTAAAATTGTGAGGGCTTTCAGACTAGGAAAAGGAGGAAAGAAGATCAAAATAAGGGATTGTTTGATTACCCTCCGATCTAAAGAAGAGACAAAATTTTGGGATTGCATTTCCAGAATCCTTTGATAATTCTGCAATCAAGAGTGGAAATTTTCAAAGATATACCGAAACATCTTTTGGATCTTAGATCCAATTTTGGAGACCTGGTTGCCCTTCAGAGAAAGAACAAAATTATTTTCAGGTGTGAATTCCCCCAAGGCCTATCTTTTAGCTACAAAGGAAGAAAGATAAAAATAAGATCAGTGGAGGAAAAAGATAAGTTTTTGGGAAACTACGAAGAAGACCTGCAGAAAGGACTTGGAAAAGAGCCAGAAGCATTGGACAAGAGTTCACCAAAAAAAGGGAAACCAACGCCACCGACTGATATAGACGAACTACTGGGTGCAGTTGGAGGAAAAGCAAAGTAATTACATCATGACACTGCAAGCATTAAGTTGGAATGTTAATGGACTGAATTCCCCGGAAAAGAGGAGGAGAGTATTTCATATTTTAAAAAAAGAACATTTGGACTTGATTTGCTTACAAGAAACACATGTGACAAGGCTACATCGGAAGATTCTGAGTAATAAAAGATTAGGAGAGGAATTTATTTCATCAGATAAAGTTAAGAAAAGAGGAGTAGTACTTTATGCAAAGGAGAGCCTGTCACCGAAATTTTTATTTAAAGATGATCAAGGAAGATTTGTTGCAATTGAAATTCAATTACAAGGAGAGAAGTTTTTGATAGTAGGTATTTATGCACCGAATGAGGGGAAATCGGAATTTTTCAAGAAATTGCATGAAACTTTGATGGATTAGGGGGGACTTTCGGTGCAGCGCGATCTCGTCGCAAGCGGGGATTTTTCCGTGAGGGAAATCCCGGGCTATTTTGGAGGATAAGGGGGTGCTACAGGGCGCGGTGGCCCCCCAGAATACCCCTGGTGGGTGTCCAGAGGGTCAGGATCCCAGCGGGACCAGGAGCGGTCAGCCCGGCCGTCAGGTAGCTTCGAAAGAAGTGAAGAGAACGGCGGAGCGGATCTGCGGGTCGAGGGAAGCCATTATCTGCCTCCAAATAGCGAAGCCCGAGCTTGCCGAAGAAGCGCTACGCTCTCAAATTAAAGGAATCCGGCTCCAAGCAAGTTAAAATCTGGAGTTATAAAACAAGGAAGTCCCGGAGTGAAAGGAGAAGTTTGCGGAGCTCAGCTGACAGCCGAAATCAACTTTGACGCAGCACTACTTGCAGAGCTGGGAAAGTGAAAGTGAGTTGCCCTAGCGGATACCGTTTTCCCCCCTTTTTGAACTCTTCTAAAAAGTAACTTTTCAGGAAGATACATTATATCAAAGATACTGCTATAGTAAAAGGGGGAACAGAAGATTAACTGTTTCAAACTGAAGTTCTGGGTGTAACAGGGTGTAAGTGATAGGAAGGGGCGCTTCTCCATTTTTACTTGGAAAACAAAAGGACAGCGAAACGGAAGAGAAGGCTCCGACGCCATTATGGACATCTTATGCGTCCACGTATAGACACATCAGTTAAATACATTTGAGCAATATTATTTGGTTGGTTTAAACCGTCTTTTTTTTTCATATATATTTCATCTTTTTTTTCTTTTTTTACTTGTTTGGCTCTTTTTTGGAATTCGGGGTATAGAGACTGACGGAGACTGACATATTTTGTCACTTCCTTTTTTTATTTTTTCTGGAAACAACGCCACACTAATATAGATTAAGACCTCTAGTGGCTAAAGAGAGATAGTACAACTTGTTTTTCTCTTTCTCTGTGGAGTTTCGTTTTATATTCCTTATCTGATGGACTTTGATGGTTGCTAAAAGTTGGACAGAACATTGGATATAAACTTAACATTTGACATTTAAGTTGTTTCCCCTGAACGTATAATTGGATTATCTTCTGCTATAAGTGAAGAGGATTTCAAAATATTCTTTCTTCGCTCTCTTCCAATTGAACTTGGAGAACTAGCTACTATTGACATTTAAATATTTTATCTCTCCCTCTCGTGTTTGGCTGGATTCTACTAAGAGAATAACATTATAAAAAGGATTAGCCTGAGTGGAGGCAAGAAGACAACACAGTTGGCCCTTATATGAACACTTGGTGATATATATAAGTTACAAAGATTATTTAAATTTGAATAACTGTGAAATTTGTATTAACTGTGAAATAACTGTGAAAGGGTAAAATTGACAAACTTCGGTGGGTGGGGCGAGCGGCTGGGGGTTTGGCAAGAGGCTGTTGTTGAGTGGGGAGAACAATTGGGGTAAAATGTCAAACCCAACAAAGAAAGGGGCTGATGGTGGGACACCTGTTGAGAGGAAAGGATCTAAACAAGAGACAGATTTCAAAGCAGATATTTTAAGAATGTTTGCGGAAATTAAGCAGAGTGAAAAGAATTTAGAGTCTAAATTAGAACAAGTGGACAATAAGATTGGAAAAATGGATTAAAAAATTGACGAAACAGTAAATGAACTGAAAGGGCAAATAAAAGAAGCGTTCAGAAGAACGCAATCTGTAGAAGAGGGATTGAAGAAGATAAGATTAGAAATGAAAGATGTCAAACGGGAGGAAGAGAAATTAAAAGTAGAAATGATGGAATTAAATAAAGCTCAGGAAGAGATGAAGGATGTAATAGCGATGAGTGAACTTCAGCAGAGGGAGGTGAATCTGAGATTCAGAGCTGTGCCAGAGACTCAAGGAGAAAATATCAAAGATAAATTGATAGTAGAATTGGCAAAGTGGATGGAACTACCTGCAGAAGAAATGGCAAAGGCGGTTCAAAGTGCATTTAGAATGAAAGTGAAAACAATTAAAGCAAAAAGATTTACAGGGGACTGCCTGATTACATTTAAAGATAGAGAAATGAGAAATATGATTCTACAGAGGAACAGAGAAAAAAGATTGAATATAGATGGGAGTTTCATAATTATTTTTAAAGACATACCAATTAGACTGCTTAAATGAAGAGATCCTTATAAATCGCTGGTCCAGACGTTAAAGAGAAATAACATTGAGTTCAGGTGGGAGTTCCCAGAAGGAATTTCATTTATGTATAGGAGTAAGAGGCACAGACTGACAAACCCAGAGGAAACTGGGAAATTTTTGAGGAAATATAAAGAATTAAAATCAGATCTGGAGGAAATCAAAGGAACAGAGGGAAGAATACCAGGAGAACTAAAACCAGAGGAGGAAGAAGGAGAGAACGGAAAGAAAACGGATGAAGAAGAAGATGAGGAAGAAGGAGAGACAGACAAATTATAGGAAAATAATAAAATTTTATTTAAATTAAGACATCATGGCGTTAAAAATCTGGAATTGGAATATCAATGGGATGAATGAAAAAAAGAAGAGGAATAAAATCGAACAGTTCTTAAAAAAGAAAAACTTAGATATCATCTGCTTACAAGAGACACACGTAGCCAGAAGACATAAAAAAATATTAATCAACAAAAGATTGGGAAATGAATTTGTATCTTCAGATAAGGAGAAAAAAAGAGGAGTGGTTATATATATTAGAAATCAAATTGAAGCTCAACAAATTTTCAAGGATGAAGAGGGAAGTATAATAGCGGTTCGAATCAACTGGCAAGGAGAAAATCTGATAATAGTCGGGATCTACGCACCGAATGGAAATAAGACTGAATTCTACAAAGTTTTAGAAGAAAAACTATTTGAATATATAGACCAGAAAATCATCTTAATGGGTGACTTGAATGGAGTGATCTCATTAGAAATGGACAGACTTAGGGAAGGAACAAGTAAAGAAGGGAAATTACCAAAATCTTTTTTTTCAATGATAAAAAGTTGCAATTTGATAGACATTTGGCGCTTCAAGCACCCATTAGACAAACAATTTACGTATTATTCCGAACCGAATCAGTCAATGTCAAGGATAGATCAGATTTGGATCTCGAGTGAACTGACACCAAGAACCCAACAAATAGAAATCCAACCGAAAGTAATTTCTGATCACAACCCAATAGAATTTGAATTAAGAAGCCTCGAAGAAAGAACTTTCAGATGGAGAATGAAAGATTATCTCTTAGACGACCAGAAAATAGTTGAAAAAGCGCAAAAGAAGCTAACAGAATATTTTGTAGACAATTGTAACAAAGGTACAAAGGCTAAAGTTGTGTGGGATGCCAGCAAGGCAGTAATGAGAGGATTCTTCATTCTGCAAAATTCAATCAAAAATAAAAACAGAGAAAAAGGTAAAAAAGAAATTTTGAAGCAAATAATGGATAATGAACAAAAATTAATTAAGAAACCAAACAATTTGAAGATAAAAGAAAAGATTAAAGCTTTACAAGCACAGTTTGCTATCATAATAAATAGAGAAGTAGAATGGAATATAAAGAAACTGAGACAAAGAAATTTTGAATTTGCGAATAAATCAGGAAAATGGCTTGCATGGCAAATAAAAAAAAGGAAGGAACAGAACACAATAAATAAGATTACAGTAGAAGGAGAAGAGGTAACCAATCCGAAGGAAATTAGAAAGGGGTTCTTGGATTATTATAGAAGACTATACAAAAATAGAGAAAGAAATAACTTGAGGAAAATAGAGAGATATCTGAAAGATAAAAAGGTGCAAAAGATCCCGACTGGAAAAAAAGAGCAACTGAATACCCCAATTGAAATAGAGGAGATAAAAGAGGCGATTAAAGAATTAAAAAGGGGAAAAGCTCCAGGGCCGGATGGATTCACCGCTTGCTATTATAAAGAAATGGAACCTACTTTGATAATGCCATTGAAGGAAGTGATGAACAACATCTTAAGAGAAGGAGAAATTCCGGAAACATGGAAGGAGGCATATATTACATTTATTCCAAAACAGGATTCAGATTTAACCCAAGTCAAAAATTATAGGCCGATCTCACTCCTAAATTCAGATTACAAGATATTCGCTGCGATTCTTGCAAAGAGGATGAAAAAGATTCTATTAGAAATTATACATAAAGACCAGGCGGGCTGCCTTCCAAGCAGACAGATGAAAGACAATATAAGAAATATAATTAATATGATGGAATATCTGTCTGTTAGGATTGATAAACAAGCCACAATGATGTTTGTCGATGCCGAAAAGGCATTCGATAATATAACATGGGATTTTATGTTGAGAAATTTAGAATATATGGAGATTGGCAAAGAGTTTCTTAACGGAATAAAAGCAATTTACACAGAACAAAAAGCCAAACTGATTATAAATAATGTAGTCACAGAAGAAATAAGGATACAAAAAGGAACAAGACAGGGTTGCCCACTCTCACCGTTACTTTTTATAACGGTATTAGAAGTTCTTTTGAATTCGATTAGACAAAATAAGGAAATAAAGGGTGTGACAATCGGTCAGAACGAATATAAGATCAAAGCGTTCGCAGATGACTTGGTAATAATGATTGAAGAACCAATAAGTACGGTAAAAGAAGTTTTGGAGGAAATGGAACAGTTTGGAAGTGTGGCAGGTTTTAAATTAAACAAGAAAAAAACAAAAATGATTGTGAAGAATATGGATCAAGATCAAATAGAAGTAATGCAACAACAAACACAAATAGAGGTGGTTAAAAAGGTGAAATACCTGGGAATATGGATAACTCCCAAAAATATAGATTTATATAAAAATAACTATGAACCAGCTTGGAAGGAAATAAAAAAGGACCTGGAGGTGTGGGGAAAATTGAAATTGTCATTTTGGGGAAGGATCTCTACAATTAAAATGAATGTGCTTCCAAAGATATTATTTTTATTCCAGACTATCCCTATAATTAAGGGGAGTAAGATTTTTAAAGAGTGGCAAAGAGCGATTTCAAGATACATCTGGCAGGGCAAAAAGCCGAGAATTCAATTTAAATTGCTAACAGATATAAAAGAAAGAGGAGGCTTTGCCCTGCCAGATTTGAAACTGTATTATGAGGCATCATGTCTTTGCTGGATGAAAGAGTGGATTAAACTAGAGAATAATGAATTGTTGGATTTAGAGGGGTTCGACAATAGATTTGGATGGCATGCCTATTTATGGCATGAGAAAAAGAGAGTCCATAAAGGCTTTGAGAGCCACATCTTCCGGGGTCCTTTAATTGAGGTATGGGACAGGTATAAAAACCTATTAGAACCTAGAACACCACGTTGGTTATCACCTCTAGAAGTCATGAGTGTAAAGAGAACTAATATGAGAAGTAAATGGATAACATATGGTCAATTGTTATTTAAAGAAGGAGGAAAGTGGAAAATAAAACCGTATGAGCAGGTAAAAGAACATGTATATGATTGGCTGCACTACTTCCAAACAAATGAGATGTTTAAGAAAGATGGTAAAGAACGAGGTTTTGCGGATAAGGAATCGAAATTTCAAAGTGAGGTTATAGATAATGATGGTAAAAATTTATCTAAAATGTATAAACTGTTGTTAGACTGGAATTTGGAAGATGAAGAAGTTAAGTCGGTGATGATTAGCTGGGCCAGGGATGTGGGTCATAATATACAATTTGAGGACTGGGAGAAACTATGGAAGGAGGGTCTAAAATTCACTGCTTGTATGACGTTAAAAGAAAATACGATGAAGATGTTCTATAGATGGTATATGACACCGGTAAAACTGGCAAAAATGTACAAGACATGCAATAAGTGTTGGAAATGTAGGGATAAAGAGGGTACTTTCTATCACATGTGGTGGGAATGTAAGAAAGTGAAAGACTTCTGGGAGAAAATATACAATGAGTTAAAGAAGATTTTAAAATACACATTTATAAAGAAGCCAGAAGTCTTTTTGTTGGGAATAGTAGGAAATGAGATAAAAAGGAAAGACTGCAAATTCTTTCGATATGCAATCATAGCCGCAAGAGTGTTACTGGCCCAGAGATGGAAACAGCAAGAAATACCGACCGTGGAAGAGTGGAGAATGAAATTGTTAGATTACGCAGAGCTAGATAAATTGACAGGGAAGATTAGATACATAAGAGACCAAAAGTTCATCGAGGACTGGGGGAAATTTGTGGAATTGATGGCAGATTACCAAAGACGTTTTTCGAAATGGCTGACAATATGGACCTTGCTGATATTTGGAGAACTAAGAACCCCTTGGGAAGAGAAGGAACTTTCTTCTCTGAAGCCAAAATGACATGGACAAGAATTGACCAAATTTGGGTAACTAGGGGGCTGGCCCCGAAGATAAAAAAAGTGGAAATTTGCCCTAAAACCTGCTCCGACCACAATGCCGTGAAGATGGTAATGACACTAACACCAATTGGTTCCTTTAGATGGAGGATGAATGACTCTTTGTTTAGGAATGAGGAAATGACTAAAAAGGCCCCAAAAAACTTGAGAGACTACTTTGAGATAAATATGAATACCACTACTGAAAAAAGAGTAATTTGGGACGCAAGCAAAGCAGTTATGAGAGGGTTTTTGATACAAAAATTTGGAAAAAATTTAAAGTTTATCTTCAAAAATATTGCAAAATTAAGGATTGTTAGAAAGATGTTGGGAAAAGGAAATTGTGTGGTTTTAGTAGAAATGACATAAAGGATTAAGTAAAAATGAGTTGGTGAAAGAGAGAATGTAAAATTATAGTATATTAAGACAAATTATTAAGATAAAAATAAGGTTGGAAGGATTTGCTGAAATAACAAATTGAATTAGAATACAAAAATGGGAGGTGTGAGGAGGTCAAGGAAATAAGTGAAATAAGGAAATAAGGTTTGATTTGTTTTTTTATCTTTTTTCTTCTGTTTTCTGGCTTTTGGTGATTTTTTTATATATATGTATTGTTTCTTCTTTTTTATCATTGATTCTTATTATTTTCTTTTTTTTCTGTAATCTTTAAAACCTTAATAAAAATTTCTTTTTTTAAAAAAAAGGAAAACAAGCCCCCTCCGGAGAGGCTGGCCCCTCTCCCTGCTCTCGGAGCTTGTTTACCGGTGATCTTCCTCTGGCTGGCATCCCCGCAAGTCCAGGAAGATAGGCGACATTTACCAGCGTGGAAAATGCACACACCCTCCCTCCTTGCATACCGGCAAGAGAAAGGAGATAGTCAGAAAGTCTATTTACATCTCTTGTTTCTGACTTTGCAGCACTACAGAAAACATGACCGAACAGTTCAGTGTGCAGCAAGCAAGTGACTCAAACTTCCTTCACATGCGCAAATGGAAGGTCTCATATTACACACTTCACAAAGCTTTGAGAAGCCTGTGAACTTCCAGGAAGATTCTTTCCCACAGCTAGTCACATCATGTGATGTTTTCACCAAGCTGCCAGTTTGCAGATGCATTGCTCATATCGTAACAAATATGGACCAATATTGATTATTGAATATGAATAATATCAGCCAACCCTGTGCTCCGTGCTGGCAAGCGGCTCGGACCCTCAGCTCTAGCACTATGTTTCCCTTCCAGCTGGTGCTCTATGCCCACCTGCACGGGTCGGACGCCAACCGCCTGAATGTCTACTCCCAGATGGAGACGAAGAGGGAACTGATCGTCAGCCGTGCCGGCGACCTGAGCGACCTCTGGTTCTGCCAGGCCGCTTTCAATGGCACCAATTGGTACCCCCAATCCCCTAAAGGCAGAGGAGCGCTGCCAGTGCCAGGAATTTGGCAGCCCGGATGGTGGGTTCTGCCCTGCCCTGCCCTGCCCTGACTTCAGGGTTTGACATTCACCAGGCGAATTTGGCACCAGGTTGGCCACATCTCCCTCCAGCTAGGCCCTTAAGAAGAAGGGCTTGTTTCAAAAAAGCGGTACCCCAGCGGTCATCTAGTCCAATCCCCTGCAAGGGAGCAATCTCTGTTCCAACTCTCCAAGTTCTTCTTCCAAACGTCCTAGGAAGGAGAGGCTTCTTATTGCCAGTTTTTCTCCATGGTCCTCCCTTCTTCCCTACAACAACCCTGCCAGGTAGGCTTAGAGGAGGTGACATACTCCAAGGTCCGCTTCCGGACTGAGTGGGGATTCGAACCTGGATCTCAGACACTAAGGACTGCACCACACTGCCTTCCCAGAGCACTTCTGTGATATTATAGTCAGCAAATAAATAGGGGGAATAAAACTTCCCTGTGTTCAGTGGTGGGCCGAGGGAAGTGCTCTGATACAGTTGAGCACACCCAATCTCTGTAAAAGGGGTGAGGGGAGAACGAGGGTGACGTAAACTCCCCTGGAAAAAAGCCAGAGAAGAGGTCTCTGGCCGAAAAAGCACCAAGCGGCGCTAGAAGAGACTCTCTGTGCCCTGGCACAAAAAGTGGAAGATGGCAGGAAGAGTCCAGCACTTAAAAGGGGGCACTCCTAACAGTGAGATGCCTCAAGACCCAGACGAGGAAGCACCAGGTTTCTCCAAATATTACAACTGGAAACTCCAACTCAGGCTCCCTTAAAATAGACTATACTATCAGCCATATGTGGGAGACTGGGAGTAAAACTCTATTAAAAACAGTGACATAGAGTGAATTAGAAAAAGGACGTTCACTCTGATGTGATTTTAAAAACTGGGACTAAGAAGCTTTGTGAGGATTACATTCTAAACTAAAAGAAGACAAAACACATCAAAGAAAATAAATACCTGCAAGAAGCTGCCCAACCTGCAAGAACCCTGTTTAATGGTGTTTAAGCAGACAGAAGGTACGTGGGGAGAAGTGGTGGCAAAGGCGGTGGGGAGAACGAGAGGAACTGAAAGAGGGAAGAGCTAGGACGACGATGGACTGCAAGAGTGTTTTGAGAGCCAGAAGGGAGGAGACAAAGGAAGGAGAAATGTTTGAGGGCAGATGAAGATGGCGGGGTCAGCTTGCTAATTGCTGACTCACCCTCACCTTGGAAAGCAAACAGGAAATAAAGAAAGAAGGAGGACAGTTAAAAAGCATTCTAGGAACTAGGAACCGGGAAAGAAGACAAACCAAGGCTAGTAATAAAGGAAGGAAAGTGCACAGCACCACCTGGCGGACAATTTTAAAAGTGCAGGCAAAATGTGTTGATGTGCTCATCCTCTATATTTGAAGCTGACTCTATCTCTTCCGTTATTAAATAGTGGGAATAATATTCATAACCTGACGGATCCCAACAGTTTGAAATATTACAGACTTGGAGGCTCTGGTCTTATTTAAAGATATCACCAACCAAACCTGGCCCAAAGCATATTAACCTGTGTACATAAGAAAAAGAAATGGAAGGTCAAGATGGCTGAGAAGAAAATACAATCTAGAATAACTGTTGCTGCCAGCTCCCAAGGTAGGAGATATTCAATAGCAGAAACTGATCCCAATGCAGATTTGAAAGACTTGATAGTTAACATGAACAAAAATATAAATGATAAACTGGATTCAATGAACAATAAGATTGAACAACATTTAAAAATAATAATAGATTTCCAAGGTCAGGTAAAATACCTGACAATAAAAAATAAGGAGCTAGACAATAATAATAATAATAATAATTTATTATTTGTACCCCGCCCATCTGACTGGGTTTCCCCAGCCACTCTGGGCGGCTTCCATAGAAACCAAAAATACACTAAAATATCACAGATTAAAAACTTTCCTGAACAGGGCTGCCTTAAGATGTCTTAAGGGCTGCCTTGAGACAGGGCTGCCTTAAGACAAAACAGTTCAGGAATTTAAAATCAAGACAAAAAACAAGAAGAAGCATCCAAAAGGATTCAGAACAAAAATAAAGACCTGAGGAAAAATCAGGAGGTTATATCGGAGGACATAACAGAGATAAAGAAGGCACAAGAGCAATTATTGGATCAGACTGCCGTCTTGGACATGTATCAGCGTCAAATGGTTCTGCGCTTTCGAGGAATTCCTGAATCCCAAAATGAACAAATTGAGAATAAAATAATCCAAGAGTTAGCAAAGTGGATGGGAGTACAGGAAGACAAATTATTAATGGATGTGGACAAAATATTTAGGATCAGATCAGAAAGATCAAACATGTTCAAAGGCCCAGGAGATTGCCTAGTGTTTTTAAACTCAAGGCTACTCAAAGACAAAATGCTTCAAAAAAGAAGCCAATGTAAATTAGTAATCAATGAAAAGAACATCTCAATTTTTAAGGAACTGCCAAAAAGTTTACTTGATAAAAGACAAAATTATAAAATTCTCACAGATGCCTTAAAGAAAAATTCAATAAGATATAAGTGGGAATTTCCAGAGGGACTTACATTTACGTTCAAAGAAAGAAGAAAAACATTAAGATCAATAGAAGAAATGGCAAAATTTTGGAGAAAGTATAAAAAGGAGCTTGGAGGAGAAGCATCAATGGAAAGAGAAGAGGAGTCAGAAGGGAGAGAATAGAAACCTCAGTGCAGAAGGACAATTGTTAGATAAGAACAATATAATTAATTCATTTGAGTTTAGATTCCCCCCCCCATAATTTTTTATTGATTTTCATTAAATATACATTCATATACATTCGTTATACAAATAAGTCTCACATATATCTTTTTTTAATAAAAAAATAATTTTTATTGTTTTTCATCATAAAAAATACATATCACATCACATTGCAACTTTAACAAATTTTCCACTTTTGGACTTCCTTCAGCCTCTCTGATAATCATCCAAATTGGTTTTTTTTAATTACACATTTCTTAAATTTGCTATTGCCTTTTAATATACCCTTTGATACCTGTTTTCCTTTTTGGCAATATTTCTTAGACTTTTACAGAGCTTCTTTAAATGCCACCAACGTTATTTCATTATCACTTATACCTTCCCAATACTCCACCAACTTTCCCCAGTCCTCGAAAAACTTTTGATCTCGTAGATATCTGATCTTCCCTGTCAATTTATCAAGTTCTGCATAGTCCATCAGCTTCATTCCCCACTCCTCTAGTGTTGGTACTTGTTCCTGTTTCCAGTTCTGGGCCAGTAATATTCTCGCCGCTGTTACTGCATACTGGAAAAGTTTACAATCCTTTCTATTTATTTCATTTCCTATAATTCCTAAAAGAAAAGCCTCTGGTTTCTTAACAAATGTATATTTCAACATTTTCTTCAATTCATTATAAATCAATTCCCAGAAGCTCTTCACTTTTTTACATTCCCACCACATGTGATAGAAGGTACCGTCTTTATCTTTACATTTCCAACATTTCTTACATGTTTTATACATTTTTGCAAGTTTCACCGGTGTAATATTGTTGGTTTCTGCTCTCTTCACTGTGCAGCGAAGTGCTTGTCACAAGACAGGTGTTTACATTCCACAGTCAGCGTACTGTTGGGTATTCCCACGGGAAAGGGAGACTGGATGTGACGTACACTGGTTTCCTGTTTTTCACTGTTCTTTGCAGTTCAGTGTGTGTTTTTTCTCTCCGTGCTTTAGAGGAGAGAGGATGCTTTTCTCTGCTCCGGCAGAGGCAAGATGTTTTTCTGTAACATACCAGCTTTGAAGTGTAAATAAAGAAATTTAGAGTATGTGCACGTACTCCTCATCATTCCGCTGTGCACGGGACTGCTGCTTATCAACAACATTTGGTTCCGGGCCCAGAAAAACGCAGTCATCTTAAGAATGGGCTCCAGAAGTCGAATCGGAGTGCCGGCAAAGGATCGGAATGCAGGGGGACAGATCGGAACGGAATCTGCTCTGCGCGTCAAGATGATTGATGAGGTATGTGCTACTGCTCCGGGCAGCCTGCCAGCTTCTAATTAATGGCTTTATGGCTGGACTTTGAACTTTTAAAGCCGTTTGCCGGGCAAAGTTACTATGCGGGGAAATCGAAAGTAACTTTTAAAAGTGCTTTTGGACTGAAGCAGCTGCAGATAAGCAGAGTGGCACAGGCTCACAGGCAGAGGCTGTTTTGAACTTGCCTTTGGAATGAAGCAGCACAGACGCAGCTTGTATAAAGCAGCATGATTTAAAGCAGCAGACATGACGCAGAAGGCTAATGCCAGAGTCATGATGGCCCTTCAGGATGCTTGTGGAATTCCTAAGCTCAATAAGAATAACTATGCGGACTGGGTTCTCTATGCAGAGGCTATTCTGCGGAAAGAGGGTCTGTTTGAAGTTATTACAGACACCCCCCCAGCTCCAGTTACAGATGCATGGGAAGCTAAAGATTCCAAAGCAAGGGGAACTCTTACATTGATAGTATCCCCAGAAGAGCTCTGTCTATTGCGTGATAAGACCTCAGCCAGACAAATTTGGGACGCTTTGAGAGAGGCTCACTTGAGGACAGAAGCTGGATCCACTATGTTTTACTTTAACAAGCTGCATAATATGGCTCTTGCTGAAGGTGGAGATGTGCGTATACATCTGATGGAGATGCAGAATCTGAGACATGAGCTGCAACAGAGAGGACTCAACTTTCCAGAGGCTGTGTATTCCTTTATGATACTACAATCTTTGGGTTCAGGTTGGGAGTCTGTTGCGACTCAGATTGCTGTACAG
Organism: Podarcis erhardii; assembly: GCF_964252035.2. Lineage (NCBI taxonomy): Eukaryota > Metazoa > Chordata > Lepidosauria > Squamata > Lacertidae > Podarcis > Podarcis erhardii. Next base: position 24,853,984 of record NC_138506.1, read on the forward strand.
CCTACTGCTCAGCTGACAGTGGACTATGTTACTGCCGTGATTCTGAATGAAGCAGACCGGCGGGGTGCTAGCTGCATGGGTAAGAGGGAGACTTCACAGACGTCATCCCATAGTGCAGTGGAACCACCAGATGGCGCCAAAGCTTTGAAGGCAGTGAAATGCTACTCGTGTGGACGTCTAGGCCATATGAAGAGGGAATGCAAATATCCCAGGGCCAAGACAGAGCAGCGCAGCGAAAGCTCATCGCGTGGAAGAGGCCAGAGCAAAGGCAAAGGTCCAGTGTCCAGGACAACGCAGCCCAAGGCAATGGTCTCACGCTTCACTCCAAAAGTTGCAGAGCTCCAGAAGACGTCTAGATCTTTCTTCGTTGTTGATTCGGCTGCGACCCATCACATGTGCAACGATAAGCGACTGTTCGTGTCTTTTACACCGCAGGAAGGTGCGATTCACCAGGCGGATGACCACACAATCCCCAGTAAAGGCTACGGAACTGTTGTTCTTCACAGTTTGGACTTATCGATACAGAATGTGCTTTATGTGCCGGATGCCAAACATAATCTGCTCAGCGTTGGACAGCTGAATGAGCGGAATATTGACGTTTCCTTTAAGAACAAAAGGTGCATCATCACAAAGAAAAATGATTATGTATTGTATGCTGAATATGTTGATCGTTTGTATGTTTTGTATTATGATGATGTTGTGCAGGATGACACTTGTTGCATTGCAGGTACTAACAAAAGTTTGCATGCAGAATGTATTCACGATTTTCATCGAAAATTTGGTCATTTGCATTTTGAGGCAGTATCTAAAATGCCTGCCTTGGTTGAAGGTATGACTATTAAACCCTGCAGGTACCACATGAAGTGCAAGGCATGCGCAGCAAACAAGGTAAAAATGGCTGCGAAAGGTAAGGTGTCTAGTAGGCAAGCTACAGAACCATACCAAATTGTTCATGCTGATTTGGTTGGACCACTAGCGCCCTCTTTGGGAGGAAACAGGTACTTCATGGTTCTCATTGATGCATTTTCCAGGTATATTTATGTGTACAATCTCAAGCAGAAATCAGAGGCTTTTCCTAGGTTCAAGGAATTCTGTGCTTGGTTGGAAAATGTGCATGGTAAGAAGGTAAAGACTCTTTTCAGTGATCGCGGGGGAGAATTCACTTCTCAGCAGTTTGAAGCTTTTCTGACTGAGAAAGGAATTCAACACGATTTGTCTAGTCCTCGCTCGCCATGGCAGAATGGTCTTGCGGAGCGAGTAAACCAGACTTTGCTTCAAGGGTTAAAAACCTTGCTGCATGATGCAAATCTTCCAGAGAGTTATTGGGCTGAAGCTCTCTCATGTTTCACTTACAGTTATAATCGCAGGTTATCTTCAGCGATTGGTTGTACCCCCTATGAGAAGATGTTTGGCAAGAAGCCATACATTAAACACATGAAAATTTTTGGTTCTGACATGTGGGTTCACTCACCACAAAACTCCAAGTTAGACAAGCGTGGATTGCATGGTATCTTTCTAGGTTATCAGAAAGGGTCTTACAGAATAATGATGACTGACTCAAAGGCAATTAAGCTCACAAGAAGTGTTGAGTACAATGCCAAGTGGGGGGAGAATGTGGGAATTTTTCAATGTTATCCTGATGACAGTGATGAGACTGAGGATAGTCAAAAGCAGCCACAACAACCCACACCCACTGATGCAGGTTCTGATTCTGAGTCTGAAACTGAATCGGGTGATTCAGAGGATTTCAAGAGTGCGAAAGCCTCTATGCGACCCTCTGAAAGCTCTGATCAAGAATTAGAGGAACCATTGTTCACAATAGGTCACTTTTCTCCTAAGAAGGAAGAGGAGAGTGTTGAAGACCTACGGCTAATTCGCAGGTCACAAAGAGCCACAAAAGGCAGACCTCCAAAGAGATTTGCTGATGAGTTTGCTAAGATAGCAGTAACAGCTGTTAAAAGCTCCAAGAAGGTATTTGAACCTTCAAGTTTCCAAGAAATCCAGGATTTGGATTCAAAGGAAGCTGAGCCATGGTTAAATGCCATGAAGGCTGAGCTTGATTCCTTGGAAAGGAACAAAACATGGGACCTTGTTCCAGTAGTTCCAGGAATGAAATTGCTTGGAAGCAAATGGGTCTTCAAAGCGAAGACTGATCAAAATGGCAAGATAGTCAGACACAAAGCCAGATTGGTAGCCAGAGGTTTTGCACAGGTACCAGGTGAAGACTATCACGAGACCTACTCACCCACAGTGAGGTATGAGAGCATTAGGCTTATGCTCAAGCTAGCTGCAGAGGAGAATCTACACATTAGTCACCATGATATAAATACAGCTTTTCTGTACGGATCTCTAGATGAATCACTTTATATGCTTCCACCTGATGGCGTACAGGTAAAACAGGGATTTGTTTGTGCTCTGAAGAAGTCCCTTTATGGTCTCAAACAAAGTGCACGGTGTTGGCACAAAAAACTCACTGAAGTATTGTTTTCTCTAGGTTTTAAGCAAGGGAAAGCTGATCCATGTGTATTTGTCAAAGAGGAGGGGCAAAAGAAACTGTATTGTTTGTTTTATGTTGATGATCTTTTATTCTTTTGGAAAGATGTCACAATGTACAATAACGCCCTAGCTCAACTGAAAGAGCACTTTGACGTGAAAGATCTTGGTGAGGTAAACAACTACCTATCTCTAGAAATAGAGAGAGATCAAGATGGTAACATTCTAGTACACCAGTCACGGAAAATTGCTGATGTGTTAAGCAAACTGAACCTGATGGATCCTAACCCTGTAGACACACCGATGACAACAGGTTATCAGGTAGATGACACTGAAGAAGCATTTTCTGACACTACACTGTACAGAAGTGTGCTAGGCAAGCTAAACTTCATTGCCAGATGTTCAAGACCAGACATTGCTGTTAGCTGTAATTTGCTAAGCAGACAAGTCAACAATCCTACTGTTAAGGATTGGAAAGCTCTGAAACGCATAGCGCGGTATTTGAAAGGCACTATGCATTACAGACTGAGATTTAACAATCAGAAGTCTGGTGGTCTTGAAATATTTGCAGATGCAAGTTTTGGAAGTGACACTACAGACAGGAAAAGTACGTCTGGAGTTTGCTATATGTACAATCAGGGTCTATTTGATTGGTCATGCAAGAAGCAAACAACAGTTAGCTTAAGTACTTGTGAAGCTGAACTGAACGCACTGTCTTATTCACTTAAAGATTGTGAATGGTTGTTACAATTGTGCAAAGACATGAAAATTCCTGTCAAATGTCCAATCCAGGTTTACCAGGACAACAAAGCATGTTTGGCTTTGCTGAATTCTGAAGGTTGTAAGCAAAGCACGAAGCACTTGCAATTGAAGTTGCAACATGCTAGGGAACGTATTCAGAAGGGACTCGTAACGGTGTCCTATATGCCAGGTAATGAAATTCCTGCTGATGTATTGTCCAAGATTGTATCAAGGGATCAACACTGTACCTATGTGCAGAAGTTGGGTTTGTACTGATATTGTACGAACACGCTGCCCAGTGATGTTCACAGAAAGGGGGAGGATGTTTGTTTCTGCTCTCTTCACTGTGCAGCGAAGTGCTTGTCACAAGACAGGTGTTTACATTCCACAGTCAGCGTACTGTTGGGTATTCCCACGGGAAAGGGAGACTGGATGTGACGTACACTGGTTTCCTGTTTTTCACTGTTCTTTGCAGTTCAGTGTGTGTTTTTTCTCTCCGTGCTTTAGAGGAGAGAGGATGCTTTTCTCTGCTCCGGCAGAGGCAAGATGTTTTTCTGTAACATACCAGCTTTGAAGTGTAAATAAAGAAATTTAGAGTATGTGCACGTACTCCTCATCATTCCGCTGTGCACGGGACTGCTGCTTATCAACAACATTTGGTTCCGGGCCCAGAAAAACGCAGTCATCTTAAGAATGGGCTCCAGAAGTCGAATCGGAGTGCCGGCAAAGGATCGGAATGCAGGGGGACAGATCGGAACGGAATCTGCTCTGCGCGTCAAGATGATTGATGAGGTATGTGCTACTGCTCCGGGCAGCCTGCCAGCTTCTAATTAATGGCTTTATGGCTGGACTTTGAACTTTTAAAGCCGTTTGCCGGGCAAAGTTACTATGCGGGGAAATCGAAAGTAACTTTTAAAAGTGCTTTTGGACTGAAGCAGCTGCAGATAAGCAGAGTGGCACAGGCTCACAGGCAGAGGCTGTTTTGAACTTGCCTTTGGAATGAAGCAGCACAGACGCAGCTTGTATAAAGCAGCATGATTTAAAGCAGCAGACATGACGCAGAAGGCTAATGCCAGAGTCATGATGGCCCTTCAGGATGCTTGTGGAATTCCTAAGCTCAATAAGAATAACTATGCGGACTGGGTTCTCTATGCAGAGGCTATTCTGCGGAAAGAGGGTCTGTTTGAAGTTATTACAGACACCCCCCCAGCTCCAGTTACAGATGCATGGGAAGCTAAAGATTCCAAAGCAAGGGGAACTCTTACATTGATAGTATCCCCAGAAGAGCTCTGTCTATTGCGTGATAAGACCTCAGCCAGACAAATTTGGGACGCTTTGAGAGAGGCTCACTTGAGGACAGAAGCTGGATCCACTATGTTTTACTTTAACAAGCTGCATAATATGGCTCTTGCTGAAGGTGGAGATGTGCGTATACATCTGATGGAGATGCAGAATCTGAGACATGAGCTGCAACAGAGAGGACTCAACTTTCCAGAGGCTGTGTATTCCTTTATGATACTACAATCTTTGGGTTCAGGTTGGGAGTCTGTTGCGACTCAGATTGCTGTACAGCCTACTGCTCAGCTGACAGTGGACTATGTTACTGCCGTGATTCTGAATGAAGCAGACCGGCGGGGTGCTAGCTGCATGGGTAAGAGGGAGACTTCACAGACGTCATCCCATAGTGCAGTGGAACCACCAGATGGCGCCAAAGCTTTGAAGGCAGTGAAATGCTACTCGTGTGGACGTCTAGGCCATATGAAGAGGGAATGCAAATATCCCAGGGCCAAGACAGAGCAGCGCAGCGAAAGCTCATCGCGTGGAAGAGGCCAGAGCAAAGGCAAAGGTCCAGTGTCCAGGACAACGCAGCCCAAGGCAATGGTCTCACGCTTCACTCCAAAAGTTGCAGAGCTCCAGAAGACGTCTAGATCTTTCTTCGTTGTTGATTCGGCTGCGACCCATCACATGTGCAACGATAAGCGACTGTTCGTGTCTTTTACACCGCAGGAAGGTGCGATTCACCAGGCGGATGACCACACAATCCCCAGTAAAGGCTACGGAACTGTTGTTCTTCACAGTTTGGACTTATCGATACAGAATGTGCTTTATGTGCCGGATGCCAAACATAATCTGCTCAGCGTTGGACAGCTGAATGAGCGGAATATTGACGTTTCCTTTAAGAACAAAAGGTGCATCATCACAAAGAAAAATGATTATGTATTGTATGCTGAATATGTTGATCGTTTGTATGTTTTGTATTATGATGATGTTGTGCAGGATGACACTTGTTGCATTGCAGGTACTAACAAAAGTTTGCATGCAGAATGTATTCACGATTTTCATCGAAAATTTGGTCATTTGCATTTTGAGGCAGTATCTAAAATGCCTGCCTTGGTTGAAGGTATGACTATTAAACCCTGCAGGTACCACATGAAGTGCAAGGCATGCGCAGCAAACAAGGTAAAAATGGCTGCGAAAGGTAAGGTGTCTAGTAGGCAAGCTACAGAACCATACCAAATTGTTCATGCTGATTTGGTTGGACCACTAGCGCCCTCTTTGGGAGGAAACAGGTACTTCATGGTTCTCATTGATGCATTTTCCAGGTATATTTATGTGTACAATCTCAAGCAGAAATCAGAGGCTTTTCCTAGGTTCAAGGAATTCTGTGCTTGGTTGGAAAATGTGCATGGTAAGAAGGTAAAGACTCTTTTCAGTGATCGCGGGGGAGAATTCACTTCTCAGCAGTTTGAAGCTTTTCTGACTGAGAAAGGAATTCAACACGATTTGTCTAGTCCTCGCTCGCCATGGCAGAATGGTCTTGCGGAGCGAGTAAACCAGACTTTGCTTCAAGGGTTAAAAACCTTGCTGCATGATGCAAATCTTCCAGAGAGTTATTGGGCTGAAGCTCTCTCATGTTTCACTTACAGTTATAATCGCAGGTTATCTTCAGCGATTGGTTGTACCCCCTATGAGAAGATGTTTGGCAAGAAGCCATACATTAAACACATGAAAATTTTTGGTTCTGACATGTGGGTTCACTCACCACAAAACTCCAAGTTAGACAAGCGTGGATTGCATGGTATCTTTCTAGGTTATCAGAAAGGGTCTTACAGAATAATGATGACTGACTCAAAGGCAATTAAGCTCACAAGAAGTGTTGAGTACAATGCCAAGTGGGGGGAGAATGTGGGAATTTTTCAATGTTATCCTGATGACAGTGATGAGACTGAGGATAGTCAAAAGCAGCCACAACAACCCACACCCACTGATGCAGGTTCTGATTCTGAGTCTGAAACTGAATCGGGTGATTCAGAGGATTTCAAGAGTGCGAAAGCCTCTATGCGACCCTCTGAAAGCTCTGATCAAGAATTAGAGGAACCATTGTTCACAATAGGTCACTTTTCTCCTAAGAAGGAAGAGGAGAGTGTTGAAGACCTACGGCTAATTCGCAGGTCACAAAGAGCCACAAAAGGCAGACCTCCAAAGAGATTTGCTGATGAGTTTGCTAAGATAGCAGTAACAGCTGTTAAAAGCTCCAAGAAGGTATTTGAACCTTCAAGTTTCCAAGAAATCCAGGATTTGGATTCAAAGGAAGCTGAGCCATGGTTAAATGCCATGAAGGCTGAGCTTGATTCCTTGGAAAGGAACAAAACATGGGACCTTGTTCCAGTAGTTCCAGGAATGAAATTGCTTGGAAGCAAATGGGTCTTCAAAGCGAAGACTGATCAAAATGGCAAGATAGTCAGACACAAAGCCAGATTGGTAGCCAGAGGTTTTGCACAGGTACCAGGTGAAGACTATCACGAGACCTACTCACCCACAGTGAGGTATGAGAGCATTAGGCTTATGCTCAAGCTAGCTGCAGAGGAGAATCTACACATTAGTCACCATGATATAAATACAGCTTTTCTGTACGGATCTCTAGATGAATCACTTTATATGCTTCCACCTGATGGCGTACAGGTAAAACAGGGATTTGTTTGTGCTCTGAAGAAGTCCCTTTATGGTCTCAAACAAAGTGCACGGTGTTGGCACAAAAAACTCACTGAAGTATTGTTTTCTCTAGGTTTTAAGCAAGGGAAAGCTGATCCATGTGTATTTGTCAAAGAGGAGGGGCAAAAGAAACTGTATTGTTTGTTTTATGTTGATGATCTTTTATTCTTTTGGAAAGATGTCACAATGTACAATAACGCCCTAGCTCAACTGAAAGAGCACTTTGACGTGAAAGATCTTGGTGAGGTAAACAACTACCTATCTCTAGAAATAGAGAGAGATCAAGATGGTAACATTCTAGTACACCAGTCACGGAAAATTGCTGATGTGTTAAGCAAACTGAACCTGATGGATCCTAACCCTGTAGACACACCGATGACAACAGGTTATCAGGTAGATGACACTGAAGAAGCATTTTCTGACACTACACTGTACAGAAGTGTGCTAGGCAAGCTAAACTTCATTGCCAGATGTTCAAGACCAGACATTGCTGTTAGCTGTAATTTGCTAAGCAGACAAGTCAACAATCCTACTGTTAAGGATTGGAAAGCTCTGAAACGCATAGCGCGGTATTTGAAAGGCACTATGCATTACAGACTGAGATTTAACAATCAGAAGTCTGGTGGTCTTGAAATATTTGCAGATGCAAGTTTTGGAAGTGACACTACAGACAGGAAAAGTACGTCTGGAGTTTGCTATATGTACAATCAGGGTCTATTTGATTGGTCATGCAAGAAGCAAACAACAGTTAGCTTAAGTACTTGTGAAGCTGAACTGAACGCACTGTCTTATTCACTTAAAGATTGTGAATGGTTGTTACAATTGTGCAAAGACATGAAAATTCCTGTCAAATGTCCAATCCAGGTTTACCAGGACAACAAAGCATGTTTGGCTTTGCTGAATTCTGAAGGTTGTAAGCAAAGCACGAAGCACTTGCAATTGAAGTTGCAACATGCTAGGGAACGTATTCAGAAGGGACTCGTAACGGTGTCCTATATGCCAGGTAATGAAATTCCTGCTGATGTATTGTCCAAGATTGTATCAAGGGATCAACACTGTACCTATGTGCAGAAGTTGGGTTTGTACTGATATTGTACGAACACGCTGCCCAGTGATGTTCACAGAAAGGGGGAGGATGTTTGTTTCTGCTCTCTTCACTGTGCAGCGAAGTGCTTGTCACAAGACAGGTGTTTACATTCCACAGTCAGCGTACTGTTGGGTATTCCCACGGGAAAGGGAGACTGGATGTGACGTACACTGGTTTCCTGTTTTTCACTGTTCTTTGCAGTTCAGTGTGTGGTTTTTCTCTCCGTGCTTTAGAGGAGAGAGGATGCTTTTCTCTGCTCCGGCAGAGGCAAGATGTTTTTCTGTAACATACCAGCTTTGAAGTGTAAATAAAGAAATTTAGAGTATGTGCACGTACTCCTCATCATTCCGCTGTGCACGGGACTGCTGCTTATCAACAACAAATATACCATCTATACATCATTTTCATTCCATTCCCTGGCCCATTTTATCATAACCGATTTAACTTCCTCATCTTTTGTATGCCATTCCAGCAAAATTTTGTACATTTTGGATAATATTTTATATTCGTTATTTATTATTTCTATTTGAAATTTTGACTCTTTCTCTGCATAGCCATATTCCTTAAAGTCTTTCTTAAACATTTCATTTGTTTGTAAATAATGCAACCAATCATATACATGCTCTTTTACATCTTCGTAGGGTTTCATTTTCCATTTCCCCCCTTCCTTAACCATTAAATCTCCATATGTAATCCAATTTTTTCTCATATTAGTTTTTTTAACACTCATGACCTGTAATGGGGACAACCAGTGTGGGGTTTTTGGCTCGAGTAGGTTTTCGTACCTATCCCAAATTTCCATCAACGATTTTCGGAAAATGTGGTTCTCAAAACCTCTATGACCTTTCTTCTTTCCAGACCATAAATATGCGTGCCACCCAAATCTATTATCAAATCCTTCTAAGTCTAACAACTCCGTATTTTCTAGTTTTATCCATTCCTTTAACCAGCAGAGACACGACGCTTCGTAATATAATTTCAGGTCTGGCAGGGTGAAGCTTCCTCTTTCTTTAGCATCTGTTAGTAACTTAAATTGGATTCTTGGCTTCTTACCCTGCCAGATATACCTTGAAATTGTTCTTTGCCATTCCTTAAAAATTGTCGTCCCTCTGATTACTGGAATTGTCTGAAACAGAAATAATAATTTTGGCAGAACGCTCATCTTTATCATTGAAATCCTCCCCCACATCGATAATTTCATTCGTCCCCACACCTCCAGATCTTTCTTTATTCCATTCCACACTGGTATATAATTATTCTGATATAAATCAATATTCTTAGGGGTTATCCAGATACCCAGATATTTCACCTTCTTCACCACTTCTAATCCTATTTGTTGTTACATTGTTTCTATCGTTTCTTGATCCATATTCTTAGCAATTATTTTGGTCTTTCTCTTATTCAATTCAAAACCTGCCACTTGACCAAATCTTTCCACCTCTATAAGAATATTTTTGGTACTCTCCAAAGGTTCTTCCACCATTAAAACCAGATCATCGGCAAAGGCTTTAACCTTATATTCGTTCCGGCCTACTTCCATCCCTTTTATTTCCTCATTTTCTCTTATAGAATTTAGAAAGACTTCCAGGACCATGATGAATAACAATGGCGAAAGTGGACAGCCTTGTCGTGTACCTTTGGTTATCCCTATTTCTTCCGTAGTCACATTGTTTACAATTAACTTAGCGCTCTGTTCAGTGTATATTGCCTTTATTCCATTGAGGAATTCCTTCCCCACCTCCATAAATTCCAAATTTTTTAACATAAAATCCCATGATATGTTATCAAAGGCCTTTTCCGCATCCACAAATATTAACATTGCTTGTTTCTCATTCCTGGCAGTCAGATATTCCAAAATATTAATTATGTTCCTTACATTGTCTTTCATCTGTCTGCCAGGTAGGAAATCCGCTTGATCCTTATGAATAACTTCTTGTAATATTATTTTAATTCTCCTCGCTAAAATGCTTGCAAAAATTTTATAATCTGTGTTTAGCAATGAAATAGGCCTATAATTTTTGACTTGTGTCAAATCAGAATCCTGTTTTGGAATAAAGGTGATAAACGCTTCTTTCCATGTTTCAGGGATTTCTCTCTCGTTAAGAATATTATCCATGACTTCTTTCAAAGGTACTGACATGATGTGTTTCATTTCTTTGTAATAACATGCTGTAAATCCATCTGGCCCCGGAGCCTTCCCTTTTTAAAGTTCTTTTATAACTTCTTTTATTTCACTAATTTCTATTGGGGCGTTCAGCCTTTCTTTTTTTTCTGTCGGGATCCTCTGCACCTTTTTTTCTTTCAAATATCTTTCTATCTTTCTCATGTTGTTCTTTTCTGTTCTTTTATATAGATGCCTGTAGAAATCCAAAAATCATTTTTTGATGCCTTTTTGACTATCTATTTCTTGTCCCTCCACAATGATTTTGTTGATTGTGTTCTGTTCTTTCCTTTTTTAAATTTGCCATGCCAGCCATTTTCCTGACTTGTTAGCCTGTAATGCGGTTTGGGGTTGCTTGTGCGCAAGGGACAAACTGCTCCAAGCTGAGTAGTTTGGTTAAAACTTTCCCCTGGCTGGACAGTCAGTACTCCGTGACTGTCTCAATCACTGGCAGAATCCGTCAGTGGGCGTTTCCTGAATTTCTTCCAACATAAGAGTTCTTTCACACCCAATCGTCGTCTCCCTTCTCTGCGCGAAAGCTGTCTGCGCAGAGTGGGCGTCCCCAGAGGAGGTCCTGTGCTCTCCCCGCTGGTTTCACTGGAAGAGTCCTGGAGCCTTCTCTCCGCAGCTCCCTCGGACTCCCCTTTCTCCCTGGTGTCACCTCTATCTCCTTCCCCAGCGGAAGCGTCCTCCCTCCCTCTGCTGGTTCCCTCTGCAGCATCATCATTAGGGAGCCTCAGCGCCACCCTTGGCTCCGATGGCAGTTCCCTGACATCCACCTCCCTCCCAGGGCCCTCCCCACCCCCGCCCCGGTTCCTGGGCGGTGAAGCGGGAAACCCCTGGAACGTGTTATTCTAAAGCAGCAATGCAGCAGCAAGCAAAGGCTCTAACAGCTCAGACAGCTGCTTGTGGCTGGAAAGCCAAACAGGATGTGTGTGACTGCTGCCATGGAAACAAAGGGGCAGTCCATCCTTATTGAGCACATGATATGAGCTCAGTGTGTGTCATATGACCTGTACAGAATGTACATGGGTGGAGTTTGGAGTTTCTCTCTGTTTGTTGAAGAGAGCAGACATCTTTTACTGTATGACTGCTATAGACAGGAATAAAAGCAATGTAGATACATTTCTGTCTGAGTCTGATTCCCCTCCCTGGGGATATGCAGGGAGGAGAAGGAGGAGAAGCAGTTGGTGTGTTTTTCTCACAGCCTGAGGAAAATCGCCGGAACGGACCTCGTGTGTTTTTTTCTGCCGGGAGTCGCCGGAGGGAGGTCAAAGGAATTCAGCCGGTGCCTGCAGATAGGCACATACCTCTGACCGAGCATGAATTCCAACAGTGGTAGCCAGAGCCGGATGGTTTCGATCCATCGACCTCTGCATCAAGGAGTGGCAGAGCTGCTGTTTTCATCCCTCTCCATGGAAGCCTGAAATGGGGCTGATTCTCTGCAGCCAGGAGCTGACCAGAAGAAGCTGAAAGCCAAGCTACGGAGCCCAGGTATGAGATTTTCGGGCTTAGAAGTGTGAATGCAGATTGATTCATTCTCTGCTTCGAGGGAGCAAGGTTTGGGAAAAACAGCTCCGAGAGAGGAGAACTCTGCATTCCAAACATTCCTGTGGTTTTTCCTGTCCAAGGAAAAGGAATGCAGTTGCTTAGCAACGCAGGCCAGTTTCAAGATAAGGGCTGTAAGTCACACAATGCCTCGGAGAGGCGAAAACAAGTTAGTTTTGACTAGGCCCTTAGAAAGGAACTCTTGAAAGCGACTTTGCAAGCAGCAAGTGTTATAGCTGCCAGGTGCACAGAGTGTAAACAAGCCAGCTATTGGATTTTAGAGGCTTGTGTTTGAGAGTCAGTGCAAGGACTCAAAATGGATGCTAAGAAGGGGGGAGCCCTGCCTTCTCCGCCCCTCTTGACCAGTGACAATTACGCATCTTGGTCTATTAAGATGAAGGCCCTGCTGCAGAATCAGAGACTGTTTGAGGTGATTGAGAACCCCATCCCTCCAGCACCAACGCGTGCTTGGGAGTCACAGGATGTGAAGGCCAGAACTGCTATAATTCTGTGCGTGTCAGACTCTGAGCTTATTCATATACAAGATTTACAGCACACGAGAGATGTTTGGGACACGCTGAGAAGAACACATCAGAGAGATGCAGGTTCTTCAGCGTTGCTGTATTTTGAGAAGCTGATCAACCTGAGGCTTGCGCCTGATGGAGATGTTCAAGCGCACCTGACGGAAATGAAATTTCTGCGTCAACAGATGGTGGAACGTAATTTCCGTCTGCAGGAGGAAGTGTTTTGCTTCATGGTCATCAACAGTCTGAATCGGACTTACAAAACAGTTGCCAGTCAGCTGGGGTCTCTCCCAGCAGCTGATCTAACGTCGGACAGGGTCTTTGCCGTGGTTCTTTGTGAACATGACAGACTTGCCGCCCTGGAAGTCAAGGACAGGGGGAGACAAGAACGGAGTTCTGACACCCCCACTGCTACAGCTACTGGAGAAAATGCCGTAGCTTTGAACGTTGTCCGATGCTACAATTGTGGACAGACTGGGCATCTTCAGCGGTACTGCAAGAAGCCACGTCAAAACAAGGGAGCCAAGGGAAGCTCCACGAAGTCTGAGGCGTCAGGCAGAGGTCATGCCAAGTCACAGGCGAAGCCTGCAAAGGCTTTGATGTCGAAAGGAACCAAGCCAGAAGTGGAGAATGTTTTTATCATAGACACTGGGTGCACATTTCACATGACCCATCGCAGGGATTTGTTTTCGTCGTTTAAGAAGCAAAGCTTCGCTGTACAACAAGCCAACGGTCAAGAGCTGGAAGCCACCGGAATTGGGACTGTGTATCTTAAAAGTCAGAACTTGACTATAAACAATGTTTATTTGGTTCCAGAATTGAAGTACAATCTGCTCAGCGTTTCGCAGATTGCCAAGAAGGGACTAAAACTGTCCTATGATGATCAACGCTGCGAGATCTACAAAGATGGAGAGTTGTATCTTTCTGCCAAAGAGAAAGATGGACTATATTTGTTGACTTTTGATCAAAGTGATTACATGGAATGTAATTCTTGTGATTCTAACATGATTTCTTTTGCAGGTGTAGCCAAGAAGAACGCCAAGCAGGTCACCTCGAGGGACGACAAGGCATTTCAGCGGGTGTATGCTGATGTGATTGGTCCTTTAGCACCATCTAGAGGCAATGCAAAGTATTACCTAATATGTGTTGATTCTTTCACAGGTTTTCTCTGGATTTATCTTTTGGAGAGACCGAAAGAAGCCTTAGAAAGGTTTAAAGAGTTTTGTGACAAGGTTAAAAATATGCATGATGCTGACATAGATTGTCTTTGCACAGATGAGAAGCCAATTTTTCTTTTACAGGATTTCCAGAGGTTCCTGAAGAAGAAAGGGATAAGACACAAAATTGCAGCTTCAGAAGAAGCTTGGAACAGATGTGTCTGTGTTAGGGTGAACAAAGAATTGCAAAAGGGAATGGAAGCGCAATTGCTTAGTTCACATCTGTCACATGAGTACTGGGCTGAGTCGCTAACGTCATATTGTTATACGTGGTTGAGAAAGTTTTCAAAAGAGTTGGGAAGTTCTCCTTTTGAGAAACTGTTCCATAGAAAACCTTCTGTTGCCCATTTCAAGGTTTTTGGGTCTCATGTGAGAACAGAAGCTCCGGGTGGAGTAAAGAATGCCAGAGGCATTTTTGTGGGTTATGAAAAGGGTCTCTACAGAGTAATTTTGTCTGAATCTGGTAAGGTGATTCTCACAAAATTTCTAGAGAGTGCTCCTGAACAGGAGCGAGTGATTGTTCACACATTTCCCACAGGTGATGATGATTCTGATGATGATGATGTTGATTTTGTTGAGTTCAGTAGTACTGATGACAGCGATAGCTCAGACAGCTCAGTTGTCACAGTCATTGAGAGGAAATCTCACGTAATGACTAGACCCTCAGAAGAGGAGGAAGACGAACCACTGTTTACAATTGGTACTGGTTCACCAGAGAGTCCAAAGGTTGAACCAGAAAGCAAAGAAGAGCAGCACTTCTTACGTAGGTCTGAGAGAGCAACGAAGGGTGTACCACCCAAGAGGTATTCAAAGGAGTTTGCTAACCTAGCTGTTGCTATTGTAAACGACCAAGGTCAGATTGAAGCTGTGTCTGAGTCAGAGACAAAGGCACAACAGAGAGTTGCTAACCAAGGTAATGCAGAAGCACTCATTCCTTGGAAGTCACACAACCAGAGAGGTACATTGGTAAAACCAATGGCGGGTAGTTCCAAGGGTGGAACTGAAACAACAGGGGAGTGTTATAAGTATAACAACTGTTTGTTTTCTTCTCTGGATGACACTTTGCTCGCAGCACGCATTGATACTTTAGGGGGAGTATGTTATTCTAAAGCAGCAATGCAGCAGCAAGCAAAGGCTCTAACAGCTCAGACAGCTGCTTGTGGCTGGAAAGCCAAACAGGATGTGTGTGACTGCTGCCATGGAAACAAAGGGGCAGTCCATCCTTATTGAGCACAGGATATGAGCTCAGTGTGTGTCATATGACCTGTACAGGATGTACATGGGTGGAGTTTGGAGTTTCTCTCTGTTTGTTGAAGAGAGTAGATATCTTTTACTGTATGACTGCTATAGACAGGAATAAAAGCAATGCAGATACATTTCTGTCTGAGTCTGATTCCCCTCCCTGGGGATATGCAGGGAGGAGAAGGAGGAGAAGCAGTTGGTGTGTTTTTCTCACAGCCTGAGGAAAATCGCCGGAACGGACCTCGTGTGTTTTTTTCTGCCGGGAGTCGCCGGAGGGAGGTCAAAGGAATTCAGCCGGTGCCTGCAGATAGGCACATACCTCTGACCGAGCATGAATTCTAACTATCCCCTTCCTCAGATGATTCAAACATCGTTTTCCACCTGCTGCTGTTCCTGTCCTCTGCCCAATCTCCCCAATCTGACTCCTCTTCCTCTCATACCTCCCTTCCCTCTCCCTCTGAAAGAGGATACCCTACAAATTCTTCTTCATCATCCGTGGTTCCAAATTGCTCTTCCCAAAATCTTGCCAACGGTTTCGGCTTCTTTGGAAACCAGCGATGAAACTCCCCCAGCAGACACTCATCCCTTATTTCTCCTGCAGGCACCCACGTGTTTTCTGACTCAGGCTCTCCCTCCCAAGCTACCAAATATTCCACCTGCTTCCCCTTCCACCTTGAGTCAAGTATTTCCACTGCTTGACTACTGAGTTCCCTCTCCTCCACCTCTGGGTGACTGGGGATTTCTCTCTCTTGCCCCGGAAACTCCCTCCCTTCTCGGTATGGTGAAAGTAAAGACCGGTGGAACACCGGATGCAGTTTCATGTTGGTTGGCAGTTTTAGCCGGAAAGCCACTGGATTCACCTGCTGCGTGACCTCAAAAGGTCCCAGCCGCCTTGGCCGTAATTTTTTACAACCTCCCTTTTGAATGGTAGCCCTTTGGTTGACAACCACACCCTGTCCCCAACCCTTATGGTCTCCCCTTCTCTGCGGTGCTTGTCTGCCTGCCTCTTGTACTCTTCCTTGGCCCTCTCCAGGTTCATTTTAAGCTGCTGGTGTATGGCCTCCATTTCTTCCACAAATTGCTCTGCCGCAGGCACACTCCATCTTTCCTCCCCCTCCCCTGGGATGTGACACCCGTAATTGGCCATGAAAGGACTCATCCCCGTGGACACATGCTCCGCGTTATTGTAAGCAAATTCGGCCAGCGCTAGCTTTTCCACCCAGTCGTTCTCTCTCTCGCTGACGTAGCAGCGTAGGTACTGTTGGAGTATGCTATTGGCCCTTTCCGCTTGCCCATTGGTTTCTGGGTGACGGGCCGTCGAGAAACTCACCTCAACTTGAAGCAAGCTCATGAGCTTCCTCCAGAACCTGGAAGTGAATTGCCTTCCTCTGTCGGATAAAACCCTCAAGGGGGCACCATGCAACCGAAAAACGTGATCAACAAACAGCCTAGCTGTTTCTTCTGCCGATACTGCATGCGAGCAAGCAATGAAATGGCACATCTTGGTCAACAGGTCAACTACCACCATGACAGCTGTTTTCCCCCTGGACTTAGGCAAATCGGTCATAAAATCTATGGATACCACCTCCCATGGTTTCCCCGGAGTGGGCAAGGGTTCTAATAATCCTGCGGGTGCTGCTTTCTCCCCCTTAGCTCGCTGGCATCGGTCTCACCCCCTTACGTATTCCCGCACGTCTTCCCTTACTCTTGGCCACCAGAACTCCCTGGTGACAAGCAACATGGTCTTGTGTTGACCAAAATGCCCCGCCATGGGGTTGTCATGTAGTTGTTTGAGTACCCTCCTCCTCAATTCCCCCTCTGGTATGTACAACGCTCCCCTGTAATACAATGCTCCTTCCTTTTCCTGAAAACCCCCTTGATTTTCTCCCGCTTCCTGGAGCTCTCTGATCTTGGTTTGTGCGTACTCGTCGTCCCTCGTCAACCCTGCTAATTCCCTTTTCCCAACCAATCCGCCCCCCCACACCCATCGGTCCTCAGGTATCACATGTCGTACTTCTGGTGCTCCCTCTCCTTCTAAGTACTCTGGTTTCCAGGATAGGGCATCTGCTCGGACGTTTTCCTTTCCCGGTATGTACCGAATCTCAAAAGAAAATTTGGAAAACTCCTGAGCCCACCGCATCTGTCTCTGGTTGAGAACCCTTGCAATCCTCCAGTATTCCAGGTTCTTATGGTCCGTGCACACCTGGATCTTGTGCTGAGCCCCTATCAACAAATGTCTCCAGCGTCGGAACACTTCGTAAATAGCAAGCAGTTCCCTGTCATACACCATGTAGTTTTGTTCTGACTTGCTCAGCTTCCTCGAGAAAAAGGCGCACGGTCTCCAGTTGGATTGGTTTCCCGGCTGGAGCAAAATGGCGCCTACCGCTCTGTCTGACGTGTCGGTCTCCACCCTCATTGGCTTCTGTAGGTCCACGTGTTAAGTTCCGAAGCAAACTTTCCTTTTAGTTCCTCAAAGGATTGCTGTGCCTCTGCCGTCCACACGAACTTCTTCTTGCTACTGAGACAATCTGTGATAGGTGCAGTCAAATGCGCGAAGTTCTTGATGAACTTCCTGTAGAAATTCGCGAACCCCAGGAACCTCTGCACGTCCTTCCGGTTCTTAGGAGTCTTCCATTCCAGCACCGCCTGCACCTTGCTTGGGTCCATTGCTAAGCCCTTGTCTGACAACCTGTAACCCAGGAATTCGACCTCTCGGGCATGGAATTGGCACTTCTCCAGCTTCACCCACAACTGGTGCTCCTGCAACCTCTTCAGCACTTCTCCTTTTTTTTTTTTCCCAAATACATTTTTATTAAGGTTATGCACATAACAAACATACAACCAAATACAAAAGAAAAAATTGTAACAAAAAAAAGAGTCAAGATATACAAGCCAACTTTTTCCTCTCTCTAACTATACAAAGATAGATTAATCTGGCTATTTCACAAAACAGTAAAAGATAAAAAAAAAAAAACACCCACAGAAACCGCCTCCTGGACTTCCTTCCATCCTTTTGGTAAGTATCGAATATCTGCTTCCATTACGTATTCGATTTTTAATCTATAGACCTAAATTCACACGCTGGTAGTATTTGTTCTGAGCCCGCCAATCACATTAAGCATTTATTCCAATATAGTTCCAGTATTTACTCCAATTTTTCAGAGATTTCTGTTCATCGTGGTCTCTTAGTTTACCTGTTAATTTATCAAGCTCAGCATATTTTATCATTTTAATTTGCCAATCATTTATATTGGGGATAGTTTCCACTTTCCAATATTGTGCCAATAAAATTCTCGCTGCTGTGGTGGCATAGAGGAATATCGTTCTATCTTCTTTCTTAATATCTTTACCCGTCATTCCCAGCAAAAAGGCTTCGGGTCTTTTGGGAAAAGTGTATTTAAATATTCTTTTAAGCTCATTGTAAACCGATTCCCAAAAGCCTTTCACCTTTTTGCATGTCCACCATAGATGATATAGGTCACCCTCCACCTCCCCACATTTCCAGCATTTCTTATCTTTTAGTCTATACATTTTGGCCAACTTCACAGGGGTGTGGTACCACCTATATAGCATCTTCCAAACATTTTCTCTCAGAGACATACATGCTGTAAACTTTATGTTACAATTCCACACTTCCAGCCACCTTTCAAAATCGATGTTATAACCAAAGTCAATTGCCCATTTAATCATTGCCTCCTTCACCTCCTCGTCCTTTGTATACCACTCTAAAAGTATGTCATAGATTCTAGATAGGGTTTTGTTTTTACCTTCTATTACTTCTACATTAAATTTTGATTTTTTGTCATCAAAACCCAACTTCTTCTTGTCCTCTTTTAGCAAATCATTCACCTGGTGGTATTGCAACCACCCAGTGAATAGATTTTTTATCTCTTCATAAGGTCTAAGTCTTGGCCCTTGGTCTGTTTTTCTTAACATTTCTTCATAGGTGGCGTTTTTTTCCTCCATGTTTGTTTTCTTCACCGTTAAAGCCTCAATTGGTGAGATCCACCATGGGGTCTTTCTTTCAAGGAGATTTTTATTCCTTTCCCATGATTGGTATAAAGGTCCTCTAAAAATATGATTTAGAAAGCTCTTGTGGACCTTCACTTTCCCATACCAAAGGTACGAATGCCATCCGTACCAATTATTAAAGCCTTCTAAATCCAGTAGATCTCTATTCTCCAGTTTTATCCAATCTTTTAACCAAAGTATGCAGGCCGCTTCATAGTATAGACTTAGATCCGGGAGAGAAAAGCCCCCTCTTTCTTTTTTATCTATCAAAATTTTCATTTTTATCCGTGGCCTTTTCCCCTGCCAGATATACTTTGCCAAGACTCTCTGCCACTCTTTGCATTGTTTTAGGTCTTTAAGTATGGGAATGGTCTGGAATAGAAATAGCATTCTAGGCAGAATATTCATTTTGACAACAGCTATCCTCCCCAAAAAGGAGAGTTTCATCCTCCCCCAAAATTCCATGTCTTTCTTTATACTCCTCCAGGTGACATCATAGTTATCCTTATATAAATTTATGTTCTTAGCTGTGACCCATATCCCAAGATACTTCACTTTCTTAGCTACTGCAATTTCCGTCCTTCTCTCTAAATCTATTATTTCTTCCTTTGTTAAATTTTTAACCAACATTTTGGTTTTATTTTTATTTATCTTAAGTCCTGCCACGGCTCCAAATTCGTCAATCTTTAGTAAAGCTTCTTTTACACTCTTTTTTGGGTCTTCTAAAGTTAGTACGATGTCATCTGCAAAGGCCTTGATTTTATATTCCCTCTTTCCTACCTGCACTCCTTTTATTTCTGTTACCCCCCTCAGTCTCTCATTCAATATTTCTAGTACCGTTATAAACAGTAAAGGAGACAGGGGGCAACCCTGTCTAGTTCCTTTATATATACCAAAATATTCTGTTGTGGTGTTGTTTATTACCAATTTTGCCTTCTGTTCCTTATATATTGCTTCTATCCCTCTTCTAAATTTCTCTCCTATTCCCATCGTTTCCAGACTTTTCTTCAAGAACTCCCATGAGATGTTATCAAACGCCTTTTCAGCGTCTATAAATACCAAGGCCGCTTGTCTGTCTATACTCATATCCAAATATTCAATAATATCTATCAGATTCTTTACATTTTCCCTTAATTGCCTCCCTGGAAGGAAACCCGTTTGATCTTTATGTATTTTGTTGTTCAAAACCTTTTTTAGTCTTTCTGCCATTATGTCTGTGAATAGTTTATAATCATTATTTAATAATGAAATTGGCCTATAGTTTTTCACTTCCAGGGTATCTGCATCTTTTTTAGGAATCAAGGTAATATATGCTTCCTTCCAGGTGTTCGGGATCCTTCCTTCCTTTAATATATTATTCATCACTTCTCCTAGCACTGGGGATATTTGGTTACTTAGTGTTTTATAGTATTTGGCCGAAAGGCCATCTGGCCCTGGGACTTTCCCACTTTTCATCCTTTTAATAGCCTTTTTTATCTCTTCTTGAGTAATTGTCTGGTCTAATATCTCATTTTCTTCTTTTGAAATTCGTTTTAGGTGATGCATTTGCAAAAAGTGGTCTATTTCTTGCTTTGTTTCCTTTCCTCTTTTATATAAATCCTTGTAATATTTTTGAAATATCTTTCTTATCTCTTTTGGCTCTTCCACAATCCTTTCTCCTTCCCTTATCCTACTAATCGTATTTTGTTTTCTTCTTTCTCTTATTTGCCACGCCAGGTATTTTCCTATCTTATTTGCTGACTCAAACGTTCTCTGATTCATCATTTTAATTTTCCATTCTACCTCTTGGTCAATTATTGTAGAAAATTTAGCTTGTAATATCTTTATATTCTGTTTTGCGATCTCCTCATTGGGGTTGATAGTCAACTTTCTTTCATTTTCCATAATCTGTGTTAGGATCTGTTCCTTCTTTATCTCTTTTTCTTTTCTTACTTGACTATTTTTCTGTATTAAGAAGCCCCTCATAACTGCCTTTCCTGCGTCCCACACAGTCTCTATAGCAGTTTCCCCATTTAAATTCCATTTAAAATAGTCTTCTATTGTCTCTATTGCCTTATTTACAATCTTCTGATCATTAAATAAAAATTCATTCATTCTCCATCTAACCGTTCGGATATCCCTACCTTTTAGCTCAATGGAGACCGCATTATGATCAGATATAGTTCTTGGAAGAATTTCCGATTTAGTTAGATTTTGAGTTAGTTCCTTCGAAATCCAAATGCTGTCTATTCTCCCCCAACTCTGATTTGGGTTTGAGAAGAAAGTATATTGTTTTGTAGTGGGGTTTTTAAGTCTCCACGCATCGATCAGTCCCAGATTGTTTACCATATCAAAGAAGGATCTCGGTAATTTACCTTCCTTCTTCTCATGTTTTTTTGTTGACTTATCTAGGTTTGGGGACACCACCCCGTTAAAGTCACCCATCAATATCATTTTTTGGTCCGTCCATTCCATCAATTTGTCTCCTAATTCCAAAAAAAAAGGCTGATTTTTTATCATTTGGAGCATATATTCCCACAACAATTATTTTTTCTCCCTGAAACACCATTTGAACAATGACTACTCTCCCTTGGTCATCTTTGTATAATAATCGTGGATCATATTTTTCCTTTATGTATATTACCACCCCTCTTTTCTTCACTCTATCTGATGTCACAAAATCTATTCCCAATCTCTTATTGCTTAGTAATCTCTTATGCTTATTTATTATGTGCGTCTCTTGGAGACATATTAAATCACAGTTCTTTTTCAGTAATATGTGTGTAATCTGATTCCTTTTATTTTTATTGTTCAATCCATTCACATTCCAGTTTAGTATTTTTAATGCCATCTGTTATATACTATTTAATTAACTTATTAAACCTATATACAATTTAGTGTTCTTTGTCTCCTTCCTCTAGTTCTTCTCTTTCTCCTATTGAGCTCTCCTCTCTTTCTTCTTCTTCACTCCCTCCTTTTTCTTCTCCTTGCTGGTTCTCTACCTCCTCCTCCCCCATCATTTTCCCCAGGTCCTTCTCGTATCTCCTTGCAAATTTTTGAAGTTCTGAGATAGTGGACAGTTTAAACTTTTTTTCTTTGAAATAGAATGAAATACCTTCCGGAAACTCCCATCTATACAAGATCCCATTTTTCTTCAGTTGATTTGTTAATTTTTTATATGGGTCCCTCCTTCGAAGAAATCTCGAAGGAATCTCTTTGTAAATAATAATTGGGTTTTCTTCAATATATAACCTTTTGACATAGTTCTGTTTCAAAATTTCGTTTCTTATCTCCAATGAGTTAAACATGGCTATTACATCTCCTGGCAATTTTTTCCCTCTGGCCTTGGCCGATTTTGTTCTTATTCGAAATATGTTTACCAAGCAATGGTTTGTCTCTTCTTCTTTTCTATCTAGCCATATTGCCAGCTCTTTCACCACTTTAACTCTAATATTCTCATTTAAATCCTCTGGTATTCCTCTAAGTTTTAGGTTAGATTGGTTTTGTCGCAACTGCGTCATAGCCATGTTGTCCAACAACTCTTCCTGTGTTGCTCCTATTTCTTTAACTTCTAATCTAATCCTGTCCATCTCTTTCCTACTGTCTTTCATGTCCTTTTGAACCCTTTTCACTGAATCCTCCAAAACCTTAGCTTTTACCGAGAGATCCTTAACTTTCCCTTTCAGTTCCCCTACCACTTCCTCCAATTTTTTGTCTAGAGTATCTTGTACCTCCATCAATTTTCTCTCAATATACTGTTCATTATTTTTAAATTCCTTTCTTATTTCGGCCATCAAGCTATCATAATCTCTAATTTCTCTTGCCTCCTTCCCCTCTTCTTGTCTTGAAGGCCTCCTTTCCACTGGTGTTGCCACCCCCTTCTTAGAACCGTTCGGCATTTGTATATTTAAGTTTAGTTCTTCCTAGTATACTGTATAATGTAATATACTATGTGGGTAAGATATAGAGGTAACAAGGTTAACAAGGTTAACGTCTCTCAGATATTACAACAGGATTCCAAAATTGACTAAATTGGTACAGCACAGAAATTAACCCTTAATTAAGATCAGATATTAATAATACAGTTTTAACTGTACCTAAATTCAGACACGTATTTGAATCCTCAGAGTCTTATAATTAAATGTAGTAAACACCTGAACCTCCAGAAACACTTCCAGATTCAGGGGGTTCTCAAACTCATGAGCAAGGTCCTGTGAAAACGTATTCTTTAACTTTGCATCCCGGGGTGTATGTCTCTTTAAATCCCGAAGAATCAAGAGAATCACAGCTGTCTCTGAAGCTCAAGAACGTATCCGGTTGGGGATGAAGAAGGCGGGTCCCCTTTAACTCACTCAATATGGCAGTCCTTTCACAGTCTCACCATCTTTAAGCAAACTTTAAACAAACTTTAAACACAGTCTCACAGTCCCTGTCTTTAAACACAGAGTGCTGCTAAGGCACCTATATTCCACACTCCGTTTAAGTCCCAATTCTCCCCAATCCTGAGGTTTAAAAGCAAAAGTCCTCCACCGAAACCCGTGCTGGCTAAAGTGCTCTCCGTCCCGATGAAACAGAAAAGTCTTTTTCCCCTCTCCCTAGTCAATATAGTAGTTCAACTGTTGCCTTG
This sequence comes from Podarcis erhardii, assembly GCF_964252035.2. Classification (NCBI taxonomy): domain Eukaryota; kingdom Metazoa; phylum Chordata; class Lepidosauria; order Squamata; family Lacertidae; genus Podarcis; species Podarcis erhardii. The sequence goes on from NC_138506.1 coordinate 24,877,607, forward strand.
CCTCTGACACTTTATACTTTGTGTCTGAGGTCTTTCCACCACACACTCACTGGCAGCTTGTTTCCTCTTTTCCTCTTTTGTTTCCTCTCTGCCAGCGTCTTGCTATACTTTCTTTTCACCTTACCGCAAAGAACACTGGACTCCCCCCTACAGCCCTCGATTCTCTTATGAAACCCCTCTTCAGGTTCTTGTCGATAAACTTCCGCAACTCCTGCATTTCTCTGTCCGACATGGCGTACAGCTTACCCACTGGCAGCTGAGCCCCTGGGAGTAGGTTGATTTGACAGTCAAAGGACCTATGGGGGGGCAGTCTATCCGCCTCCTTCTCACTGAAGACTTCTTTCAAATCAGCGTATTGTGGCGGCACCCTCATCTTTTCCTCTGCCTCCATCCCTGCCACTCTGGCTACGGCCATCCTCGGGGTCTCCCCCCCCCCCCCGTGGCAGTGTTCTACACAGTGAGCTGACCCAAAGGCTACTGTTCGCTGGTGCCATCCCACTACCGGATCATGCAGCTCCAACCAGCTCATCCCCAGTTTGATTGGCGGCCCAGCCAATGTGGCTACGTGAAAGGCAATTGTCTCAGTATGCCTGGAAACTTTCATCTTCATGGGAGGAGTTTGGTGTGTCACTTCTCCCCCCAGGAGTTCCCTCCCATCAATGGTCGTTACTTGCAAGGGGCACTCCAAAGGCAGCAGCTGGAGTTGGTGCTCTAGTGCAAAGTCCTTGCTAAAGAAATTGCAGGAACTGCCTGAATCCAGCAGTGCCTTCACTTTAATAGGATGTCCGTTGGGAAGCTCTAGCTCCACCTCTATGGCTATGGCTGGCGGGGGGGGGTCTGGTTTGGGCACTCTTACTGGTTGTTTGCCTGGCTGCTGTGCCCTCTGATCGGCAGCCAAGCTCTCTCGTTTCCCTGCTCGTTATGCCCCTCCTCCTCACTGCCAGCTGCCCCCACCATCCCTTGCCATGCCTTTCTCTGAGGGCAGACCCTGGCAAAATGTCCCGGCTGTTGGCAGAGGAAACACTTCCTGGTTGTTTTCCCCTCCTTTTTGCACACCTCGCCGGAGTTTGAAACCCCGCGCGCGCGTGCACCTCCGATCTCCATTGGCTCCGCTGGCTGGGAAGGTTGCTCCGGCATTTCAGGAATGTGGTTGTCATGCCAACGCTCTGCTCTCCCTTCCCGCCTCTCTAGAGCCCACGCCTCTTGTCGTATTCCAACTGACAGCGCCATTTTAGTCAGCTGATCCATCGATTGCGGGCGGGGTGAGCGGGCAAGTTCATCCTTAACCCAAGGGGCTAAGCCTTCCTCAAACATCATCTGAATTGGTTCTGAACCCAGTTCCCATCCAAGTTTGTGGATTAGCATCGAAAACCGCGACCAGTACTCTCTAACTGATTGGCTCCCTTGTTTGCAAGCCATCAGTTCCTTGCGCGCCACGGTCTGCTCCACTTCACTCGAAAACATGTGATCCATGGCGCTAAAAAACTTCCTCAGGTCTTTTAAGGCAGCATTCTCCGATGCCATTAAGGGTCTGACCCAATCCCTGGCGCCGTCTTGGAGATGCCCTATCACAAAGGCCACCCTTCCCCCATCGTCTACAAAGTCATCATACTGCAGGTCCAGCGCGTAATGCACCTCCGTCTTAAAATTATTATAGTCTCTCGGATTGCCCCCAAACTTTTGCACCAGTCCCGGTACCTTCCTTGCAATGGGGGTGGGTTTCCCCTGGGCATCCTGAGTCCTCCTTTCATCTAGCCGCGCCGCAAGTATAGCCAGCTGCTGCTACAAATCTCTGTTTCTCTTCTCCAGAGTTCGTCCTCCCCTGGCTCCCTCTGTGGCGCCTGCTCCTCCGGTCTGACTCATGATGCCTCCTCTGCACAAGCAACATCAAAGCACTGACGGATTGCTGTAATGGGGTTTGGGGTTGCTTGTGCGCAAGGGACAAACTGCTCCAAGCTGAGTAGTTTGGTTAAAACTTTCCCCTGGCTGGACAGTCAGTACTCTGTGACTGTCTCAATCACTGGCAGAATCCGTCAGTGGGCGTTTCCTGAATTTCTTCCAACATAAGAGTTCTTTCACACCCAATCGTCGTCTCCCTTCTCTGCGCGAAAGCTGTCTGCGCAGAGTGGGCGTCCCCAGAGGAGGTCCTGTGCTCTCCCCGCTGGTTTCACTGGAAGAGTCCTGGAGCCTTCTCTCTGCAGCTCCCTCGGACTCCCCTTTCTTCCTGGTGTCACCTCTATCTCCTTCCCCAGCGGAAGCGTCCTCCCTCCCTCTGCTGGTTCCCTCTCCAGCATCATCATTAGGGAGCCTCAGCGCCACCCTTGGCTCCGATGGCAGTTCCCTGACATAGCCAATTCAAAATTCCTTTGTCTCACTTTTTTTATATTCCATTCTACTTCTTTATTGATTATCATCGCAAACTGGGTTTGTAGAGCCTTTATATTCTGTTTTGCTTTCACATTGTTCGGATTCTTAACTAGTTTTTGTTCGTTGTCCATTATTTGTCTTAAAATTTCTTTCTTTCCTTTTTCTCTGTTTTTATTCTTAATTGAATTCTGTTGGATGAAAAATCCTCTCATAACCGCCTTGCTGGCATCCCATACTGTGCTCATTTTTATGCCTTTGTTAGAATTGTTTACAAAATAGTCCATCAGATTCTTTTGGGCTTTCTCAACGATTTTTTGGTCATCTAGGAGGTAGTCATTCATTCTCCATCTAAACGTTCTTTCTTCATATCCTTGTAATTCAAATTCTATTGAACTGTGGTCTGAAATTACTCTCGGTTGGATTTCTATTTGTCTGATTCTTGGGGTTAATTCATTTGAGACCCATGTTTGGTCGATTCTTGACATTGACTGATTTGGGTCTGAATAAAATGTAAATTGTTTTTCCAGTGGGTGTCTCAATCTCCAGATATCAATTAAATTGCAATTTTTTACCATCGAAAAAAAGTCTTTGGTAATTTCCCTTCCTTACTGAGCCCTACTGCTCTTAATCTGTCCATTTCCATTGACACCACACCGTTCATATCCCCCATTATTATAATCTTTTGGTCAACATAATCGAACAGTTTTTCCTCCAAATTCTTTAAAAAGTCCGTTTTATTTCCATTTGGTGCATAGATCCCGACAATTATTATTTTTTCCCCTTGCCATTTGATCTGAACTGCAATAATTCTTCCTTCTTCGTCCTTGAAAAGTTGTTGCATTTCAATTTTGTTCTTTACATATAATACAACCCCTCTCTTCTTGCTTTTGTCAGAAGATATGAATTCATTTCCTAATCTTTTATTGATCAAAACTTTCCTGTGTCTTCTCGCCACATGTGTTTCTTGTAAACAAATTATGTCCAAATTTTTCTTTTTTAAACATTGCTCAATTTTATTCCTTTTATTCCTGTCATTCATTCCATTAATATTCCAATTCAGAAATTTTAATGCCATTGTAGCTGTCTTAATTGAATAAATGTTTTTGATTATTTATAATCCTTTTGATCTCCCTTCTTCTTCTTCTTGTTCCTCTTCCTCTTCTTCTTCCGATTCTTCTTCATTCTCGTCTTCGTCCTCCTTTGGGTCCACTCCTCCTGCGCCTGCTCCTCCCACAGCTCTTTTTTCTTCCTCTTCTTCTGTTCTTAATTCCTTATATTTCCTCAGGAACTTGCTTGTCTCCTCTGGACATATCAGTCTGTGTTTCTTGCTTTTGTAAAAAAAGGAGATTCCTTCAGGAAATTCCCATCTGAATTCAATGTTGTTTCTCTTAAGAATTTGGAAAAATGTTTTATAAGGATCTCTTTGTTTCAATAATCTTATTGGTATGTCTTTAAAGACGATAATGTAGTTTCCATCGATGTTCAATCTTTTTTCTCTGTTCTTTTGTAGTATCAAGTTCCTCATGTCTCTATCCTTAAATGTTATTAAGCAATCTCCAGGAAATTTTCGTGTTTTAACTGATTTTACTCTCATTCTAAATGCACTTTGAATTGTCTTTGCAACCTCTTCTGGTTCCATCTCTAACCATTGCGCCAACTCTTTTATCAATTTCTCCTTGATATTCTCCCCCTGTGTCTCTGGTATAGCTCTCAACCTCAGATTAATTTCCCTCTGCCTCAATTCATTCATTGTGATCGCATCCAAAACCACCTCCTGAGTTTTATTCATCTCTAACATGCCTGTTTTCATTTTTTTTTATAAATATTTTATTAAGTTTCAGAAAAAACAACAAACATAAAAAACAGGAACAGATACACAAAAATACAAAATACATAAGAAAAAAGAAAAATTAGTTTCAAAAAAGAAAAGAAAAAACACATTTTAAGAAAAAAGAAGAAAAAACACAAAAATCCCTCTTTTACTTCTCATCTTTGATTCACTTATTTTCTTGACTTCCTCACATCTCCCTTTTTTGTATCCCTGTTAAAAATTAATTCAGCAAATTCATAACCAATTTGTTTGTCTAATTATCCATCCAATCTTATTTTTAACCTCGTTGCTAGAACCTCTTCAGATCATTTCAATGCCATTAACTTTCAAAAATTTTACAATATTTCTGTAGATAAATTTTAAATTTCTTCCAATCTTCTTCCACCGACTCTTCTCCCTGGTCTCGGATTCTGCCAGTCATTTCCGCCATCTCCATATATTCTATTACTTGCATCTGCCATTCTTCCAGAGTGGGTAGATCTTGTGTCTTTCAATGCTTTGCGATGAGTATTCTTGCTGCTGCTGTTGCATACATAAAAAAAATTCTATCCTTCTTTAACACCAATTGGCCGACTATGCCCAGGAGAAAGGCCTCTGGTTTCTTAGGGAAAGTGTACTTGAGTACCTTTTTTAGTTCATTATATATCGTCTCCCAAAAGGCCTTAATCCTAGGGCACGTCCACCAAAGGTGAAAGAATGTACCTTCTGTTTCCTTACATTTCCAACATTTGTTATCAGGCAAATGATATATTTTTGCAAGCTTGACTGGGGTCATGTACCACCTATACATCATTTTCATAATATTCTCTCTTAAGGCATTACATGCCATAAATTTAATCCCGGTGGTCCACAACTTCTCCCAGTCAGCAAACATAATGTTATATCCTATATCTTGTGCCCACTTTATCATAGCAGATTTTACCGTTTCTTCCTCAGTGTTCCATTTCAACAGCAAATTATACATTCTTGATAATATCTTAGCATTGGGTTCTAACAATTCTGTCTCTAACTTTGATTTTTCCACCTGGAAACCCACTTTTTTATCCTGGTTGTAGGCCTCTCTTATTTGAAAATAATGTAACCAGTCTCGCACCTTATCTTTAAGCTTCTCATAACTCTGCAATTTCAATTTGTCACCTTCCTGTTCCAAAATTTCCCAATATTTTGGCCATTTAGTCTCCATATTAAGTTTTTTCAAAGCTTTCGCTTCCATAGGTGAGAGCCACCTTGGGGTTTTACTTTCCAGAAGATCTTTATATCTCGACCATACATTAAACAATGCCCTCCTGACAATATGGTTTTTAAAGGCCTTGTGTACTTTAACCTTGCCATACCATAAATATGCATGCCACCCGAATACATTATCATAACCTTCAAGATCTAAGATGTCTGTGTTCTCAAGAAGTAGCCATTCCTTCAACCAGCAAAAAGCTGCTGATTCATAGTAAAGTTTCAAATCTGGCAGGGCAAACCCCCCTCTATCTTTAGCATCCGTGAGTATCTTAAATTTTATTCTGGGCTTTTTGCCCTGCCAGACAAATCTAGAAATATCTCTTTGCCACCTCTTGAAACAATCCATCTTGTCAATAATTTGCAAAGATTGAAACAAAAACAGCATTCTCGGCAATACATTCATCTTAATAACAGCAATTTGACCTAGCAAGGAAAGCTTCAAGTTTGTCCAAATTTCCAAATCTTTTTTCACTTCTGACCAGCATTTTTCATAATTGTCTTTAAATAAATTAACATTCTTAGAAGTCATATTCACCCCCAGGTATTTTACCTTCTTTACCAATGTTAAGTCTGTCTCCTTCTGAAACCTTTCTCTCTCAGTCGGAGACAATTTTTTTTCCAAAACTTTGGTTTTTGTCTTGTTCAACTTAAATCCTGCCACTTGACCAAAATCCTGGATTAGTTCTAGTGCCCTCTTAGTGCTAGCTATTGGCTCCTGTAATGTCGAAACAAGGCCGTCTGCAAAAGCTTTAAGTTTGTAATGTTTAACTCCGACCTGAATACCCTGTATCAAGTGATCCCTTCTTATCATGTTTAGCAAAACTTCCAGGATTGAGATAAAAAGTAATGGGGAAATTGGGCAGCCTTGTCGTGTCCCTTTCTCAATCCTAAACTCTTCTGTCACCACATTATTAACTATCAGTTTGGCCTTTTGCTCAGAGTAAATCGCACCTATACCATTTTCAAAGTTTTGTCCTACCCCCATCCCCTGAAGATTTTTCTTCATAAAGCTCCAAGAAATATTGTCAAAGGCTTTCTCCGCGTCGACAAATATCAAAACTGCTTCTGTATTAATATTCACTTGTAGCTTTTCCAAAATATTAATTATATTCCTCATATTATCAGATAAGTGTCTACCAGGGAGAAAGCCGGCCTGATCTTTGTGCATTATTTCAGCTAATACTTTTTTCAATCTTTTAGCCAAAATGTCTGCAAAAAATTTGTAATCCACATTTAAAAGGGATATGGGATCTAACATGCCTGTTTTCATTTTATCTTCCTCCCTTTTCATCTCCTTCATTTCGTTTTTCGCTTTCTTCCACCCTTCCTCTAGCTTTTGTGTTCTTTTAGATACATCTTTAATTTGACCTTTGAGTTCATTGACTGTTTCATCTATTTTTTTTTATCCATTTTGCCAATTCTATTATCCACCTGTTCTAATTTGGTTTCTAATTTTTTTTCACTTTGTTTAATCTCTGCAAAAATTTTCAGAATTTCCGCTTTAAACTCTGACTCCTGTTTTGACCCTTTCCTGTCTGCTGGTGTTCCTTCACTCGATTTCTTCATTTTTCAATTTATCTATTTTTACCACACAAGTATCTAATTATAACAGTCAACCGTTTAGTAATATCAAATCACAACAATTAACACCCTCCCCTAGTCCAGAAGGGCGAAATCGCCGGTCAGCTAAAAGTGGGTAGAAGTCATTCAACAATTCCTGATACAAAATTAAGTTCCACTGGGAGGTAACACCAAGGAGAGAATAGTACAACTTATGTGTCTTCTTGCCACCAATTAGGCTAATCCTTAATAGTCTTCTGCCACCAATTAGGCTAAATCCAATTAACAGAGGATAGCAAAAACCAAAACCCAAAGTAATCCAGAATAGATACGTCGCCCAAAATGAAAATAATCGATTTATAAAAATTGCAATCCACTGTATCCAATTATCCCGAAGGCTTCCCACCAGAGTCTGTCCAGAGATTTTTAAAACTTAAAATAGGAGCAGGTCCCCCTTAAAAATTGGGTGAAAAGATGTCAGTCCATTACTTTACTGACCATTCATAAGTCTCTTTAGAAATAGGTCTAAGATTCTGAAAAGGAAAAAAAAAATTGTAGAAAGAAAAACAGAGTTTCCGTTCTTTCATCCGAATAGAAATAACTATGTGTCCACTAATTTTATATTTGGAAGAAGTAAAAGTCCAAAGTCTGTAAGTCCAACGCCAAAAACAGCCACCGGTAAAACCAGAGCAGAAAAAATAAAATAAAAACAAATTGTAATTCCCCTGTTTGGCCACAGGGTTCTAAGTCTCAGATATATGTTTATAATGTCCAAACTTTTTATAACTTTATATCTTAAATTTTTAAATTTTCCCCTGCTCCAAATAATAAAAATACTGCGGACTACCTACTTGCAGTCCTTCCAAAAAAGAAAAATAAAGAAAAATCCAGCCGGAATAGCATTCAAATGTCACTTTCGATTCTTCTAGTTCCCCCACAGAAACTCTGCTAAAAATAGTAACAATGGAGTCAGAAGCTCCGTTGCGCAGTGTCAGGGAACTGCCATCGGAGCCCAGGGTGGTGGCAAGGCTCCCAGACGCTGGAGAGGGAACCAGCAGGGAGAGAGGGAGAGCTTCCGCTGAGGAAGTAGAGGAGGAGGCGACGTCGGAGGGAAGGCTCAGGGACGCTTCCAGTGAGACCAGCGGAGAGAGCTCAGGACCTCCCATTGGGACGCCCACTCTGCGCAGAAAGCTGTCGCGCAGGGAAGCTAGGTGGAGACTCACTGTCAAGGAGCTTTTATGTTGGAAGAAATTCAGGAAACACCCACTGACGGATTCTGCCAGCGATTAAGACAGCCACGAAGTAAGGGCTGTCCGGTCAGGGAAAGTTTTAGCCAACTACTCAGCTTAGAGCGGTGTGGCGCTTACGCACAAGCAACCCCTTATCCCATTACAGCAATCCGTCAGTCCTCAATGTTGTTTGTGCGGAGGGGGCATCATGAGCAAAACAGAAGGAGCCGGCGGCGGAGAGGGAGCCGGGGGAGGACCAACTCTGGAGGAGAGAAACAGAGATTTGGAACGACAGCTGGCTCTACTAGCGGCTCGGCTCGATGAGAGGCGGGCTCAGGATGCACAGGGGAAACCCACCCCCATTGCAAGGAAGGTACTGGGACTGGTGCATAAGTTCGGGGGCGATCCGAGGGACTACCAGGCATTTAAGACAGAGGTGCAGTATGCGCTGGACCTGCAGTATGATGACTTTGTAGATGAGGGGGCGAGAGTAGCCTTTGTGATCGGACACCTGGAGGCTGGAGCCAGAGAGTGGGTTAGACCACTGATGGCATCTGATAATGATGCCTTAAAAGACTTGAGGAAGTTTTTTTCAGCCATGGATCTGATGTTTTCCAGCCAAATTGAGCAGAGCATTGTACGCAGGCAGTTGGTGGCGTGCAAACAAGGGAACCAATCAGTCCGAGAGTACTGGTCGCGATTTGCCATGCTCATACACCGACTTGGGTGGGATCTGACTTCGGAACCGATTCAGATGTTATTTGAGGAAGGCCTGGCCCCCGCAGTGAAGGACAAACTTTCCCGCCCGCCCCGCCCGCAGTCGATGGATCAGCTGACCAAAGCTGTGCTTGCGATTGGAGCGCGGCAGGAAGCACGGGCTCTAGAGAAGCGGGAAGGCAGAGGAGAGCATTGGAATAACTTCCGCATTCCTGAAATACCAGAGCAACCTTCCCCGCCAGTGGAGCCAATGGAGATCGAAGGCGCATGCAGGGTTTCAAACTCTAGTGAAGTTCGAAAGAAGGAAGGGAAAACAGCCAAGAAGTGTTTCCTCTGCCAACAGCCAGGGCATTTTGCCAGGGTCTGCCCTCAAAGAAAGGCATGGCAAGGAATGGTGGGGGCGGCTGGGAGTGAGGAGGAGGGGCTTAAGGAGCAGGGAAAAGCCAACGCTTGGCTGCCCACGACAGGGCACAGCAGCCAGGCAAACAACCAGTAAATGTGCCCAAGCCAGAGCCCCCCCGAGCAGCCATCGCCATAGAAGTGGTACTAGAGCTCCCCAACGGCCACCCACTCAAGATAAAGGCGCTGTTGGACTCAGGCAGTTCTTGCAATTTTCTTAGCAAGGAATTTGCGTTAGAGCACCAGCTGCACACTCTGCCTCTAGGCAGTCCTTTGCAAGTCATGACCATAGATGGGAGGGAACTCCTGGGAGGAGAGGTAACACACCAGACGCCCCCCATGAGAATGAGGATTGCCAGGCACACTGAAATTATTGCCTTTCACGTAGCCACCCTGGCGGGACCGCCAATCATACTGGAAATGAGCTGGCTGGCGCTACATGATCCGTTAGTGGGATGGCACCAGCGGACGGTCCCATTCGGGTCAGCTCACTGCTTGGAACACTGCCACGGGGGGGGGGGGGACCCCAAGGATGGCAATAGCCAGAGTGGCAGGGATGGCGGTGAGGAAGAAGGGGCAGGTACCACCGCAGTACGCTGACTTGCAAGATGTCTTCAGTGAGAAAGAAGCGGATAGACTGCCCCTCATAGGCCCTTTGACTGTCAAATCAACCTACTCCCAGGAGCCCAGCTGCCAGTGGGCAAACTGTACGCCATGTCGGACAGGGAGATGCAGAAGTTGAGGGAATTTATAGACAAGAACCTAAAAAGAGGTTTCATAAGGGAATCGAGGGCGGTGGGAGGCAGTCCAGTGTTCTTTGTGGACAAGAAGGACACTAATAAGCCCAGGCTTGTAGTGGACTTTCGGGCCGTGAATTCTGTGTCGGAACCCGTGACCTTCCCCATGCCCAGGATTGACGACATTTTGACCAGGGTGAGGAAGGGAAAGATTTTCACCAAGCTGGACCTAAGGGGAGCGTACAATCTGATCAGGATGAGGGAGGGAGATGAATGGAAAACCACCATCTTCACCCCTCGGGGGCCTTCGAGTACCTCGTTATGCCCTTTGGATTACAAGCGGGTTTGGCGTGTTTTCAATCTTTCATGCATCACGTTTTGGGACCCTTGCTGTACAAGAATTGCGTAGCCTTTTTAGATGACGTGTTGATTTATTCGGAGGACGAGGAACAACACGTCAGAGATGTCCAGGAAGTGCTAAAGAGGTTACAGGCGCACCAGCTGTGGGTCAAACTGGAGAAGTGCCAGTTCCACACCCGAGAGGTCGAGTTCCTGGGGTACAGGTTGTCAGACAAGGGCCTAGCTATGGATCCGGGCAAGGTACAAGCGGTACTGGAATGGAAGACACCCAAGACCCGGAAGGACGTGCAGAGGTTCCTGGGGTTTGGAAACTTCTATCGGAAGTTCATCAAAAACTTTGCCCACTTAACTGCACCCATCACAGATTGCCTCAGTAGCAAGAAGAAGTTCGTCTGGACGGAAGAGGCGCAGCAATCTTTTGAAAGGCTAAAGAAGGCGTTCGCTTCGGAAGAGCAGCTCTTGCACGTGGATCTGCAGAAGCCAATGAGGCTGGAGACCGATGCATCGGACAGAGCGGTGGGGGCCGTACTACTTCAGCCGGGGGGGAACCAGTCCGACTGGAGACCGTGTGCCTTTTTCTCCAGGAAGTTGAACAAGTCGGAGCAGAACTACACGGTGTATGACCGGGAGCTGCTGGCTATTTATGAAGCGTTTCGACGCTGGAGACATTTGCTAATAGGGGCGCAGCACAAGATCCAGGTGTGTACGGATCATAAGAACCTGGAATACTGGAGGACGGCAAGGGTACTCAACCAGAGACAGGTGCGGTGGGCTCAGGAGTTTTCCAAGTTCCATTTTGAGATTTGTTACGTACCGGGAGAGGAAAACGTCAGAGCAGACGCCCTCTCCAGGAAGCCAGAGTATCTGGAAGGAGAGGGAGCACCGGAAGAGCGACATGTGATACCCGAGGACCGGTGGGTGTGTGGGGGAGTGCTGGTAGGGCGACGGGAGCTTGCAGAGGGGACGGCAGACGACGAGTATGCCCAAAACAAGATCAGGGAGCTCAGGGGGGCAGGAGGAAACCCGAGGGGTTTTGAGGAAAAGAATGGGGCACTGTATTACAGGGGGGCATTGTATATACCAGAGGGGGACTTGAGGAGTAGAGTACTCAAACAATTACACGACAGCCCCATGGCGGGACATTTTGGTCAACACAAAACCATGTTGCTAGTCACCAGGCAGTTCTGGTGGCCAAAGGTGAGGGAAGATGTACGAGAATACATAAGGGGGTGCGACCGCTGCCAGCGAGTCAAAGGGGAGAGGGCGGCACCCGCGGGGTTACTGGAACCATTACCCACACCAGAAAGACCATGGGAGGCAGTGTCCATAGATTTTATGACCAATTTGCCCAAGTCAAGGGGCAAAACGGCCATCATGGTAGTAGTCGACTTGTTAACTAAGATGTGCCATTTCATCGCCTGCTCGCATGCGGTGACGGCGGAGGAAACCGCCAAGCTGTTTGTGGAACACATTTTCAGGCTGCATGGCGCCCCCTTGAGGGTTTTATCAGACCGAGGAAAACAATTCACTTCCAGGTTCTGGAGGAAGCTCATGAGCCTACTACACGTAGAGGTCAATTTCTCGACGGCCAGGCACCCGGAGACCAACGGGCAGGCGGAAAGAGCGAACAGTATACTCCAACAATACTTACGATGCTACATCAGCGAGAGGGAGAATGACTGGGTAGAGAAATTAGCTTTGGCCGAATTTGCCTACAATAACGCGGAGCATGTGTCCACGGGAATGAGCCCGTTCATGGCCAATTATGGGTGTCACCCCAGGGCCTTCCCAGGGGGAGGGGAGGAGAGATGGAGTGTACCAGCGGCGGAACAGTTTGTGGAAGAAATGGAAGCCCTGCACCAACAGCTTAAGATGAACTTGGAGAGGGCCAAGGAAGTGTACAAAAGGCAGGCAGATAGGAACCGGAGGGAAGGAGAGACCATAAGGGTTGGGGACCGGGTGTGGTTGTCAACCCAAGGGTTACCGTTCAAGGGAGGTTGCAAGAAATTAAGGCCAAAGCGACTGGGACCCTTCGAGGTAACACAGCAGGTGAACCCGGTGGCCTTTAGGCTCAAATTGCCTGACAACATGAAACTACACCCGGTATTCCATAGGTCATTACTCTCACCATACAGGGAAGGGCGGGAATTTCAGGGACGAGAGGGAGAGGTTCCCGCACACCCACAGGTAGAAGAGAGGGAGCGCAGCAGTCATGCAGCGGAGATACTAGATTCAAGGTGGAAGGGAAGATAGGTGGAGTATCTGGTGGCTTGGGAGGGGGAGCCTGAGTCGGAAAATGCATGGGTGCCAGCGGAAAGCATCAAGGATGAGTTTCTCCTGGAAGAGTTTCACCGCAGGTTCCCAAGGAAGCCCAGACCTTTAGCGAGGTTCAGGGAGGAGCAATTTGGCACCACAGATGACGAAGAGGATTTTGCGAGGTTTCCGGTCTCTGAGGGGGAGGGAGGAGAAGTATCTGAGGGAATGGAATCGGATTGGGAATATTCTCCAGTGGGAAGAGATAGTAGTAGGTGCAGAGCGGTGTTCGAGTCATCAGAAGATGGGGAAGGTTCCTTCCGGGGGTTCCCTGCATCACCGGCCAAAGAAAGGGGACGGACCGGGGGTGAGGGGGGTCCTGGAGGGGAGGTGGATGTCAGGGAACTGCCATCGGAGCCCAGGGTGGTGGCAAGGCTCCCAGACGCTGGAGAGGGAACCAGCAGGGAGAGAGGGAGAGCTTCCGCTGAGGAAGTAGAGGAGGAGGAGGCGTCGGAGGGAAGGCTCAGGGACGCTTCCAGTAAGACCAGCGGAGAGAGCTCAGGACCTCCCATTGGGACGCCCACTCTGCACAGAAAGCTGTCGCGCAGTGAAGCTAGGCGGAGACTCACTGTCAAGGAGCTTTTATGTTGGAAGAAATTCAGGAAACGCCCACTGACGGATTCTGCCAGCGATTAAGACAGCCACGAAGTAAGGGCTGTCCGGTCAGGGAAAGTTTTAGCTAACTACTCAGCTTAGAGCGGTGTGGCGCTTACGCACAAGCAACCCCTTATCCCATTACACGCAGATACTCCGAAAATGTAAACTAAGTTAAACACAGACTCCTTCCAACTCAACACTTTGTATCTTCGAGGACTTTCACAGTTCCAGCTCTCTTCCCCCCCTTTTAACTTTGTTATAAAGTTGTTTTAAAAAGTTTCACAAGGAGAGGAGAGATCAGAGCCGCTAGCGGCAACTTACTTCCCGTTTCTAGCTCTGCTTCCAGTTCTGCATCAGAGCTGATTTCAGAGGACGGCTGAACTCCGTAATTTCACTTTTTGATCCAAATCCTTCCTTTAGCCAAGTTAATCCTTTTACTTAGTAGAATAGGGTCCGAATTGGGGCTTCGCTTTCCGAAGGTAGCAATGGCTTCCCCTCAGCCCACTTCCCTGCCCGCCGTTCTCTTCGCTCCCAGAAGGAGTTACCTGACGGCCGGACGATCAGCGTTTCGGCATCCGCGGGAACCAGAACTCCTGGACATCCACCAGCGAGTGTTTTCGGGGGCTACTGCGCCCTGTAGCACCCCCTTTCCCTTCGGAAAGCCCGGGATTCTCCTAGCGGAAAAATCCCCGCTTGCGCTGGGTTCGGGCTCAACCGGAAGTCCGTCAAGTCTCACATATATCTATGGCTCTGCCGAGCTTCAGACTTCCCTCCACCCCTTCGGTAAGTATCGTACATTTTCTTACATCACATATTTTGTTTGTTTATCTAGTTAATCACATGCTGTTGGAGTTACTCTAACCCTGCCAGTGTCTTTTAGGTTTTACAATTGTCTCTTATATACACCAAATATTTACTCCAACTTTCATGAAACTTCTGTTTGTTCTGATCTCGTAATTTCCCCGATAATCTAGCCAGTTCCGCTTAATTCATCATTTTAACCTGCCATTCCATGATAGTTGGTATTACATCTGTTTTCCAGTTCTGGGTCAACATAGTCCTCGCTGCCGTCGTGGCATACAAAAATAGGTTTTTATCCTTCTTTTTAATTTCCTTTCCTACTAATCCCAATAGAAAGGCTTCGGGGTTTTTTGGAAAGGTGTACTTAAAAACTTTTTTAAGTTCATTGTAAATTAATTCCCAGAAGCCCTTCACTTTACCACAACTCCACCACATGTGGCAGAGGTCTCCCTCCACCTCTCCACATTTCCAACATTTCTTGTTTTTCATTCTGTACATCTTTGCCAGTTTTACCGGCGTAAAATGCCACCTATATATCATTTTCCATATATTCTTTTGCAGTGCCGTACAGGCCGTAAATTTCAAATTTACATTCCACAATTCATGCCATGCTTCTAACTCAATGTTATAACCAAAATCCATGGCCCACTTAATCATGACTTCTTTTACCTCCTCATCGTTGGTATACCAGTTCAATAACAAATCATACATTTTTGACAATAATTTGTTTTTACCTTCTATAATATCTATATGAAATTTTGATTTCTTGTCCTCAAATCCCAACCTCTTTTTGTCTTCTTTTAATATCTCATTAACTTGGTGGTACTGTAGCCACCCTGTCGGTAAGTTCTCTACTTCATACGTCTTAAGCTTTATACCTTGGTCAGTTTTTCTAATCAACTCTTCATATGTGGCTCTCTTTCCTTCCATGTTGACTTTCTTAATAATTAATGCTTCTGTTGGTGATATCCACCAAGGAGTTTTTCTTTCTAACAAATTTTTATTTCTCTCCCATACCTCATATAAAGGTCCTTTAATTATATGATTTTAAAAGCCCCTGTGGACTTTCACTTTATCATACCACAGGTACGAGTGCCACCCGTACCTGTTGTCATATCCTTCTATATCTAGAAGGTCTGTATTTTCTAATTTTATCCAATCTCTTATCCAAATTAGGCATGCTGCTTCATAATATATACTCATGTCTGGCAGGGCGAAGCCCCCTCTTTCTTTTTTGTCAACCAAGATCTTCATTTTTATTCTTGGCCTCTTTCCCTGTCAGACAAATCTTGCCAATATTTTCTGCCACTCTTTAAATTGTTTTACTCCTTTAATCACTGGAATTGTTTGGAACAGGAATAGCATTCTAGGTAAAACATTCATTTTAATTACTGATATTCTCCCTAGAAAGGAAAGTCTCAATCTATCCTATATTTCTAAATCTTTCTTAATATCTCTCCACATAATTTCATAGTTGTCCTTATACAGGTTTATGTTTTTTGCTGTCAACCATATTCCTAGATATTTGACTTTCTTGGCCGCTGTAATGCCAGTCTCTTGTTGCAATTCTTCTATCTCTTCTTTACTTATATTCTTGACTAACATCTTGGTTTTGTTCTTATTGAGTTTGAACCCTGCTACTTTACCAAATTCTTCTATTCTTTCTAAAGCTTCTTGTATACTTCTCTTTGGATCCTCTAGGGTTAAGACTATATCATCAGCAAATGCTTTTATTTTAAATTCTTTGTATCCAACCTTAATTCCTTTCACCTTTGAGTCTTCTCTCAATGTCTTGTTAAGAACCTCCAATACAGTTATAAACAACAGGGGTTTAGAATTTTAATGTAGTAAACAAACTAGATAAATTGAATAGAGATTGATGGACTTGAACATAATTACCTGGAATGTAAATGGTCTTAATAGTAAACTGAAAAGAAAGTGAATAGAGTGTATTCTAAAAAATTGAAGATGGGATGTTGTATGTTTGCAAGAAACCCATGTAGCGAAAAGACATAGAAGGGTATTGATAAATAAGAAGCTAGGAACAGAATTTATATCATCAGATCCCAGAAAGAAAAGAGGTATTGTAATATATATAAACCCTCAAATAGAGGCAAAACAAATTTTCAAGGATGAGGAAGGCAGATTATTGGGGGTACTATTGGAAAAAGGGATGGAAGAAATTGTGGTGGTAGGGATTTATGCGCCAAATGGGAATAAACCACAGTATTTTAAAATAGTGGAAGACAAATTATTAGAATATATAGACGAGGAGATTACTCTATTAGGTGACTTCAATGGAGTCACCTCATTGGAATATGATCGCACTGACACAACAAAGAAGTCAAAAGGTGGCAGACTTCCACACACTTTTTTCCAAATGGTTGAAAATTTAAATTTAAAAGATGTTTGGAGATATAAACATCCACTAGAGAAACAGTTCACACATGGTATCTGGATCTCAAATAATTTAATGTTAAAATTAAAAAAAAAACCCCACAGAAATACAACCTAGACTACTAACCGATCATAATCCAGTTACACTGGAATTAAGAGATAACAGAAAGGTAAAAAGAAGATGGAGAATTAATGAAAAAAAAATAAATAATGAAAAGATTCTAGGTAAAGCACAGGAATTACTTAGAGAATTCTTCCAAATTAATAAAGAGCAAGATACAGATAGTAGATGTCAGGGAAAGGGAGACAGCTAAAGAGAGGAGGGGGGATGGAGGCACTTACCGAGAGCCGAAAGAGCTCATTAGCAGTCTGTCTTCCGACTTGGAGGGGGAAATAGGGAGGGGACAACCAATCCCCAGAACTAGCTATTCACAGAACAAAGGAAGTAGGAGGCGTGCCCTGCACCGATGGACATGCTGGACAAGAAGACGTCACAAAGATTCAGAAGAGACAACTGATTGAGTTAAGCATGGACGCGTTTGTTTGAACTCTTGTAACTGCTTTGAACTTTTAGTAATAAATCAACAAGACAGAAATGGCTGAGCGCCTGGAGCCTTATCTTTACTTGCTTGGCAGCAAACACTCCCTTACAGCTTGTCTCTTCTCAATTGCTGCTGGAAGCTAGTGACGGAGAGCAAAAAGCCCACGATGGAGAAAGAGATTTCTGAGCTGAGGAAAAAAAATGCCGGACTTGAGGCTCGCACTTCGGACTTGCAATCCCGTCTTCTGGAGGCCAGGGCTGCGCAGCAAGGAGCCGCAGGTGGGCTACTGGCAGGGGGCAAGTCTGCGTGGGTGGAAAAATTTAATGGAGATCCGGGGGCTTATCTGGATTTTAAGACGGAGATGCGATATTTTTTGGAGCTGCAAGGGGCTCAGTTTGCCGACGATGCTCAGAAGGTTGCTCACATAATTAGTCACCTGTCGGGGGCGGCTAAAAGCTGGATCAGGCCATTAATTGCCTCTAGTAATGAAGCGCTTCGAAATCTGCCCAAGTTTTGGCAAGCTATGGATTTTATCTACTCAGATGAAAGTTTAATTGACAAGACACAGGAGGAGCTTTTGGCTTTGAGACAAGGCAAATCCACGGTGCGTGATTACTGGTCCGAATTCACCATGCTTGCACACAAACTGGGATGGGACTTGGAGTCAGAGCCTGTGCAAGCGTTGTTTAAGGCAGGACTGAGCCCTGAAGTTAAGGCTGAACTTGCCAGGGCCCCCCGTCCCAAGGATATGGATGGGTTAACGAAGGCTGCGCTTGTGGTGGGTTTGAGGCAGGAAGCCAGACTGCGGGAAAGGAAACAAGGTGTCAGGGAACTGACATCAGAGCGAGAAGCGGAGGCAGGGCTTCAGAGCGATGCCGGAGAGGGAACCAGCAGGGGGGAAGGAATTCAGCGTGACACCAATAGAGAGGAGAGGGAGATGGAGGAAGTGGTGTCAGAGCTCCAAGACCCTTCAACCGAAACTAGCGGAGAGAGTGCTGGCACGCCCCTGCCTTCCCCTTACTTGCGCAGACGCGTTCCGCGCAGGGAACATAGGAGGAGACTTGGAGTCAAACAGCTTTTATGCTGGAAGAGATTCAAGAAAAGCCCACTGACGGATTCTGCAAGTGACTAACAGGTCACGGAGGGCGAGCTCTAACCCTAAACATGGTTGAGCAAACAATCTAACTAAACTGAAGGCAATTTACGCACAAGTAACCCCCTCACAACCATTACACAAGGCAAGGAAAGGGGTTTCCATGGTAACCGGATTCCTGAAATGCCGGCAGCTGCCTCAGAAGGTCAACAACTGCCAGAGCCCATGGAAATAGACTCTGCCCGTGCGCGGGAAAGTTTGAAGACTCAACGGCCGGGCGGGAAGGAGAAAAAAGACTGGCAAGCTGCCAAGAGATGTTTTTTCTGTCAGAAAACGGGGCACTTTGCCAGAGTGTGTCCGGAGCGTTGTAACTGGCAGGGAATGGTTGGGGCCACTCAACAGACAGAGGCAGAGGCACCTAGGATCTCGGGAAATGAGGAGGCCTGGCTGGTGGTGAACCGGGGCAACAGCCAGGCAGAAGCGACAGCCAAAGTCCCCGGCTTGGACACCCCAAAGCAAGCATAGTGTTGAAAGTGGTACTAGAGCTCCCAAATGGCCAGACGGTGGAGGAATTGGCTTTAGTGGATTCAGGTGCATCTGCGTCCTTTTTTAGCAAGGAGTTTGCAGCGCAGCACCAACTGAACCTGAGGCCTTTGGATTTTCCGTTGCAAGTCACTACAATTGATGGGAGAGAACTGTTGGGAGGTGAAGTGACTCATCAAACGCCTTCCATGAGGATGCGGGTGTCTACCCATTCTGAGGTCATCGCCTTTCACGTGGCCACTTTGGCGGGTCCACCTATTATATTGGGCATGAGTTGGTTGGCCTTGCACAATCCGGTGGTTTCCTGGCACCAACGGTCCCTCACTTTTGGTTCAACGCACTGCATGGAGAACTGCCTGGGCCTAGAGCAACACCGGCAAACGGAGGCCAGGATGGCAGCAGCATGCAAAGCAGGAACGACCGAAATCCCTTCGTGCTACAGGGACCTACAGGAGGTGTTCAGCGAAAAGGAGGCTGACACATTGCCACCGCATCGACCAAACACTCCCTTACAGTAGAATAATATGGGAGGCAAGCAAAGCTTTTATAAGAGGATTTTATATTCAACAAAATGTGATTTAGAAAAGAAATAGAGAAAAGAAAATGGATCAAATTAGAAAAGAAATAGAAGAAAATGAGAAAATATTAGCCTAACAACCTAAAAATGAAAAAGCAAGGCAAGCAATTAAATTATCGCAAAATCAATTATCAGCCTTATTAAATCAGGAAGTGGGGAAAAATATCAGATGGTTAAAACAAAGGAATTTTGAATTGGCAAATAAATCAGAAAAAATGCTCGCATGGAAATTAAAAAAGAGGCAAAAAAAGACTTCCTGTTTCCAGCGGTAGGAAATGGCGAACTCCCACACAACCGGACCCCGGCCGTTCCGATAATTCAGGGCTGATATGGTGGTAATTAGCCCTGGCAGCCTCCAGGGCAGGGGAGGACTGTCTCGAAGACCCGCAGATTGCCCGAGATTGCCGGAGTGCACTAAGGTGCAACCGGCAGGGCACTGGGTCACAGAGCAAGGAACAACTGGCACTCCTTTGATGTCACTCCCATAGCCGGACACATCTGTTTGGGAAAATATAAAGATTCAAAAAACAAACAGACACGCTCTGAATTGAAGAAGCTGGAAAAAAACCTGCAGTATGTATAGTCTCTGGTATATAAGATCGAACTTCAAAGAGATCCTCATCATGATGTGTGGACTCCAGAAGGGCTTGGTATGATGTTGTTTTTACTCTCTCCTTAACATCAGTAATTAGTTTTTCATGCCAAGCCTCATTAAGAACTTAAATTGCTTTTTAAAAAGTGAGTACAGATGGACTTCTATATATAATTGGGACTTAAGCACAGCCGCTTTTTCTTTCAAGATTTGAAATGCTTGCTAAAGAGGTGAACAAAGTTTAGGGACTTCCGGTTGGTCACCCGGTAATGGCAGACAGGAGCTCTTTCAGCTGAAAGAGCCTCAGCGCAGTGAAGCAAGGGGAGACCGCAAGAGCGACGTGGTCCCCTGAAAAAAACTCAGATCGGGCATTCTGAGGACCTGGTGATCCGATGGGTGCCTTTTGGCGACTCCCCCACTCCCCGGTAAGCTCATAAGAACCCCGAGAGCAAGTGGGGTCAGAGACGCGGCACAGCGGAAACAACTGCTTCCTTCACAGCGCGAAGCTCCGAGTCTGACGATCATGAGCGGCCAATTCCTTTAAAAAAAAAAAAAAAGGCTTAAAATTCAGAAGTGTAAGTAAAAGATAAAGTTCAAATTTAATCAAGATTGGAAGAGAAAAGGGATTTAAAAATGGAGGTCGAGCCCTTTTTTGAATTAAAGTAGAGTCGGTAAATGAGGACCGAAGCCTCAAGAATTTAAAGACTCTTTGAAAGTTTGCAAGCTCAATTTAATGCCCCCCTTCTGCAGGGGGAAGGGGGAAACTATTTTAAATTTTAAAACCCTGCAAGACTGTGAATTACTGTAAAGAAGCTCCTTCATTTTGCAGCGGACCTCGCGGTAGGGAAAGGCTAGACTCCATTGTGACGTCACAATGGAAGAGGAAACATTCGACTTTTGTTTCCATTGATTCTATTACTTTGTATCCTGCTGCTGTTTGGACTCATTTTAAAGTAGCTTAAAAAGTATCTGTTACCTCCAGGACTGTTTGCTAAACTCCTAAAGGGGTTTGACATTTTTTTCTTATTTTTAAAGCCTGTCTTTTTACAATAAGGAACAGGGGGGCTGCTGGCTGCCTGGGCTGGCATCTGTGGGACTGGTGGTGGGAATCTGTTTTTCTCTCTCACTCCACTAAGCTGTGAGACTGACCTTGAAATTCCTGAGCAACAATGTGTGCTGAAAAAGCAGGTAAGGGCACTGGAAGACGTGGTTCTAAAAGTGCCTTTGGGGAATCGGTAATGTTTTTATTGAATGAAATTAGAGACAACACAAATTGTAATACAGAGGGTATTGAAAGACTGGATAAAAAGTTTAAGATTTAAGTGCTGAATTGAAAGAGGTGAAGACTGAGATTACATCACACAAAACAAGGTTGGCACAGCTTGAGACAGTTAGAGTGTCGGACTTGGAAAGACTACAATATGAAAATGCAAATTGGATTGCATTTCTTCAAATGAAGGAAAAGGAATCTCATCTAAGATTGAGAGGGGTCCCTCAATTGCAAGAAGAGCAACTCAGGGAGTGTTTGACAGACCAATTTGTGGCGTGGTGGGATCTGAAAAAGGAAGAAGTTTAACTGTGGATAGAAAAGGCCTATAGATTTGACCCCAAAAAGGATTCAAAAATAACTTACGACTGTCTTTAAGACCAAGGAACAAAGAGACACCATTTTGGGGCTGCATTACGAAAAAGGTTTAAAAATTCAGGAGAAACACATCGTTCTTTTAAAAGAAATTCCTAGACACTTCCTGACCCTGAGATACAATTTCACAGAATTGGCAAACATCTTGAGGAGGAAAAATGTTTTTTTCTGGTGGGAATTTCCAGAAGGTCTTAAGGAATTAAGACTGTTGGAGAGAAGGACAGATTTCTACAAAAGTACGCAGTGGAACTTGGACTGGAAAGCCCGCAGCTGCCAGGGGCAGGAGCAGCTACCCCTTAATTTAACATCATGGCTTTGAGAATTTATTCTTGGAATGTTAATGGCTTAAATTCTCCTCAGAATTTCCATGTTTTGGAAAAGCAGAATTTGGATGTAATTTGTTTACGGGAAAACACACATTACTAGACTACATAGAAAAATTTTATCAAATACAAAACTCGGTCAAGAATTTATTTCTTCAGATAAAGTGAAAAAAAGAGGAGTGGTTTTCTATGTCAAAGATGAAGAGGGAAGATACATTGCAGTGGAAATTACAGCACAAGGCGATAAATATTTGTTACTGGGAATCTATGCAACTAATGATGGCAAATCAGAATTCTTTAAGAACTTGGAAACAGGTCTTTTGGAACACTTGGATTACAAATTAGTTTTAATGGGAGATTTGAATGGAGTACAGAAAATACTGAATGCTGGCAGACTACCTAAGACTTTCTTTGAAATAACTGATAAATTCGACCTGTCAGACATATGGAGAGTTAAGAATCCAACTGAAAAAGACTTCACATCTTTTTTAGATGCAAACCACTCATTCTTGAGAATCAATTATTTATGGATATCCAGAGACTTGGTTCCTAAAGTATCAAAAACGGAAATTTGCCCTAAAACCTGCTCAGACCACAATGCAGTTTTTATGGAATTGAAAATGTCCTTACAGGGTTCTTTCAGATGGAGAATGAATGATGATTTGTTGAGGAGTACCCAAATTGTAAATAAAGCCCAAAAAGCCCTAAAAGACTATTTTGAAATCAATATGAACCAGGGAATGGAAACAAGGGTTATTTGGGACGCCAGTAAAGCAGTAATGAGAGGATTTCTCATTCAACAAAATTCAATTAGGAGAAAGATACAGAATGAGAAAAAAGATAAAATTCTGGAACAACTAAACGACAAAGAGAATATCCTTAGAGGTAATCCAAAGAATTTGCAGACACAAAAGGAAATTAAAGCCTTACAGATTCAGTAAAGGTAAAGGTAAAGGGACCCCTGACCATTAGGTCCAGTCGTGGCCGACTCTGGGGTTGCGGCGCTCATCTCGGTTTATTGGCCAAGGGAGCCGGCGTACAGCTTCCGGGTCATGTGGCCAGCATGACTAAGCCGCTTCTGGTGAACCAGAGCAGCGCACGGAAACGCCGTTTACCTTCCCGCTGGAGCGGTACCTATTTATCTACCTGCACTTTGACGTGCTTTCGAACTGCTAGGTTGGCAGGAGCAGGGACCAAGCAATGGGAGCTCACCCCGTCACAGGGATTCGAACCGCCGACCTTCTGATCAGCAAGTCCTAGGCTCTGTGGTTTAACCCACAGAGCTACCCGCGTCCCACAGATTCAGTACTCACAGAGTATTAGTCAAGAAATAGAATGGAAATTAAGAAGGATGAGACAAAGGAACTTTAAATATGCAAATAAATGTGGGAAACATTTAGCTTGGCAATTAAAAAAGAGGCAAAAACAAAGTACTATTACAAGTATCGTAATGGAAGGAAAGTCTGTGGAGAACCCTGTGGACATAAGATGATGTTTTCATAAGTATTACAAACAACTGTATAAAAAGGAGAAAGAAGATCATGCTAAAATTTAGCAATTTATTAGAACTAATGGTTTGCAGAAGATTCCAGAGGGTAAAAAGATTCTACTAAATGGACTAATTACAAGAAAGGAAGTGGAATACGCAATAAACTCAATGCAACTTGGTAAGGACCAGATGGTCTATTAGCAAAATATTACAAGACACTGAAAGACTGGCTTATTCAACCACTGTTAGAAGTTTGCGATAAGATTATAGGAGGAGACCGAGCACCTGAAACCTGGAAGGAAGCCTATATTACTCTGATTCCAAAACAAGACCAAGATAGATCCAATGTCAAGAATTACAGACCAATCTCCCTACTTAATATGGATTATAAAATCTTTGCAAATATATTGGCCAAAAGGCTGAAGAAGGTTATGTCTGACTATATCCATAAGGACCAGGCAGGTTTTCTGCCTGGAAGACATATGAAAGATAATATTAGGAACATTGTAGACATTTTGGAAAAGCTGGAAGCAAGAAAGAACTGTAAAGCAATGTTAATGTTTATTGATGCAGAGAAAGCCTTTGACAATGTATCTTGGAGATTTATGTCACATAACTTAGAAAGTATGGGGGTTGGTCAAGAGTTTTTTAATGGGATTAATGCGATCTATCATGAACAAACATGAGTCTGACCAAACTGCAGGAGGCAGTACTAGACAGGAGTGCCTGGCGTGCTCTGGTCCATGGGGTCACGAAGAGTCGGACACGACTAAACGACTAAACAACAAAATCATGAACAAAGAGCTAAAATTATAGTAAACAATGTGGTATTGGAGGAAATTAGAATTGAGAAGGGAACCAGGCAAGGGTGCCCACTTTCCCCTCTGCTGTTTATTTCAGTCCTTGAGGTCTTGTTAAGTATGATAAGAAAAGATGAACAAATTAAAGGTATTGTAGTAGGATCCAAGCAGTATAAATTAAAAGCCTTTGCTGATGATTTAGTATTGACATTACAGGATCCAGACTCCAGTGCAGTAAAAGCACTGGAGATGATACAGGAGTTCGGACAGGTAGCAGGATTTAAGTTAAACAAGAGCAAAACCAAAGTATTAGAGAAAAATCTGGATAATGAGGAAAGAAAATTACTACAAGAAAAGACTGGCCTAGTCATGGTGAAAAAAGTTAAATATCTGGGAGTTAATTTGTCGGCGGGAAATTTGAACTTATGCAAATATAACTATGAGAAATTATGAAATGAAATTAAGAGAGATCTGGAGATCTGGTCGAATTTAAAATTGTCATTAATGGGCCGGATTTCGGTGGTCAAGATGAATGTATTGCCAAAGATGTTATTTTTGTTTCAAGCCCTCCCAATTATTGACAATGTGAAATGCTTCAAAGAATGGCAGAAAGCTTTATCTAGATTTATCTGGCAGGGGGAAAACCCCAGAATTAAATATAAATTACTAACAGATTCTAAAGAAAGAGGGGGATTTTCCCTGCCAGATTTGAAGCAGCTGCGCTTTGCTGGATTAAGGAATGGATACAACTAGAAGACACTGATGTTTTAGATTTGGAGGGATTTGATAATGTGTTTGGATGGCATGCATATGTATGGTATGATAAAGTAAAGGCCCATAATGCTTTTAAAAACCATGTAATTAGGAAATCTCTGTATAATGTGTGGATAAAATATAAAGTTCTCTTAGAAAGGAAGACACCCAGATGGCTCTCGCTAATGGAGGCAAAGGCCCAGAAAAAGTTAAATATGGAAACCAAGTGGTTGAGATATTCAGACCTGCTACTGGAAGATAAAGAAGGTTATAAATTAAAACCATTTGATCAAATTAAAGGTAAGATAAATTGGTTATATTATCACCAGATCAATAAATTGTATAAATTAGATAAGAAAAATGGTTTTACTTCAGAAAAAACTTAGTTGGAAAGGGAGTTTTTGGACTCTAAAGTTAAAAATTTGTCTAAAATGTATAATTTACTGTTGGAATGGCATCCAAAGGATGAATAAGTTAAATCAGTGATGATAGACTGGGCAAGAGATGTGGGACACAACATAATGTTTGAAGATTGGGAAAGATTGTGGAAGAAAGGCGTCAAGTTCACTGCATGTATGGTGTTAAAGGAAAATATTATGAAAATGATGTATAGATGGTATTTGACCCCTGTAAAATTTACCACAACACTGATAATTAATGTTGGAAATGTAAAGAAAAGGAGGGTACTTTTTATCATATGTGGTGGACCTGCTCCAAGGTGAAAGACTTCTGGGAAAAGATTTATAATGAATTGAAAAGAATGTTGAAATATACATTTATTAAGAAATTTATTAAGAAACCAGAGGCCTTTCTTCTTGGAATAACAGGTTTGGAATTGCCCAAGAAAGATGTCAAATTGTTTTTGTATGCCACAACTGCAGCAAGAATCTTGTTAGCTAAGAACTGGAAAACACAAGAAGTCCCAACAGTGGAGGAATGGCAGATGAAGATGATGGACTTTTCGGAGCTGGCCGACCTGACTGGAAGTGTCCGTGATCAGAAGGAGGAGGAGTATCAGGAGGAATGGATGAAATTTAAAAAATATTTAGTTAAATATGTTAAGATAATATAATTGGAAAAACTTGCAAGTATAAGATAAGCTTAGGATTTAATTATGCAATCTTGGGAATTAATATGTTTAAAGCTAAAATAGAAAGAAAGAAAGATGTTAAGTGATTAAGTCAATTTTATGAGAAAAATGGTTTTGGAAAATGTTAAAATGATACACACTGAAATTCAAATAGGGGGATTCGTGGAAGTCACTTAATAATGTTACTAAGATTGGTTTAAATACAGTTAAGATTTATGTTTGTCTGTTTACTTTTTTTTGGAAAATCCATTAAAAAAAATTGGGGGAGAAAAGAGGAGAACAAAGTTTAAAATGGCGCTCCCCACTATGCAGTTACGGAACATTTGAAACCCCTCCCTGATTAAGAGAAACAGGAGCTAATTGCTGGCTGGCCACAAAGATTTGAGACAATGTTACACATGCAGCTGTTTGCAAAAAGAATGTTTTCATTATGAGTGAGAGAAAAGGCTAAATGGATGTCTGGCAGCCCCCCTCTAGGGCCCGGAGGGAAGACTGGGTGGCTTCCAAAGGCTGATCGATCGTCAAATGACTGATATGTGGCAATACAGTAAACAGTCTGCTTAAGAATAACTCAACAAGGTGCAAGAAACTGCATTTCAAAGTCTTTGAAGGAGGTTTTTTTTGTTTCTTCGATAACAGCTGGACGGGAAAGATTAATGATTTGGGAGCTGCCAAAACAACATTCCTTAAAGAGTTGGACAAAAGCCTGGAATGGATAGTACTGGATGAAGCTGCGCAGGTGAAAAACAAAAGATAGTTGAAAGAGTACAATACACAGGCAAATCTGCACTCCATGAATGAAAGGTTATTCGCCTTCTGACATGATCAAGGATCGCAGTGCCAGAGACAAGCGTGGAGGATAAAATCGTGATATGGAATTATGAAAACACCATGAGAGATGAGAGGCAGGACTGATGATTTGAAAATGCTTCGGAATTCAGACCATGGGACGTCGCAAAATTAAGATTATAATTTGGAAGACAATTAGATTTTTTTATTTTAGTTTTTTATTTTATTGGATTGTGATTTGATATGTTAATTGGATGTTTTTTATTGGAAAATTAATAAACACTCTAACGAAAAAAAGAGGCAAAAAGAACTATTAATTAATAGAGTGAGAGAGGAAGGTAAAATAATAAACAAGATGAAAGCAGATAATGCTTTGTCAAATATTACAAAAAAATATGAAAAAGGAAATGAAAGTGAAAGTGAAATAATAGACTATCTCCAAAGAAGAAATATTACTAAATTAACAAATGGGGGGGGGAATATTAAATGGCCCAATAACAATGATGGAGGTGGAGCAAGCCATCTCAAAAAGTAAAATCGGGAAATCTCCAGGTACAGACGGCCTACCAGCTATTCATCACAAAAAACTAAAGCATGTGTTAATGTTACCCTTAAAATCACTCCTAAATAAGATATTAGAGGAAGGGAAATTACCAGACACGTGGAAAGAAGCACATATAATACTACTTCCAAAACCGGGGGGGGGGGGGAGAGAAATGATGTATAATTATAGACCTATATCACTACTAAATACTGATTATAACATTTATGCTTAAATACTTGCAAATAGGTTAAAAATAGTTCTTAATGAAGTCATAAGTCATGTAAGTCATGATCAAACCGGATTTCTTCTGGGTAGGAAGATGTGTAATAACATGAGAATGGTTATTGATGCAATTGAGTATCTCGATATGAATCCGGGGGGGAAAGCTGCATTTATGTTTGTTGATGCTGAAAAAGCTTTTGACAATGTGTTGTGGAAATTTCTTAAGAAAAATATGGAATAATGTGGAATTAATGGAAATGGGAGAAAAGTTTATCAGAGGTATACAAGCAATATATGACTGTCAAAAGGCTAATTTGATAATTAATGGTGAATTGACTGAATCCGTCCACCTAAGGAGTGGACTGGAGGAAGATGGCGCTGGGTCAAGTCTCAACTGAGTCTCTGCTGCATGAGTAGGAGCTCTAATGACCAAATTACCCTGATAAAACGGCTCAACCTATGATAATATCTGCCAACTTTTATCAGTAAAAGACTCTGGGAGCTGTCGGGTGAACTTTAAAACCTCCCCCCCCCCTTTCAAAGCTTCTTAAATCAACTTTGAACCACCTCCATTGAAAAGCCCATAAAGCTGTGGGCCGGATAAAATAGCCCTATTTATCTTCGAGTACGAAGATGGTACTTACAAGACAATGTTGCAAAGAACTGGGGATTTCACCTTTACAACCTGCAACAACTCCCCCAAAGAAAAAACAGGCCAAAATTTCAACCTACTTCCATCTCAAGGCTGATGAAGCAAATAATCCAGGAAATCTCCATTCTCATGAGTGGTCTATTCACCACACCTGGATTAGAAGGGAGGAAAAACTAACGTTGGAGGTGAGGGAGTGGACCTGCCAACATAACTAAAACAAGCTGAGCTAGCCAAAGAGGGATGTGAAGCAAGTTTAGAACAGGAGCTTTTCCTGGAAAACCCAGAAACCATGTTAAACGAGCCTCCCCTCCCCTCCCTATCAAGAGAGAATTTAAGGTGCCCTTCTCCGACTGAGCCGATTGAGACAGACAAATGGCCAAACAGCTTAAGGTTACAGCACCCGGAGAACTTTGTCTTCTACTTGTCAGGGATGTTTGAAGAATTACTCAAAACTCACTTCACACAGATAAGCAAAGAACTTGAGCCAATTAAAAATTTCCTTTCGGAAAGCTTGAACCTGCTTACCACCCTAACTGAATTGATTAAGAACCATGAGGTCGCTTTCCCTCACATGACATCTGGGACTAGGACTAATGGAGGTGAAACTAAGCCGGGACTTGATTACAAAAAAACAAACAGAAACAATTCAGTGCAGGAGGGAGGGTCCCTTGCTCCCAAGAAACCGACCTTAAAGAGAAAATGCTCAACACAAAAAATGAAGAAGACCAAAAACATCAAATTGAGAGGCCAAAAGGGAACGCCGACCTGTCGGACTAAAAAAATGAATTTCCAGAAGCTCTTTAAGGTGATGGAGAATATAACAACAAAGAACTCTGCTTCTACAACCCAAAAGAAAATCACAAACTCATGCATGCCAATAAAGCACTTTGAGGAAAAGCCCCACGCCCCAGCAGATCACACACCGCCCTCTAGTGGGGAAATAGGAAAACCAAAGGAAATTTCAGCTCCCAAGCAAGCAACCCTTCTCTTGACATCGCAAATAAATCCTGTGTACCCTAATATAACAAAAAAGATCAAGATAAAACAACAGACTTGTTGGAAGCTAATGCTAAACAAACACAAACTTGCCTTCACAATACTCCCCACAAACAGAGGTCATCCATCATATGCTCAAAGAAAAGCAAATATTCCCGAAAAAATTGGAATAGTCACCAGGGGCCTCGTGACAGCAGAAAATATCATCAAGGTAAAATTCCTCCCTCATAATACGGCCCAAAATAGGGCTATAGTGACTTTTAAGGACGGGCTCTCAACTAAACAGTCCCTTTCTAATAAAGACAATTTCCTGAGGGATGGCTTGCTTGTGCACCATTTCTTCGAAAACATCGAAGACCCTTTACCACTTCTAGGAGCACACAGGCCAGCCAGACCAAAAAACCAAAACCAGCACTGCAGAATCCAACAGTGCCGGAAACGATAAGCCGCTCTACCCAGAGGCTGGCAATCTTAAACAATCTGTCAGGCTGTACAAAACCCCACTGTCAGAGCTGCCTCTAGGTCCCAGCTCACAGAGGACCAACGCTAGGCTGTCTTAATGTACAAAAGTCTTTATTGAAGTTCAGTTTCCATTTCAAAGCCGCAGCGTGCAGCCCTACGTCTTAAACCCTAGATCGGCGAAGTCCCGTCTGAGTCTCCTCCCCTCTGACACCAGTTTAAGATCCTAGCCCTGCTCCACCTTTTCCGCTGCTCTCTCCTCCTCTGGGTCCTCCTGTCCGCTGGGGCATTGCCCTTTCTGGACTCTTCCGACGCTGAGTCGCTTAGCTCCTCCCCCTGCCTCCGGCGGGCTTTAGGACCCGGTTCCCAATCCTCATTCTCTGCTGTCCCGCGCTCCTGTACATTTGAACTTGCCTCTCGCACCAACCCCGTGACCTTTCTCCTAACCGTTACACTACTTCTGTCACTGCTTCCCTCTTCCAGGATACTGGCCGGATCTGACCTCCCCTCCGTTGTCCGACTCTCCGATGGAGGCGTGGTCAGCCCTGCCTCGTCTTCTCTCCCTGGTGGGGAATGTACTGGCCCCGATACTTGGGACTCTTCCCCCCCACTCTGCTCTGGTGGGGAAGCTGGTCCTGATTTCCAACTACTGCTCTGGGAGTCCCTGCTGCCCCCTTGCTCCTGGGGCGTTCCCCTTGGGAACCCCCTACCCCTGGCCACTGGCGCCCCCTTCTGTGAATCTTCCGATTCGCTGGAGAGGCTCATGGAATCCCTTGGGCCACTGTCCTCTTCTCCTACGCTCCCCTCGGATTCTTCCCCTTCGCTCTCCATTTCCTCTCTTCCCTGTGCCTCTGCTCCTGAGCCCCTGACATCCATCCCCCCCTCAAAGCCCCCCCTTCCCCCCTCCCCCTCTTCTGGTGTGGGTTCTGGGTGCTCCAGTGTTGTGGGGGTGAGTGCAGGATACAGTTCTTCCCCCGTGGTGTGCAGCCAGCCGGTTAGATCCAGACAGTCCTCAATGGGCTCGTCGACGTCGATCTCCTCAGCTCCCATCTCTCTGGAGGTGTGTTCGAACCCTGGATCCTCCCCCAACGCGACCATGACCCCCTCTCCCCCTGTCGCCTGGGGTGACGCTGCGTGCGAGGGCCCGCTCGGCAGTTCTCTGCGCCACCCCACCTCAGGTTGATCTTCCCACCAATAAGAGCCGCCTGTGCCAAACCCTGAGAGGGATCCCTCTGGGGAGCTAGTCTCCGGCGCCGTCTCCTCAGCTGAAGAGAAACCCTGGAACGTGCTGGCTGAGAGTGTGGGTGTGAAAAGATATTCGTCGAAATAATCTGCCGGCATGGGTCTGTGTGGGAAAAGTGCGTGGAACTCGTCTTTGAGGTAGTGCTCCTCCACCGCATAGTACGGTACCCACCTGTTGGTGCTGGCCGGGGTGTCCTCCCTGGCGAGTAGATATTCAATCCCTTCCTCCCCCATCTCGAGTCCAAAATCTCTGTGGCCTCGTTGAGTGGCTCCACCCTCGGTGACCCCCCCGTCGTGGGCGCTTCCCTGAGCGGGTCTGGTGCTGTCTCTGGCGCCTGAAACCTGTGAGGTGCCTTGTAGGGCGTGAGCACTGATCTATGAAAAACCGGGTGCATTCTGGATCCCTCCGGGAGTGTCAACCGGAAGGCCACTGGATTGATCTGTGCCTCGACTTGGTAAGGCCCTAGCTGCTTGTGTCCGAGCTTTTTCTTTGCTAACGATCTAGCCGGTACTGCCTGGGCCGCTAACCAGACCCAGTCTCCCACCTGTATGTCTTCCCCAACCCTCCTGTGTCTGTCTGCCTGCATTTTGTATGCGTGTTTTGCTAGTTCTAACTGCCTCCGGAGTTGCTCGTGGACCTCCTGTAACTCCGTTGCCAAGGCCTCTGCTCCCTGTGGTTCCCCCTCCCCCACTCTCTCTAATCCCGGGAAGGTTCTGGGATGCCGCCCATTGTTGGCGAAGAACGGTGTTACCCCCGTGGACACGTGCTTCGTGTTGTTGTAGGCGAACTCGGCCAGCGGTAGGTAGTCCACCCATGTCGAAGGCTGCTGATTCGCGTAGCATCTGAGGTACTGCTGCATGATGGCGTTGACCCTCTCCGCTTGTCCGTTGGTCTGCGGGTGTCTTGCCGATGCTAGGTTGATCTTGACGTTCAGGATGCCCATCAACTTCTGCCAGAAGTTCGAGATGAACTGGCACCCCCGGTCGGACAGGATAGACCTTGGTAGACCGTGCACCTTGAACACGTGGTCTATGAACAGTTTGGCGGTCTGTTCCGCTGTGGCCACCTTCGCGCAAGGAATGAAGTGGGCCATCTTGGTGAACATGTCCACGACCACGAGTACTGCTGTTTTGCCCCGGGAGCTGGGCAGATCCGTGACAAAGTCCAGGGCCACCCTCTCCCACGGTTCGAGCAGTGTCTGTAGCGGTTCCAGCAGTCCCGCCGGCGGTCTGTGTACTGGCTTGGCCCTTTGGCATGTGTCGCACCTCGTGACGTAATCCGCGACTTCCCCCCTCATCTTGGGCCACCAAAAGTCTCTGGCTACTAGGTCCACCGTTTTGTCTTTGCCGAAGTGCCCAGCGCTGGGCGCGTCGTGTAACTGCTGCAGTACTTTCGCTCGGAGGTCGTCTCCCGGCACGTAGAGGGCCCCTTTTCTGAGGAGCAGTCCATCGCGTATCTGGAACTCGTCGTCCTTCGCTGTGCCGCTGCGCACCTCCTCCATCTTGGCCCGTGCGAAGGAGTCCGTCTGCAGCGCGCGACGTACCGCGTCCAGGTCCACGGTGGCTGAAGCGAATGCCCACGCTTTCGGTGCGAAAATGTGCTTGGCCGCCGCCGGTGCCTCTTCCTCGAGATACTGCGGTTTCCTGGATAGCGCATCCGCCATGATGTTGTTGTCTCCCGGGATGTATTCTATCCTGAAGTCGAAATCTGCAAAGAACTCCGCCCAGCGGATGTGTCTCTGGTTCAGGAACCGCGCCGTGCGCCAGTACTCCAGGTTCTTATGGTCCGTGCAGACCTGCACTGTGTGTTTGGCTCCGATGAGGAAGTGCCGCCACGCCTTGAAGGCTGCGTGAATTGCCAGCAACTCCCTGTCCCAGATGGTGTAGTTCTGCTCTGACTTGCTGAGTTTTCTGGAGTAGAAAGCACACGGCCTCCAGTCCCCTTGCGGGTCACGCTGCAACAGGACTGCCCCCACGGCTCTGTCTGAAGCGTCCGTTTCAACCCTCATGGGTTTGCTGGGGTTTACGTGCAGCAGCTGCTCTTCGGACGCGAAGAGACGCTTGAGTGTCTGAAAGGACCGCTCCGCCTGCTCCGTCCAGATGAACTTCTTCTTCTTGGAGCTGAGGGTGTCCGTGACGGCCGCCGTTTGCATGGCGAACCCCTTGATGAACTTGCGATAAAAGTTGGCAAATCCGACAAACTTCTGGACCTCCTTCCGATTGCGCGGGCTCTTCCAGTCCAACACCGAGCGGACCTTGGCGCTGTCCATGGCAAGTCCCTTGTCGGATAGCTTGTAGCCCAGGAAATCCACCTCCGTCATGTCGAACTGGCACTGCTCCAGTTTGGCGTAAAGTCTGTGCTCCCGTAGTCTCTGCAGGACTTCCTTGACATCTCTCTCGTGAGCCTCCTCTGATTCCGAGAAGATCAGAATGTCGTCCAGGAAGCAGACGCACTTCTTGTAGAGGAGCCCCGCTAACACGTGATGCATGAAAGCTTGGAAGCAGTGGCAGCCATTTTGCAAACCAAACGGCATAACCCTATATTCATAGGTGCCCAAGGGCGTAAACATGGCCGTCTTCCACTCGTCGCCCTCCCGCATGCGTATAAGATTGTATGCCCCTCGTAGATCCAACTTGGTGAAGATGCGTCCCTTCCTCACCGTCGCGAGCAAGTCATCAATTTTGGGCATCGGGAACGCTGTGGGCTTGGTTTTCGAATTTAAAATTCTGAAATCAACTACCAGCCTCTTTTGGGGCGTGTCCTTTTTCTTGATGAAGAACACAGGACTGCCCCCCACTGCTTTGGACTCCCGGATGAATCCTCGCTTCAAGTTGTGATCTATGAACTCCCTGAGCTCTTGCAGTTCGTCTTCGGACATGGAATACAGTTTTCCAGTCGGCAGCGTCGCCCCCGGCAGGAGGTCAATCTTGCAGTCGTATGGTCTGTGGGGGGGTAGTTTGTCCGCCTCCTTCTCGCAGAAGACCTCCAAAAACCCTCTGTACTTGTCGGGTACCGCTTGCAGCATGCCCAAGTGTAACTGCTGTCCATCTTCCTGCCCCTCATCTTCCTGGGTAGGCAGTATGCAGTTTGCTGCGCAGTAGGAGGAGCTGAAGGTCAATTGGCGCTGGTACCATGCTAGTGCCGGACTGTGCCTGTCCAGCCAACTCATGCCCAACACTATGGGCGTGTCTGACAGGTGGGTAACATTGAAGCTGATGACTTCCCGTGATTTCCAATTCGCATCACCATTGGTGGCGTTTGCTGTACCACCTGTCCCCCCAGCAATTCTCTTCCATCGACTGTGACTACTTTCAGGGGCATCGTTGCTGGCAGGAGCGCTATGCTATGTTGCTTGATGAAATCCACTCCTATAAAGTCTGCATTACTACCAGAGTCAATGTTAATAGGGACTTCCATGGTGAGCCCATTGGGAAGCTGGAGTGATGCGGTGAGCTGCACCACTGGTTTGGGTGGGAGGGGGTCTGTGGGCTGTAAGATTCCTAGGGACTGCTTCACTGACTCGTCTGGCTGGGCCCCAGTGCCTCCGCTTCCAGCCAGACTCCGTCGTTTCCCTGCTGTGGTTCTCTCTGCTGAACTGCTTCTGTAACTGTTGCTGAGGCTGCAGTGTGCTTGTGGATCCTCTGGGGACACTCTTTCGCCATGTGCTGAGCACTGTCACAGACTTAACACTTCCTGTTCCCTCTAGGAGCCTTCGTTTTGACTGCTCCCGGTGTCAGGGCTCTGGCTGCTGACTGAGCCCTGGCACCACCTATCTCCATCGGCTCCTCTCCCCCTCCCAGTGGAGGCGTGGATTGAGCGCGCGCTGTGTCCCTGGGAAAGAAAGGAGGTGCTCTAGCTGGCGTGCGTCCCCAACGCCCTTCGTCTTTGCTCTAAGGACGTTCTTCCAGCCTCACTCCAATCGCCAGCGCTCTCTGGACCACTTCTTTAGTGCTCTGGGGTCTCTCCCCCCTTGCAATTTCGTCTTTCACAGCCCCGTTCAACCCCTCCCAGAACAGGTCCCGGACGGCAGCTGATTCTTTTTCCCATCCCAGCGCGTTGACCAATTGAAAAAAGCGGGAGTGATATTGCCTTACAGTGGCTCTGCCTTGTTTCAATCCATGTATCTCCTTTCTGGCGACATCTACATCTACCGCTGATAAAAAACAAGCGTCCATCGCCTTAATGAAGGCATCCGCATTTCGGAGGGCTGGGTCATTATCTCTCCACAGATTGCGCAACCACGCTTTAGCTTCTCCATGGAGATGAGTTAGTATGAAGCCTACTTTCTCCTGCTCATCTCTAAAGTCCTTCTCCAGCGACTTAAGCGCAAAAACCACGTCTGCTCTGAAGTTAGGATACTGCTGCAGGTTCCCATCGAAATGAGACACAAGGCTGCCTCCTCTCTTTCCTAGACCAATCCCCTCTGGTCTGGCTCCCGGTAGCCCCTGTTTAGTCAACATTTCCAACCTGGTTTGCAGATCTCGGCAGGCAGCGGCTGCTTCGTCTTCTCTCTTTCTGGAAGCTAATATTTCCGCGTTAAGCTGTGTCACTGCATTTTGCAGGGCTGCCATTTGTTCTTCGGTAGTCATCTTGCCCTGCTTTCGTGAGCTCGCGAAGCACCAATCTTCGCCCCTCGCTGCGCCCACTGACGTTGCGAGGTTTTTGGGAGACGGGACTTACTGTCAGAGCTGCCTCTAGGTCCCAGCTCACAGAGGACCAACGCTAGGCTGTCTTAATGTACAAAAGTCTTTATTGAAGTTCAGTTTCCATTTCAAAGCCACAGCGTGCAGCCCTACGTCTTAAACCCTAGATCGGCGAAGTCCCGTCTGAGTCTCCTCCCCTCTGACACCAGTTTAAGATCCTAGCCCTGCTCCACCTTTTCCGCTGCTCTCTCCTCCTCTGGGTCCTCCTGCCCGCTGGGGCATTGCCCTTTCTGGACTCTTCCGACGCTGAGTCGCTTAGCTCCTCCCCCTGCCTCCGGCGGGCTTTAGGACCCGGTTCCCAATCCTCATTCTCTGCTGTCCCGCGCTCCTGTACATTTGAACTTGCCTCTCGCACCAACCCCGTGACCTTTCTCCTAATCGTTACACTACTTCTGTCACTGCTTCCCTCTTCCGGGATACTGGCCGGATCTGACCTCCCCTCCGTTGTCCGACTCTCCGATGGAGGCGTGGTCAGCCCTGCCTCGTCTTCTCTCCCTGGTGGGGAATGTACTGGCCCCGATACTTGGGACTCTTCCCCCCCACTCTGCTCTGGTGGGGAAGCTGGTCCTGATTTCCAACTACTGCTCTGGGAGTCCCTGCTGCCCCCTTGCTCCTGGGGCATTCCCCTTGGGAACCCCCTACCCCTGGCCACTGGCGCCCCCTTCTGTGAATCTTCCGATTCGCTGGAGAGGCTCATGGAATCCCTTGGGCCACTGTCCTCTTCTCCTACGCTCCCCTCGGATTCTTCCCCTTCGCTCTCCATTTCCTCTCTTCCCTGTGCCTCTGCTCCTGAGCCCCTGACACCCACCCTCACCAAATAAGCTAGAAAAGGATTTCTCCTCAAAGGATGAACAACTCCTAACAACCTACTTCGAGCAGATTCTACTTTCCCAGGGTGCACTAATTGAAAGACTATCGACCATAAGGAACTCCCTTCCACCTCTAGCCCCACCTCCTCCCATGGAATTTAATTACATCAATTGTAAATCAAAGCCTTTAACCAACGAGGAATGGGCAACCCCACCAACAGCCCAGTCCAAATCGCAACAAGTCAAACTAGTGGTGCCAGCGCCGGGAATTGGCTCAATCTTCATGGACTGCCTGGGAATCCTAGAAGCTATTCATGCAGAGGAATGAAATAAGGTCTTAGCGGGACAGACAAATTAATACCCCCAAATTAGTCTTTCCCTCAAAAGGCTCCCCCATTCCTCCGCATCGCGGCTCAATCAAGCCAAACTCAAAGGACCCGAGGAATCAGCGGCAGAAAACAGCTATGAGTGCCTGGAATCTAAAAACCCAAGAATCAACTACTGCCCTAAACATCATCTCCTGGAATGTTGCCGGCTGGTCCAGATGCCTCTCCCATTCTACAGACATTCCCTTCTACCGTCAAAACTTTAATATCATCCCTCTCCAGGAGACGTGGGCGGCTGAAAATCCATCACTGGAAGGATACTATACATATGCAGTGAGAGCAGTTGCAGGCAGAGGACCAGGGAGGCTCAAGGGGGGGGGGTGTTATGCATCCTAATCTCACTCTGCCTAAATGCCACCTGTAAGGAACTGTCCCCCCTAGAGCACCTAGCAATGGCCCTACTCATATCCTGGGGAAACTGCAGATTACTAATTATCAACGCTTATATCCCCCCAACAAGTAAAAGAAACGATATTGAGGGCATCTGGAATAGGCTGGATTCTTATGTCAGGTTACTGCTAACAGACTATCCGGAAGCAAAGGTCCTGCTGGTGGGCGACCTAAACACAAGGTTAGGTCCTGACGACCCCAGTTTAGAAACCAAATACAGGCAAAAAATAGGGTACCCTGACAACTTTGGCCCGGAGGCCTTACATCTACCAAGGCAGTCAAAGGATCAACATTCAAATTTTGCTGGAGCCTGCCTCCTCAAATTCTCTAGGCAGCTAAGTCTTCATATCCTAAATGGTCGCACCAGGGGCGACATCCCCGGGGAATATACATTCATGTCTGGGGTAAGATCCAGCACAATTGATTATATGTTGGCGGACAGCGAACTGCTAACAAAAATAGTGAATTTTTTTTCCCTTAAAGATATTTATTTTGATTTTATATAATAAAACAAGTAGCACAATCAAACAAAACAGAAGAAAAAGACAATAAAAAAACAACACATTCCAACAAAACTGAAAAGCACATTAAAGAACATAAGAAAAGAAAAATAAGAAAAGACAGAAAATAAAGAAAATTAGTTTTTTGATTGTTATCTTTATAACCCTCTTTCCTGACTTCCTCACATCTCCCTTTTCTGTGTTCCCCTTTACACAATCAAATTCAGCAAATCCTTGCCCTCTTTCCAATCTTATTCAATATTATACATTTCAACCTATTATGTCTTTGATTTTCCCCTTCCTTTTAAATCCATTTTTACATGTTCTTTATAACTTAATCCCTTATATCATTTTGTTTAATTTCGACATAATATTACTCTGGCCTTTACATCCTTTTCTTTTAAAACATTTTTGCATATTTCTTTTTACCATGTCACTGATGCCAACATATATATCCAACATCATTTTAACATTCAAACATTTTACAATGTTTTTGGAGATATTCTTTGAACTTCTTCCAGTCCTCTTCCACCAACTCTTCTCCCAGGTCTCATATTCTGCCAGTCATTTCTGCCAATTCCATATAGTCTATCACTTGCATCTGCCATTCTTCCAGGGTGGGCAAATCTTGTGTCTTCCAATACTTTGCGATGAGTATTCTTGCTGCGGTTGTTGCATACATAAAGAATGTTCTATCTTTCTTTGGCACCAATTGACTGACAATGCCCAGAAGGAAGGCCTCTGGTTTCTTAGGAAAAGTATATTTAAATACCTTCTTTAGTTCATTATAGATCATTTCCCAGAAAGCCTTAACCTTTGGGCATGTCCACCAAAGGTGAAAGAATGTTCCCTCAGTTTCTTTACATTTCCAACATTTATTGTCAGGCAGGTGATAAATTTTTGCAAGCTTGACTGGGGTCATGTACCACCTATAAATCATTTTCATAACATTTTCTCTTAAGGCATTACATGCCGTAAACTTCATATCGGTGGTCCACAACTTTTCCCAGTCAGCAAACATAATGTTATGACCAATGTCCTGTGCCCATTTAATCATAGCTGATTTAACTGTTTCATCCTGAGTATTCCATTTTAACAGCAAGTTGTACATTCTCGAAAGTATCTTAGTTTTAGGTTCTAGCGATTCTGTTTCTAATTCCGATTTCTCCACCTGGAAGCCTATTTTTTTATCCAAGTTGAAGGCCTCTCTTATTTGATAGTAATGTAGCCAATCTCGCACTTTATCTTTTAGTTTCTCAAAACTCTGCAATCTTATTGTGTCTCGATCTTGTTCTAGTATCTCCCAATATTTCGGCCACTTGGCCTCCATATTGAGTTTTTTCAGAGCCTTAGCCTCCATAGGTGATAGCCACCTTGGGGTCTTGTTTTCCAATAAGTCTTTATATCTTGTCCAGACATTAAACACAGCTTTCCTGACAATATGGTTTTTGAATGCTCTATTAGCTTTTACCTTGTCGTACCACAAATATGCATGCCACCCAAAAGCATTGTTGAACCCTTCCAAATCCAAAATGTCAGTGTTCTCAAGAAGTAGCCAGTCTTTCAACCAGCAGAATGCTGCTGATTCATAGTACAACTTCATGTCTGGCAGGGCAAACCCCCCTCTTTCTTTAGCATCGGTCAATATTTTAAATTTTATTCTGGGCTTTTTGCCCTGCCAGACAAATTTAGAAATATCTCTTTGCCACCTCTTGAAACAGTCCATCTTGTCCACAATCTGTAGAGTTTGGAACAAAAACAACATTTTTGGCAATACATTCATCTTTATAGCAGCAATCCGACCCAACAAGGAAAGCTTCAATTTTGACCAAATTTCTAGATCTTTTTTGACTTCTATCCAACATTTCTCATAATTATCTTTAAATAAATTCAAATTTTTAGCCGTCATGTTAATCCCTAAGTATTTCACTTTCTTAACCACAGATAGGCCTGTCTCCTTCTGAAACCTTTCTTTTTCCATTATTGTCAATTTTTTCTCTAAAACCTTGGTTTTTTGCTTATTCAGTTTAAATCCTGCCACATGACCAAATTCTTGAATCAATTCTACCACCCTTTTCGTACTAGATTCTGGGTCCTGTAATGTCAAAACCAAGTCATCTGCAAAAGCTTTAAGTTTATATTGTTTAGCTCCGACCTTAATTCCCTGGATCAGCCGGTCCCTTCTGACCATGTTCAAAAGCACCTCCAGGACCGAAATAAATAGCAATGGAGAGATAGGGCAGCCCTGTCGTGTTCCTTTTTCTATTCTAATCTCTTCTGACACCACATTGTTAACTATCAGTTTAGCTTTTTGTTCTGAATAAATTGCTTCTATGCCATTTTCAAACCCCCGTCCCACTCCCATTTCCTTAAGTTTTTTCTTCATAAAATTCCAAGAAATATTGTCAAAGGCCTTCTCCGCATCAATAAAAATTAAAACTGCTTTTGTATTGATATTCGTTTGCAATAATTCCA
Organism: Podarcis erhardii; assembly: GCF_964252035.2. Lineage (NCBI taxonomy): Eukaryota > Metazoa > Chordata > Lepidosauria > Squamata > Lacertidae > Podarcis > Podarcis erhardii. The sequence continues at coordinate 24,917,760 of NC_138506.1, forward strand.
AAATGTCAATAATGTTTCTTGTATTATGTCTGCCTGGAAGAAAGCCTGCCTGATCTTTATGTATCACTCCATTTAAAACACTTTTTAATCTATTTGCTAAAATATCTGCAAAGATTTTGTAATCCACATTTAAAAGGGATATGGGACGGTAGTTCTTGAGTTGTGTCTTTTCAAATTCAGATTTTGGTATTAATGTGATGAAAGCTTCTTTCCACGACTCCGGCGCCTTCTTTCCCTCCAGAATCTCATTGCACACCTCCTTTAATGGTTGAAATAAATAGTCTTTCAAAATCTTATAGTACTTGGAGGTTAATCCATCCGGTCCTGGAGATTTGCCTAATTGCATGTTTTGAATGGCACCTTCAATCTCCTGTTCTGTTATTTTGTAGTTCAATATTGTCTTATTTTCTTGAGATATTTTTTGTAATCCATTAGTTCTTAAAAATTGGTCTATCTCAGTCTCGTTCTGTGGCCCCTGAGTATAAAGTTGTTTGAAGTATCTCTGGAAGCACTTTCTAATCTCCACAGGATTCTGAATGTTTTTTCCTTCCACCTCAAGATTTGTAACCGTATTCAGCTTCTGTCTTTTTTTCAACTGCCACGCTAGCAGTTTTCCACATTTATTTGCTGATTCAAAAGTCTTTTGTCTCATTTGTTAATTTTCCACTCGATTTCCTGGTTAATCAGTTTCAAATATTGTACTTGATATAATTTAATTTCTCTCAGAATCTCCTGTGACTTTGGTTTTGATCTTAATTTTTTCTCTCCTTCCTTTATTTTCTCCAAAATTTTGTCTTTTTTCTCATTTTGGGTTCTCTTTCTTATAGCATTCTGTTGTATCAGAAACCCCCTCATGACCGCTTTACTTGCATCCCAGATTACTCTTTTTTCAACTGTGGTTTTCAGATTCACTTCAAAGTAGTCTCTCAAAGTCTTTTGGGCCTTCTTAACAATCTCTTGGTCTCTTAATAAGGTGTCGTTCATCTTCCATCTGAAGGAACCAGTTAATGTTAGTTTCATTTCCATCTTCACGGCATTATGGTCGGAGCAGGTTTTGGGGCAGATTTCCACCTTTCTAGTCTTTGGTGCCAGTCCTCTAGTTATCCATATTTGGTCAATTCTAGTCCAGGTCATTTTGGCTTCAGAGAAGAAAGTCCCTTCTCTCCCTAAGGGATTTTTTGTTCTCCAAATATCAATCAAATCCATTTTGTCAGTTAGGTCAAAAACGGTTTTAGGTAGTCTGCCATCTTTTATTATGTTTTGTCTTTGTGCTTTGTCCATATTTGTGGATACCACCCCATTCATATCGCCCATCATAATAATGTTGTTGTAGTCCATATAATCCAACAGTGTCTCATGCAACTTCTTGTAAAATTCCGACTTCCCCTCATTTGGTGCATAAATTCCTAAAATAAAAAAAAATTCTCCTTGTATTTGAATTTCAATTGCCACAATTCTTCCTTGCTCATCTTTGAAAAGGAATTTTGGTGATAGGCTCTCTTTTGCATAGATAACAACTCCTCTCTTCTTCACTCTGTCGGATGAAATAAATTCTTGGCCTAGCCTCTTGTTAATTAAAACTTTCCGATGAAGCCTAATCACGTGCGTTTCCTGTAGACAAATTAAGTCCAATTGTTCCTTTTTTAGTATATGAAAAATCTTCTTCCTTTTCTGGGGGGAGTTACAGCCATGAATATTCCAACTTAATAGTTGCAGAGTCATGTTGTGGTATATTTATTTTCCTCTTACGGCTCCCAAGAGTTCTTCTCCCTTTGGCGGTGGTGTCACTTTCTCCTGCTTGTCAAGACCCAAAGGTGTAAGTGATGAACCAAAAATAGTGAATTTAAAAGTGCTCCCATTCATAGAGGGGGACCATTTCCCTTTGCACCTCCAGGTGTCTCCGTTAAACGAGTCACCCTTCCTGAGAACAGTATACCCTGTAGAGATCACCGCATTAGAGCAACCTGGTTGCCGAGTCAAATGGACCCCTGCACTTGACTCCAAACTGAAGAAGATTCTAACCTCTGAAAAACTCCATACAATTTTAACTGGCTTTGGGAATAATCCTAGGCCTGAGGACCCAGTTTCCAAGTATGAGAGCCTGCTCCAACAATTAAAACCCCATCTTTTTAATACCACAGAGAAAAGGCCAACTAAACCAATAACATCAAACAAACCCTGGTTTGATCACACCTGCTTTGAGGCAAAGAAAGCCCTGCAAAATGCTTACAAAGCTGCCCTGACAGCCGAAAATTCTGTCAGACACCAAGCCTATCTTGCCGGCTGTGCCCTAAAAAAAGAGTATAAAGACCTAATACGCCACCAAAAGAATGCCTATACCAGAAAATGCTGGCTAGAATTAATTAGTGTGGCAAAAGCAAAAGATCAGACACTATTCTGGCAACTGGTAACTTCTGGCACTCATAAAGCTATTTCCCCCTTAACCTCACAAATTCCCCCTAGCCTGTGGGTCTCATTCTTCCAATCTTTGTACGAGGATGCTGAACCTCCACTATGGAATTATAATATAGAACAACTGGCTAAATGGCCGCCTGTTTCAGTAACTGAAGTGAAATCATATATAAACCAACTGAAAATGGCCAAAGCCCCAGGCTCAGACGGCATTACGCCAGAAATGATAAAAGCACAGGCGGATTGGTGGGCACCTTTCTTAGCCACCCTCTTCACCTACATAGATGACACTATAAAAAGGGCAACAGAGGGGACCCAGCGAATTATAGGCCGATTAGTTTATTAAGTGTGATTAGTAAACTCTACTCAAAGCACCTCCTTAATAAGTTCACAGAATGGCTAGAGAATGACGATATTCTGGCAATAGAACAAGCGGGCTTCAGACCCGGAAGGTCCACGATAGAGCACTGCCTAACGTTACAACATCTCATCGACAAATACAAATCAGGAGGGTAGGCCTCACTATACGCTGCCTTTGTCGATCTAAAAGCAGCATTTGATACAGTCTCCAGAACCAGACTCTGGGACAGACTACAGGGTACCAATATAGATAGAAGGCTACTGCTCTTAATTCAGGCACTGCAAGGAAACACGGCTCTTAGAGTCAAGTGCAGCCGCCTAGGACACCTAACGGAACCTATTAAAACCTTCAAAGGAGTCAGGCAAGGGTGCCTATTGGCCCCTCTACTATTTAATTTCTATCTAAATAACTTAGTATCTGCACTCAATGACTCAGAACTCCACCCGCCAAAGCTTGCAAATCAGCATATTTCGGTCCTGCTATATCCCGATGATGCGTTAATTCTATGCAGAACCCCCATTGGACTCAAAAGAGCACTAAGAAAGCTCGCAACATACTGTGAATCTGAATGTCTCAAAATCAACCATCAAAAGACCAAGATACTTGCTTTTGGGGGAAAAACAAAGCTTAGAAGCTGGGAACTCCAAGGCCATAAATTAGAACAAGTCACAAACTACAAGTATCTAGGAATGGTGGTACAGGCCTCAGGAACCAACAAACTACACATAAACTCCATCGGGAGTTCAGTGGAAAAAAACGTGAATTGTATCCTTAAATTCTTCAGAGCACAAGGGTGCTTCTTCGTCCCTGCAGCTCTAAAATTATACAAGGCCAAAACTTTGGCACAACTCCTGTATGGTTCCTTTTTGGGTCCGCCTTCCTCTGCTTTCTCCCCCCTTGAGAGAGTTCAATCTAAGCTTCTTAGAGCTCTCCTCCAAGTCCTCAGATGTGTCTCAAACGCATGGGTTAGATTGGAAACAGGGATGATGAGAGTGGAGGCTAGCATCTGCCTAACATCAATCTACAAATGGCTGACATTGAATCTGCTCCCCCGAGGGATAGCCCCATTGATTCTCTGCGACCAATTCCAGTCGGGCTGGCAGACTGCAGTCCTGAACACCCTCCGGAAACTGGGTTTTGCCCCTCAAGCCCTTCTAAGTCTGGGCTTGGGCCAGGCAAAAGCTATGGTCAGGTGAAGAATTTTAGACACCGAGAGATAGCAGGACTGTGCAAGGTGCCCCGACTATAGAATTGGAGAAATCGAGAGAGATATAGCCGCACCGGCAGCATAACTCTTCTTTCTCGTATCTAGGGATGCAAGAAGGGCCTTTACACTAGCCAGAAGCTCGGCTCTTCCCTCGCTGGTCCTGGATGGAGCCTTTAGAAGGGTCCCGTATGCTCAGAGACTTTGCACCTGTCCATTGGGAGAGATAGGAAGCCCAGAACACTTGTTCTTTAGATGTCCCTTTTATGAAGAGGCATGTAGTAAGATCTTGGACCCCCTACTGGTGAGGCTCGCCGACCTCCTGCAAAAGCAAAAATTTGACCTTTTGCTGTTAGACAAAGATCAGATGATGACCTGGATGGTCGCCAGATTCTGTGTACAGATCTGTAGGCGCAGACCATCACCCAACTCAAAATGGTCCGGCATGAAAAGCCCCAAACACGGTTCCATGGGTGATTCTGAGTCAACTCCCTGGGATAGTTCATTGTTGTTCATTGTTTCTAAATTTATTGTTGTACATTGTTTTAATTGTCTGTTTTAACCATATTTGCACAGCAGTTTCTAATGTTGTGAGTGTCCTCTATTTCAGAGGCTTCTACTCTGCAGCCTCTTATAGTTGTTTTAACTGCGAGTCTTTTAGTTCTTATGCTCTTACAGTTGTTTTAACTGCGTGTCCTTGTTTAGTTCTTATCTGTTTTAATTATCAGTTTTTTATCCATCCATTATCTGTGTTTAATCTTGTATTTTATCCAGATGTTTTATCCTATGCCTGTTTCCTTGTCCTTATTTGCTCTAACAATTATCGGTTTAAAAAAATCCTAACTGCTATTTTATCTATATGCTTTTTTAATCCTGGTCTGAGACCGTAATAAAGTTCATTCATTCAAGACTGAATCGTTTAAAATAGAAAAGGGAACCAGGCAAGGGTGTCCCCTTTCCCTGTTTATTCTAACTTTAGAAATTCTTAATCAAGAAATAAGGGAGGAGAAAGAAATAAAAGGAATATCTGTGGGATATAAATCCTTTAAGATGAGAGCATTTGCCGATGATGTAGTCTTAATGGTGGAAGATCCAGAAACGAGTGTGGAAAAATTTCTAGAAAAAATGGAATGTTATGGAAAAGTATCTGGTTTTAAACTTAACATGCATAAGACAAAATTAATGGTCAAAATATGAATGAACAACAGAAAAAATATTTACAAGAAGAATCAGGTTTAGAAATTGTTAGCAAAATAAGGTATCTAGGAACACAAATTACAATGAAAAATATTAGTCAATTTGAAGACAATTATAATATTATGGAAACAAGTAAAAAGGGATTTGGAAATTTGGCATAGATTAAAATTATCATTCTGGGGGAGAATTGCAGCAATAAAAATGAATATCCTCCCAAAATTATTGTTTTTGTATCAAATGATTCCTATAATTGAAAAAATGGCGTGGTGTGACAAATGGAGAAGAGATTTATTAAAATTTATATGGCAGGGTAAGAGGGCCCGTATTAAATATAAGTTACTTACTGATAAAAGAGAAAGGGGGGATTGTAGTGGAAATGCGGAAGACAATTGTATTTCGAGGAGTTAGGTGGCATGTCCCTTTCCCTTTAACATCCCCAGTTGGATTCTTGTGTTTTACACACCTGTCGGGAGTTTCTTCTGTGTTGCAAGTGCTGGCTGGATGCTGGCTGCAGGTAGTGGGAGACACTCAGCTGCTCTGTATTAATCATGAGTAATGCTAGGTGCACTTGATTACATCAAGGCAGGCTATAAAAGCCATAAGTGGGAGGGGCCAGGTGAGCTTCTGCCCAGATCAAAGGACCTGATGCTGGGAGACCAACGGTTGGGGTTTTTCTCCTGCTGCTCTACCTGGGGCTCCGGGCAGCTGAAGGGGAGATTGGGTGGCCCCTGTCAGGTATGTTTTGTGTTATGCTTTGTATGTTTGTTTGTTTATTTGTTAATAAAACTATTTTGGTTCCCCTTCCACCTCCTCATTCCTTTTGTCCTGATATTCTTGGAAAGAACTGCTGCATTTGGCAGCACAGGGATTTAGTCTCCCAGATCTAAAAGTATATTATGAGGCCTGTTGTCTCTGCTGAATCAAAGAATGGATATCATTAGACAATACTGATTTGCTGGATTTAGAGGGACACAACAAAAGACATGGTTGGCATGCATATCTTTTAGATAATAAGACAAAGGTCGATCAAGGATTTATGAATCACATAATTAGGAACTCTCTTATTAAAGTATGGAGGAAATATCATAGGTTACTAGAACCAAAAAAAACCTGGTGGGCAGCTCCACTTGAAATGATTTCAATAAAAAATAAAAAATATGGAAAAACTAGGGGTAACATAAAAACAACTTTTAAGGGAAGAGCAAGGCCAATTACAACTGAAACCATATGAAGAACCATCTGCAGTGATCATGGAGCCCAAGAAAGTAAAATCTCTCACTGCCTCCATTTCTTCCCCTTCTATTTGCCAGGAGGTGATGGGACCAGTGGCCATGATCTTCGTTTTTTTGATGTTGAGCTTCAGACCATATTTTGCGCTCTCCTCTTTCACCCTCATTAAAAGGTTCTTTAATTCCTCCTCACTTTCTGCCATCAAGGTTGTGTCATCTGCATATCTGAGGTTGTTGATATTTCTTCCGGCAATCTTAATTCCGGCTTGGGATTCATCCAGCCCAGCCTTTCGCTGGGGTACCACTGGGGTTGTACCCCAGATACCACTATATATAAGATCAAATGTATAATTATTAAGATACAAAATTACAATCTCAATAATAAAGTTACAAAATAATAACAAGGAAGTCACGCAAGGGTGGAGGGAAGACACAGGGCAAGAAATAAGAAATGGATAAATGTTGGTACATAATGAAATGTGAAAATGTGAATTTACAAATATAATGTGTATGTATCAATATATAATGATTTCATATACGTATTGCAACATTAATAATAAATGAATTAAGTGCAAAAATAAAGAAATAGGGGGAATAAAGAAATATAATCAAGTCAGTAAATAAATAGGGGAAATAAAGAAAGAAATATAGTCAAGTCAATAAATAAATCAGTAAATAAATAAGTCAGGTAGTGAGAGATTTTACTTTCTTGGGCTCCATGATCACTGCAGATGGTGACAGCAGTCACGAAATTAAAAGATCCCTGCTTCTTGGGAGAAAAGCAATGACAAACCTAGACAGCATCTTAAAAAGCAGAGACATCACCTTGCCAACAAAGGTCCGTATAGTTAAAGCCATGGTTTTCCCAGTAGTGATGTATGGAAGTGAGAGCTGGACCATAAGGAAGGCTGATCACCAAAGAACTGATGCTTTTGAATTATGGTGCTGGAGGAGACTCTTGAGACAGATCCAGACTCTGTCTGGAAGGACAGATCGTGAAGTTGAGGCTCCAATACTTTGGCCACCTCATGGGAAGAGAAGACTCCCTGGAAAAGACCCTGATGTTGGGAAAGATGGAGGGCACAAGGAGAAGGGGACGACAGAGGACGAGATGGTTGGACCGTGTTCTCGAAGCTACCGATATGAGTCTGACCAAACTGCGGGAGGCAATGGAAGACAGGAGTGCCTGGCGTGCTCTGGTCCATGGTGTCACGAAGAGTCGGACATGACTAAACAACTGAACAACAACAGTAAATAAATAGGGGAAATAAATAAATAAATATAGTCAAGTCAGTAAATAAATAAATAGGGGGAATAAATAAAGAAATATAGTCAAGTCAGTAGATAGATAGATAGATAGATAGATAGATAGATAGATAGATGATAGAGGGAGTGCAGAATGTCCCTTGGCAGATGGAGCTGAAATATTTTCCTTGGCTTTACTCTGGAAGTTTTAATGCCAACTGCTTGGAGGTGTTTTCTTTCAAATATAAAGTGGTACAGAAAGGAAATGAAGAGCATTCATAACAAGCCCCATTGTAAAAAAACAGTGTTTCTATCTGACTTGCTCCCTCCTTCCAGATTGTTTTTGAGAGCATCATCGGGAAGGATCCCCAAAGCAGCGTCGCTTTGGATGACTTGATCCTGTCTCCCGATTGCATCCAGCAAAGCAGTGAGGACAAAAGGAGTTGAAAAAAGGCTCTGGTTCTCTTGAGGGCAATTCTTTCTTCCAAAATATTTCACATGGGTCATATGATGACTGAAAATTTATGATTCCAAAAAGGAAACCTCCATCTGGTTGTCAATATGAAGAGGCTGAACCTTTCTGTAAAAAAAAAAAAAAGACCTATGGGAATGGGACCCTCAGGGTCATCCAGTCTAACCCCACCTTTTGGACTGCAACCCCAAACCCACCGAAGAAGAGTTTCGGACCTTGACGCCCCCTTCCCTCCCCATCCAGGCCCATTCTCTGCTCCCGCAAGCGAGCGAACAACAATGGCCCCCTGCGAGGACAGCCAGATTGCCTGCGACGACGGGCCACGCTGCCTCGGCGGGGAGCGAGTGTGCACCTTCGAGACCAACTGCCACGACGGCACCGATGAAAGCCAGTGCAGTGAGCGTCTGCCGCACGCCTCAATTCACCCGCGGAACTGCCTGCCACAGGAGAGAGGAAAGCGCTTCCTCCTTGTTCTCTTGTGATGCGGAAACCAGATTCCCTGCTGGGCCTGAGCCCACCCAGGGCGGCCCTAAAATCCAGCACCCTGTGCTTTGGAGAGCATTGCCGAGCTGGAGGGCACCCCCTGGGTCATCTAGCCCAGCCCCAATCCCAGCAGCCCTTGTCCTTTCCTAGGAGCCGGCAATTTCATCCACGGGCTGGGCGGACATCAGTGTGGGCTGGATTCAGTGGGTCAGCGCGGGGCAGGATCCTGTGTCACCCGGCCTGGGCCTGGACCATGCTCTGGGGCAGATGTTCTCCCTGGCCAGGGCCACCACGCTGCCCCTGGGACTGTCCAGCTGGACCTACGCTGTGGAGCTGCAGTTCAATGCCGGCCGTTGAGGTAGGTGCAGCTGGAGAGGACCAGATCCAGTGCAGGGATTCATTGTTCCATGTAATGCGCATGAGCTGCAACACGCAGGTAGACACATGCAAATTATTATTATTACGGAAAAATCTAGGTGCGAGGCTGCTCAGCCACCCAGCTCATCGGGCAGAGCCCACGGGTCCCTGCGGAACAAAGGAGGAGTCTAGCCACCAACCGGAGCAAATTGCTGAAGATCCAAGTTTATTGCACAACAGGTTTAAAAAGGGATTGAACCCCGAGGATGGGCTGACAAGGACATTTAAAACTTCCCACCACATCCCAAGATACAGTTTGAAAACATCATCACTACATCACTACTACATCATCACTACATCAGAAAAGGGGAGGGTTATACATGATTAACATAAGGGGTATGTGGGGGGAACATGCAAATACAGGATATGTATTGAGAAGCACATTCTCAGCACCTACAAGAAGAAAACAATAGGACCTTGATTTGCATAGTCTGCCACCTGGGCAAACCCGGAGGAAAGGGCTTGGCCAGCGATTTGCCATCAATGAGTCCTTTCCTGTGCGTACGTGATCTCTTGCTCGGAGGATTATGGTGGGGACTGAGTGGTTTCCAAGTCCTTAGCCAATGAAGTAGATTGGCGGCAGAATGGAAAGAATCAGTGAAACCAGTGATTTTCTACGAATTTCTAAGTGTTTTAGGCTTTTTAAATGCAGTTGCTTCGTTTCGTAAGCAACCTGGCCTGATATTGCTACATTGTATCTAGTTTTGATTGGATTAACAAGGTTACAAGGTTTCAATAGACTCAGTGCATTGTTCTCACAGTGGGAGCTGTCAACATCTTATTGGCGGTTAAATGAAGCGTGCAAGAGAGCTCGAGCTGAGCTGCTTCTGCAGAGCCATGGCATTACGGTGATTGGCTGGAGGCTGTATTTGACATGACCTGATTGGCTAGAACACATCTTTATGCAAATACCTTTTTCATTCATAAAATGTAGAGTTTGGTGGTTAATGGGTTAACCTCTGGTATGCCCTGTACCTGGGAGGGGCTTCTACGGGAAGCCAAGACGGAAGTCATATCTCTTTGTCTGTGTGACTTACTTTCAGTTTTAGGCTGAGAGCTACTGCAGACAGACTGAGAGTGCTTTGGCACGGAGTGAAAGATGTCTGAATGTTCTGATGGTAATTTGCTGCTGTAAATAAACGCTTATAGATAGAAGAACTGTCTCTGGACTATACCACTCCCTCTTCTCCTACACGGACAGCAATCCGCTGCATCTCTGCAATTTTTCCTACCTAGGTCGTTTTTCTCAGTGTGTGTGCGCAGAGGAAATGGCTGGGCGGAGGAAGACATAAATCTTCAATTAAAATACCCTGGTCTTTCATACAGTCTACCCGGGTATAATATAGTGACACAGTAATAATAATATAATAATAATAATAATTTATTATTTATACCCCGCCCATCTGGCTGGGCCTCCCCAGCCACTCTGGGTGGCTTCCAAAAGAATATTAAAATACTATGATACATCAAACATTAAAAGCATCCCTAAACAGGGCTGCCTTCAGATGTCTTCTAAAAGTCTGGTAGTTGTTGTTCTCTTTGACATCTGGTGGGAGGGCATTCCACAGGGAGGGCGCCACTACCGAGAAGGCCCTCTGCCTGGTTCCCTGTAACTTGGCTTCTCGCAGTGAGGGAACCGCCAGAAGGCCCTCGGTGCTGGACCTCAGTGTCCGGGTAGAACGATGGGGGTGGAGACGCTCCTTCAGGTATACTGGACCGAGGCCGTTTAGGGCTTTAAAGGTCAGCACCAACACTGCTTTTATTCTCGGGGCTCGGGGTTTGTGTGGTGCTTGGTGCAACTTTGTGAGGGGGGGCTAGGGGATCTCAGCAGGGCAGGGTTCCCTTGAGGTCATTGCCTCAAGCTCTACGCAGTCATACTCGGGAGTAATACTTCATTCATGTGCCCCCCCTTCCATTCCATAACAATTATTATTATTACTATCGCCGTTGACTATTTATTATTTAAAGAAATATTGGAGCAGATTTTTTAAAATTTAAATTGGATTTTTAAAAACAAAGTGCTTTGAGAGGAAAAATCTTTCTCCAGATTTTCTCTTTAAGTGACATCAGAGTCCAAAGGCTATTCCTCGGGAAATAAGGATTTAAGTTATTCACGTGTGCTAAAAATCTGTAAAAATAATCATAATTGTTTAACCACATCAGTCTCGCTCTTTTCCCAGGGCTCCTGGCTCTGGCTGTTGCCGACGCAGCGCCGGGCCAGTGGTTGTGGCACACCCAGGGCAATGGCACCGCTGCCTGGGAGCACACCACCGTGGCCCTGGGTGCAAGAGAATGGCCTTTCCAGGTGTTACGGAAATTACGGGGGGGGGGGCACATCTTTAAAGTTGTTAAATGTTACAAATATTATGCATAAATGTATCCTTTCGACTTGACAGCTCAGGGAAGTTACCTAGCTTTTTTTTTATAAATAATTTTTATTGAGATTTAAGATCATCCACCAACACCCACCAACACCAGTAAAACATCAAATCTTATTACATATATCCTACTTTATGCTCCGTAGAGCTGCTGACTTCCGTCCTTCCCTTCCATCAGTTTTCCTATTCTATTCTATAGTTCAGTTTCTTTGATTAGTTATTACAACATGACATAAGATTTACTTCAATCCTGCCAAAGTTTTCAAATTTGTACAGTTCTCACTTATATAGATCAAAAATTTACACCATTCTTTTTGGTACTTTGTCTCCTCCTGATTGCGAATTCTGTGTGTCAATTTAGCCATCTCAGCGTATTCAACCAGCTTTATCTGCCATTCTCCTATTGTCGGCATCTCCTGTTGCTTCCACTTTTGAGCTATCAGATCTCTAGCTGCTGTTGTTGCGTACAAATATAATCTTTGATCAGTCTTCTTAATATCTTCTCCCACCAAACCTAGCAAGAATTCTTCCGGCTTTTTGGGAAAGCTATACTTAAACATCTTTTTTAACTTGTTATAAATCGATTCCCAGAACTCTTTTAATTTATTACATGACCACCACATATGAAAGAAGTCGCCATCCTTTTCCTTGCATTTCCAGCAAGTTTTACTACTAGTTCTGTACATTTTTGCCAATTTGGTGGGAGTAAGATACCAACGATAGACCATCTTCATAACATTCTCTTTTAAGGCAGAACAAGCGGTGAATTTTATACTCTCATTCCAGAGTTTGGCCCATACATCATAGTCTATGTTGTGTCCTAGATCAGTAGCCCATTTTATCATAGCCTCTTTTATAAGTTCGTCTTTTGTATTCCATTCTAATAGGAGATTATACATTTTTGAAAGTAGTTTAGACTTACTTTCTATAATGTCTATTTTTTTTGTCTTCAAATCCTATTTTTTTGTCCTCTTTAAAAACATCATTGACTTGATGGTATTGCAACCATCCTGTCAATTTTCCAGGAATAAAATCATAAGGCTTCAATTTCCAACCTTTTTCGGCCTTCATCAGAATCTCCTTATAGGTGGCCCCTCTCCCTTCTATGTTCAGTTTTTTAACTGTTAACATATCAATTGGTGACACCCACCACAGTGTTTTCCTTTCCAACAAATTCTTGTTTCTGTCCCAGACTTCAAATAGAGCACCCCTTATCACATGATTTGTAAACCCTTTATGCACTTTTGCCTTACCATACCAAAGATAGGAGTGCCATCCAAATCTATTGTTGTGCCCCTCCAAATCTAACAAATCTGGGTTCTCCTGGGTTATTCACTCCTTTATCCAACATAAACACGCTGCTTCGTAATAGTTTCAGATCAGGTACAGCAAACCCACCTCTTTCTTTCTTATCTGTCAGTATTTTAAATTTGATCCTTGGTCTTCTCCCTTGCCATATAAAACGCGAGAGAGTCTTTTGCCACTCTTTAAACTGTCTTAAACCTCTTATTATCGGGATTGTCTGGAACAAAAATACCATTTTCGGTAATAAGTTCATTTTGATCGCTGACATTCTTCCAGTCATTGACAGCTTTAGTCGGTCCCATATTTCTAAATCTCTTTTAATCTCCTTCCAGACTGGCTGGTAATTGTCACTGAATAAGTTTATGTTCTTTGCCGACATCCAAATTCCCAAATATTTGCCTTAAGAGAGAATATTATGAAAATGATATACAGGTGGTACATGACACCGGTCAAGCTTGCAAAAATATATCATTTGCCTGATAATAAATGCTGGAAATACAAAGAGATTGAAGGTACATTCTTTCACCTTTGGTGGACGTGCCCAAGGATTAAGACATTCTGGGAGATGATTTATAACGAAATGAAAAAGGTATTTAAATATACCTTCCTGAAGAAACCAGAGGCCTTTCTTCTGGGCATGGTCGGCCAATTGGTGCCAAAGAAGGACAGAATTTTTTTTATGTATGCAACAACAGCAGCAAGAATACTCATCGCAAAGTACTGGAAGACACAAGATCTACCCACCAGGGAAGAATGGCAGATGAAGGTGATGGAGTACATGGAATTGGCGGAAATGACTGGCAGAATCCGAGACCAGGGAGAAGAGTCGGTAGAAGAAGATTGGAAGAAATTTAAAGATTATTTACAGAAACATTGTAAAATTAAGGAATGTTAGAAGGATGCTGGAATGAAGTTTTGTGGTTTAGCAGTAATGTTATAGAAATAAGTAAAATCGGATTATGAATAGGTGAGAATGTAAAGTCACAATGTATTAAGATGAATTATTAAGATAAAAGTAAAGATGGAAAGGATTTGCTGAAATTGCTAATTGAATTAGAATACAAAAAAGGGAGGTGTGAGGAGGTCAGGGAAACAAGTAAATGAAAGACAAGACATGGAAAGATTGAAATGTTTTCAATTGTTTTTTATTTTTCTGTATTTTTTATTTTTTGTTTTTTTTTCTTTCTCATTTCTGTAACTTTTTTGAAACTTTAATAAATATTATTTAAAAAATAAATAAATTCCCAAATATTTAACTTTTTTGACCACCTTGATTTCAGTTTCTTGTTCTAACCTTTCTACTTCACTTTTTTCTAAATTTTTGCCTAACATTTTCGTCTTTGTGTTATTCAATTTAAATCCTGCCAGTTGCCCAAATTTTCCCATTTCTTCCAATGCTATTTTTACACTTTCTTGAGGTTCTTCTAAGGTTAATACCAAGTCATCCGCGTAGGCCTTAAGTTTGAATTCTTTGGCGCCTATTTTGACCCCTTTTATCTCTGTTCTTCCTCTCAGGCAATTTATTAGTACTTCTAATACACTGATAAAAAGCAGCGGAGATAGTGGGCAGCCTTGTCTGGTACCCTTTGTAATGTCAAATGAGTCTGTTAAGGTGTTGTTCACAATTTTGCTTTCTGCTCTGAGTAAATTTCCTCATTTCCTCTTAAAAAGGTGCCACCGATCCCCATCTTTTCTATACTCTTCTTTATAAATGACCAGGATACATTATCAAATGCTTTTTCAGCATCAATGAACATCAGTATGGCTGGCTTATCATTTCTTACTTCCAGGTATTCTAATATATTGATAATATGTCTCACATTATCCTTCAATTGCCTACCTGGCAAGAAACCTCCCTGGTCTTTATGAATTAAATCATTTAATATTGTCTTCAATCTGTTGGCCAAGATGTCCGCAAAAAGTTTATAGTCATTGTTTAACAATGATATCGGTCTGAAATTTTTAACACTCTGATGGTACGTATCTTGCTTGGGGATCAACGTTATGTAAGCCTCCTTCCAGGAGTTTGGTATTTTCCCTTTTCCTTGTAAAATAGCATTCATTACTTCCCCTAGAACCGGTACTAACTGCTCACCAAGTGATTTATAATACTTAGAGGTTAACCCATCCGGTCCTGGGGCTTTACCTTGTTTCATCTTCTTTATTGACTTTCGGATTTCTTGATTGGTTATTGGGGCGTTTAATTGTTCTCTTTCCTCCAATGATATCTGTTTTCCTTTGTAAATTTCCAGATATCTTTCTATCTTTTTTATATCTTCTTTTTCTTTCCTGTAAAGTTCCTTATAGAATCCTTGAAAGGCTCTTCTTATTTCTTTTGGATCTTCCGTCAGCTGTTCCCCTATCCTGATTTTATTAATTTAATTTTGACTTTGACGTTTTCTCAGCTGCCATGCCAGAAGCTTCCCAGTTTTATTTGCCGATTCAAAGATTTTTTGTCTCATTAACTTTACTTTCCATTCCACTTCTTGATTCACCAACATGGAATACTGAGTTTGTAGCTTTTTGATAGTCTGTTTAATTTGTTCATCTTTAGGTTTTATTATCATTTTTTTCTCATTTTCCATGAGTTGAACCAGAATTTCTTCTTTTTTTCTTTCTCTTTCTTTCTTTTTATGGCTATTTTGCTGGATTAGGAAGCCTCTCATGACAGCCTTACTCGCGTCCCATACAGTGTCCAGACTGGTTTCTTTATGTAAATTCCATTCAAAATAATCCTTAATTGCCTCTTTCGCTTTCGCTACTATTTTTGGGTTCTCAAATAAAGTGTCATTCATCCTCCATCTAAATGAGGATTGTTCTCTACCTTTTAGTTCCAGATAAATTGAATTGTGGTCCGATAGAGTTCGTGGAGTGATCTCAATTTTATTTACTCTGGAAACCAGTTCTTTAGAGACCCAAACATAGTCTATCCAACTCGAGCTTTGGTGAGGTTCCGAGAAAAAGGTGAACTGTTTTGTAATTGGGTGTTTCCACCTCCAGGTATCTATTAAGCCAAAGTTTTCAACCAATTCAAAAAAAAAATTGGGGAGTTTACCCTCATTTATATTTTTTCTCTTTGACAATCTATCCATTTCTGGCCTGACCACCCCATTACAGTCCCCCATCAGAATTATTTTCTGATCTATAAATTCCATCAATCTTCCCTCTAATTTTCCAAAAAAATCAGCTTTATTTCCATTAGGGGCATATATTCCCACAAGAATTATCTTCTCACCCTGTAATGAAATTTGCACCACAATCACTCTCCCCTCATCATCTTTGGAAATCAGTTTAGGATCTAATCTCTCCTTTATATATAGCACCACCCCTCTTTTTTTATTAACATCGGAGGTTACAAACTCTTTTCCCAATCTTCTATTAATCAAAACATGTCTATGTTTTTTAGCAACGTGAGTTTCCTGTAAACAGATTACATCAACATTCTTTTTTTTAAGACGTGTTCAACTTTATTTCGTTTAGGTTTTTCATTAAGCCCATGAATATTCCAAGTAATCAGTTTCAACGTCATTTCTCTCTTTAATATGTAGAGAGAGAAATTTAAATTCGAGTGGTTTTGCTAATGTCCTGTTCGTCCTCTTCCTCTTCTTCCATTTCTTCTCCTTCTCCTTCCCCTTCCCCTTCCTCTCCCTCCCCTTCTTCTTCCTCTTCTTCTTTATTTCATGCTTTCTTTTTCTTCTTTTTGTTTTCATCTTCCCATAGAGGTCTGCTCTGGTAAATCTGGGCTCAACAAGGCTTCCTTCCATCTTGCCTAATTCCTTCTCATATCTTCTGGAGAATTTCTTCACCTCTTGTAGATCTGTTAATCTGAATTTTTTATCCTTGTAATAAAAAGAGATTCCTTCAGGGAACTCCCACCTATGTTGGATTCCATTTTTCTTCAGTGAAGTCACCAGTTGTTTGTATCCAACTCTTTTTCGAAGGAATCTAATCGGGATCTCTTTAAATATGATAATTGGTCTTCCATCAATTAATAACCTGTTATTATAACTCATTTTCAAAATTGCATTCCGCATCTCTAATGAGTTAAAAATTATCAAACAATCTCCAGGTAATTTTTTGGTTTTGGCGTTTACAGAGCTCACCTTAATTCTAAACACATTCTCTATTGTGTACTCAATTTCTTCTTCCTTCAGATCCAACCATCTTGCCAATTCCTTAATCATTTTTGTTTTAATATCCTCATTTGGCTCTTCTACAACACCTCTGAATTTTAAATTTTTCTGTTTCTGCCTTATAACCATCAGAGCCAAATTGTCCCAGATCTGTTCTTGCATTTTACTGACTTCAACCAGGTCCTCTTTTATTCTGTCTGTCTCTTTTCTATTTTCCCTAACTTCTTTCTGAGTTCGTTTGACTAGCTCTTCTGTTGTTTTAGATCTAACCGTCAAATCTTTAATTTTACTTGACAATTCCCCCACCACTCCTTCTATTTTCTTATCTAGAGTTTCTTGCATTTCCACCAATTTTTTCTCCATATATTGTCCATTTTGTTTAAATTCTTCCTTTATTTTTAACCAGAGAATGTCTAAATCCTTAATTTCCTCCTGTTTTGACTGTCTTCTGTCACCTGAAGTTACCTAGCTTTAACAATCATATAAAACCAACTCCTTTGCCAGTTTCCTCCATTTCAACACTATTTTGCCCTTGGAAAAAGGACTCTTTTCCCTGCCACCTCCCCAAGCACGAGAACATGTATACACACCTCCTACCCCAGAAAGTGCCCAGAGGTGAGAATTGCTGAGCTGTTTGTTGGCCAAGGAAAGCCTAATCCCATCACCAGATTTGCCAAGGGGTCCAGACATGCAAAGGAAGTTCTATTGTACTTTGGGTGGTGGGACTTCAGAGGTGTTTTCCTATGCTAATCTTATACCTGGGTCTTGCCCTGACATGTCTGCTTATGCTAATCTTGTACCAAGGACTTGTCTGGACATGTTTGCCAAGGTTAAACTAGTGTAACCCCTGTCTACCCCTCCCCTTTTATGACATGTCAGTGATGTAGCAATGATGTATCAATGATGCTGTATGAACTGTATTCTGGGATATGGTGGGAAAGTTTTAAAAGGCCTTGTCACCCCATCCTCTGGGTTCAAAATTCCTCTTTGAAACTGTTGCACAATAAACTTTGGTCTACAGTTATTTGCTTTGGTTGGTGGCTTGACTCCTTCCTTTATTCCGCAGGGACCCGCGGGCTCTGCCTGACGAGCTGGGTGGCTGAGCAGCCTCGCACCTAGATTTTTCTGTAACACCAGGTGAGCCAGCAGCTCCCCCCCCGAGGTGGGTGGCAGCGGGTTGGGCTGGATGACCCCTGGGGTTCCCTTTTCTGTCTCCCTGAAGCTGGAGCTCCTGGCGACGGAGGAAGATCTTGCCCTGGCTGTCGGGAACGTGGCCTTTCTGGACTGCGCCGCCTGTCTCTCTCGCCCCTCAGGTAGGTTGCCACTGGGGGGCACTGATTCCCCTTCACCTGTCAGAATCATTCTTCAACATTTTCCTAATTTGGGGTCACTAAAAATACTACTACTACTACTACTACTACTACTACTACTACTAATTTTTATTTATATGCCACCCTCCTCAGCCGAAGCCGGGCTTAGGGCGGCTGAAAACAATAAAATAGTGCAACATTCTAAAAACATTTCATTATAAAAATTAATTAAAATCCAATTGATGGCAACCATTAAGCTTAAGTTCTGTAAAGATTGCCAAAGGAGGGAGTCAGGCTGCGCCCTGACCAAAGGCCTGGTGGAACAGCTCTGTCTTGCAGGCCCTGCAGAAAGATGTCAAATCCCGCAGGGCCCTTGTCTCTTGTGACAGAGCGTTCCACCAGGTTGGAGCCGCAGCCGAAAAAGCCCTGGCTCTAGTTGAGGCCAGCCTAACCTCTCTGTGGCCTGGGACCTTCAAGATGTTTTTATTTGAAGACCGTAAGTTCCTCTGTGGGACATACCAGGAGAGGCGGTCCCGTAGGTACGAGGGTCCTAAGCCGTATAGGGCTTTAAAGGTTAAAACCAGCACCTTAAACCTGATCCTGTACTCCACCGGGAGCCAGCGCAGCTGGTATAGCACCGGGTGAATGTGATCTCACAGCGAAGACCCCGTAAGGAGTCTCGCTGCGGCATTCTGCACCCGCTGGAGTTTCTGGGTCAGTCTCAAGGGCAGCCCCACGTAGAGCGAGTTACAATACTCCAGTCTGGAGGTGACCGTCACGTGGATCACAGTGGCTAGGTCAGGGCGGGAGAGGTAAGGAGCCAACTGCTTAGCTTGGCGGAGATGAAAAAATGCCGCCTTTGTTATAGCTGTAATCTGTGCCTCCATGGAGAGGGAGGTATCAAAAATTACACCCAAACTCTTAACGGACGGTACTGGCACTAATTGCACCCCAGCAAGAGATGGGAGTTGCCCCCTCAATCCCATATCGTCCCGTCCCAGCCACAGGACCTCTGTCTTCGAAGGATTTAACTTCAACCGGCTCCCACGTAACCATCCAGCCACAGCTTCCAAACATCTGGTCATTGTGTCTGGGGCCAAGTCAGGATGGCCATCCATCAAAAGATAGAGTTGGGTGTCATCAGCATACTGATGGTAGCCCAGCGCAAAACTCCGGACAAGCTGGGCGAGGGGGTGCATAAAGATGTTGAAAAGCATCGGGGAGAGTATCGCACCCTGAGGCACTCCACACACCAAGGAGTGGCGCGATGACAATTCCCCCCCAAGCGCCACCCTCTGTCCCCGACCAGAGAGAAACGAGCGCAGCCATTGAAGGACTGTGCCCTGGATCCCCACGTCGGCAAGGCGGTGGTCCAGGAGTTCGTGATCGACCATGTCGAAAGCTGCTGACAGATCTAGAAGAATCAGCAGCCCTGACCCGCCTCAATCCAGCTGTCTACGAAGATCATCTGTTAGGGCAACCAGAGCCGTCTCGGTCCCATGACCAGAGCGGAAGCCGGACTGGAATGGATCCAGAGCCGATGTTTCATCCAGAAACCTACCAAGCTGTTCAGCAACCGCTCTCTCAATCACCTTACCTAGGAATAGAAGATTCAAAACTGGGCGGTAATTGGATAGATCTAAGGGATCTAATGATGTTTTCTTTAAGAGCGGGTGCACCACTGCCTCCTTCAGTTCCCCTGGGAATGTCCCGGTGCCAAGGGACAAATTGATGATATCCCCCAGAGGGGCCCGCACCTCGTCTGGACACGCTCTAATCAGCCAAGACGGGCACGGGTCGAGAGGACAGGTGGTGGGCTTTCCAGCTCGGAGGAGTCTGTCCACATTGGCTGGGGATATCTGGTCAAAGTGGTCCAATACTGAACCCGAGGACAGTTGATGGGCCTCCAGTTCCTTTATTGTATCCAACTATCCAACTAAAACTATCGCTTTATCCAGGCATCCCCAACCTTCAGACCTCCAGATGTTTTAGACTACAATTCCCATCATCCCTAACCACTGGTCCTGTTAGCTAGGGATCATGGGAGTTGTAGGCCAAAACATCTGAAGGGCCGCAGGTTGGGGGTGCCTGGATCCATCAGTTGCTGGAAGTCGGGGGGGATGCATACTATTAATAATAATAATGACATTGATGATGCTTCAATTTGAAGAATCGTTGTTAGTTTTGTAATGATTTCCCCATCCTTAATTTCTCTGCCTGGGAGGAAGGCAGGGTATAGTATAATATATAGATAGATAGATAGATAGATAGATAGATAGATATAGATGCAGGTTTTGGTGTCCTCGGGTGTCTTCCCGTGTAAAAGTTGGGGTGTCTAGGCGACGTTTCGACGAGGTCTCACTCGTCATCTTCAGGCTGGTGCTTTCGGCTTCTTGTTACTGGAACAGAGCTGGATCTCAGTGTTTGAGTTCCTATAAATACTGTAGAGGGGGTGTGGTGTGTAGCCTCCAATGTTCTGGGCAGAGAGGAAGTTCCCAGGCTAGTGTGCCTTTTCTTCTTTTGTTCCTTAATTACTTGAGAGATATCTTGAGTGATTTCTTGAGTGATATCCTGAGTACCACTTAGGTGGGTCATTAGGTGTGGATTAGTTGTTAAAGTCTTTGTGTCTTGACCTCTTGAACTTTGTGAAGAGTTTTCCTGAGAAGATGGCTGTACTGTACTTTGTTGTGTTCTGGCTTGGCTTCGTGTATAGGGGCGAGCTGTGGTTTTGTGGCTTGTGTCAGCCAGGTCTGTGTAGGGATTGCAGGGGGGTGCAGCATCCGGAGGTGCCACCATGGATTGGCTACTGGATGGTGTCTGTAATTCATCTGTGGAGAGGGTCTGGGTTTGGGTCTGGTGTGGTTGATTGGTGTTGGCGTTCTGTGTGCCTCTGGATCTGGAACGCCAACACCAATCAACCACACCAGACCCAAACCCAGACCCTCTCCACAGATGAATTACAGACACCATCCAGTAGCCAATCCATGGTGGCACCTCCGGATGCTGCACCCCCCTGCAATCCCTACACAGACCTGGCTGACACAAGCCACAAAACCACAGCTCGCCCCTATACACGAAGCCAAGCCAGAACACAACAAAGTACAGTACAGCCATCTTCTCAGGAAAACTCTTCACAAAGTTCAAGAGGTCAAGACACAAAGACTTTAACAACTAATCCACACCTAATGACCCACCTAAGTGGTACTCAGGATATCACTCAAGAAATCACTCAAGATATCTCTCAAGTAATTAAGGAACAAAAGAAGAAAAGGCACACTAGCCTGGGAACTTCCTCTCTGCCCAGAACATTGGAGGCTACACACCACACCCCCTCTACAGTATTTATAGGAACTCAAACACTGAGATCCAGCTCTGTTCCAGTAACAAGAAGCCGAAAGCACCAGCCTGAAGATGACGAGTGAGACCTCGTCGAAACGTCGCCTAGACACCCCAACTTTTACACGGGAAGACACCCGAGGACACCAAAACCTGCATTCCTGTACCCGTGAAAATCTACGAAAGCATAGATATAGATATATACACACACATAATAAATATATACATAAATATACATGATAAATATAGGCATCATATCAATTTATACATAGCAATAACAATAATAGAATAGTGGGCCCAATAACAATCGTAAGAACAATAACATGATACTGGGCCCAATATAATACAGGGTGAGTCCTTTAAAAGAGGCCCCGTGGATACAGAGTACACATGTTCCACGGGGCCTCTTTTAAAATACTCACCCTGTATATTGTTAATAATAATAATAATATCCAGCTGCTTCTTCCTCAGGGTGTGACAGTCCAGAAATGATTGTTTTCCTTATTGTGCTGTCTATTACTATGCTTTGATTTATGCTCTGTAAAATAGGCTCTGAAAATGGTACACTGCCCTGAGATCTTTGGATTAATGGTAGTATATAATCATAACATTCTCATAATTATAATATATAATATAATAATTATAATTATAATAAGAGATCTAAGTGTGTGTGTGTTCTTCCCCCGACGGTCTCTCTCTCTCTCTCTCTCTCTCTCTCTCTCTTTCTTTCCCTGCCCCACAGGGCTGTTGTGCAACTTTGAGAGCAACCTGTGAGTCAGAGTATGAATTACATGAACGAAAGCTCTGAAACATAACTTCTTTATTCTCTTACAGCTACTGCAAACTAAAAAATAAACTAAAGACTAAAGGAGGCTTCTGGACTGCATGAGTGTTACAGTTCTTTATGCAGTCATCTTATCTCTACACAGATAACGCTCAGACTCTTACAGAGTCGGGCAGGAGTAGAAGAAGCGATGAGCAGATTCCGCCCCCTCCTTTCTGAAAACATTGTCAGGAGATTCTCGCAATGGGAGGGAGTGAAATATTCACACTGTGTGGGTGGTTTGCTGAGCCGGGCGACGGGTTCAAGTGGTGCCTCCGCATCGGCCAGGACCACACGACAGGCAGAGGTAGGAAGATTTGAACCCGAGACCTTCCCTTTCAAAAAGCTAGGGTGCTTCCAGTCCCCCTGGGCTGGTTTGGCAAGGAACAAAGGTTCGCCGTCAAAATTATTCCACTCCCATTGCCAAATCGGGTGAAATTCTGCTGAAAATGTCACTATAAGTTGCGTTTTCAGCTGAATTTGGGGAAACGGCTTGCAGCTTTTGAAGGATCTGCTCCTTGCAAAAGAGCAGAAAGCCTGTCAATTTTGAGAAGCCTGATTTGCGATGGGGGTGGAATAATTTTGATTGCAATTTGTGCGCCAAAGCACTTCACAGCTCCTGGGGCAAACCTTGACACATCCCAAAAGAGATCTCTTTTTGAGAAATTGAAATGGTTGTTGTGTTTAATTTGATATTATGCTGCCGTTATTGATTTAAGGTTTTGGTCACAGATGCTCCA
Source organism: Podarcis erhardii (assembly GCF_964252035.2). Taxonomy (NCBI): domain Eukaryota; kingdom Metazoa; phylum Chordata; class Lepidosauria; order Squamata; family Lacertidae; genus Podarcis; species Podarcis erhardii. Next base: position 24,940,805 of record NC_138506.1, read on the forward strand.
TCAAATGTGCTCTTATGTTCCAGTTCCAGAAGGGCGGGGTATAAATAATAAATTATTGTTATTGTTATTGTTATTGTTGTTGTTTGAAGTGAAGGACATGAGGCAGGAGTTGGTAATGCAGGTGAGCTGTGCACAAGCAAGCTGTTAGCTAGCTCTGTGGAGACTCCTTTTATTGACACAATATGCAAACCCAGGCAGATACATTTTGGACTGTGACCTTTACACATCTTCCAGTCCTGAGATCGTGGGGTGGCACAAAGTTATTTTGGCACCTGTTTCCACCGCGTCATTTTCCCCTTGCACAATGTATGACGAAAGAGACAAAGGTCACAGACAGGACATGGCAGACTACTGAGACCGCAAAAGATTAGACAGAGGGCAAGATGCTCAGACAGCTGTGGCCTTATCTGTGAGGGGAGTGTGCTCCGCACCCCAAGGTCACGCGTGCAGACAGCTGAGGCTGCCTGTGGGCGGGAGTGTGCTCCACAACCCAGCGATCATTCCTACAGCTCCCCTTTTCTATCTATCTGAGCGTAGATCCCAAGTCCACCTGTGCGCTGTGTGTGGAGTGTTATTCTAAAGCAGCAATGCTGCAGCAAGCAAAGGCTCTATCAGCTCAGACAGCTGCTAGTGGCTGCAAAGCCAGACAGGATGTGTGTGACTGCTGCCATGGAAACAAAGGGGCAGTCCATCCTTATTGAGCACAGGATATGAGCTCAGTGTGTGTCATATGACCTGTACAGGATGTACATGGGTGGAGTTTGGAGTTTCTCTCTGTTTGTTGAAGAGAGCAGACATCTTTGACTGTATGACTGCTAAAGACAGGAATAAAAGCATGTAGTTAAATTTCTGTCTGAGTCTCATTCCCCTCCCTGGGGATATGCAGGGAGGAGGAGAAGGAGGAGAAGCAGTTGGTGTGTTTTTCTCACAGCCTGAGGAAAATCGCCGGAACGGACCTCGTGTGTGCATTCCTGCCGGGAGTCGCCGGAGGGAGGTCAAAGGAATTCAGCCGGTGCCTGCAGATAGGCACATACCTCTGACCGAGCCTGAATTCCAACATGGAGCTGGGCATAATCCGAATTGGAGGAGTTCATAATGCCGGGAACCAGGCATCAAAGCCAGATATGATCAGAAGCAGAGAGGGCCATGACACGGGGACTGGAGCGAACTTTGCAGAGTTGTAAAACAGTGGGAATACATTGCATACACAACAGCAGCAAATAAGGCAGGCTATAATCATAACAGCATAGGCGAAAACTTGTTTGAGCCATAGAAGATCAGGAAGTAAGTTAGTGAGCCAGTTCCACAGTTCATCAAAGCCTTCATTGGCAAAAGCACCCATAACATGAAAAGAAACAGCATGGAGTTGGCAGTAAGTTGGGAAAATATATTGCAGCAATTGGTGAGTTTAATGTCTCTGGTTGCTCAGGCTTGAGGGAGCTGATGTTGTCCAGCGGGAACAAGGGCTTGATGTCACCCCAAGTGACTGAAGCAGCTTCTTCCCGGTCTGCACTTGGCGGTACTAAATCTCTCTCGGGTGGTGCTTTACTGGCATCTCCTGTAGTGTTATGCACTGAGTGAATAGGATCCAAAATGCAGCAGTCTGATTGGTCCTAGAACAATAGGATTCAGAATGCAGCAGTCTGATTGGTCCTAGAACACTGCAGCAGTATGATTGGTCTGCAGGAGCCACCCAATCCGGCTCCAGATGGAAGTGAATCCACAACCTGATTGGCCTACAGGAGAATTCCGGAATTAGCCAATCACGTGCAGCCCATTGTGTAAATAATGTATATAAAACAGATACTTTGAGGGGACATTCATTCCTCCTCACCACTATGAGCTGAATAAAGAGCATGAAATCCACTCTCAACTCAGAGTATATTTCATGTAGAAAGCTGCAAGTTTGGAGTCGGATTGGTCATACCATGATGCCAGACCATGCTGGAGAGCGAGTCACACACACCAAATTGGAACTCATAACAGACCTGTAGGGGTAGAAATAAAGCATAGCCCCACCCCCACAAGGCCACTTCGCAGAGAAGTCCAATTGCACCAGGAAGTGATCTGACCATGGCACTTCTTTTGTTTCGCTTTTACTTAGTGTCAGATCACCAACATCCATAGAGGTAAACACCAGGTCCAAGGCATGTCTGCGGCTATGGGTTGGGCCAGACTTATTCAGGGACAGCCCCATGGAGGCCATGCTTTCCACGAAGTCCCGAGCGGCCCCTTGTATGCCGTGTCGGCATGGATGTTAAAATCCCCTAGGACGACCAAGCTAGGTGTCTCCAGGAGAACATCTGCCACGACCTGAAGCAGCTCGGGCAGGGAATCCTTGGTGCAGCGGGGAGGTCGGTACACCAAAAGGAATCCTGTACTGCCCCTATTGCCCAACTTCCAGAACATGCACTCGGAAAACTGGGTCTTCCCAATAGGACGCCTGGTGCAAACTAATGACTTCCTAAAAATCACTGCAACCCCCCCTCCCCGCCCACATGACCTGGGTTGCTGTGCGTAAGAGAAACCTGGTGGACAAGCAGCGGCAAGGACAGGCCCATCTGCTTCATCCAACCAAGTCTCTGTTACACATGCCAGGTCAAGTCCTCCATCCATGATCAAGTCATGGATGGCAGTGGTCTTATGAATCATTGACCTGGCATTGCACAGCAGCACCTTCAGGTCATGTGGGTATCCCTTGCTGATTCTAGTATCCATCCGGTCAGGACCAGACCCGGAGGCAGGAATAGTCCTCAGACAACGACTAAACCTGCCCCCTCTGTAATGACATGGTCTGGTCTTAGCGTAACTCCTCCTCCTACCCGTGATCACTGAGATCGGTTGTCCCAGTGCACCCCCCCCTGTGGAACATGCCCCAGCCATTTTGTGGGCTGGGGCCCACTCCCCGGCACCCCTGACCCCTCCCCCTAAGAACAAAATAACACCTTAAACAAACAAACAAAACCAATAAAACAATACAAACAAAAAAATGTAAAAATTACAAAAACATCAAAATAAAATAAATTCCCCAAGCCCAACCAAACATCCATCCCACCCCCACCCACCCCACATACAAAAAATCCAAAAGAATTTTTAAAAAAACATTTTAAAAACACTCTGTGCCCCCCCGGCAGTAACAACAACTGTCCTAGTGAGGCCTGTCAGGCCCTGCCCACAGCTTCGATGAAGGAGCATTTTTGGGAAGAGTGGTGGCAAGGTACAGCCATTCTATAATATAGACTGCTTTTTGTGTTCGTGGAAAGTAAAGCATGGCTGTGGGAGTGTGTGTGGTGTCTAAGACCGCTAAACGCAAAGGTCTAACTGTGTCTGGTCTATCTACAAAGTTCTGTGCCAGTGAGGCATTTAGTTCAGCAGAACATGTGCAATGGCTAGCAGTTATGGAAATACCCTCTGAGGGGGCTTTTTGCTTTTCTTAGCAATCGTGCAGAGGCTGTAATTGTACAGTGGATAATTTATAAAGGTTTGGGGAAACTCCAATTGGGGCAAGCAGGAGCAGATTCCAGGGCTAGTTGGAACCTCTATATGCTGAGAGACAAGCTGCTCTGCTACCAGGGCATGTAAAGCATTTAATTTTCACCCTGAGATTGGCCAGTGGTCCATCCAAATAGGCTCTTGCATCAGCCACTTTAAAGGCAACGCTGAGACAAAATGAGACACTGATTTCAAGGGTGTATTTGGTTTCCTGTCATAAATCTCTACCCCAACGTTCTGAGGCTTTTCTACATGATGCAACTAAAGGAGAAGCCGAAAGGGCGAAACTTAACCCCCCTTCTCCTCGCAGGCACAGAAAAAGGAAGTAGCTGTGCAACAGACTCCCTTTTGCAGAGTCTGTGGCCATTCTTGCATTCTGAATGCCTATGCAGTTAGAATCAATTGTCCCTTTTGCAGAGACTGCGTGGGACACATGGAGGATCAAGCCCACAGTTTCAGGGGGAAAGGGCCCCCTGACCTGAGTGGGAATGAGATGAACCTCCCCGGGCAGATGGAAAATGGTATTTTTCTGCATAATTAAATCCAGCCCTGTACTGCCTTTGGTGGCAGATTTTTCAAAGATGTTACTGGCTGTTCCCTGCTACTGGCTGTGGGGCTATCTGAGCAGGAAAACATCCCTCAATTTTGGTCCTGGGTCAGAGGGTGACCCGATTACTGGCTGTTCCCTGAGTGATGCAAAGTACCTGCAAGCACACTAGTTTTATGAGCTTGAAAGGCATGTAGGGCACGTGCAGAAATCACAGGAAAATGTTCCTGGGGCAATTGAGTCTGCAGGTTCACAGGGACTTTCATCAGGGCTTCCCAATAATCAGGAATCAAAGCAAAGCCTGAGGTCTCATCCTTTACCAGTCCACGTACATAGGTACTGGTCAAAGCCGATTCATTATCAGCTTTCTTCACCTCTCTGATAACAGAATAAGGCAGAGGGTCCCAACGGCTAACCTGTTGGCCCTGACCATCTGGTGACCATGTAACTGTGAGGAGAATCAGAACTTACAGGGTTAAACAGTTCTGTGTGACGTCTCACATTCTGAGGCGTGGTTATGTTCACATACGGGAATCTTTCTTTGTGTGTGAGTTTCCTTTCGTTTTTGGCTGAGAGGCGAAAGGATGTCTGCTCTTTCGCCGGGCTGATTTATGATGTTTTTCTTCTCATTAAAAGACTGTTGGAGATTAGCAAGAAGCCTGCATTCAGTCTGATTTATTATCCACACACAAGGCAACAGTTTCTGCCGCTGCAAAACTCTGCTAAGGACTTTGCTAAGAGAGCTAAGGGAGCTCAAGTTTTCTATCGGCACAGACGTCCATCGGCGCAGCAGAAGCGTACTGGGCGCCATCTTATCTCACAGTACCCGGACACAGCATAGTTAGGTCAGCAAGCTCTTCCACAGTTAGGTGAAAAGATGCTTTTGCCTCCTTAACCACTTGCTGGACAGCAGAGAGGGTTGCCTTCTGAGCCTTTACCGACTCAATAGGAACTGCTATGCCTGCTAAGTCAGGCTGAACTTCTGCGGATGGTGGCCTAACAACCAAAAGCAAAGCCTTACTTTCTATGAGAGCAAAATGCTGAATGAAAGTGAAATGCTGAATGGGAGCGAAATCTGAATGGCATCTTGGCAGAAATGCCAAACCTGCAGGACTCGCACTCGGGCTTGGGGCTCTGAGTGCAGGGTCCGTCCTATTTGTTCCCAATCCTGGAGTCTAAAGAAAGCAGCAGGGTACCACGGACATTGGATATTAATTACTTGCAATAGGACATTTAAGTCTGCACACGAACAGCAGTGCTGTGCCTTTAAAAGTAGGCACTGCAACTCCTTACGATGTTTCAGCTGCTTCGCAGAAAGGGAACTCCCCATACTCACGTTCCTTCCTTCCTATACTCACCGGGATCCTGTAAGGATGCAGGGACGCGTCTGTAGCTCTTGCTGAGTGAAGTGAGTAAAACCGGCCCCACGTTGGGCGCCAGATGAAGTGAAGCACATGAGGCAGGAGTTGATAAAGCCACTTCCGGACCTGGTCAGGAGGTGGGGTTGCGGGCTTCACGCCCACCCCACGTGAGCGGGGGCTGGTTTCAGCCCCCGCGAGAGCAGGGTAATCCCGGCCGCGTCGTCCCCCCAGCCAGCCAATCGGGTGGCTGGGGGGGCATGGCCTGCCCTATTTAGGGCCGGCGTGGCTGGGGCTCGCCCTCTTTTGCCGGCTAGCCCCCACGTTTTTTCTTTCGGGTTTGTATTCCTTATTTGCGGGTTAGTGGGCTTTGTTTACTTACGCTGTTTTTCAGATCTGTTTTTCAGGTTTGCTCGGCGGCGGTTTCTTCTTGATCTCCTCAGTCCTTGTTCCCCAGCTAGCTGTTCCTGCCGTGCGCGGCCGCGCCGTTGAGATGTTCCCCGTCTTCTTCTCACTCCCAGAAAAAGGCTGTGGGTTCCTGCTGAATTTGCCTTCCTGGTCGCCAACGTTTCGTTGTGTTGCTCGCTTTATCCTTCGGTTTGCTACCGTTGCCGCCGTTCCGCCGCTGAGCCGTCTTTCGGCTCCTCCCTGTACTCCGTTTTTCCGTCACCTCTTTCCCCCACTTGGATATAGTGCAAATCAATCGAGTTTTCCAGGATCAGGCTTCCGTAGCTGTATCCAGCCGGCTTCTTCCTCGCTACCGCGACGCTGCGAGATTGTGTGCTTCAGCTGAGCCGGCTCGCCGATTGATCTCCCAGTGGGACGGGCTTTACCGCTGCGGACAGGCAGCGGAGCTTTGAGGAACACAGCAAAACACGTTCGGCATCAGCATCGCAGTTAATTTTCCTTTTACCTGGAAGCACGAATCGCCCGTCGAAACAGGTCTGTTTAAGCCTAGCCGCGGTCGCGGACAGTGAGGGGGGGATCACCTTTAACGTGTTTCAGGGGTTGACTGTCGCTGAGGGAGAGACGACACATATCGGTGGTTGATCCTTTTGTAATTTGTCTGGCCACGTTGCTTTTTCGCTCGCCTTGCTCAAGCGCTGTAGTTCAGGCACGGAATCAGCTGTGCTGTTGCCGGATTACTGGCCTGCCCTGGCCGCCATTTTAAGCGACCACGTGGCCATCTGTGGCGGCCGCCATTTTACCAGAGGCAGCCGCCCGTGGGAAGTGGCTCTTCATGGCAGCTTTTAAAAGTAAAGCAGGCACAGCCGTCGTGAATTTAAGTGTCACAAAAAGAGGACGCTAGCACTGCTTGCTTCTGATTTTAAATTGCCTTAATAAGCGATCACCCAGCATTCTGCCAGAAAATATTAGCTCGAGCAACAGTCACCCGGCCTTGTGAGGTGACTGCTTTGTGTGCCGCCATTTTGTAGTTTTTTTTCCAATAGATTTGTATTGAGATTTTAAAAGTTACAAAAAGAAAAAAATAAAGAACATATTTAAACAGAGGGGAAAAAATAAAAATGCAGAACAATACAAAAACAAAGGGGAAAAAAACAGAAAAAAGATGCAGATAATTAAAGAAGAAAAAAAAACAAATAAATCCTTTACATAACTTTCTTTCCTTTGCTTATTTCCTTGACCTCCTCACACCTCCCTTTTTTGTATTCTAATTCAATTAGATATTTCAGCAAATCCTTTCCATCTTTATTTCTATCCTGATGATTTATCTTAATATACTATAATTTTACATTCTGTTCTTTCACCAATTAACAATCCATTTCTACTTAATCCTTTATATCATTTCTGCTAAAACCACATCACTTCATTCCAACATCCTTCTAACATTCCTTAATTTTACAATGTTTCTGTAGATAAACTTTAAATTTCTTCCAATCTTCTTCCACCAACTCTTCTCCTTGGTCTCGGATTCTGCCAGTCATTTCCGCCAGTTCCATATAGTCCATTACTTTCATCTGCCATTCTTCCCGGGTGGGTAAATCTTGTGTCTTCCAATACTTTGCAATAAGTATTCTTGCTGCTGTTGTAGCATACATAAAGAAAGTTCTATCCTTCTTTGACACCAATTGGCCGACCATGCCCAGGAGAAAGGCCTCTGGTTTCTTCAGGAAGGTATATTTAAATACCTTTTTCATTTCATTATAAATCATCTCCCAGAAAGTCTTAATCCTTTGTGTGCCGCCATTTTGCCAGAGGCAGTCGCGCGTGGGAACAGTTGTTCACGGTTGCCTTTAAAGTGACGGGGCACTGCCTCCTTCGGATTTAAAACTATACATTAAAGAGGACGCTAGCGCTGCCTGCTCCCTGCTAGCGCTGCCTGCTCCCTGCTTATATTACTCTTGAGCGCCATACTACAGGCCATCTACTTAGCCCCCCCTTTTTTAGATAACCCCCTCCCACCCCCTTCCCTTATACAAGGTTTTGCTTCTTGCTGCAGTGTAATCTGAGGCATCGAAAGCCGGATCTCCTCCTCTTCCCTTTCAATTACTGCAGAAATATCTAAGTTAAATCCAAACTAACTTTACAATTTAATTTGAATATTATAACTAAATTCATTGCATTATAAAATAAACAGTAGTTCATAAGGCTTATTTAAATTGCACACAGCCTGCAAGGATCTTTGGTATTTAATTCATCACTTCAAATAAGCAGAAGTTATTAGGGCTATAGAGTCTCAAATAAATAATTCATTCAGTAGATTTCATTTAAAGTCCTTAAAGGACTTTCGCGGCTTTTGTGTTAAGTCTGTCATAAGATCAGGAGAATTTATAGTAATTTTATATTTATTAGTGCATGCTGTTTAGGGATTCTTCCTTTGATCTACTCGCTATTCCTTGCTTGAGGTTCTGAAATTTTCCCTGTGGTTTTATTTAAACCTTGATTGATTCTTACAGTTCGCGGCTGCCTTGTGGGTCCTTATTACACTTCTTGTGCTATTAAGGCGATCCACGGAGTCAGGGAGCTCCTCAGCTTAAATATTTAAAACATTTCAATTTAATTGCATTCCTTCACTCCTGGACCTCTGGGTTTTATTTTGGAGTTTTTCTTTATAGTTTCATTGTATAGCTAATACTGAACTAGTCCCACATTACTTGAGGATTGGGTAGGCATCCTTGGCTTTCTTTACAACTGCCAGTGTAGATATTACTGAACTAGGCCCACATTACTCGCACCTTGTGCATTGAAATCTAAACCTGTTAGAGTTGATATTACTGAACTAGGTTATTAAAAGTGCCAAGCTTTGAACATGTCTGTGTTTCAAGAAGTGGCAAAAAGAAATTTCTAGATTTGTCTGGCAGGGCAAAAAGCCCAGAATAAAATATAAAATTCTTACTGATGCAAAGAATAGAGGGGGGTTTGTCCTGCCGGACTTTAAGGTACTATGAAGCAGCAGCTTTCTGCTGGTTGAAGGATTGGCTACTTCTTGAAAACACGGACATTCTAGATTTGGAAGGATACGATAATGCGTTTGGGTGGCATGCATATCTGTGGTACGGTAAGGTTAAAGTACATAAAGCATTTAAAAATCATATTGTCAGGAAAGCACTGTTTAATGTCTGGATGAAGTATAAGGATTTTTTGGAGAACAAAACCCCAAGGTGGCTTTCACCTATGGAGGCAAAGGCCTTGAAAAAACTTAATATGGAATCTAATTGGCCAAAATATTGGGAAATTTTGGAGCAGGAGGGAGACAATTTGAAATTGCAGAGTTATGAGAAACTTAAAGATAAGGTGCGAGACTGGTTACACTATTTTCAAGTAAAAACAAAACAAATTCCTTCCAGTAGCACCTTAAAGACCAACTAAGTCAGTTCTTGGTATGAGCTTTCGTGTGCATGCACACTTCTTCAGATACACTGAAACAGAAGTTTCCAGACCCTTCTATATAGTGAGAAGGTGGGGAGGGGTATTACTCAGAAGGGTGGTGGGAATGGGTGATTGGCAGATAGCTGTGATGAGCCTGTTGACGACTCTTAACAACTGCAATAGGTCTTACAGGAAAAAGCAAGGGGTGAAAAGGTGAAAAATGGCTTTGTCATGTATAATGAGATAAGAATCCAAGGTCTTTGTTCAGACCAGGTTTTTCCATGGTTTTGAGTTTGGTGATAAGTTGTAATTCAGCAGCTTCTCTTTCCAGTCTATTTCTGAAATTCCTTTGTAGTAAAACAGCTACTTTGAGATCTTGTATAGAATGTCCTGGGAGATTGAAATGTTCTCCTACTGGTTTCTCTGTCTTGTGATTCCTGATGTCCGATTTATGTCCGTTTATTCTTTGGCGTAAGGTCTCCACATGGACTCCACATGGACCCCTCCTGATGGACGCAATACCACACTGGACTTGTACATTGACTGCTTCCGCCACAGAATCCAAACAGATGTGACCAGAAAACACCATCGCTTACAACAAAATCTAAACCATGCTGAAAGGAGAGCCATAGATAATCTCAGAAACAACCCAGACATTATAATTAAAGAAGCGGACAAAGGTGGAGCTGTCGTCATCATGAACAAAACTGACTACATTCAGGAGGCTCACAGACAACTTTCCAATACCGCCTTTTACATAAAATTGGACTCAGACCCCACACAAGAATACAAAAAAGAACTGAACAAGATTGTTAAGGAGCTACCCCCACACATCCAAGAACAGATCCTCACTAACACACCAACAGAACCTCGACCAGGAACTTTCTATCTTCTACCTAAAATACACAAACCAGGAAATCCAGGACGCCCCATCATTTCAGGTATTGGCACTATTACAGTGGGTGTCTCCGGTTATATGGACTCTGTTCTGAAACCATATGCCATCAGTGCTCCCAGCTATGTACGTGACACCACAGATTTTCTGAGGAAAATACAATCTTTAAATAATCTTCCCAACAATACTATACTAGCTACTATGGATGTGGAATCTCTGTATACCAACATCCCACACAACGATGGTTTACAAGCTATAAGGAACACCATTTCAGATAAAACCACAGCGGACTTTGCCACCAAACTCTGCCAATTTGTCCTTACCCACAACAACTTCAAATTCGGTGATGACCTGTTCCTTCAGATCAGCGGCACAGCAATGGGCACCCGCATGGCCCCACAGTATGCCAACATCTTCATGGCAGATTTAGAACAACGTTTCCTAAACTCCTACCCACTCAAACCTCTCTTGTACCTGCGATACATTGACGATATTTTTATCATCTGGACACATGGTCAACAGACCCTGGACACCTTCCACCAGAAATTCAATGATTTTCACCCCACAATCAACCTAACAATGAATCAATCTATGCAAGAAATACATTTTTTGGACACTACTATAAAAATACAGGATGGGCACATAGACACCACCTTATACCGTAAACCAACTGACCGACAAACATATCTACATGCCTCTAGCTACCATCCCAAACATACCAAACAGTCCATTGTATATAGCCAGGCACTACGTTACAGCCGCATCTGTTCCAATTCTACAGACAGAGACTCTCACCTAAGAGATCTACAGCAAACCTTTTTAGAACTAAAATACCCAACAGATGAAGTTAGACAACAGATCAACAGAGCCAGACTGATACCCAGAGAGAACTTGCTGCAAGACAGACCCAAAAAAGAAAATAACAGAACACCTCTAGTCATCACATACAGCTCCCAAGTTAAAACAGTACAACGCATCATCAGAGATCTACAACCTCTCCTGGACAATGACAGTTCTCTTTCTCAAGCTCTGGGAGGAAGACCTTTCATTGCCTACAGACAGCCACCCAGTCTTAAACAACTCCTAACCCACAATAATACTACAACCAGACCTAACACGGACACTGGCACCAGAGCCTGCAATAAACCCAGATGCCAACTTTGCTGCCACATACACCCGGACAACACCATTACTGGCCCCAACAACATCACACATACCATCTCGGGACTATTTAATTGCTCATCGTCTAACATTGTGTATGCCATAAAATGCCAACAGTGTCCTTCAGCTCTCTATATTGGACAAACAGGCCAGACCTTACGCCAAAGAATAAACGGACATAAATCGGACATCAGGAATCACAAGACAGAGAAACCAGTAGGAGAACATTTCAATCTCCCAGGACATTCTATACAAGATCTCAAAGTAGCTGTTTTACTACAAAGGAATTTCAGAAATAGACTGGAAAGAGAAGCTGCTGAATTACAACTTATCACCAAACTCAAAACCATGGAAAAACCTGGTCTGAACAAAGACCTTGGATTCTTATCTCATTATACATGACAAAGCCATTTTTCACCTTTTCACCCCTTGCTTTTTCCTGTAAGACCTATTGCAGTCGTTAAGAGTCGTCAACAGGCTCATCACAGCTATCTGCCAATCACCCATTCCCACCACCCTTCTGAGTAATACCCCTCCCCACCTTCTCACTATATAGAAGGGTCTGGAAACTTCTGTTTCAGTGTATCTGAAGAAGTGTGCATGCACACGAAAGCTCATACCAAGAACTGACTTAGTTGGTCTTTAAGGTGCTACTGGAAGGAATTTGTTTTGTTTTGACTATGGCAGACCAACACGGCTACCTATCTGTAACTGGAACTATTTTCAAGTAAGAGAGGCCTATAACTTGGATAGGAAAAATGGTTTCCAGGTGGAAAAATCAAAGTTGGAAACAGAACTGTTAGAACCCAATGCTAAGATATTGTCGAGAATGTATAATCTGCTGTTGAAATGGAACACTGAGGATGAAACGGTAAAATCTGCTATGATAAAATGGGTACAAGATGTTGGCCATAACATTATGTTTGCTGACTGGGAACAGTTGTGGACCACCGGTATGAAATTTACGGCATGTAATGCCTTAAGAGAGAATATTATGAAAATGATATATAGGTGGTACATGACCCCAGTCAAGCTTGCAAAAATCTACCATTTGCCCGATAATAAATGTTGGAAATGTAAAGAAACTGAAGGAACTTTCTTTCACCTTTGGTGGACGTGCCCAAGGATCAAGGCGTACTGGGAAATGATTTATAACAAACTGAAAAAGGTATTTAAGTATACCTTCTTGAAGAAACCAGAGGCCTTTCTCCTGGGTATGGTCGGCCAATTGGTGCCAAAGAAGGACAGAACATTTTTTATGTATGCGACAGCAGCAGCAAGAATACTTATTGCAAAGCACTGGAAGACGCAAGATCTACCCACCTTGGAAGAATGGCAGATGCAACTAATAGACTATATGGAACTGGCAGAAATGACCGGCAGAATCCGAGATCAAGGAGAAGAGCAGGTGGAAGAGGACTGGAAGAAGTTTAAAGCGTATTTACAAAAGCATTGTAAAATTTATGAATGCTGAAGGCATTGAAAATGAAAGAAAGGTGTTCTAGTGACTAAGATAAATAAGAGTACAAAGGGAGGGATAAAGGATGAAAATGAATAATGCATGAGCTTGCTGAAATAATTTTTAAAGTGGAATACAAGAAAGGAAGGCGGGTGGAAGTAAAGAAAATAAGGTTTTGAAGGTTATTAAATTGAAAAAGAGTTTCTTTTTATTTTTTTCAATTTTTATGTTAAATCTTTTTTATGTTTTCTTTTTTATTCCCTGTCTTGTTTGCATTTTTGATGTTTGTTGTTTGTTGTTTTTGTGATTTTTGTTGATTGTTAATTTTCTTTAAATTTAATAAAATATCATTTAGAAAAAAAAGCTTTGAACATGTCTGCTCAAGAAAACCAACAGAATTCCACTGTATCGGGGGGGGGGCACAAGGGAACCAGGAGGGGTCTCAGGCCTTGGTAATGCCATGTAACCCTCAGGCATTTGCACAGTTCTTCACTGCCTTTGAGGCCTTTTATAGGCAATGCAGGCCTGCAGGCCAGGTGGCGATGGCACCGGTGGCGCTCACCCAATAATGCATCCCGGATACACCACCTAGTGATTTGGACTGCCCTGGCACCTCTGCTGCCACTGCGGCAGTACTGAGAGCAACCAATGATTCAACAGACCGGCGAAATACGCGATCACAGACCACCACCTCAGGCAAGTCAAAAGGGGGTCAGAAGGGTGGCAAGAAGGGCAAGGCTAGTACTCAGGGTTCTAGTACTACTAACCCACAAAAGGACGTAGGTCTCCCTAGTGCTTTTCAGAACCCACCACAGCATGTGGCACCAGCTGAGGGCTCCTCGGATTCCTCTTCGGACGAAGAAGTGCAGGGGCAGCAAGACGCGCAGGCGCCCAGCGTGACGGCACAAGCTACGCCAGATGGCCAGTGAGGAAAGAGGAAAGAAAAGAGGAAGCATACATCAAAGAAGAGTAAGAAGAGTAAACGGTCTGAATCAGAGGATGAATCAGGTACCTCTTCATCTGACTTAGATAGCGATGCTTCTATGGAGGAGCAGTGGCGTAGCGTGGGTTGTCAGCACCGGGGGCAAGGCAAGTAATTTGCGCCCCCTAACCCATGGATTTGCACCCCCTAACCCTATCCCTAACCCTAACCCCCAGATGTTGCGCCCGGTGCGGCCGGCCCCCCCTGCACCCCCCACACTACGCCACTGTGGAAGAGTACTGGGGCCACGGGGAGGATAGTTCAGGTCTTCCTTTATAGGTGCACGAAAGGAGGGCTAATTCATACCGCAAGTCCTTTAATGGTTCCCTGGAATGGAAGGACGGTGCACTAGTTCCGGATGTAAAAACATCCACAAATATCCTGGGGAATCATTTATCTCAAAGAAAGAGAAATAAGATTCTTAACAGTGACTTTATCGACATATTCACATTGTTACTGCCAGCCAAGTTGACTGGTAAAGGGGAGAAGAAGCGTAGCTATGGGAAGCGAAGGTACAGAACACCTAGAGCTGAGCATAATTTTGAAAACTGGCTGGACGGGTTTCAGGTGTTCATGGGTGTGGTCAGCGCGGCTTATCCAAAACGTGCGATGCATCTAATTGCTTACCTGGCCCATGTTCGGAGGGTACGAGAATTGGCGGGTGAGACCGCAGCACTAAATTATGATGAAGATTTCCACAGAAACGCTTCGCTGTTATCTTCTACGCGCTGGGACTTGAGGGACCAGAACTATTAGTCAGAGCATGTTGGTCCCTATGTAGAAAAGAAGTCCCAGGAGTCGTCTAAACCCTGGAGGTCCAATGCAAAACAGAGGCGGCTGTGCTGGGAATTCAACAAAGGGGTTTGTGTGCGGCCTATCTGTAAGTACAGCCACGAGTGCGAGAAATGCCTAGGAAACCACCCTGCCACTGCCTGCATTAAAGGGAGGCAGCCCTTTCGGGGCGGGAGAGGCTCCTTCAACCAACTCCTCCCCCTAAGAAAGGTTACCCTCAGGCAGATCCAGTCATTGCTAGGCCATTTAAATTTTGCTTGCCGTGTGGTTTCCCCTGGCCGCCCATTCTGGGGCCGCCTTGCGAGGCTGTCAGCAGGTCTGTGATCCCCTCATCACAGGGTTCACCTATCGAAAGAGGTAAAATCTGATCTGGTAGTCTGGTTGAAGTTTTTAGAGAATTATAACGGAATTTCTTTGTGGCAGGATAACTTATCACTGCAAGTTGACTTTCAGGTGCACTCAGATGCTTCGGGCTCTCTTGGGTTTGGCATTTATTTTAGGGGGCAATGGTGTGCCCAGCGCTGGCCCGCAGCCTGGCAGGGAGGCCCCATAACCAGAGATCTAACCTTCCTGGAATTCTTTCCGATCGTAGTGGCGGTGCACTTGTGGTCTAAGGAATTTAGCAACCATAGGGTATGCTTTCACACCGACAACAAGGCAGTAGTAGCAGTCCTTTCCAGGCAGGCCACCCGGTCTCCAAGGGTGGGGGCCCTTCTTCGTTCTTTCATTCTCTTGTGCTTTAGAGCTCAACATCCACTTCTCCGCCAAATTTGTGCCTGGTGTTAACAATGACATTGCGGATGCCCTATCTCGTTTTCAGATGGACCGCTTCCACTCGTTAGCACCGAACGCACAACAGCTTCCTCAGCCATTCCCGGAGCACTTATGGAGCCTTGGGAACCAGAAGTGATTCAGGGAGTATTAGCCTCGGTGGCGCCTTCCACTTTAAGATCGTATAAGAAAGCTTGTTCGGATTTCTTAAAATTCCGCAGTAAAACCTACGCTGCTAGAAGCAATTCACCTCCCGTCAAGTCAGAGGTTCTTTCCTACTTAGTACACTTGAGACGCTTGGGCCGCGCCCCTAAAACCCTCAACCTACAGGCGGCGGCAATATCATTCTTTTGCAAGGCAGTTTATTCCTCTGACCCATGTGCCGATTTTGTCGTGCGGAACGCCTTGGAGGGCTGGCGCAGACTGCAGCCCCCCAGCTGTGATACGAGAAGGCCAATATCATTTGAGATCCTTTGCCAGATTAATAAAAAGTTGAGAACTGTTTGCTGGTCTAAGTACGAGGCCCGCTTATTCTCAGCGGCGTATTCCATCGCCTTTTTCGGCGCACTTCGCGTTGGTGAGGTGGTATACGAAGAGGGTCAGCGAGGTTCCTCCCGGGGTTTGCTACTAATCGATGTCACGCTATCACGGGAGTATCTAGTCTTGCAGATACGTAGTTCCAAAACAGATCAGTATGGGAGGGGGGCTTTGGTTCGGCTTTTGGCAACCGGAAAATCAGGCCCATGCCCGGTTAAGGACACTAGGCGCTTTTTGTTTTTGAGGGCTAATTCAGTGGGACCACTATTGAGTCACGCAGATGGCTTACCCCTGACGTGGCACCAGTTCACTCGTGTCATGCGCTTAACAGTTGCAGAATGTGGCTTCCCCCCCGTGGATTTCGCGGCGCACTCTTTTCGGATAGGAGCGGCCACCACAGCAATGCACCTGGACCTGACTGCTGAGAGGATCAAGGACCTAGGCTGCTGGAAATCAGATGCTTACAAACGCTATGTTAGAGAAAAATTATGACTGGGGTTACCTGACCTTGGCTTGTTCTTTCAATTTTCTTGCAGGAGTTATGAGGGTGCGCATCTGGATAATCGGGCACAGCATTGTGCATTGGGCCAGGGTCCGCGCCATCAATTCCGGTCTCAGACCGCACCTTAACTTACCATCTGACATCAATATATCCTGGATCTCTCGGAGGGGAATGCGCTGGGCCGAGATGTTACCCGCAATTATGGCCAGAGTGCAGCGGAGGGCCCCCCAGATGCTTCAGTTATCCAATTAGGCGAAAATGATTTAGCTTACCGAAAGGCAGTCGACTTGATGTGGCACATCTTTAGTGACTTTGAGGAATTTAAGGCCTCTTATCTCCAAACATTACCATTCTTTGGGCCTCCTTGATGGAAAGGCAGGTTTGGAGAGATAGCAGGTGCCCGATAGCCATAAATAGGGCTAGGAAAGCCTTGGATCTGTCGGTGGTGCGTAGAGTGGCAGCCCTGGGTGGGAGGGTCATTGACCACCCAGGCATACGTTTCAACTGCGAGGCCCTCTACCAGCTTGATGGCGTGCATCTTTCGGATGCAGGAAATGATATTTGGCTGATGGATATAGCAAAGGGGATAACGCATTGGTTTCAGGCATGAGAGTATTGGCGGTAAGCGGTTGCTTGTGTGGCGGTTAGGCATTGGTAATAAGGGGTTAAGAGGATGTGGGAGGGGAAGAACGCCATCACCTCCCCCCAGAGAGCGAAGGGTGGTCCAATAAAGGACTCCGGGGGGCGTGGCCCTGTCCGAAGACTATGGAGGTGTGGGCCAAAGGCACGCCCCGAGCGGTGACCCGGGGGAGCTCCTAGTTGACGTGCATCAGCAGGAGACTCCCCCTCTATGGTGTTAACCCTTCCCGGTCTTCACCAAATGGGCTGGAGCCGGATAGTCGATAGGACCAATGCCTAAGGCCAATGCCTCTCATTCCTGAATTCAATAAAGTTGTGGCCTAATTCACCCATTTAACCTTAATTCTGTTGTCCGATGTCTTTATTTATCCTTGGTGGGGGGCGGGAACTCGCCACGCAATGCAGGTGAGCTGTGCACAAGCAAGCTGCCAGCTAGCTCTGTGGAGGCTCCTTTTATTGACACAATATGCAAACCCAGGCAGATACATTTTGGACTGTGACCTTTACACATCTTCCAGTCCCGGGATCGTGGGGTGGCACAGTTATTTTGGCACCTGTTTCCACCGCGTAATTTTCCCATTGCACAATGTATGATGAAAGAGACAAAGGTCTCATAGACAAAGGTCACAGACAGGACATGGCAGACTACTGAGACCGCAAAAGGTTAGACAGAGGGCAAGATGTTCAGACAGCTGTGAGGGGGAGTGTGCTCCGCACCCCAAGGTCACGCGTGCAGACAGCTGAGGCTGTCCGTGTGGGAGTTCAGAACTTAACTGGTTAAGTGTTCTGAGCTGTGCGTCACTTTCTGACGTCAGCTTTAGAAGCTGGGAGGAGTCTGGGAGGAGACTGTATCTTGTTGTTCTCTCTGTGTGTCTTGAGAGAGACGGACATGTTTTAACATGGCTGCAAGCAGTGATGGACAAATGTTTGAATAAAAGCTGTAAATAGACGAATCTGTCTGTGTATGCTTGCATGGAGCAAGGGAGAAAAAGACTGTTTTTACACCGCTGTAAGCCACTCTGCTGAGCCGTGGCCAAAGAGACAGCAGACTTTGGTGCGCAGCTAGAAGGAAGCGTGCCGGACGCTGCAAATGACTGATTGGGATCGTAAAGCTGTCTGAGTACACGGCTCCATCGATCAAGCTATCAAGATCGTTATCTCGCACAGGTTATGGAGGTCAGTAAACGCTCGTAAAACAGTCGGTGTGAGCTCCTGGAATGCTTTGATGTCGGCACGGAAGCTAGCTGGAGGTTGGAAGCTGCATTCCTTGAGTCTAGCCTAATGCCGGGAAGCAGAGGGAGTTTTTGCCTGTTTCCGAGAGACAGTGAGAGCTTCTGATACAGAAAGCTGGCCAGAGCTAAAAGCTGAGACGCAGCTGCTGTCGTTTCTCCACGGAAGGGTGAGGCAGAGAAGCTGTACCTAATCGTAAGTAAGCTTGGGCCCCCTTGGGAGAACGGGAAGAAAATGGCAGAGAGCCAGGATATGCCGGTGGAAAAGCTCACTTTAAAAAGTTGGGCAACCTGGAGCAGAAGAGTAAGGGGCTGGTTCTTGGTCACTGGGCTTTGGGAAGGAAGCCAGTCAGAGCCAGCTGAAGCAGGCTGTGAATCTGCGGTGCCTGGAGATGGCAAGCAGAGAATGCAACAAGAGCTGAATATGCTCAGAGCATGCGTTGATGCTTCACTGAGACCCCATTTGGAAGGTGTACAGACACCAGGGGCTGCCTGGGAGGTGCTGCGAAGTTTGTGTGAAACTGCAGCAGGAGGCCAGGGCCCTGGAGAAGAAATGGAGAGCCCCAAGATGGCTGCGGCCCCAGTTCCCGGTACTTCAGTCTCAAGGAGCACTGTTGGGCAGATCGGGGGGGCGAAGAGTTCCAAAGGCAAGTTTAAGAAACTTTCCACTGTTGCTGAAGCGGAGAGCAACTTCAGCAGGGGCCAGGCTGGTGGGAGGTGCCGTTCCAGAAGGAGGAAGGCCAGGCCAGCTGGGAGGAGCCCCGGGCAGTGTTTTTCCACTGGAATCCAACGTCTGCATGGCAGTTGCCCCCACCGGAGCAGAGAGCCGATGCAGGATGTTTGCAAGGACACTTCTCATGGGAACCAGGCGGGTTTCCATGGCAACAGGCCTGGGAAGACAGGCAGGCGTGGAACTGAGCCAGGTGGTCGTGGTAAACAACAGAAAGAGGCTTATCAAGTCTCTGCGAGTATGGCATTGTTCGAAGACGGCCGAATGGAAAATTTGAAAATGGCTTTTGTAATCGACTCAGCAGCTAACCGCAACATGGTTCCAGAGACATCTGCAGTCAAGATGGGGAATTGCACGGCAATTCCGGCTGGACAAACTGTTATGTTCGCAAATGGACAGAGAACACAGACTAAAACTGTCACTAACGTTTTCCTTTCTGTTTTGCAGGAGACGCTGCAGTTTTGTGTTATCCCAGAGGGGGATCATTGTTTGTTATCTGTGCCTTATTTGTTAAGTAAGGGGTTCAAAGTTTGTTTTGAAAATGATGTCTGCACAATCTCCAGAGGAGGGAGGTTACTTGCCAAGGTTAAGAAGGGGCAGAATGATCTTTTCATTCTTAAGACGTCTCTTGGGGGTGAGGGGAAGGTTGAGAGAGCACAGGCGCAGCGTGCTACAGTTCCCGACCAGCGTGCTACAGTTCCCGCTCATGTGTCATGTGCTTGTGTTTGGCATGGGAGAACCATTCATGGTTCTGTAGAAGACTTGCAGGTTCTACCCGAGGTTTCCACAGGTTGTAAGATTCGAGATTGCAGAAGTGCCATTAACTGTGACACTTGCAAGCAAGCAAAGGTGAGGGGGTGCAGTTACCCAAAGGTGGAACGGGTAGCCACTAAACCTTTTGAGCTGGTTCACATAGATTTGGCCTGTCCTGTCAAGGAACCAAGTCTAGGAGGGGCCAGGTTTCTGCTAACGTTTTTGGATGATTTTTCGCAGAGCACCTGGACCCACGGCCTCAAATCCAGGGACGATGCAGCACAGCTGATCAAGAGCTGGGTTGAGGGGGTGGAACTGAGATTCTCCACCAGGGTTCAAGCGATCGTCAGTGACAGAAATGATAGGTACACTGGTTCTGCTTTGCAGCAGTTCTTTCACAGAAGAGGGATACGTCACACAGTTACTTCACCCAGTAAGAGGGGGGTGGCAGAGCTGAGAAGTGACGCTCTGGTTAAGGCTGGACAGGTGATGCTGAAAGACGCCAGGTTACCTCCAAAGTTTTGGCTGGAGGGAATCCGTTGTGTGTCGTTCACCTGGAATCGTGTCTACAACTCACTGGTAGGTGACACACCGTACTCGTTGTTAAATGGCCGCAAACCCCAGGTTCATTTTCTGCGCAAGTTTGGATCTCCTGCGGTTGTCCCTGTGCCTAAGGCTTTGCAAGGGCCAGATGGAGCCAAAGTCCAGAAAATGATCTTCTGTGGGTATGAGCCAGATGCTCGTGCATGGAGATTTGCATATCCGTCAGGTGATCAGAGTAAGGTGCTGATCAGTAAACACGCTGATTTCTGTCAGGAGGATGTAAAGTCAAAGACTCCTGTCAGGCGTGATGTTCTTTCAGAATGTCTCTCTGACCCAGAAGACAGTTCTGATGAGGCAGAGGAAGAAGAGGCTGAGTCTGCTGGTGGCGACCAGGTCACTGACCAGGGTCAGGAGCAGGGTGGGGTGTCTCCACAAGTTGTTAGGAGAGGACAGCCCAAGAGTGAGCCTAGTTCTCCTGTAAGTGTAATGGAGAGGATTCGAAGACGCTTTAAGTCAGAGGGGGAAACCCGTGATGCAGAGGACACACCTGCTGGTGACAGTGAGCCAGAGGAAACACCAGAGTTTGTGCCTAGGCGATCCAGTCGCACAACCAAGGGTATTCCACCTGAGAGGTACCAGGCCACAGGTACGTGGGTAAGTTTCGCACAGTGCGATTCTGAGAGTTGTGAGGTGATTCCACAGATGCCCAACAGGTACGCCAAGGTAGGGCGCAAGGCATTGGGGAAGGGATTGATCTCACAGGGTGTTGCTGAAGATGTTACACAGGTTTTGTCAGAAAGCGACGCAAGGGGGTGTGTGGGAGTTCAGAACTTAACTGGTTAAGTGTTCTGAGCTGTGCGTCACTTTCTGACGTCAGCTTTAGAAGCTGGGAGGAGTCTGGGAGGAGACTGTATCTTGTTGTTCTCTCTGTGTGTCTTGAGAGAGACGGACATGTTTTAACATGGCTGCAAGCAGTGATGGACAAATGTTTGAATAAAAGCTGTAAATAGACGAATCTGTCTGTGTATGCTTGCATGGAGCAAGGGAGAAAAAGACTGTTTTTACACCGCTGTAAGCCACTCTGCTGAGCCGTGGCCAAAGAGACAGCAGACTTTGGTGCGCAGCTAGAAGGAAGCGTGCCGGACGCTGCAAATGACTGATTGGGATCGTAAAGCTGTCTGAGTACACGGCTCCATCGATCAAGCTATCAAGATCGTTATCTCGCACAGTCCGCAGGCGGGAGTGTGCTCCACAACCCAGTTGTTGTTGTTGTTGTTGTTATTAAACGGTTGGATATAAATCACATTAATAATAGTAATCGTAATAGTAATAACTGCCCATCTCCAAGTCACACAATTGGGTCCATTGGCTCGACCAAATGAAAGCCACTTCCGCCTTAAGAGGAGGTGGGGTTGCGGGCTGCACGCCCCTGCCACATGCGTGGTGGCTGGCTCTCAGCCTCTGCGCTATTGAGGGAATCCCCTGCTGTGTCATCCCCCGCGCCTGCAGCTGTCACTGAATTGGGGAGGCTGGGACCTAAGGCGCCTTCACCGCAGCTAAAAAATGGCCTGTGCTCAAACCGGAAGTAGCTGCTCGTCAGCTGTTCTCACCGTCTTTCCTGCAGGGGCTTTGTTTTCGTTGCTGTTTCGGTCTTTGGGCACGACAAGGGGCTTATAAAAGCGCCACGGGAAGCCCGCTCTGCTGCTGCCTCATTCCGGACGGAGCCTACGAGCTATGGGGACCTTGACACAGCTCTGGGAAAAGCCAGGCATCGGACACAGCGTTCAGGTTGGTCGCCCGGTAATGGCAGTCGGGAGCTCTTTCGGCTGAAAGGGCCCCAGCGCTGTGAAGCAGGGGGAGACCACGAGAGCGTCGCGGTTCCCCCAAAAACCTCAGATCGGGCGTTCTGAGGACCTGGAAATCCAGCAGGTGCCTATTTGTGACTTCCCCACTCCCCGGTAAGCTCGTAAGAGCCCCAAGAACGAGCGAGGTTGGAGACACGGCACAGCAGAAACGACTGCTTCCTTCACCGCGCGAAGCTCCGAGACTGGCGATCGTGAGTGGCCAATTCCTTCTTGAAAAATTAAAAATTTGGAACTGGAAGTAAGACCAAAGCTTTAATTTGAAAAATATCAGGGGGGGGGACTTAAAAATGGAGGTCGGTCCCTTTTTTTGAAAGAAATTAGACTCGGAGAGCAAAGACCGAAGCCCTAAGTGGAAAAAGACTTTTGAAACTTTGCTGGCTAAACTTTTGCCCCCCTTCTGCAGGGGGAAGAGGGGAAAAATATTTTAAATTGTACAAACCCTGTGGGACTGTGTCATTGAGCAAAGAGGCTCCTCCATTCTGCAGCAGACCTCCTGGGAGGGAAGGCTAGACTCCATTGTGAGGTCAGAATGAAAGAGGAAACATTTAATCTCTGTTCCCACTGACTTTGTTACTTTGTATCCTGTGGCTGTCTTAACACATTTCAAAGTAGCTAAAAGTGTCTTCTTCCTTCAGGACTGCCTGCAAACTTTAAAAGTGACTTGACAAATTTTCTTAGCCTGTTGTGATGGCCTGGGAATCTGATTCAGAAGCTGAATCTGAGGAGTCCCAGCCTGCACAGGAGTCCCCGCCTCCAGGGCCGGCTGAGCCGGGGCAGGGACTTGAATCTGAAGCGCCTGCACCTGTGCCGGATCCTTAGGAGCAGGCACCAGGTGAATCCACTCTGGCTCCGGAGGTGATTGAGGACCCATTGCCTGCAGGTGCGCCTCTCCCAGCCCTGTCAGGGGAAGGTGAAGCTGCTCCTGGGTCCAGTAACCCTCCAGCCTCTCCTGAGCTGCAGAGGCTCAGGGCAGAGAGGCGGAGGAAACTGGGTTCTCTCAGGAGGAGTGCTCGCCTTAAGGCCAGGAGAGGCGGGTCACCTGTGGGCTGGGACCGCCCCTGGCCTCAGAGGAGATAAAGGCCAGTCAACCCAGTCCCAGGTTGCGGGAGCAACGACATTGGAAACCTGATTCTGCCAGCAGCCAGACCTGTTTTTCCGGAGTTCCCGACCACGCCCGGCTTCTTGCTTTGGACCCCGCTTCCCCCTTGGTGGACAGTCTCCAGACCCTCGGCCCAGGACCGGACTTTGACCACGCCTCACGGTAACACCCCCCCCCCCGGGACCAGCACACCTGTTTTCAATTATAGAACGGGGGGCTGCCAGCTGTCTGGGCTGGCACCTGTGTGATTGGTGGTGGGAATCTCTTTTTCTCTCTCACTCCACTAAGCTGTGGGACCAACCTTGAAATTCCTGAGCCATTATGTGTGCAGAAAAAGACAAAGACAAAGTTTCCACAAGACGTAGCTCTAAAAATCCACCCTTTGAGGAATAGGTAATGACAATACTGAATGAAATCAGAGATAGTATAAATCGTAATACAGTGCTTATAGAAAAGTTGGATAAAAAATTTGAAGCTTTAAGTACTGTATTGAAAGAAGTCAAGTCTGAGATTACGACACAGGACACAAGTTTGGCACAGCTAGAGACAGTTAGAGTGCCAGATTTGGAAAGATTACAATATGAAAATGCCAATTCAATTGCCTTTCTTCAAATAAAGGAAAAGGAATCCCATTTGAGATTGAGAGGGGTCCCTCAACTGGATGAAGAGAAACTCAGGGAGTCTCTGACAGATTATTTTGTGACGTGGGATTTGAAAAGGGAAGAAGTCGAGTCGTGGATAGAAAAGACCTACAGATTTGGGCCCAAAAAGGATACAAAAATAACCTATGATTGCATAGTGGTCTTTAAAACCAAGGAACTTGTTGTTGTTTAGTCGTTTAGTCGTGTCCGACTCTTCGTGACCCCATGGACCAGAGCACGCCAGGCACTTCTGTCTTCCACTGCCTCCCGCAGTTTGGTCAGACTCATGTTTGTAGCTTTGAGAACACTGTCCAACCATCTCGTCCTCTGTCGTCCCCTTCTCCTTGTGCCCTCCATCTTTCCCAACATCAGGGTCTTTTCCAGGGAGTCTTCTCTTCTCATGAGGTGGCCAAAGTATTGGAGCCTCAGCTTCACGATCTGTCCTTCCAGTGAGCACTCAGCGCTAATTTCCTTAAGAATGGATGTGTTTGATCTTCTTGCAGTCCATGGGACTCTCAAGAGTCTCCTCCAGCACCATAATTGAAAAGCATCAATTCTTCAGCAATCAGCCTTCTTTATGGTCCAGCTCTCACTTCCATACATCACTACTGGGAAAACCATCGCTTTAACTATACGGACCTTTGTTGGCAAGGTGATGTCTCTGATTTTTATGATGCTGTCTAGGTTTGCCATCGCCTTTCTCCCAAGGAGCAGGCGTCTTTTAATTTCGTGACTGCTGTCACCATCTGCAGTGATCATGGAGCCCAAGAAAGTAAAATCTCTTACTGCCTCCATTTCTTCCCCTTCTATTTGCCAGGAGGTGATGGGCCCAGTGGCCATGATCTTCGTTTTTTTGATGTTGAGCTTCAGACCATATTTTGCGCTCTCCTCTTTCACCCTCATTAAAAGGTTCTTTAATTCCTCCTCACTTTCTGCCATCAAGGTTGTGTCATCTGCATATCTGAGGTTGTTGATATTTCTTCTGGAGATCTTAATTCCGGCTTGGAATTCATCCAGCCCAGCCTTTCGCATGATGAATTCTGCATATAAGTTAAATAAGCAGGGAGACAATATACAGCCTTGCCGTACTCCTTTCCCAATTTTGAACCAATCAGTTGTTCCATATCCAGTTCTAACTGTAGCTTCTTGTCCCACATAGAGATTTCTCAGGAAACAGATGAGGTGATCAGGCACTCCCATTTCTTTAAGAACTTGCCATAGTTTGCTGTGGTCGACACAGTCAAAGGCTTTTGCATAGTCAATGAAGCAGAAGTAGATGTCTTTCTGGAACTCTCTAGCTTTCTCCATAATCCAGCGCATGTTTGCAATTTGGTCTCTGGTTCCTCTGCCCCTTCGAAATCCAGCTTGCACTTCTGGGAGTTCTCGGTCCACATACTGCTTAAGCCTGCCTTGTAGAATTTTAAGCATAACCTTGCAAGCGTGTGAAATGAGTGCAATTGTGCGGTAGTTGGAGCATTCTTTGGCACTGCCCTTCTTTGGGATTGGGATGTAGACTGATCTACTCCAATCTTCTGGCCACTGCTGAGTTTTCCAAACTTGCTGGCATATTGAGTGTAGCACCTTAACAGCATCATCTTTTAAAATTTTAAATAGTTCAGCTGGAATACCGTCACTTCCACTGGCCTTGTTATTTGCAGTGCTTTCTAAGGCCCATTTGACTTCACAATCCAAGGAACAAAGAGATATTATTCTGGGACTGCACTATAAAAAAGGCCTAAAAATACAGGACAAATCTATCATCCTCTTTAAAGAAGTTCCTAGGCAATTACTGAGTTTGAGATCCAATTATATAGAATTGACAAATATTTTGAGGAGGAAAAGCATCTGTTTTAGGTGGGAATTCCCAGAGGGCCTGTCTTTTAAATTCGAAGGAAGAAAGCAAAGGATCTAGACTGTGGGAGAGAACGACAGATTTCTGCAAAAGTACAATGAGGAACTTGGACTGCAGAGCCCGCAGTTGCAGAGGGCAGGAGCGGCAACCCCTTAATTTAACATCAGTGCTTTGAGAATTTATTATTGGAATGTTAATGGTCTAAACTGTCCTCAGAAAAGGAGACAGGTTTTTCATGTGCTGGAAAAACAGAATTTGGATGTAATTTGTTTACAGGAAATACATATCACGAGACTACATAGGAAAATTTTATTAAATAAAAAACTTGGACAAGAATTTATTTCTTTGGATAAAGTAAAAAAATGAGGAGTGGTTTTCTACATTAAAGAAAAAATGGAATCCAAAATTGATTTTTAAAGATGAGGAAGGAAGACACATCGCAGTTGAAATTACAGTACAAGGCGAAAAATATTTGTTATTAGGAATCTACGCACCTAATGATGGCAAAACGCAATACTTTAAAAACTTGGAAACAGGTCTTTTGGATCATTTGGATTACAAATTAATTTTAATTTGTAATTTTAATGGGAGATTTGAATGGAGTTGCATCTACTTTGATGGATAGGACCCAGAGATAAAAAACTTTGAATGCTGGCAGACTACCCAAGACTTCTTTTGATATAACTGACAAATTTGATATGTCAGATATATGGAGAGTTAGAAATCCAACTGAAAAAGACTTCACTTTTTTCTCTGATGCAAACTGCTCATTTTCGAGGATTGATTACCTATGGATATCTAGAGACATGGTTCCTAAAGTATTAAAAACTGAAATTTGCTATAAAACTTGCTCAGAACATAATGCAGTTTTTATGGAACTGAAAAGGTTCCTACAGGGTTCCTTCAGATGGAGAATGAATGATGACTTGCTGAGGAATACCCAAATTGTAAATAAAGCCCAAAAAGCCCTAAAGGATTACTTTGAAATTAATATGAATCAGGGAACAGAAACATGGGTTATTTGGGATGCCAGCAAAGCAGTAATGAGAGGATTCCTCATTCAACAAAATTCAATTAGGAAAAAGACACAGAATGAGAAAAAAGACAAAATTTTGAAACAATTAACAGATAAAGAGAAGAAGCTTAGAGGATACCCAAAGAATTTGCAGATACAAAAGGAAATTAAAGCCCTTCAGATTAAATATTCACAGATTATTAGTCAAGAAATAGAATGGAAATTAAGGAGGATGAGACAAAGGAATCTGCAAATAAATGTGGGAAACTTTTAGCCTGGCAATTAAAAAAGAGGCAAAAGCAAAGTACCATCACAAATATTGTAACAGAAGGAAAGTCTGTGGAGAGGAGGCCAAATGGCCGAAATATTGGGAAATTTTGGAACAAGATGGAGACAGAATAAAATTGCAGAGTTTTGAGAAATTGAAAAATAAAGTGCGAGACTGGCTCCATTATTACCAAATAATGGAGGCATACAATTTGGACAAAAAAGTTGGTTTCCAGGTGGAAAAATCAAAATTGGAAACAGAATTGTTAGACTCAAATATCAAGAATTTGTCAAGAATGTATAACTTGCTGTTGAAATGGAACACTCAGGATGAAATGGTGAAATCAGTTATGATTAAATGGGCACAAGATGTTGGACATAACATAATGATGGCTGACTGGGAACAGTTATGGACCACAGGTATGAAATTTACGGCATGTAATGCCTTAAGAGAAAACTTAATGAAAATGATCTACATTTAGATCATTTTGAAAATGATTTAGCATTTAGTGATGCTAAAGAAAGAGGTGGATTTGCCCTGCCAGACCTGAAGCTTTATTATGAATCAGCCGCTTTTTGCTGGCTGAGAGAATGGCTGCTTCTTGAAAACATGGATATTTTGGATTTAGAAGGTTTCAATAATGTTTTTGGGTGTCATGCATATTTGTGGTACGATAAGGTCAAAGCACACAAAGCTTTTAAAAACCATATTGTCAGGAAAGCACTGTTTAATGTTTGGATAAGATATAAGGACTTGCTTGAAAGTAAAACGCCAAGGTGGTTGTCACCAACGGAGGCTAAGGCTCTGAAAAAACTCAATATGGAGGCAAATTGGCCAAAATATTGGGAAATTTTGGAGCAAGAAGGAGACAGATTAAAACTGCAGAGTTTTGACAAACTAAAAAACAAAGTACGAGATTGGCTTCATTATTATCAAATAATGGAGGTTTATAATTTGGACAAGAAAATTGGCTTTCAGGTGGAAAAATCAAAATTGGAAACAGAATTGTTAGATCCTAAAACTAAGAATTTGTCAAGAATGTATAACTTGCTGCTTAAATGGAATACTCAGGATGAAACGGTGAAATCTGCTATGATTAAATGGGCACAAGATCTTGGACATAACATTATGATGGCTGACTGGGAACAGTTATGGACCACTGGTATGAAGTTTATGGCATGTAATGCCTTAAGAGAGAATATAATGAAAATGATCTACAGGTGGTACATGACACCAGTCAAGCTTACAAAAATTTATCATTTGCCCGATAATAAATGTTGGAAATGTAATGAGACTGAAGGTACATTCTTTCACCTTTGGTGGACATGCCCAAGGATTAAGACATTCTGGGAGATGATTTATAACAAAATGAAAAAGGTATTTAAATATACCTTCCTGAAGAAACCAGAGGCCTTTCTCCTGGGCATGGTCGGCCAATTGGTGCCAAAGAAGGATAGGATATTTTTTATGTATGCAACAACAGCAGCAAGAATACTCATCGCGAAGTATTGGAAGACACAAGATTTACCCACCTGGGAAGAATGGCAAATGAAGTTGATGGACTACATGGAACTGGCAGAAATGACTGGCAGAATCCGAGACCAGGGAGAAGAGTCGGTGGAAGAAGACTGGAAAAAGTTTAAAGATTATTTACAGAAATATTGTAAAATTAATGAATGTTAGGAAAATGTTGGAATGAAGCTATATGGCTTTAGTAGAAATGTTATAAGAAATTAAGTATAAATAGATTAATAGAGTATCAAAGGGAAAAATAAGGTTAGAATGTGTTAAGATAATTATAGGATAGAAAACAGAGAAAGATGGAAAGGAATTGCTGAAACAGTTAACAGAAGTGGAGTACAAAAAGGGAGGTGTGAGGAGGTCGCAGAAATAAGTGATGAAAGATAAGATACTGAAATTATTTGATGTGTTTTAAATTGTTTTTTTGTTTTTTTGTTTTTTGTGTTTTTGTTTTGTTTTGTTTTATTAGTTTAAATGTGTTGGGTTTGTGTAGTGTTTTTGTGTTGTATTGTATTGTTCTTATTTTTTGTAGTGTTTAAATTGTTAATATTTTTATTTTTTTAAAGGAAAGTCTGTGGAGAACCCTGTGGACATAAGAAAATGTTTTCATAAGTATTACAAACAACTGTATAAAAAGGAGAAAGAGGACCAGGCCAAGTTTGAGCAATTTATTAAAAACAATGGCTTACAGAAGTTTCCTGAGGATAAAAAGATCCTACTAAAGGGTCTAATTACAAGACAGGAAGTGGAATATGCAATAAACTCAATGCAACTTGGCAAGGCCCCAGGACCAGATGGTCTATAAGCAAAATATTATAAGACATTGAAAGATTGGCTTATTCAACCTTTGGTAGAAGTATGCAATTTGATTCTAGGAGGGGGCAAAGCACCTGAAACCTGGAAGGAAGCCTATATTACTCTGATTCCCAAACAAGATCAAGATAGATCCAATGTTAAGAACTACAGACCAATCTCCCTACTTAATGTGGATTATAATTTTTTTGCGAATATACTGGCTAACAGGCTAAAGAATATATAAATAAGGACCAGGCAGGATTTCTGCCTGGAAGACATATGAAAGATAATATCAGGAATGTTGTGGATATTTTGGAAAAGTTGGAAGTAAGAAAGAACTGTAAAGCAATGTTAATTTTATTGATGCAGAGAAAGCCTTTGACAATGTATCTTGGAGTTTTATGTTGTACAATTTAGAGAGTATGGGGGTTGGTCAAGATTTCTTAAATAGCATTAAGGTGATCTATCATGAAGAAAAAGCTAAAATTATTGTAAATAATGTGGTATCGGAGGAAATTTGAATTGGAAAGGGAACCAGGCAAGGGTGCCCACTTTCCCCTCTGCTGTTTATTTCGGTTCTTGAGGTCTTGCTAAGTATGATAAGAAAAAATGAACAAATTAAAGGTATTACAGTAGGATCCAAACAATATAAATTAAAAGCCTTTGCTGATGATTTATGTCAAGGAACTGCCATCGGCTCAGGAGCGAGAGGGGAAAAGGCGGATGGATTACAGAGAGCCCCCAAAGATTGTGGGAAGCAGCACTTCCTCAGCGGAGGAAGGCAGCCACGCCTCTAGTGGGGAGGAGATGCAGGGCTCGGAGGATGCAAGGCGGTGCCAGGACACCTTGCCTGAGCAAAGCGGGGAGGAGAGAGGTCCCCCGTTACCCAAGCCTTCCTTGCGCAGTAAGCTTCCGCACAGAGAGGGGAGGTGCAGACTGGAGGTCAAGAAACTACTCTGCTGGGGAAGATTTAAGGACCACCCACTCTCAGATTCTGCCAGTGAATGAGCAAGACATGGAATAGAGGCGCTCTGCATTCTAAAGTTTTTTACCACCAATAAGAAAGCTTTAGAACAGACTATTGAGGCATATTGCCTGATTGCTCTCGAGCAACCACCCAATACCTCTAACAGCAATCTGAGAGTCCCTGACGTTGCTCGAGGGTAGCCGCTTGAAGGCAGCACGATGAGCCCGACCGGAGCAGCCGCGGAAACGGAGCAGGAAGCAATGGTGCGAGGGTTAATGGAACGGAACCGAGACCTCGAGGCACACATTGCTACGCTGTCAGCCTGGCTGGAGGAGAGGCGAGCACAGGATGGTCAGGTCAGAGCCACCCCAATTGGAAGAAAGGTCCCAGGGCTAGTGAGCAAGTTTGGAGGAAAGCCCCAAGATTACAATGTGTTTAGAACAGAGATCCAATACGCGCTGGAATTGCAAGAAGGGGGGTTTGCTAGCAACCGAGAGAAAGTTGTTTTTGTAATCGGACACCTAGAGGGGGGGCTCAAGAATGGATTAGACCGCTCATAGCAGCCAGGAACGATGCCTTGAAAGACCTGAACTTTTTTTATCAGGCGATGGACGCTATGTTCTCCAGCAAGGCAAAGGGGAGTGTAACCCGAAGGGAGCTGCTGAGTTTCAAACAGGGGTCTCTGACCATCAGGAGCTACTAGTCGCATTTTGTGATGCTAGTGCACAAGCTGGGCTGGGACTTAGACTCTGAACCCCTGCAAGCTCTGTTTGAGGCAGCTTTGAATCCAGAGGTAAAGGATGAATTATCCAGAGCCCCCCTCCCGCAGTCCATGGATGAGTTAACTAAGACGGCGTTAGCCATTGGGGTGCGGCAGGAGGCGCGGGCTCAGGAAAAGCGGAAAGCAAGAGGAAGCGTTTCCAGGGCAACCGCATTCCTGAGATGCCAACAGGAACTTCCCACAGTCTGCCGCCAGCCGAGCCAGTGGAAATTGATGGAGCCCGCGAGAGAGAGTTTTCAAACGCCGTTGAGCTCAGGAAGAAAGAGGTGAGGGACTGGAAAGCAGCCAAAAAGTGTTTCATCTGTCAGTGTCCAGGTCATTTCACGAAGGCCTGTCCCCAGAAGAAAGCCTGGCAAGGCATGATGGGGGCAGCAGGCAAACAGGAGGAGGGAGAGAAGGTTCAGGTGCAGGGAAACAAAGGAGCCTGGCTGCAGACCAACAGGGGCAGCAGTCAGGCAGGCGACCAGTACAAGGGCCCCTGCCAGAGCCTCCCAAGGCGGGCATAGCTGTTGAAGTGGTGCTGGAGCTTCCTAATGGGCACCCCTTAGAAATCCAAGCCTTGTTGGACTCTGGGTCTTCTTGCGACTTTTTAAGCAGAGACTTTGCTCTAGCCCACCAGCTACACCTGTTGCCACTAGACTTCCCTTTGCAAGTGACCACAATTGATGGGAGAGAGCTACTGGAGGGGGGAGTAATGCACCAGACACCCCCGATGAGGCTGAGGGTGTCCAGGCACGTGGAAACAATTGCCTTTCATGTGACCACACTGGCGGGACCCCCCATTATATTGGGAATGAGCTCTTTGGCACTGCATGACCCAGTGGTGTCGTGGCATCAACGATTCCTCACCTTTGGGTCGGCCCACTGCTTGGAACATTGCCTGGGAGGGAAGGAAGCAAGAATGACTATGGCCACTGTTGCGGGGGTGACTCTGGAGGAGAAGGGGGGCGTTCCACCTGAGAATCAAGTGGAAGGGAGTTCCAAAGGAGGAGACTTCCAGATCTCCAGAGGCGAGGCGATTTCTTCATCTCAAGTAGCAGGGAGTTCCCAAGGTGGCAAGTGCTGCAAGTCCATCCAGGAGGGAGGAAGCTATTTGGTCAGCTGGCATGCCACCAAAGTTTTCCAAAGGGAGTTTTTCCCACAGAAGAGGGCAGGACTCGAACCTGCAGCTTCAGCTCTAGCAAGGGATTTCAGTGGAGGGAGGGATGCCCTCAAAGAGGTGGCGTCACCAGAGACTTTTCAGTTGGGAATAATGGGGGGTTCTTAGAAAGAATGATAATAACACATCATGATATTTATCAATAGTGAATGAATAATAGTAAATATTGGTGATAATGTGAGGTTCGGTGGTTATAGGGTTAACCTCTATGTGTCCTGCATCTGGGGAGGAGCTTCCCACATCCAGGGAATTCCACATTCTTTGTCTGTGTGATAGTTTCACTTCTGACCAGAGAAGAGTCAGAGATACACACTATGGCGCCGGTCTCTGACGGAATTGCTTGTATTATCTGTCTGATGTAAATAAAAGCTGTTTAGTTAGCAAGAAACAGCATATGGACTTTTCTCTTCAATTGCACATCAAGCACACGCTGCCGCTCCAGTGCTGACCCTGGGAATTCTGGCACAGGGGAAACGTGCCGGACCCGGGCAGTTATTCAACAGGTTATGGAAGGCCCAGGCTACGTTTGTGCTGAGTGTGAGAAGGAAACAAAGCAGAGTCCAGCTCTGAGATCCGGCCTGCTGTTGTGAAGGGACAGAGGCGGTCGTGATTTCACTGGTGAAAGCGGAGCTTGCTGCAGGAAGTATCTTTGAAGCAACCAGCCTGCAGAAGCGTGAGTAAGCTATAGCCTCGGGAAAATGGCGCAGCAGCAAACGCAATCACATGAAACTTTTAATGTTTCTTTTGAGCGATTGAATGGCCATAATTGGGAAGATTGGTCCAGGAGGATCAGATATTGGCTGATGGGCAAACAACTCTGGGAGTGCACCCAAAATGAGCTGCCAGGGGCTGCTGCTGGGGCAAATGCTGCTGTTAAAAAGGACCAGAAAGCTATGTCCCATATTGTGATGGCCCTTGAGGCTTCTCAGTTGCCTCACATCGATGGATTGAGTTGCCATGGGATTTGGTCAGGGTTCATCAAAGGACCACTGCTGGTGCCAAGATTCATGTGATACGCTCTGTTTGAGAAGAGGCTGTCTCCAGGGGAATTGGTACGTGATCACATTGCAAAGATGCTGACCATTTTCACTAAGCTGTGTCAGCTGAATTTACCTTTTCCTGATGAGCTAAAGGCATACACACTGCTGAGCTCTTTGGACAGGAGTTATGAGAACCTGGTTCTGACGATGGAAGTTATGCCTCCGGACCAGCTCACGATTAAATATATTAGTGGGAGATTGATTGATGAACAGGAAAAAAGACTGAGAGCTGGGCAAGAAAATGCAGACTGTACCCCAAAAGGGAGTGGGGGGCGGCAAGAAGCAATGAGGACTCTGTAAAGGCTTTTGCTATGAAACGCTGCTATCGCTGTGGCTCTCCCTCACATCTTGTGAGAGACTGCCCAGCAGAGGCTCAGGAGCCCAAGGCCAGAGGCTCGGGAATGCAGATAAGGGACTCTTCCATGGCAGTGAGGCGTGGGAAGATTTCCAAAGGCTCCACTCGAGTTGAAAGCAAAGAGAAGCCTTCCCAGTATCATCTTGCAGCTTCCATGGCAATTGTTAAAGGCTGTAAACAGGAAGCTGGGCTGACTTTCGTTGTGGACAGTGTAGCAACTCACTCTTTAGTTCCATCTGCTGGGCTTCTTCAGAATTTCAAGGCTGTAAAAGGTGGACGATCTGTCACGGTGGCAGATGGAAGCAGACGTTCCCTGACCATGTCTGGGACTTTGTACTGTCCGTTCTTGGAGCATGAGATTCAAGCTTATGTGGTTCCAGAGATGTCCAGTTGTCTTTTGTCTGTCTCTGCATTAGTAGCTGATGGTTTCAGCGTTCGTTTTGAGAATAACATGTGTTCTTTTTCCAGGGATGGGAAACACCTGTTCAGTGTTGAATGCAAGAATAGGCTGTTCGTGGTTGAAATACCTATTGCAGATGACGGTCCCACTGAGGTAACACAGGTGTAAATGTCCCACCATATGATGGGTGTGTCCACTTATGGCACAGATGATTGGCACAACTGAATTGGAATTATGTCAAGAAGGCCCCGGGGTGCACAGAGGGGTGCAAAATGAAGGGATATGATAAGTTTTTAGATTGCAGAGCCTGTAAGCAATCCAAGGTAAAAATGTGCACATATCCCAAGTTTAGCAGAGAGACAAGCAGGCCTTTTGAGCTAGTGCATGCAGATTTGTGTGGCTCTATGCCAGTAGCCAGTCTGGGTGGATCAAAATTTATTTTGCTTCTTTTGGATGATTTTTTGAAGAACTCTTGGGTTTTCTCGATTAAGCACAAAGGGGAAGCTGCTGCATTGATAAAAGACTGGATAGCAGCTGTAGAATTGAAATTCTCTGCTAAAGTCAGAAGCTTTCAGAGTGATAGAGGGGTGGAGTTTACTGGGTCTG
This sequence comes from Podarcis erhardii, assembly GCF_964252035.2. Lineage (NCBI taxonomy): Eukaryota > Metazoa > Chordata > Lepidosauria > Squamata > Lacertidae > Podarcis > Podarcis erhardii. The sequence continues at coordinate 24,975,390 of NC_138506.1, forward strand.
TGCTGCAGAATTTCTTCCACCAGAAGGGGATAAGTCACAGGCTGACAGCACCACACAGTCCTCAGCAGAATGGTGTTACTGAACGCAAGAACAGAACACTACAAGAGGCTGTGGCTGCTATGCTGTTTGATTCTGGACTCCCACAATGCTATTGGGCTGAGGCCTGGAAATCTGCTTCTTTTGTGCAGAATCACGTTTTTAATTCTGTTGTAGGGGACATGCCCTATGTTCTTCTGCACAGTAAGAAGCCCAAGGTGCATTTCCTCCGTGTCTTTGGCTGTGAGGCTTGGGTTCTTATACCAAAGGCCAAATGCAGAAAGGGTGACCCAAGGTCCAAGAAGATGATTTTTGTTGGGTATGAACCAGGGACCAAGGGGTGGAAATTTGTCTATCCTGATGGCAACCAGTCCCGGCTGCTTGTAAGCAGCAGTGCTGAGTTTTGTGAGCAAAGTGGGTGGACACGCATACATGGTAACCCAGATGTTCTTTCAGAAAGGTTTCTTGACTCAGATGATGAGGAGGAGGTGGAGACTGAACCTGCTGCTGAGGAATGGAGTCCAGAGCAGAAGCAACCTAGCACCTCTCCTAAAACTCTCAAGACAGAGACAAAGAGTGAGCCGTCCTCACCCACAGGTCCAGCTGTAAGGTTCAAAAGACGCAGCAGGTCAGAGGGGGAGCTCTCTGACACTGGGGATGGTCTAGCTGGCTCTAGTGGGTCAGAGGGGGTACCAGAGCTCACACTGAGGAGATCAACCCGAAGCACGAAGGGTAAACCGCCTGACAGGTTTGAGACCACAAGTGTGTGTGTTGGGGTGGCTCAGTGTGAACCTGAAAGTTTTCAGGATGTTCAGAAGTTGCCTCAAGAAGAAGCCAGCAAATGGCAAGAGGCAATGCAGAAGGAGATGAGCTCAATGGAGTCTCTAGGTGTGTTCTCCATCACAACGTTGCCGGCTGGCAAACAGGCTGTAAGCAGCAGGTGGGTTTTTCGCCTTAAACCCACAGAATCTGGAGAACCACAGTACAAGGCTAGGTTAGAAGCCAGAGGGTTCACACAGCAGAAGGGGCTGCATTACACTGAGGTGTATGCTCCTACTTCAAGAAGTGAAACTCTGTGCATGCTCTTAGCCATTGCTGCAGAAAGAGGTTGGAAGGTGCATCACTTTGATGTGGATGTAGCCTACTTGAACTCAGACCTCCAGGAGGAGTTGTACATGCTTCCTCCTCCAGGGTTTGAGGTCAAGGGGCAAGGCATCGTTTGGTGGTTGCATAAATCGATCTATGGGTTGAGGCAATCGGCCAGAAATTGGAACATGTGTCTGAATGAAGCCTTAGAGAAGCTAGGTTTCAAGAGAAGTCTTGCTGATAGCTGCCTGTGCCTTAAGGGGTCAGGTGAGTCACAGGAGATGCTCTTGATCTTTGTTGATGATATAGTCCATGTATCAAAGACATGTACACAGGTGGAGAGGTTTGCCAAAGAGCTTGGTAAACAGTTCAAGCTCAAGAACCTGGGTGCAGTAGATAGCTAGAACTGAGGATGGTAGCTTCTTGCTCAGTCAGAAAGGCAAGATTGAGCAACTGCTTGAGAAGTTCAGAATGTCTGAATGTGCAGGGGTCAGGACACCCATGGAGACCAGCTACGTGAAAGACAGTCAGCAAGTAGAACGCACAGTGTTCGAAAATGCTGAGCTCTTTCAGTCAACTCTGGGTAGTCTGTTGTATCTGTCCCAGTGGAGCAGACCTGACATAGCGTTTGCTACCAATCTGCTCAGCCGGGGAGCTACAAACCCAAGCGTACAAGCCTGGAATGGTGTCAAGCGGGTGCTGCGTTACCTGCAAGATACCAAAGACTTTTGCCTCAAGCTGTCAGCAAAGGGGGACATCAAGTTGATGTGCTGGGTAGACAGCGATTGGGCGAATCTGGCGGACAGGAAGTCCGTGTCTGGTATGGTGGTGAAGTTTGGGGACTCTTTGGTTGGGTGGAAGTCCCGGAAGCAAAGTCTCATAGCGCTCTCCTCTACTGAGGCTGAGTTCAGTGCGCTATCTGACATTTGCAGGGAATTGGAGTTCTATGTGTGCTTGGTTCAGGAGATCTGCGGAGAGTGTTGTTTGCCTGTCACTGTTTGGGAAGACAATCAACCCTGTCTGAAGTTGACAGTCTGGGCAGTTTATTCCCCCCCCCCAAATAATATTTATTATTTTCAGTAAATAAACATAGTAAAGAAAGAAAAGATTAACAATAATAAAGACAAACAAAAAAGAAAAGAAAAAGAAAAAAAGAAAAAAGATACATACAACATATTACCACTTAATTAATTAAAATTAAGTACTATCCATCTTCATAAACATAATATTTGACTTCCTCGAATCTCTTCCATCCGAATTTCTTAGTAATTATATGTAGCAGTTTCCAATATCAGTGTTTCAAAAGACCATATCACAGTCCTAATCATATTACATAGCTTTCCTTATTGTGCATTTTCTTATTTATAAATTTAATTCCAGTTTAATCCTAGGCCTAATTGTTTCTTTCAAGTGGTTACATATCTTTAATATTACAATATTTATTCAAGTAGTCTTTAAATTTCTTCCAGTCTTCTTGATGTTCCTCTTCTTTCTGGTCGCGGATTCTCCCGGTGAGGTCAGCCAGCTCCATAAATTGCATCATCTTCATCTGCCATTCTTCTACCGTTGGTAGTTCTTGTGTTTTCCATTTTTTGGCTAATGAAATCCGTGCAGAAGTTGTGGCATACAAAAATACTTTTACATCTTTTTTGGGCAGTTCAGAACCTGTTATTCCAAGGACAAAGACTTCTGGTTTCTTCATAAATGTATATTTCATCATTTTTTAAAATTAATTATATTTTCCCCCCCAGAAGTCTTTTACCTTGGAGCAAGTCCACCACATATGATAGAAAGTACCTTCCTTTTCTTTACATTTCCAGCATAAATTATCACAATTGTGGTAGATCTTTGCCAGTTTAACAGGGGTTAAGTACCATCTATACATCATTTTCATAAAATTTTCCTTTAACATTGTACATGCGGTAAACTTAACTCCTTTCTTCCAAAGTCTCTCCCAATCCTCCATCATTATATTATGTCCCACATCTTGTGCCCAATCAATCATAACCGATTTTACTTGCTCATCTTTTGTATTCCACTCCAATAACAAATTATACATTTTAGACAAATTTTTAACATTAGTATCTAACAACTCCGTTTCCAGTTTGGTTTTTTCAATTGCAAAACCTTTTTTCTTATCAATCTTAAATAATTCATTAATTTGGTAATATTGAAGCCAATTTACTTTATCTTTGATTTGTTTGAATGATTTTAACGTAAATCCCTCCCCATCTTCAACCAATAAATCGGAGTATCTCAACCACTTATTTTCCATATTAAGCTTTTTTGTGCCTGCGCTTCCATTGGTGAAATCCATTTGGGTGTTTTTTTTACCAAAAGATCCTGATATCTAGACCAAACATTAAAAAGTGCCTTCCTAATTACCGTATTTTTCGCTCCATAGGGTGCACCGGACCATAGGGCGCACCTAGTTTTTAGGGGGGGAATAAAGAAAAAAAAATTATTTCCCCCCCAGCCCCAAAGAGCAAAGATCCATCCCGCTGGCTGTCTTGGCTTCCTCTTTAGCCACGCACAACCTCTCCAGCCAGGAGAGGCTGCGAGCAGCTTTGGCAGAAGCTGCCCGATAGCTGCCTGAAGCCCGGGGAGCACAGCGCTGCGCTCCCCGGGCTTTGGGCTGCAGGCTGCTATCCACAAGCCTTCGGAGCCCGGCGGGCACTCCCGCCACACTCCAAAGGCTTGTGGATAGCTTCCTGAAGCCTGGAGAGTGAGAGGGGTCAGTGCGCACATCATTTTCAAACTCAACCTTAAAACCACTTTTTACCAGGCACGACACACTCAAAAGTCCATTCTTCATTCCTGGAAGAACAAAAACAGGAAGGTTAGTTTGCAAACAATTAACATAAATTGTGCCTTTAAGGTTCATTTCTCGTTTACTATTGTCTGCTATAGTCACAGTTTTTGCAACTGGCAATGTCTTGCAGTTCATCAAGCTGCCACTCGATGTCGCTGGAACTAAACTGTGACTTGCTCCACTGTCAATTATCCACTTCAAGGTTTGTTGGCTCCTTTTAGGACTCTGTTGTGCTGCCATTGCAGATAGTCCCTTATCAGCACCTGCTCCCCCTCTGGATCGTTGATTCTTGTAGTTCTCACTTCGTCTTCCCCTGTAGCTCCGGAAACTGACCTTGGACTGTTGAAATTCCTGTTGCTTTTCTGGACACTTTGCTATCAAATGAAACCTGCTGCCACATCGAAAACATGACTTGCTGGCCATAGCAGACACTTGTGAGGCTTCCTTACAGCTCTGCCTGCTAGTTCCCCCACGCTGGGAATTATCTGAACATCCAACCCTTGGGGTATTTGAATTATCAATACGTTTTCGATGATGTTGATATTCTTCCTCACACAATCTACCAGTCACATAATTCATATTCAGCTGGTCCTCTGCCAAAACTTGTAAAGTTAGTACTAAGTTTTCAAACCCTGCATGCAGACTGCTAAGCAGAGTATAAACTTTAATATTTTCAGGAAAATTCACACCTAGAGATGACAGTCGGTTGAAATACTCAGTCATCTGTGACGTGTGTTCAACCACACTATCCCCTGGCTTCAGTTTCAACTCATACAAAGCACGTATAATGTTCACCTTCTCTCCGGGCGTGGCTCTATGGTGAATTCGCCTAAGAGCTTCCCAAATTTCAAATGCAGACCTTAAATTTTCCACATGAGGTAATTGGGAATCGTCTATCGATACCATCAACATGCATCTAGCTTTAGTGTCCATTTTATCATGTTCCCTGTGCTGAGCATGTGCAGCAGCCTGTTGCTCTGCTGTGGCATCTGCTGCAACAGCCACAAACGGCTTTCGCCTCTGGACATAGTCAGCCCACACTTCTTTGGCTTCCAACCAGACTTGAGCCCTCTTAGACCACTGCACGTAATTAGCAGAGTTCAACTTTGTAAAGGGAACCTGGAAATTTTCCACAGCCATTCTTGGGGTCGGCTGCTACTCCCTATGTGTGCCCTTGCTTCTCTTTCCCCTTGGGATTTGTTTTACTCACTTTTCAGACGCCTCCAGCCTCCTCTGAAGCCTTTTAAACTTTTTCCCTCCGTCTCTTCACTAGCAACCTACCACCGTCCTCTGTTTTTATTAACAAAACAAAAACACAACGGGAGGTCAAGCTAGCCTTTTGCAGTTAATGAAGCTGTAAATCTTCACTTACGCAGCTCTCTCAACTTTCTGCAGCCTCTCAGTTCCTTTAAGAGCTGGATTTACGGCCAAGCCGGTCTTCTCTCATCCGAAAGCTGCTTTCACTTTCTCTGCACACAATACAGCTGTAGAAACATAGAAGGATCCATAACCTAAGAGAGTCTGTGTACTGGTCCAGTAAACGCTTCCACTGCGCAACCAGCAACAGTTCTCTTTGCAGAGCATTAATTAAGTCCAGTGCAGAGATTCTTGTTGCAGTACAAGCTTCAGAGTCTCAGCAGCAAAGAAATAATGACACAGGGAAGCCTGTCTTTCCAAAGACAGGTTTATTGCAGAAAGATAACAGAAACACCTCCGGAGCTTTCAGACATTTTTGCTTCACACCCCACAGGCAGAGAAAACAAACACTCTTTATATAATGAGCAACTTAACAACTTAACGAGCTTGACTACTTAAAGTCACATGACATTGCTAACTTGCCAGCGTCTTAGGTTTCACATCCTAACAGAATTTGCTGCCAAGGAGTGTGGTGGAGTCTCCTTCTTTGGAGGTCTTTAAGCAGAGGCTTGACAACCATATGTCAGGAGTGCTCTGATGGTGTTTCCTGCTTTGCAGGGGGTTGGACTCGATGGCCCTTGTGGTCTCTTCCAACTCTATGATTCTATGATTCTATGATTCTATGACTCGCCTGTGGCTGTCTCAATCGCTGGCAGAATCCGTCAGTGGGCGTTTCTTGAACTTCTTCCAGCAAAGAAGCTCTTTGATGCCAAGTCTCCGCCTACTCTCCCTGCGCGGAAGCCTTCTGCACAAGGAGGGTGTGGGTAGCGGAGGACCCGTGCTCTCCCCGCTGGTCCCTGGCGAGGAGTCATGGGACCGCCTCGCTGATTCCCCCATCTGCCCCCCTTCTCCACTGGTGCTATGCTGATTTCCTTCCCCAGAAGATGGGCTGCTTCTCCCCATCCTGGGATGCTCTCCGGAATCCCTCTGGAGCCCTCTCTCTCCCTCTGGCTCCGATGGCAGTTCCCTGACAACGACAAATGCTGGAAATGTAACAGAACAAAAGGTACGTTATACCACATGTGGTGGACTTGCTCAAAGATTAAAACCTTTTGGGACATGATCCACGACGAAATAAAAAAATTGATAAGGACATCACACACAAAAAGGCAGAGGCATATCTATTAGGAATTCTAGATAAAGATATCCCAAAAGATAAAACTCATTTCTATACGCGACAACAGCGGCAAGAATTTTGATTGCTAGCTGTTGGAAAGAAGACAGCATCCCAACAAAAAGAGAATGGTTGGGGAAACTTTGCGAGTACCTGGAACTAGCAAAACTGACGGACATAATAAGGAGAAAATCCAAAACTGTGGTTATGAAGCAATGGGAGTTCTTAAATGATTATTTACAAAACCAGGGCTCGGCTACTAAAATCTGGTTGTGTTTAGAATAATCTTGTGTGTAATATAAAAAATACAAAGTGAGACATTAAGGAAATCCAAAAGGAAAATATGAAGAACAGAGGATCTGACGAACGGATTATTAAAAACACGTGAGGCAAACGGTGGAAGTCTTTTTTTTAAAAAAAACACCCACTTTATTTAAGGTAGATAAGGACAAGATGAAATTATACAATTGAATATAAATATAGATGGGAACGGCTATGTATAGTGAATACTTATCTACTTTTAAAAATTTTCACCTATGATCTTTTTCTTTTACTTCTTTATTTTTTCTTTGTTCTTTGTTCTTTTTTCTGATATCTTTCATTTCACTCCTTTATTGTGAATAGCATTTTATAGAGGTATAAATAACTGTAAATATGAAAAGAGACAAAGTATTCTCTATTTTTTTTTTCTTGGTTATATGTATTTTCTTTTTCTTTTGTATTTTATTTTGTTGTAAATATGTATGTTTTCTAATTTGTACTTAATAAAAATTATTAATAATAAATTAAATAAATAAATAAGGATCAGCAAGAATCCTTTTTTTTAAAAAAATAGTTTAATGGTTATAGAGATGAAGAAAAGGAAATACAGGTAGTAAGAATAATGAACAAAGGTAAAAACATATAGCAGTTGGGGGAAAGGATGAGATGATAATAATGGTGACAACAACTGTGGGAGCCATGAAGCCATGGCAGAGGTTTGTAAATGCTGCCTGGTGCCTCGCTGACATTGGACCGGCATGTCTGTGTTTTGCAGTGTATTGGATGTATTACCTTATATGGAGTTGTGTTCCCTCTGGGCAGTAATTACCTTATATGGTGATGGGTGTTGTAAAGCCATGGTTGGGTGATGTAATGTGAGACATTGGCAGATGACCATGCAGGCTGTGAGACAAAGGATAATAAAAATATACCGGAGAGGAGAGAAGTCGAATGAGCTGCCCTCCGCCCTGAAAATACTTGCTGTCTCTCTGTGTTTTTTCTATGCTGTGCATCATTTTATGACGGCTGGTTTCCGTCAAGTGGTGCCCCGTGTGAGGCTGTTTTAAAGAAAACCGTGTGAGGCTTTTCGATCCACGCAACGGACACCATCGACTCTCCACGCCCAGCAAGGGTTACAAGCGCTAATCATCTTCGGATCCCGGTGAGTCGATCCCTTTTATTTTGATTTTAGAAAAATGGGCAGCTCCTTGTCTATTCCACAACAGAAATTTTTAAAAGACTTAAAATTTCTCCTCTCCTCCAACAAATTGGAAGTTCCTGAGGGTAATTTGATACAGCTTATTCTGGCCATTGATGAACATTGCCCCTGGTATCCCCAAGATGGAACTTGGGAATTAAAACACTGGGACAAAATTGGAGCACATTTTCACGGGCACCCTAGCATTGGCGTTCAAGTTCTGAATGCATGGTGCAAGGTTCGTTACGCCATGGGCTCTTTATCACCAAAAAATATCTCCATGGCCGCATTGCCAACATCACCTCCGGCTTCTTTAATCCAGCCTGCCGTGTTGCCGTCTGTTCCGGCACTTGCCTTGCCAGCACCACCAGACCCCAAGCCTCCGGACTATAGTTCCTCACCAGAGGATCCAATCCTGCAAAAATACCATGGTCTGGTTGGCAATGACCCTGCTCCCTCACCGACAGAACCAGCCACTCCTTTTCAACGTGCGGTCCTTGCCTGTTCCTTATTTCAGGATACTGTGGCATTTCCTGTTATAGTGCCCCCTGCTGGCGCCCCAGCAGGAACTCAAGCCCAACATCAAGCTTTTGACTTTAAGATCTTGAAAGAGTTGCAGCAGTCAGTAAAGACCAATGGACTCCAAGCCCCATATACGCAGGCGCTTTTGGAAGCCACATTCGCCCAGCTTTTGGTTCCTGATGACATAAAGCTTCTGGCCCATACGGTGTTACCTCCATCAGCGGGCGTATTGTTTGCCCACGAATGGGAAACCTCCTGCCGTGCTTATGCTCCGGCTTTATTACAACAGGTCAGGGGGAATAACCCTAACATTACCCTCGGAGATGTCATAGATGCCATGATGGGGCGTGGTCCCTTTGTTCTGGCTTCAGTGCAAGCCACACTGCTGCAAATCTTATTGAGGGATACCGCCCTTGCTGCTAAAGCAGCAATGAGAAAAATTCCAGAACCCATCAGTATTCAGTCTAGATGGGGTTCAATCAGACAAGAGCCACAAGAGTCATATTCTTCCTTTATGGACAGGCTGATTACAGCAGTGAGTCGCCAAGTTGATAATCCTGAAGCCAAACAAATAATTATCAAACAATTGGCCTTTGAAAATGCAAATGAGGATTGTAAAGTTGCATTACGACCAATAATACACAATCCTACCACAGACACAGCAGCCATGCTTCGCATTTGTCAGTCTGTGGGTACAGCTACCCACAAGGCTCATTTGCTGGTGGCGGCGCTAAATAAAAACCAGCCTGTAGCCACTGATAAAGCTTGTTTCCAGTGTGGCAAACCAGGACACTTTAAGGCGCAATGTAGATCCACGCAACAGCCTAGGCGTCCTTCTACCAAATGTCCAATCTGCAAAAAAGGCTTTCATTGGGCCAATCAATGCAGATCGCTTCCCCAAAACCAACAGCAGGGTCAATACACTGCCCGAAATCAGCAAGGACAACAGCAGGGAAACCGGCAGCCGGGCCCACCCCGGGCCCAGACAAACCAATAGGGGATCCCCCGAAGTCCAGGGAAACAGCACCACGGCTTCGCCTGACCCAGGACGTGGAATTCCATTTGCCTTTCTGCCCTTTAAAGACTCATGTCCTCGCTGAAGCAGGGTTGGACAATCATGCCACTTGCCTGGTATTGCCTTTATTATCTGCGCAAGCAGCAGGAATTCATGCGGTACCGATGTTAACACATGGACCATATGTGAATTTCCCTGAGATCACGCTATACGCGGATCGTCCATGCAGGGTACAGTCAAATACTTCAGTGGCAAAGATTACCATCTTTCCCCCATCCGAACAAACACCCCTAATTGCAGCAGCCATGAACATTACAGCCTCGCGCCCTTCTGTGTCTCTGACAGTGGGAGGTTGATGCATTGTGGGAGTTGTGGACACAGGGGCGGATGTAACAGTCGTGGCCAAATCTGCTTGGCCATCCAGTTGGCCCACTTGTCCAGCCACACAAGTTATTGGTGTGGGAGGTGAATCACAGGCACGACGCAGTGTCCACCCAATTTTCATCCAAAGTGATGATAGAATCATAGAATCATAGAACTGTAGAGTTGGAAGGGACCCTGAGGATCATCTAGTCCAACCCCCTGCAATGCAGGAATATGCAGCTGGTCCATACAGGGATCGAACCTGCAACCTTGGTGTTATCAGCACCATGGTCTAACCAACTGAGCTATCCAGCCCAGGTTCAGATCACCCTCTATCCGTTGATAATGGACATTCCAGTTTCCTTATGGGGGCGCGATATTTTGGCCATTGCAGACACCAAATTGGAGTCAAATTTATTCTAAGGGCCGCCCCTGCACTTCCTCGCACGGCACTGCCATTACGATGGATCACCACTACCCCAGTGTGGGTAGAACAGTGGCCCCTACCAAAAGAAAAATCCGCAGCGGCGGCCCAGCTTATTTCTGAACAATTGACTTTCGGCCACATTGAACCATCCTCATCCCCCTGGAACACCCCAATTTTCGTCATTAAAAAGAAATCGGGGAAATGGCGCCTTTTGCAGGATCTGTGAAAAGTCAATGAACAAATGCAGCCAATGGGGACTTTACAACCTGGCATGCCAAATCCAAATATGCTCCCGCGAGAATATCAGCTGGCGGTGATTGATTTAAAGGACTGCTTCTTTTCTATCCCACTGGCCCCAGCAGACAGGGAACGGTTTGCTTTTACATTGCCAGTATATAACAATTCGCAGCCCACCCAGCGATATCAGTGGGTTGTCCTGCCTCAGGGCATGCGGAACTCCAGTACACTTTGTCAACATTTTGTGGGGGAAGCATTGAAACCTTTCCGCATGCGCCACCTAAAGGTGATATGTTATCATTACATGGATGACATTTTGATTACTGCGAAGAAACTCCCGCCTGGCATTTTTCAAGAACTTTCTGCCACATTGGCGGAAGCAGGACTCTGCGTAGCGCCTGAAAAAATTCAATTGACGTTGCCCGCCACCTACTTGGGACATAAAGTCACTGCACAAGCAGCGCTGCCTATTGTTCCCCAATTGACTATCCCTTCAAGCATGAAGCTTGTGCAATTACAGCAACTTCTTGGGCATTTGAATTGGGCTTGCTCTTTCCTTGCATTACCTACTAGTACATTATTACCATTGTTTTTGGCGCTCGCGGGACACAAGGATCCAGCAGATGTAATTCAGGTCACCTCAGCAATGATCACTGCATTACAGACAGTTAATCAGCACCTGCGATCTATTCTCGTGGACAGGATCACAGAAGCCTCTGCACACGAGCTGCATCTGGCAGTGTTTGCTACACCATTGTTGCCAACAGGAATTTTATATGCTCTGACGGACAAGAAGAAGACTATCTGCATTATAGAATGGTTACATTTGCCACATACCCCACCAAAAAACATTTATTCAGTAATTGAATCCACATCAGACATTGTCATTAAAGGACGTTCTCGCGCCATGGCCTTGAGCGGTTTTGATGTTGCATCAATTTATTTGCCTTTCTCACAGACTGAACAGCAGCACTTATTGATAACTAATGCTGCCGTGCAAATCGCCTTGGCTGATTTCATAGGTGTCATCATTTTTAACCCTCCGAAGGATGACCGTTTGACTTTTCTGACACAAGTCACCTATCTTTTGGCCACCCCCTTGTCTCTCACACCTCTTCCCTCTGCATTGACCCTCTTCACGGATGGAACAAAAAGTAGGGGGGGGGTGACATGGGAGGAGGGAGGAAAATGGAAATGTTTATTTACCCCTCCACAGTCTTCTGCTCAGCGAGCTGAGCTAGTGGCTGTGATTCTTGCCTTTCAATCCTTTTCTACTCAACCTTTCAATCTTATTGTGGATACTCATTATGTATATTGCCTTTTTGCTGTTTTACCAATATCTTATGTAACTCCTTCCTTGGATTTTGACTTGTTTTCTTTGTTTCTTGCCCTGCAAGCCTTACTTCAGCACAGAGAGTTCCCTTATTATGTTGCACATCTTCGCTCCCACACATCACACCCAGGGTATTTAGCAGAAGGCAATGTAAGAGCAGATGCAGCGTTGAGGGACATTTCTGCCTTTTCTCTCTTTTCTGATCCTGTACTATGTCATAACACCTTTCACCTCCCTGCGAAAGCATTGGCAAAGCAGTTTTCTATTCCTTTGGCCCAAGCAAGGGATATTGTTTCCCAATGTGCTTCTTGTTCTAAATCACAGCTGGCCATTCATTTTGATGCTGTCAATCCTAGGGGCATGTCTGCATTGGCGTGTTGGCAGATGGATGTAACACACACACCTGTGTTGGCTCCACTCTCCAAGGTTCACCTCACGGTGGACACCCACTCTGGATTCATATGGGCTACGCCCATGAGGGGGGAAACAGCTCGTCATGTGATCCAGCACACTATTCGCTGTTTCTCAGTCATGGGTAAACCTGCGCGCATCAAAACTGATAATGGTCCAGCATATATTTCTAAAACATTTTCTGAATTTTGTATGTTGTGGAATCTAAAATTAACTCATGGTATACCCTTTAACTCCACAGGACAAGCTATACTGGTTTGAACCCATGTATCGCAGGTGGTGCTGGAAGTGGGCGCTGGTGATTGGTCTGATACGGGCACCATTGCGGTGGACGACATAGCATACGCGGCCAGAGGCGGGTGCCAGGAGCAGTGCCAGGGGAGCGGTGGGGAAGGGGAGGGGAGGCCCAATGCTTTGACGATCTGGAGTTTGAGAGACAGAATTTTCGCACTGCTTCCTTCTGGCCTGAGCAAAGCAAAGTGGCCGTGAGAGTAGAGATAATTTATTTGCTGCTTTATGTTGCCCAATAATTATAACATAAATACAGTGGTACCTCGGGTTAAGTACTTAATTCGTTCCAGAGGTCCGTTCTTAACCTGAAACTGTTCTTAACCTGAAGCACCACTTTAGCTGATGGGGCCTCCTGCTGCCGCCACGCGATTTCTGTTCTCATCCTGAAGCAAAGTTCTTAACCCGAGGTAATATTTCTGGGTTAGCGGAGACTGTAACCTGAAGCGTATGTAAACTGAAGCGTATGTAACCCTAGGTACCACTGTATATATTATAAGAATGTAATGGGATAAGGGGCTGCTTGTGCGTGAGCGCTAAGACTCTCACAGCTTGGTAGTTAGTTTTAAAACTCTCCCTCTCCTCAGAGCCATCAGTGCATGGCTGCCTTAATCGCTGGCAGAATCCGTCAGTGGGCGTTTCCTGAATTTCTTCCAGCATAAAAGTTCTTTGACAGAAAGTCTCCTCCTTGATTCCCTACGTGACAGCTTTCTGCGCAGAGTAGGCGTTCCAAGGGGAGGTCCTGAGCTCTCCCCACTGGTCTCACTGGAAGCGTCTCTGAGCCTCACCTCCGACTCTGTCTCCTCCGCCTCCCCTCCTGCTTCCACGGAAGCTCTCCCTCTCCCCCTGCTGGTTCCTTCCTCAGCATCAGAGGGTCTCCCAGCATCCAAGAGCCTCTCCACCACCTTAAGCTCCGATGGCAGTTCCCTGACAAAGAACTATAATTACAATAAGAAAAATAATCATGCTGACAATAAAAAATATTGGCATAGTTATAATTACTATTTAATTATATATTATAATATTACAATAAGAAAAGTAATCAGAATTACAATAAGAAAAATTGGCATCGTTATTATATTCATACTTATTATTTAATTTTATAATATAACAATTACAATAAGGAAAATTGGCATCATAATTATGTTAATCCTATTACAATTATAATTATAATAATTGCAATTGCAATAAGAAAAGTAATCGCAATCGCAATAAGAAAGACAGGCATTGTGATTATAATTTTTATTACGATGCCAATTTCTCTTTTGAAACACCCTGCCACAGATCCAGGTAGAATCCCAGTCTGACCCCCTGCAATACATAGACACACAGGCGCATACGAACGGGTTCTTTCTCCCCAAGGGGAGCAGTGCCCCCACCCTGCCTTGGGAGGCTGCTGTCATGTCCGCAGCCGCCTTCGCCTTTTTCAGGGGGCTCCTGACCTGGGCCATCACTCACCAGAAGTAGTGCTGGCCTTTGGAGGCACCCCAGTTTGAGGACTTCAACAGTGTTGCCTTTCGAGATGTGAGTCCCTCTCACTCCGGACCCCCTGCCCCCCCCCCGGCCCCGGCCCCGGCCCCCTTCCACCCAGATCTGTGCACACCTCAGAGGCAGTCTACCTGCCTGCCTGTGATAAGAGGTGGAGCCTCCAGGGCCAGGGCAGTCTATCTGCTATCCTGTGCTAATAGGCTCCTCCCATATTAGAGTTGAAGCTCCAGGGCCAGAGGCAGCCTACCTGCATTTGTAAATTCCATGCCTACCTGTGAACTACCCACTTTGCATTCGCAGGACCAAGTCCAGATCGTGGAGCTGCCCATCGGCACACCAACAGATTCACCCCTTTCTCCCCAGAAGGCCATGGGCCAGATGCCTACCTTCCTGGTGGGTTGGACTGGATGACCCTCAGATCCCTTTCTGACCGGGCACAATTTCTCTGGACGCGCTGAAGGCAGATGGCACAAAACAAAGGAGAGAACTGCAGCATTTTTTTCTGGAGCCGCTCTTGTCTCCCGTGAAATAAAACGTGATTTCTACCCAAAAAAATGGTGCTGGGATGTCTGTGCGTGAACAGAGCTCAGGGAGTTTGGGATGGAGAGGAGGAACAGCCTGCTCCCGGGGTGGAGGAAGAGATCCGTCTCGGTCTCCGGTTCGTGGGGGACTGGACTAGATGCTTCTTGGGGTTCCGGCTCTACATTTTTGGCGGAGATTCCTGCATTTCGGGGTGTTTGACTAGATGCCCCTGGGTGTCCCATCTCTACATTTTCCATTTCATGGGGTCAGACTAGATGCCCCTGGGTGTACCATTTCTGCATTTCAGGGGTCAGACTAGATGCCTCTTGGGGTCCCATCTCTGCTTTTTAGTGGGGTCAGACTAGATGCCCCTGGGGATCCCATTTTTCCATTTCTGGGAATCATATTGATGCCTCTCCGGTGTTGTTGATATAGCAGTGTCCCGTGCACAGCGGAATGATGAGGAATACGTGCACATACTCTAAGTTGCTTTATTTACCTTTCAAAGCTGGTAGATTACAGAAAAACATCTTGCCTCTGCCGGAGGAGAGAAAAGCATCCTCTCTCCTCTAAAGCACGGAGAGAGAACAACAACACTGAACTGCAAAGAACAGTGAAAAACAGGAAACCAGTGTACGTCACATCCAGTCTCCTTTCCCGTGGGAAAACCCAACAGCATAGACTGTGGAATGTAAACATTGTCTTGTGACAAGCATTTCGCTGCACAGTGAAGAGAGCAGAAACCAACATCCTCCCCCTTTCTGTGAACATCACTGGGCAGCGTGTTCGTACAATATCAGTACAAACCCAACTTCTGCACATAGGTACAGTGTTGATCCCTTGATACAATCTTGGACAATACATCAGCAGGAATTTCATTACCTGGCATATAGGACACCGTTACGAGTCCCTTCTGAATACGTTCCCTAGCATGTTGCAACTTCAATTGCAAGTGCTTCGTGCTTTGCTTACAACCTTCAGAATTCAGCAAAGCCAAACATGCTTTGTTGTCCTGGTAAACCTGGATTGGACATTTGACAGGAATTTTCATGTCTTTGCACAATTGTAACAACCATTCACAATCCTTAAGTGAATAAGACAGTGCATTCAGTTCAGCTTCACAAGTACTTAAGCTAACTGTTGTTTGCTTCTTGCATGACCAATCAAATAGACCCTGATTGTACATATAGCAAACTCCAGACGTACTTTTCCTGTCTGTAGTGTCACTTCCAAAACTTGCATCTGCAAATATCTCAAGACCACCAGACTTCTGATTGTTAAATCTCAGTCTGTAATGCATAGTGCCTTTTAAATACCGCGCTATGCGTTCCAGAGCTTTCCAATCCTTAACAGTAGGATTGTTGACTTGTCTGCTTAGCAAATTACAGCTAACAGCAATGTCAGGTCTTGAACATCTGGCAATGAAGTTTAGCTTGCCTAGCACACTTCTGTACAGTGTAGTGTCAGAAAATGCTTCTTCAGTGTCATCTACCTGATAACCTGTTATCATCGGTGTGTCTACAGGGTTAGCATCCATCAGGTTTAGTTTGCTTAACACATCAGCAATTTTCCGTGACTGGTGTACTAGAATGTTACCATCTTGATCTCTCTCTATTTCTAGAGATAGGTAGTTGTTTACCTCACCAAGATCTTTCATGTCAAAGTGCTCTTTCAGTTGAGCTAGGGCATTATTGTACATTGTGACATCCTTCCAAAAGAATAAAAGATCATCAACATAAAACAAACAATACAGTTTCTTTTGCCCCTCCTCTTTGACAAATACACATGGATCAGCTTTCCCTTGTTTAAAACCTAGAGAAAACAATACTTCAGTGAGTTTTGTGTGCCAACACCGTGCACTTTGTTTGAGACCATAAAGGGACTTCTTCAGAGCACAAACAAATCCCTGTTTTACCTGTACGCCATCAGGTGGAAGCATATAAAGTGATTCATCTAGAGATCCGTACAGAAAAGCTGTATTCACATCATGGTGACTAATGTGTAGATTCTCCTCTGCAGCTAGCTTGAGCATAAGCCTAATGCTCTCATACCTCACTGTGGGTGAGTAGGTCTCGTGATAGTCTTCACCTGGTACTTGTGCAAAACCTCTGGCTACCAATCTGGCTTTGTGTCTGACTATCTTGCCATTTTGATCAGTCTTCGCTTTGAAGACCCATTTGCTTCCTATCAGTTTCATTCCTGGAACTACTGGAACTAGGTCCCATGTTTTGTTCCTTTCCAAGGAATCAAGCTCAGCCTTCATTGCATTTAACCATGGCTCAGCTTCCTTTGAATCCAAATCCTGGATTTCTTGGAAACTTGAAGGTTCAAATACCTTCTTGGAGCTTTTAACAGCTGTTACTGCTATCTTAGCAAATTCATCAGCAAATCTCTTTGGAGGTCTGCCTTTTGTGGCTCTTTGTGACCTGCGAATTAGCCGTAGGTCTTCAACACTCTCCTCTTCCTTCTTGGGAGAAAAGTGACCTATTGTGAACAATGGTTCCTCCAATTCTTGATCAGAGCTTTCAGAGGGTCGCATAGAGGCCTTCGCACTCTTGAAATCCTCTGAATCACCCGATTCAGTTTCAGACTCAGAATCAGAACCTTCATCAGTGGGTGTGGGTTGCTGTGGCTGCTTTTGACTATCCTCAGTCTCATCACTGTCATCAGGATAACATTGGAAAATTCCCACATTCTCCCCCCACTTGGCATTGTACTCAACACTTCTTGTGAGCTTAATTGCCTTTGAGCCAGTCATCATTATTCTGTAAGAACCTTTCTGATAACCCAGAAAGATACCATGCAATCCACGCTTGTCTAACTTCGAGTTTTGTGGTGAGTGAACCCACATGTCAGAACCAAAAATTTTCATGTGTTTGATGTATGGCTTCTTGCCAAACATCTTCTCATAGGGGGTACAACCAATCGCTGAAGATAACCTGCGATTATAACTGTAAGTGAAACATGAGAGAGCTTCGGCCCAATAACTCTCTGGTAGATTTGCATCATGCAGCAAGGTTTTTAACCCTTGAAGCAATGTCTGGTTTGCTCGTTCCGCAAGTCCATTCTGCCATGGCGAGCGAGGACTAGACAAATCGTGTTGAATTCCTTTCTCAGTCAGAAAAGCTTCAAACTGCTGAGAAGTGAATTCTCCCCCGCGATCACTGAAAAGAGTCTTTACCTTCTTACCATGCACATTTTCCAACCAAGCACAGAATTCCTTGAACCTAGGAAAAGCCTCTGATTTCTGCTTGAGATTGTACACATAAATATACCTGGAAAATGCATCAATGAGAACCATGAAGTACCTATTTCCACCCAAAGAGGACGCTAGTGGTCCAACCAAATCAGCATGAACAATTTGGTATGGTTCTGTAGCTTGCCTACTAGACACCTTACCTTTTGCAGCCATTTTCACCTTGTTTGCTGCGCATGCCTTGCACTTCATGTGGTACCTGCAGGGTTTAATAGTCATACCTTCAACCAAGGCAGGCATTTTAGATACTGCCTCAAAATGCAAATGACCAAATTTTCGATGAAAATCATGAATACATTCTGCATGCAAACTTTTGTTAGTACCTGCAATGCAACAAGTGTCATCCTGCACATCATCATCAAAATACAAAACATATAAACGATCAACATATTCAGCATACAATACATAATCATTTTTCTTTGTGATGATGCACCTTTTGTTCTTAAAGGAAACATCAACATTCCGCTCATTCAGCTGTCCAACGCTGAGCAGATTATGTTTGGCATCCGGCACATAAAGCACATTCTGTATCGATAAGTCCAAACTGTGAAGAACAACAGTTCCGTAGCCTTTACTGGGGATTGTGTGGTCATCCGCCTGGTGAATCGCACCTTCCTGCGGTGTAAAAGACACGAACAGTCGCTTATCGTTGCACATGTGATGCGTCGCCGCTGAATCAACCACGAAGAAAGATCTAGACGTCTTCTGGACCTCTGCAACTTTTGGAGTGAAGCGTGAGACCATTGCCTTGTGCTGCGTTGTCCTGGACACTGGACCTTTGCCTCGGCCTTTTCCACGCGATGAGCTTCCGCTGCGCTGCTCTGTCTTGGCCCTGGGATATTTGCATTCCCTCTTCATATGGCCTAGACGTCCACACGAGTAGCATTTCACTGCCTTCAAAGCTTTGGCGCCACCTGGTGGTTCCACTGCACTATGGGATGACGCCTGTGAAGTCCCCCCCTTGCCCATGCAGCTATCACCCTGGCGATCTGCTTCATTCTGAATCATGGCAGTATCACAGGCTACTCTGAGCTGAGCATGTGGCTGATTGGCATCAGATTCCCCACTTGCCTCAGCCAGCCTTCTGCAGCTAGCCATCATGACTCTGGCATTAGCCTTCTGCGTCATCTCTGCTGCTTTATATCATGCTGCTTTATACAAGCAAACCTCATTCCAAAGGCAAGTTCAAAAGTGCTTTGTCTCTGCTGCCTTAAATCATGCTGCGTCATTATTTTCTGCAGCTGCTTTAGTCCAAAAGCACTTTTAAAAAGTTACTTTCGATTTCCCCAGCATAGGAACTTGATCCTTTGAGCCCGGCAAAACGGCCTTAAAAGTTCAAAGTCCAGCCATAAAGCCATTAATTAGAAGCTGGCAGGCTGCCCGGAGCAGTAGCACATACCTCATCAATCATCTTGACGCGCAGAGCAGATTCCGTTCCGATCTGTCCCTCTGCATTCCGATCCTTTGCCAGCACTCCGATTCGACTTCTGGGCCCATAACCATGTGTTGTTGATGTAGCAGTGTCCCGTGCACAGTGGAATGATGAGGAATACGTGCACATACTCTAAGTTGCTTTATTTACCTTTCAAAGCTGGTAGATTACAGAAAAACATCTTGCCTCTGCCGGAGCAGAGAAAAGCATCCTCTCTCCTCTAAAGCACGGAGAGAACAACAACACTGAACTGCAAAGAACAGTGAAAAACAGGAAACCAGTGTACGTCACATCCAGTCTCCTTTCCCGTGGGAAAACCCAACAGCATAGACTGTGGAATGTAAACATTGTCTTGTGACAAGCATTTCGCTGCACAGTGAAGAGAGCAGAAACCAACATCCGGATCCCATTTCCCCATTTCATTGGCTGTGAAACCTCCACGTGGCGCGATGCCGATTCCATCCACCAGGTGTTGCTGCGGGAAGCACGACGCTTCACCGCCCCACCCTGTCCGACCCGGCTATATAACCCCTGGCCAGCAGAAGTGCTCTCCTTTTGCGCTGAGAGCCCACAGCCATGGTGAGTGCTCGGGCTTCTGGCCTGTAGAGCAATCTGTCACCATCCAAGGTTCCGCGGGAGAGCGGGAGACGTTGCTCTTCTGTGGGGCAGGGAAATGGCGGTGCTCGGGGGCGCAGAGGCACCACGGCGGGGCTCGCTCGGCCTTGGGCAGGGGGCATGAACATGTGCAGTGCGGGCCGCAGGGAACAAGGCTGCCGGCCAGACATGCCCTCTAAAGCGATCGCTTGGGATGCAGGGCTTGGCGGGGCCAGGGGAACTGCCTGCCACTGGACTGGGGCACAGGAGTGGGGCCGGATCCTGCTCAGGGGGTTGCCCTAAGGGAGAAGGGAGCCCAAGGATGCTTGACTAGAAACTAAATGGGAATCAATTAAAATGGGAATTACTGAAGAGTTGGGTGCGAGTTCATAGAACAGGGACGGCTGGAAGGGGCCCGAGGGTCATCTAGCCGAACCCACCGCCTTGCGAGAATGATCCGCTTAAACATCCGGAACAGATTCGAACCCACGCCCTTTGCTTCCCCCCGCCTCAGGCTCAAGAACCCAAGAAGCACCTGAAACGGGTGGCAGCCCCCAAGCACTGGATGCTGGACAAGCTGACGGGAGTCTTTCCA
The DNA here is from genome assembly GCF_964252035.2 of Podarcis erhardii. Taxonomy (NCBI): domain Eukaryota; kingdom Metazoa; phylum Chordata; class Lepidosauria; order Squamata; family Lacertidae; genus Podarcis; species Podarcis erhardii. The sequence continues at coordinate 24,995,796 of NC_138506.1, forward strand.
AGTATCTTTTTTCCAATTTTGTATAAAAGGAGATGAAAAAAGCGTATTTATATTTCCTTTTATGAGCCTTTTTAAAAGGGGAGCCTTACACTTCAGGCGTTAGTTTGCACCTGGGCTTCTTCGTTTTACCTTCTTTATTAAACGCCTTACCCTTAATTTTGTTTCCTTATTTACGTATTAAATTCCTTGTGGTGGTTTATTAAATCGATATTAAATCTATAAATTGATATTAAATCTATAAATTCCTTGTGGTGGTTTATTGAATTTCTAATCTATAAATTCCTTGTGGTGGTTTATTAAATCCCGCCGTTCATCCCGGGATAGTTTATAGCAGAAAAATGCAAAATTAGAAGAAAATGCATAATAACAAGAAAAACTAACTGATAACCAGTTATAGAGAAACTAACACAACATTATAGATCAAAATAACGGAAATGTAGAAAAATAAAGGATCTTGGGGAAGGATAATTTGGGGAGTCCGTTGAACATTGTGACGAAACAATGAAGGGATGTAAAATATCATCTGGGAAAATGCATGAATAAAAAACAAAATAAATAAACACCCAGATTATTGAGCTTCCATGCCCAGTCGAACACTGTCTATATTATATAGATAGAATTTTTAAAAAATTATACACATGAAAAAACTTCCCTAGAGAGGACTGCCTTCAGATGTTTTCTCAAGGTTGCATCATAATAATAGCAACAATTTATTTGTGTCCAGGGCCAGCCAGATTCTGGGAATTACAGTTTCAGCCGCTCTAGGTTTGCCGCCCTGTAAGTTTCCCTTTCCCTTTTGGGGTTCTAGGCACCGCACCCATCGACGGGACCCCACAAGCAGTGTGAGTGTCTTTGGCTCGTGATTTTCCTCCACAACCGGCTCAAGTACGCCCTGACGGGCGATGAGGTCAAGAAGATCTGCATTCAGCGCTTTGTCAAGATTGATGGCAAGGTTTGCACGGACGTCACCTACCCAGCGGGCTTCACAGGTGAGGCCCAAGATTTCTAGCAGCGGGGTTTGGAATCCCCAATTTCCAGCGATGGGGCGTTCCGCAGGGTGGAAAACTGAGTTTACGCAGCAGTTGCACCACACTAGCATACCGTCACAACGCCCACCCTCTCTCCCCACAGACGTCATCAGCATAGAGAAGACAGGTGAGCACTTCCGCCTGGTGTAAGACACCAAGGGGCGCTTTGCCGTGCACCAAATCAGACCCTAGGAGGCCAAGGTGAGAATCAGGGGACTCAGACTTCCTCTTGAGGTGCCATGGAAGATGGCTGAAAATTCCATCGCTCCGGCTCCCACAGGGTAATTAGAGGCTGAAATGGGAGTAATCAGCCTCCCAAAATCTTCCCGGGGTACGGGAAGACACAGTCTCATTCGCAGATGCTCAACAAACCAGCCCCAAATTCAGAAGGAAGGAGGGGCTGGGGGCACTGGATGGAAAGCCCCGGAGAGAGTCTGGCTCTCCTGAACGCTGTCTCCGTGAGCGAATCAAGTTCCATTTCTTAAGATGAAAAATTGGATTTAGGTTTTGTACATGCTTCAAGCGAGAAGGGAGAAATTACTCTGCCAATTAACCCAGCCACTGAGGTGCCCCAAAAAAAACTGAGTGGAAGAAGGATTAACATCTAAGTTGGTATGTTGGAACAGAACGGAAAGGGGGGGGGTAAGCCTCTCTTACTTTGCTTTATTATAATATTTGGCAACCCCCCCCCCCGAAAAACCATTTACATTATCTATAACAAGCAAGACTGGAAAGTTTTGTATTTGTTAATATAAATATGGTTCTAAAACTATAAACTGTGTGGAAATAATAATATTATATAATTAAGGCTTTTGATCTTTGATTTGCTTGGAAGAGTATAAAAGATTCTCCAATTTGTTGATATTAGAGAGAAGCAGGATCTCATTAGCCGCTGGAGAGATGTTAAAAAACCTTAGAGGGTTTCCTAGAATCTATGTGGGAGCTGTGTCGCAATTTTTTTTTTTAATTCTTTTTATTAATTTTCACTTAAATCACCAAAAAGAAAAACAAATCAACAGTTACAACAGTTGCAAAAAACACCAAAACACAAAAAGGAAAATAAATAAATATCTAACATGTAAATAATATCAATTTCCATTACGGTTCTTTGTCTTCTCATTTATATCTTTATATCTTTAAATATTTAAATCATTCTTCTGCACACCTATTGACTTCCATCCCTCCCGTTATCAGGCTTCTTAATATGAGTAGTTTATTTCTCCTGCAGTTGATAATTATAATGATTTGCACATCGTAAGATCTATATCAGTCCTGCTGTAGTTTTTAGGTTCTTATAATTCCCTTCAATGTAAGTCATAAATTTGTTCCAATCGTTGGTTTCTAATTTTTTGTGTCATTTTTGCAAGTTCTACAAATTCAAATAACTTTATTTGCCAATCTCTAATTGCTGGGGTGCTTTGACTTTTCCAATTTTGGGCAATTAATAATCTGGCGGCAGCTGTAGCATACTGGAATAATGTCTTATCTTCTTTCTTAATTTCGTCCCCAATTATTCCTAGAAGAAAGGCCTCTGGTCTTTTGGGAAATGTATATTTAAGTATTTTTTTTAACTCATTATAAATATGTTCCCAGTATTTCTTCATTTCGTCGCATGTCCACCACATGTGGAAAAAATTACCTTCTTTAGTTTTACACTTCCAGCAAAACTTATTTCCTGTCTTGTACATTTTCCCTAGTTTTGCTGGGGTAATGTACCACCTATACATCATCTTTTCTAAATTTTCCCTCAGTGTTACACATGCAGTGAATTTCGTTCCGCTAGTCCATAAATTCAGCCACTTATCATACTCTATATTGTATCCCAGATCCATTGCCCATCTTGTCATGACCTCCTTTATTTCCTCATCTTTGGTGTCCCATTCTAATAGTATATCATACATTTTAGATAATAATTTGGATTTACCCTCAATTATTTCTATCTGAAATTTGGATTTCTTCTCATTCATCCCTACTTTTTTATGTTCAGTCCATATTGCATTTATTTGATGGAATTGTAACCAGCTTGTTAATTTATCTTTCAACTCCTCATATGTTCTCATCCTCCATCCACTTTCTAATCTTATTAGTAGGTCTTCATAAGTAAACCTTTTTCCTTCCATATTTGTTTTTTTAATCACTGAAATATCAATTGGTGATAACCACCAGGGTGTTTTCCATTCAAGGAGTTTTTTATTTTTCTCCCACACTTCATATAGAGGCCCCCTAATAATATGACTTGAGAACCCTTTATGTACTTTTTCTTTATTTTGCCATAAGTAGGCATGCCAGCCGAACCTATTGTCGAACCCCTCTAGATCTAATAAGTCGGTATTTTCTAGATTAATCCAATCTTTGATCCAACAAAGGCAGGCAGCCTCGAAGTATAATTTCAGGTTGGGTACCGAGAATCCCCCTCTTTCTTTCCGATCTGTAAGAAGTTTGAATCTGATTCTTGGCCTTTTTCCTTGCCATATAAATTTCGAAAGAGTTTTTTGCCAATCTGTAAACATTTTAGAGCCTCTGATCACTGGGATGTTTTGAAATAGAAATAACATTCTTGGAAGTAAGTTCATTTTTATTGCCGCCATCCTTCCCATCCACGAAAGTTTCACTCTACTCCACGTATCAAGATCTTTCTTAATCCCCTTCCATGTTGTAAGATAATTATCTTGGATCAGATTTATATTTTTAGTAGTTAACCAAATTCCCAGATACTTTATTTTTTTTGCCACTTTAATTCCATGCTGTACCTTTAATTTTTCACTTTCATCCTTTTCCAAATTTTTCGTCAGCATTTTTGTCTTTAGTTTATTTAGTTTAAAACCGGCTACCTTGCCAAATTCTTCTAACATCTCCAAGGCCTTACCAACACTTTTTTGTGGATTTTCCAGGGATAGCATCAAGTCATCCGCATACGCTTTTAATTTATACTCTTTTGTTCCTATTTTGATCCCTCGGATCTCTGATGTTACTCTTATTTTATTTGTAATTACCTCTAATGCCATAATGAATAAAAGCGGGGATAGAGGGCATCCCTGTCTTGTTCCTTTTTCAATTTTAAATGAATTTGTTAGGTTGTTATTTATAATCAGTTTTGCAGATTGTCTTGAGTATATTGCTTTTATACCATTCATAAACTCGCCCTCTAGCCCTGCTTTTTCCATGCTCTTCAATAGGAACTGCCATGAAACGTTATCGAATGCCTTTTCGGCATTGATAAAGATCAGCGCCGCAGGTATCTCGTTCTTACATTCCAAATACTCAATAATATTTATGGTGTGCATTACGTTATCTCTGAGTTGCCTGTTTGGAAGAAATCCTGCCTGATCCTTATGTATTAGATTCACAAGACATTTCTTGAGTCTACTTGCCATCACCTCCGCAAAGATTTTATTTAACAGTGATATAGGTCTATAGTTCTTAATGTTCAGTTTGTCCATATGTGGTTTCGGGATCATCGTAATATGAGCCTCTTTCCATGTCTCTGGTATCCTTCCTCCTTTTAATATCTTATTCATAATGTCACATAACACTGGTGTTAATTGGATTTCCAGTACTTTATAGTATTTGGCTGATAATCCGTCCGGTCCTGGGGCTTTCCCTGATTTCATCTTCTTTATTGCCTCTTGGATCTCTTCTATTTTTATGGGATTATTTAATTGACTTCTTTCTTCCTCTGTTATGGTCTTCCCGCTATAATCTTCTAAGTATTTTTCTATTTGGGTTATTTCTTCCTCTTCTTTTTTATACAACTTCTCATAGAATTTGAGGAAATTCTCCTTTATTTCTTTTGCGTCTTCTATCAAATGCTCTTCTATTTTTATCTTGTTTATTACACTTTGTTTTTGCCTTCTTCTCAATTGCCATGCTAATAGTTTGCCCGTTTTGTTAGCTGACTCAAAATATTTTTGTTTCATTAATTTGATTTTACATTCTATTTCTTGGCTTGCTAACACTGAATATTGAGATTGTAACATTTTTATTATTTGCCTGTTTTGTTCATCTTTCGGGTTTGTTGTTAATTTTTTCTCACACTCTCTTAGCTGATTTAGAATTTCTTCTTTCTTTTGTTCTCTTACTTTCCTCCTGTAACTATTTTGCTGTATAAAAAACCCTCTTAAGACCGCTTTACTAGCGTCCCAGACTATGTCCAAACTTGTTTCAGTATTAAGATTCAGGTCAAAATAATCTTTTAAGGTGGCTTTGGCTTTTTCGACTACCTCTTCGTTCTCCAATAGATATTCATTCATTCTCCATCTGAATCCACCCTGTGATTTGCCTTTTATTTCCAGAGCTACCGAGTTGTGGTCCGAGAGAGTTCTAGGTTGAATTTCACACTTTATAGTTCTTAATGTAAGCTCCCTTGAGACCCAAATTTGATCAATTCTACTCCAACTCTTGTGTTGTTCTGAAAAAAAGGTGAATTGCTTCTCTATTGCATGTTTATATCTCCAAATGTCTATTAGATCTAAGTTTTCCTCCAAGTTATTAAAAGATTTTGGTAGCTTCCCTTGTTTATTTTTTTTCTTTCCTAATTGTTTATCTAATTCTGGTTCCGGCACTCCATTAAAGTCTCCCATTAGAATCGCCTTGTTAGGATCTAACTCCAATAGCATTTGTTCCAATTTCTTAAAGAATTCCGGTTTATTCAAGTTTGGGGCATATATGTTTATCACATTGAGTTTTTCACCCTGGAAGTTAATTTGTACTCCCAAAATTCTTCCTTCATTATCTTTACAAATCATTTTGGGTTCCCATTTTTCTTTCACATATGTCACCACCCCTCTTTTCTTTTCCGTTGTGCAGTTTATAAACTCAACTCCCAACTTTTTATGTACCAGGATATGTTTATGTTTTTTAATCACGTGTGTCTCTTGTAAGCAGGTTAAATCAAGATTCTTTCTTTTCAACACATTTATAATTTTATTCCTTTTGGTTTTTTCATTCAAACCGTTCACATTCCACAACAAAATTTTCAAGTTCATTGTAATGACTACTTTTTAATCTACAAATAATTAATATTTTAAATTCGAGTGGTTTTGTTTTCTCTATTCTCTTCCTCTTCTTCTTCTCCCTCTTCTACTGCTACCTCCTCCTCCTCTTCTTCGTCTGCTTCTTCTCCTCTACCTCTCTCTTCTTGATCTTTTTCTATTTCTTTTTTCCTTCTTCTCTCCTCTGGGTCCTCATTTCTTCCTTCATATCTCTCCTCTATCCTTCCTAGCTCTTTCTCATATCTACGCAGAAATTTCTTCACTTCTTGTGTTTCAGCGATCCTGAATCTTTTGTCTTTATAAAAAAAGGAAATCCCTTCAGGGAATTCCCATCTATATTGTATATTGTTCTTTTTTAGGACGCTTGCCAGTTGCTTGTAACCTTCCCTTTTGCGCAGGAGTCTGGCTGGTATCTCTTTAAAGATGATAATTGGCCTGCCGTCAATAATTAATTTCTTTTGATAGCTTCTTTTTAATATCAAATTTTTCATCTCTATCGAGTTAAAGATAACCAGGCAGTCTCCTGCGGATTTTCTTGATTTCACTTGTTTAGTCTTTATTTTTATTCTGAAGGCGTTCTCCATCGTATATGCGACCTCTTCTTCTTTCAGTTCTAACCATTTCGCTAGCTCTTTGATCATTTTTTCTTTAATGTTTTCATTTATCTCTTCTCCTACTCCCCTAAATTTCAAATTTAACTGTTTTTGTTTCATATCAATCATTGCCAAGTTATCTAAGATTTGGTCTTGGTTTCTATTTAGTTCTCCTATCTCATCCCTTATCCTGTCTGTCTCCTTTCTTTGTTCTTTCATTTCTTTCTGAATTTTTTTATTTGTTTCCTCCATAGTCTTTGACCGAACTGTCAGGTCTTTAATTTTACCTGACAGTTCTCCTACTGCTCCCTCTATTTTTTTATCTATTAACTCATGCATCTCTCCTAGTTTTTTTTCCATATGTATTTCACTCTGTTTAAACTCCTCTTTTATTTTTAACCATAAGATATCTAAGTCCTTTATCTCTTCTTGTCGGGATGTTTTCCTTTCCGATGGTGTTCCTCCTATCTTTTTTCCTTCTTTCCCCGCCATTTTCTCCTTCACCAACCTTGATTTAAATCTCTTGCGGTATTTATTCTCTCCCCTAGGGGGCGCACACTCTAAGCCCTGTCTAGTTAATTATCAAATAATGGGTTCAAAAAACACTCTCTTAAACGTTCAGATTGCAAATTCTCAACAGAGTTTAAAGAGAGTATATGAAAGCTAACTCTCAACTTATAATAGATCAGGTTCGTTTTCAGATACTTTATATTACAATAAATGCGTTACTACTACCAAATTGACTTAAATAGTTTCTATATCCTATCGAACTTACTGTGAGTCCTTTATATTAAAAAAAAGATAAACAATATGGAAACCAAACAAAGCAAACAGAGCAGCAAACAAACAGTAAGAGCAACAGCAAAAGTTTAGCCTTTATCTAATTTTGTCTTATGTGAAGGCTCTCTTTCCTTCTTTCTATTTAAGCTTCAGTCACTTGTTCAGCTTAATCCAATTCCAAATTTTCACCAAAAGATTATATTATTATTTAAGAGTTAAACCCCCTAAAAGGGTCTCTACAGCCAAGGAGAGAGTGAAAACATCGAAGCAGTTCGTGGGGGAAGAAATTATCACTAAATGGGTAGATAAGAGATGAACCCAGTCTCTGCAGTTCAATGGGGTCCACACATTTGGGCCTCCATAGATGGGAAGGAAGGAGGAAGAGATATTACTTAACTTCTAACTTCTCAGATCCGTGTTCTTCAGCCACTTGCTGGCTTAATCCAATATCGAGCTATGGAGAGGGGGGAAAAAAAACAACAACCAAAGGTCCAGAAGAAATCGCCAAGGGTCCAAAAAACCAAAGGTCCAAAAAAGGAAGAGAAAAAAGGAGCCAAATGCCAAATGCCAAATCCAGACCGTCCACTAAATGTAAATATATCTTCCAGTAATCTGGATACACTCCTCTCTCAGATTCAAATATATTTCAGCTCCACAAAAATCCAGGTGTCAGAACCTTTAAGAGTCTCGTGTATTCAGCCTAGTTACCCAGAGAGGAGGGAGTAGGTGTTTAAGTAGAAGTTGGTCTTATCTCTGTAAACACAGTCCATGAATAGTTCCGAATAGTTCCAAATATCTCAGAAAAACAAAGCAGAAGCAAAGCAGAAAAAACATAAAGAGCAGAGCTCCAACTTCTTTAAAGGGGGGAGGTTGATTTCCAGGTTTAAAAATTAAAGGAGAAGGTGAAGGAAAAATTTACCCTCTTGCTTAATCATATAATCATATAAAAAGTTTCAGTATTTAAGCTTCAAAACAGAGGGGCCAAATGGGTGATTTAAACCGTTTGTTTATTTCATCCTTTCTCCTTTCCCCTCCTTCCCCCTTGCGTTTCAATGTTATCATTTGAGGCTTCAGGGTGTTTGTCCTTTTGTAACCACTCTGTTCCATTTATTCCCTTGTTTTAATATCTTCTCCCCCAAAGGAAATACAAAGTCTCTAGGGGTCTGTTCAGTTACTTTTATAATACTTAGTTTCCTTCGCCTCACTAAAAAAAATGTTGCTGAGGACTTTCACTTTTCTGTTCTCTACAGCGGGCGATTAGTCACTTCCTTTCTTCTCTCTTACGATTATAAGTCCTGCGCCATATTTGCTCTGAAAAAACAGGAAGGGTTCCTCACTTAAATCCTTTTACATCCAGATCTCACTTAGTGCTTAATCCAAATTTTTAGCTCAGAATTACTCCAAAAGCACTAAGGGTTCTGTTCTTAAAGTTATGGAGATTTGTCGCTTTTCCAGCGGGAGCTAGAGGCATCGCTGCACAGGGTCTGCAGAGCTTACCATTTTGCGTTTCTCAGTCCCGTCGCTCTCGGGTCTTTGGAAAACCCCCCCGAAAAAGCTCTGAAACCACTCCAACGCTGCTGGATGGCTTGTCCCTCAGGGGGGCCCCCCTTGAGGTTTTGGGGGTCGCAGTGCCTTTGTGTCACCCCCGAGCCCCCGTGAAGCTCGGGAAAGCTCTCAGCGGCTTTTCCGCGCTCCCTGCTGCTTGCGATCCCAAACCGGAAGTCCGAGCTGTGTCGCAATTTTAATTGGAAATCCGCCATGATGGAAGTCAAGACCGAGCTGCAGAACTACAAATAGTCATAGGGGGAGGTGAGCCTTTAATATGTCATTATATTTGTATTTCCAGTTTGATTTGGTAAATCTCCCCTGGAAAGGCTAATGTCTGATGCAACTGGTCTGGGAAAATTAATGAGCAGACCCATAGACTTGATTTCATCAGAACTGAGTGAAGATGGAGGCTGACAGCAGCGAAAAGACCTTTGGATTGATTCGGCAGAAACACCAGCGTGTGAGGAGATGCAGCAAACTTATAGAGGGGAATCACAGACATAAAATCCATACAGAAACACAACATTGCTTGTTTCAACTTGCTTGTGGGAACAACTCAGAGGCTGTGAAAGAATGAAGGTTAACAACAGGAAGAATTAGAGGAACCATCGGACATGACTATGAAAAGCAGTAGAGATATGAGATGATCAGAACCCTCCAAACTTGAAGCATGGGAAGTCCTATTAAAAAATATATAAAGTGGAAAATTTGTTAAAGTGGAAAATATGTTAAAGTGGAAAATTTAATAAAAATGAATTTTTAAAAAAGAGAGAATCGGGGGACTCGATTCAAATCCTTTGTTAGCGAAAGACTCAGCCTTGCTGGCATCTTAAGATGGGCAATCAGAGGAAGGAATGGTCAGTGTCTGGAATGGTTTTGTGATTTAAATCCCTCCTGAGTTAGACTGGATTCAAATCCCTTTTTTACAGAAAAACTTGGCCTTGCTGGCATCCTCCTAATATTGACAAAAGGACTGATTTCTCCCATTCCTCCTGGCAGTATAAGCTGTGCAAGGTGCGTCGCTGTTGGTTTCTATTTCCCTCACTGAGCAGCAAAATGCTTGTCACAAGACAATGTTTACATTCCACAGTCAGAGTTACTGTTGGGTTCCCACGGGAATGGGAGACTGGATGTGACATACACTGGTTTCCTGTTTTTCAGTGTTCTCTCGGTTTCTTTGAGTCGAGAAGAGTTGCTTCTCTGCTCTCACAGAGGCAAGATGTATGTTTGTATGCTCTCAGCATAGCTTGTAAATAAACTTCAGCATGTAGCACAATTACCTGTTTATCCTTTTGTCTGCGGGACTACGCTCTGCTTGGGCTCAAGATAAGTCGAGCCTGTATCAGCTCCAGATGGGCCGGAGCTGGTCAAATCTCACATTTTTGGCTCCGGACCCAGAAAACGGAATCGGAATGACTAATGGCTGCTGGCAGAGGAACAGAGGAACAGAGGGATGGCTCGGTGTTATCTGCTCTGAGCGTCAAGAAGATTGATGAGAGGTATGTGCTCTTGCTACGGGAAGCCTGCCAGTTCCTAATTAATGGCTTTAAGGCTGGACTTTGAACTTTTAAGCCTGCTACGGCAGAGGCTCGGCAGAGGCTTGAAACAGAAAGTGCTTATGAAAGTGCTTTTGGAATGAAGCTGTTATAAACACAGACACAGCTTGATTAATGACGCAGAAGGCTAATGCCAGAGTCATGGCAGCCCTTCGGGATGCTTTTGGAATTCCAAAGCTCGTTAAAAATATCGTTAAAAAGAATTACACGGAATGGGTGTTATACGCAGAGGCACTTCTGCAAAAAGAGGGTCTGTACAATGTCATTACAGACACACACACCCCAGCTCCGATGACGGATGAATGGGCAGCTAAGGATTCCAAAGCAAGGGGAACTCTTACATTGCTGGTATCCCCAGAAGAGCTTTGTCTCTTGCGTGATAAGGCCTCAGCCAGAGAGATTTGGGACACTTTAAGAGATTCTCATTTAAGAACAGAGGCTGGTGCTTCTTTGTTCTACTATGCCAAGCTGCATGATATGGCACTTGCTGAAGGTGCAGATGTGTGTGCTCATCTGATGGAGATGCAGAATCTGAGACATGAGCTGCAACAGAGAGGTCTCACCTTTCCAGAGGCTGTGTATTCCTTCATGATACTACATTCTTTGGGTTCAAGTTGGGAATCCGTTGCCACTCAGATTGCTGTTTTGCCAACTGCTCAGATCATGGTAGAGCATGTTACTGCTGTGATTCAGAATGAAGCTGACCGCCGGAGGGGACTTCTGGCGAGCGCGATCTCGTCGCAAGCGGGGATTTTACCGCAAGGAAAATCCCAGGCTATTTCGGATGAATAGGGGTGCTACAGGGCGCGCTAGCCCCCTAAAATACCTCTGGTGGGTGTCCAGAAGGTCAGGTTCCCAGCGGTACCAGAAGCGGTTCGCCCGGCTGTCAGGTAGCTTCAAAAAGAAGCGAAGAGAACGGCGGAGCAGATCAGCGGGTCAAGGGAAGCCATTATCTGCCTCCGAATAGCGAAGCCCCGAGCTTGCAGAGGAAGCGCTTCGCTCTCAAATTAAAGAAATCCGGCTCCAAATTAATTGTAAATCTGAAGTCTGAAAACAACAAGGAAGTCCCGGAGAGAAAGAAGGAATTTTGCGGAGTTCAGCTGACATCCGAAATCAGCTTAGACGCAGCACTGCACGCAGAGCGGAAAAAGGAAAGTGAGTTGCCCTAGCGGCTATTGTTTCTTCTCCCCCATTAACTCTTCTAAAAAGTAACTTTTTACGAAGATACATTATATTAAAGACATTACCAGAGTAAAAGGGGAAACAGAAGAGCAACTTTTTGTTTAAAATTGAAGTCTTTGGTGTAAAGGAGGAGATAAATAGAAGAAGGAAGTGCTTCTCTACTTTCACTTTTAAAGAACAAAGGACAGTGAAACGAAAGGGAAGCCTTCGACTCCATTGAGAACTTTTAAGCAGAGTTAACAGCCAGAGGACGTATTAATAAACAAGCACATTTTGGCTTTGGATTTATAGGTTGTTCTAATTTTATTTTTTTTAATCCTTCAAAGTAGGTAAAAGACCCTAACTAATTAGGGCACTTTTACAACTTTTATAACTACGCCACACCAACACAGATATAGGACCTCTAGTGGTTGGAATGAGATGATACAACTTGTTTTTTTGCTACTACTTCATTGACGGACACTGAAAATTGGATATAATTGGATATAATATTGAAAATTGGATATAATTGGATATAAAATTGGGGAGTGTACATCTTCTTTTTTTCCCATTTCTTCATTGAGGGATATTGGACATAAATTTGATATTAAGGATCTATAATTGCTGTGTTTTCTTCCATCTGTGGGATTGTGATTTGGATTATACTTTCTTGTTTTTCTACGCCACTCATATTTTTCCCAAATCTTATGGTGAAAATTGGATATAAAATTGGATATAAAATTGGATATAAATAAGGGTTCCTACCTTGCCTTCTTCATCTACGAGATGGATTTTATTTTTATTTTTATTTGTAACATCTACGTTTCCCGGCCTTGAAAGAAGAGGGATCTAAGTTAAATTAAGTTTATCTCCTGCTGGATTATTGCAGAAGAACAAAAATTTGGAACCTGAGCTCAAAGGCAGGAGATTGCGGAACAAAATAATCCAAAAAGAGGAATAGCCTGATTGGTGGCAAGAAGACGACTCTGAATTGACACTTGGTGGTTTATACAACTCAACGACTGTTAATCAAATTAAAAGTTACAACAACAACAATCTTTATTACGGTCCAGAGACCAACAAAACATTACAAATCAATACAGAGTTCATACAGCCTACCTTCAGGTTAATCAAGCACTTTGTTTGGAATATAGGGCTCATTTGTTCTTGCAACCACCGATAGAAACTTTGCCACTGCCAAAGTTCTAGCTTTTGTCCGGTCTTCCAGTAGGAACCTGACATAGTGAGCCTCTGACTTTCCCGGGAAAGGCACCAGCAAGGGTAGAATCAATTCAGCCCTGGCCTGCTCAAACTTCGCACAATGTAACAAAATATGATTTATGGAATCGATGTCTTGAGCACACGAGCAAAGTCTGTCCTGGTAGGGAACTCCTCTCAACCTACCATCCAGCACTGCAGAGGGGAAGACATTCAGTCTGGCCTTGGTAAAAAGCCTTCGATAGTTAGGTACTGTCAGGTTTTTTATATAAGATGTTAACTCAAAGACATACCCATATTGAACTCCTGCTGCCAGTGGACTACAGACTGCATGTGATCGAGATCGCAAGTCACTGTGTGCATTGTCCCATAATCTTTGCTTTAAAGCCTTTTGGGCGCCTTCATAGCCCAGGTAATACAGTTGGGGGGGAGACAGACCAACAGAGGTGGCTTTTTTAGCCATGGTTTTCTGCCATTTGCTGACAAATTCCTCATTGGTCAAATGTTGGTACAGACCCTTCCCTAGATTAAACACTGAAATCCTGAGCCAATGTCTTAGGGCAGCCCACCACGCTCTAGCTGAAATTGGGCATTCACCAGCTTCCAACAAAAGTACGGAGTTGGGGACACAGTTAGGTACCTGCAGCAGAGATCGTATAAATTTTGCCTGAAAGCCATCTAGCTTTGGCAGGTCCCCATTATGCCAGACATTTGCTGCATACAGGAGTTGGGAAACGGGCTTTGCGTTGAAAACCCTTAAGGCTGCTGGAACATATTTGCCGCCCTTTGTGAAGAAGAATCTATGTATGGCTAGCTTTGTAATCTCCGCCTTTTGAAGGGAGGTTTGCCAATGGTGCTTCCAAGATCTTGTATGATGGAATGTGAGCCCTAGGTAACTGAAGTATTTTACCTGTTCAAGGTTATGGCCATCCAGCACCCATTTAGACTGGGAGAATCTTCTTTCGAAGACTAAGATTTTAGATTTTTCATAATTAATGGATAAACCATTTCCAGAACAGTAATCAGAAAATTTCCTCAGCAGATAATTCAAACCCGGTCTGGAACGTGAGATGATGGCCACGTCATCAGCATATAACAACAAGGGGGTCCTTCTCATTCCTATTTTTGGAATGTGTCCATCTGGGTCCATTAAGTTCTCTTCTAGGTCATTTAAGAATAGACAGAACAATGTGGGGGCCAAAATACAACCCTGTCTCACCCCCCTAGTCATCTCGATGCTGTTCGATAGCTGTCCCTGTCGACCGCATCGGACCTGCAGTTTGGTTCCATTGTACAGGGCTTTTATAAGAAAGAGAAGTCGTTTGTCCTTCAGGATCAGACTCAATTTGGACCATAGCTGGGATCTGGGGATGGAGTCAAATGCTGATTTCAGGTCCATAAAGGCCACGAAGAGTTTACCTTGTAGGTGTCTGGTATACTTCTCAGCTAGGAAGGACAGCATTAGACAATGGTCTGTTGTTGAATGATTCTCACGGAAAGCTGCCTGGGCTTCAGATAGTATATTATGTTCATTTAGAAAAGTTGTCAATTTGCTACTGAGGAAATGGGCATACAGTTTCCCAATTATTGAGAGCAGGCTAATAGGCCTATAATTGGAAGGTACATTTGGGTGGCCTCTCTTAAAGATTGGAACTACTATAGCATGTTTCCAGCTATATGGTACCTTACCAGAGTTACTTACTGCCGTAAAAAGTGCTGCCAGAAGCGGAGCCCACCAGTGCTGGTTTGATGTAATCAACTCAGCTGGGATAAAGTCTTTCCCCGGAGCCTTTCCACTCTTCAGATTCCCAATTAATGTATGGACTTCCTCCACAGTAACCGGCCTCCAATTAGGGAGCAGTGACAATTGTGCCCTGTCACCCTCCTGTAAACTGGAAGGGAGGTTTGGATTTTCCATAAATATATTTCTGAAGTGGTTCTCCCAAACCTGAGCTGGAATGACACAGCTGGGGGCTGAGGAACTATTTTTCATTGAGTCGGAGACCAGTTGCCAAAAGAGTTTAGTTTCATTGTTTAGTGAGGCATTCAATAGTAGGGACCAGGAATTTTGTTCGGACTGCCTTTTTTTTGAGGCCAAAAGGGCTTTGTACTCTTTTTTGATTTTGAAATAAGATTGAGGTAAGTAGCTTAATCCAGCGTTTCTATAGGCCAAATAGGCGTTCCTTAAGGCTTCCTTCTTTGTGTGGCACTCTTGGTCAAACCAACTGCGCCCTTTAGCAGTGCGTGGCTTGCCGGCTGAGTTTATGTTAACCGAGACCACATCCTGCAAGGACTCAGTGAGATTTTCATAAGCTGTCAGGGAGGAGTCTATTGATAAATTGTTTATTATAATTGATCTTAACTCAATTGCAGTTTGTGAATTCAATCTATTCTCAACTGCAATTGCTATCTCAGGTGTCCATTTTTTCCTACGCAATGCTGGATCATTTGCTTTGACTATATCCTCATGTTCTATGTGAGAGTGCTGAATTGAATTTTGGCCAGTAGTGGAGATGATAAGAGGTAAATGGTCACTTTCAGTCCTATTATCTATTGTAAATTTTTTAATTGATTCGAAGGCCTGTCTGTTAGTTAGACAGTAGTCTACTGTGCTGGCCCCATTTGAATTTATGAATGTGTACTCGCCTTCTCTATCCCCGGGTAATAAATTAGGAAATTGGGTAAATGTAAAATTTAAAGAGTGAATTGATAAATATTGAGGTATATAAAAGATTGTTTTATTTGACAGATATTTAATAATATTGGAGGGGTATATGGTATTGTGAAGAGGTGTCAATTTTGTTATAGGAGATTGGTGGACATAAAAGGTTTCTTGGTTTTTGTTTATTGGGTCAGTTAGATTAAAATGTCTAATCCACCAAAGAAAGGGTTGGATGGGGGGACACCAACAGAAAGGAAAGGGTCCAAGCAAGAAGCAGATTTCAAAGCAGAGATTTTAAGAATGTTTGCAGAAATTAAACAGAGTGAAAAAAATCTGGAGTCAAAATTAGAACAGGTTAATAATAAGATTGGAAAAATGGATAAAAATGGATAAAAAAATTGATGAAACAGTCAATGAGTTGAAAGGGCAAATAAAAAAATAATAAATAATGACTTCAAAATTTTATCCAAAATGTATAAGTTACAGTACTTGTGAAGCTGAACTGAATGCACTGTCTTATTCACTTAAGGATTGTGAATGGTTGTTACAATTGTGCAAAGACATGAAAATTCCTGTCAAATGTCCAATCCAGGTTTATCAGGACAACAAAGCATGTATGGCTTTGCTGAATTCTGAAGGTTGTAAGCAAAGCACGAAGCACTTGCAATTGAAACTGCAACATGCTAGGGAATGTGTTCAGAAGGGACTCGTAACGGTGTCCTATATGCCAGGTAATGAAATTCCTGCTGATGTATTGTC
The DNA here is from genome assembly GCF_964252035.2 of Podarcis erhardii. Lineage (NCBI taxonomy): Eukaryota > Metazoa > Chordata > Lepidosauria > Squamata > Lacertidae > Podarcis > Podarcis erhardii. The sequence continues at coordinate 25,012,092 of NC_138506.1, forward strand.
CAAGGTTGTATCAAGGGATCAACACTGTACCTATGTGCAGAAGTTGGGTTTGTACTGATATTGTACGAACATGCTGCCCAGTGATGTTCACAGAAAGGGGGAGGAGGTTGGTTTCTATTTCCCTCACTGAGCAGCAAAATGCTTGTCACAAGACAATGTTTACATTCCACAGTCAGAGTTACTGTTGGGTTCCCACGGGAATGGGAGACTGGATGTGACGTACACTGGTTTCCTGTTTTTCAGCGTTCTCTCGGTTTCTTTGTGTCGAGAAGAGTTGCTTCTCTGCTCTCACAGAGGCAAGATGTAAGTTTGTATGCTCTCAGCATAGCTTGTAAATAAACTTCAGCATGTAGCACAATTACCTGCTTATCCTTTCGTCTGCGGGACTACGCTCTGCTTGGGCTCAAGATTAGACGAGTCTGTATCAGCTCCAGATGGGCTGGAGCTGGTCAAATCTCACAGTCGCATCCTGGTGGGCACCAAGGGCACCCCCCGCCTGGTGACACATGATGCACGCACCATCCGCTACCCGGACCCCCTGGTCAAGGTCAATGACGCCATCTAGGTCGACCTGCAGACGGGCAAGATCACCGACTTCATCAAGTTCGACACAGGTGACGGTTCCTCAGAGTGCGTCGAAAGCACTGGAATCCTTCCCCAGTTGGGGGAAAACAGGGAGACTGCCTCTGGCATATATATATACACACACACCTTGTGAGGAGAATCAGAGCTTACAGGGTTAATAGCTCTATGTATCGTTCCTGCCTACTGAGAGGTGTGGTTTATTCACATATGGAAATGTTTCTTTGTGTGTGAGATACTTTTGGTTTTCGATCTCCCGGATGATTTATTTGCTATGTTGTACATTAAAGCTTCTTTAGAATAGAAGAAGCCTGCGTATGGACTGTTATTTATTGCACCGACACAAGGCACACACCGCTGCTGTGATACTCAGCTTGCAGCTGGGAGAAGTCCAAAGACACAGAGGAAGCGTGCTGGACAAGCATAACGCAACATATCTGTCCCCCCTGCCCAGTCCCAGTTCCGCCTCGCAAGGCCATTGTTGCCCAGGCACCTTCTGACCCTTTCCCTCCCTCTTCTCCCCGACAGGCAACCTCTGTATGGTGACCAGGGCACCAACTTGGGGCGCATTGTGGTGATCACCAACCGCGAGAGGCACCCTGGCTCCTTTGACGTGGTCCACGTCAAGGACACCAACAGCAACAGCTTTGCCACCAGGTTCTCCAACATCTTCGTCATTGGCAAGGTGGGCGTCGGCCAGAATGGTTTTTATCTTTTTTAAAGATTATTTTATTATTTCCATTTTTGAAATTATTTTATTATTTCCTTTTCATTTGCATTTTTTTTTTAAAAAAATTATCATTTCCATTAAAAAAAAATATTACTGTAGATTCCGGCGTATAAGATGACTTTTTAACCCCAGAAAAGAAGTTAAAAAGTCAGGGGTCATCTTATACGCTGGGTATGGGCGGCGGCTCCAAATCAGCAGCAGTGAGCGGCAGGCTCAGCTCCACGCCAGGCGGCTTTCTCCCAGCGCAGAGCTGCCCAGCGTATTAGGCAATTGGTCTTATAAGACAAACCCCCAAATTGCAGCTGCCAATTTGGGGGGGTCGTCTAATACGCCCAGTTGCCTAATACGCCAGAATCTACAGTACTTTTATTATTCTCCTGTTGTTATTTTTATGTTTCAAGAATTTGTTTCCACAGCTATTCCAAATAAATCGCCAGTCCATTCAGTTCAATGCCATTTCCGCTCTTGCATGTAATCCTTTTGTTTTCTTTTTTTAAGCAATTATACTGCTGTGCAAGGATATTTTTTTTAAGCACATATACTGTAATGCAAGGATATTTGTGAGGCATGACCTCATATTAATGGGGGGAATGTGATGTGATACCAAGGAGAACCGACTTCATCAAGTTCGGGGTTCTTCTGAGCACGTTAGGAGTGCACCGAGCTGGAGTCCCTTTGGGGAGTGAAATTTGGATTTGGTTTAAATTGTACTCTGTTTGTTTAAATGAGGGTGCAGATTGAAAAAGATTGGGCTGATGAATTAATAATAATAATAATAATAATAGCCTCTTTTGTCGCTCCTTCCAGGGCATCAGCCTCACCATCGCCGAGGAGCGGCTGGCAGCCAAGCAGAGCAGCGGATGGAGACATGCACGGAGGGATGAGGAAAGCAGAATTGTTTTTCGCCAATGAAACCATCTTGCAATGTGGCTCGGGCTCTTCATCCTTTGAGTAGCTTTGTTCTTATTTCCGCCTGGAAGCATTAGGGGCCACTCCGGCTCCTACTTGGCCCTTGGAATAATAATTTCATTATTATTACAATAACGGTTGCAGGTATTATTACAAAAATAATTGCATACAGTAACAGTTGCCATTATTATTGCAATAATGATTGCCATTAGTATTACAATGATGGTTGCCATTATTGCAATAATTGCAATTATTATTACAATAACGATTGCAGTTATTGGAACAACGAATGCAGTTTCCCCTCAAGAAACAAGGCCAGCTACAAACACAGATGGTTACGGTGTGGCCTGAGGGAGCCTCTCAGCGGCTGCAGGACTGTTTCCAGGAGACCGACTAGAATATGTTCGACCATCAAGATCTAGAAACTTATACATCAACAGTCCTGGATTATATTAGATTCTGCACAGCAAATGTCACCAGTGAAAAGTATGTAAAGTTGTATCCGAATAGGAAGCCCTGGATGACTGGAGAGGTTAGGAGATTATTGAAGTCCAGAAACTCTGCTTTTAGAACTGGGGACCGGGTATTGTATGGTATAGAAAGAGCGAACTTGAAGAGGGGTATCAGGAAAGCAAAAGCGGAGTACAGAGGAAAAATTGAGGACCATCTGTGAAATCATGATACTAGACAAATCTGGCAGGGAGTTCAACATCTGACTGGTTATAAATTGAGAAATTCATCAGTGGTAGAGAGTACTGCTTCCTTGGTGGGAAAGTTGAATATCTTCTTTGCCCGATTTGAGGTGACACCAACAGTGACTCCAACAGGGATGCCAGAGCTATTGGCCTCACTACCTACAGGAAATGCTGTCAGGGTGGAAGAGGGAGAAGTGAGGTGAATATTAAAGGAGGTAAACACGAGGAAGGCTATGGGCCCGGATGGGGTAGCTGGAAGGGTGCTAAGAGATTGTTCGAACCAACTGGCAGGAATCTTTATGAAGATTTTTAACCAGTCTCTGGCCCAAGCCACTGTTCCATCCTGTCTGAAATCCGCTACCATTATACCCCTGCCAAAAAAAATCAAAGATAGACAGTCTGAATGATTTTCGCCCTGTGGCGTTGACACCCATTATAATGAAATGTTTCGAAAAACTGGTGAGGAAGCGCATCTTATCTTGTCTGCCAGTGGGACTTGACCCTTACCAGTTTGCGTACAAGGCAAAGAGATCCATGGAGGATGCTGTGGCAATGGCTTTACATGCTGTCCTGACTTATTTGGAGAAGCAAGGGAACTACGCGAGACTGTTATTTGTAGACTTTAGTTCTGCATTTAATACTATTCTTCCGCATAGATTGGTGCCCAAATTATTAGACCTGGGACTTCCACCAGGTTTGTGCAGGTGGATATTAGATTTTCTATCAAACCACTCCCAACGGGTCAGGTTGGGTTCCCACGTCTCTGCAGATCTCATCATGAATACGGGGACGCAGCAGGGGTGCGTGTTGAGCCCACTTTTATATAACCTTTACACAGCTGACTGTGCCCCCAAATACCCCAGTAATAAGTGTTGGGATACTGCCGGGGAGACGGGGGCATCAGGCAGGCCACCAGCTGGCTCCGGACGATCACCAGTCTCCCGTGGAAAAGCATCAGTCAGTCAGCGACACGAGCCTCAGATACCTTTAGAGACCCGTGCACGCTCTGTCAGCAGAGTGTGTAAATCACTCACAGCAGAAGAGGCGGACAGAGAAATATGTGCAAGCATATTTACAGCATTTATTCAGCGTAGTTCAGGAACAAAGGAAAACATGTCTGCTTGCCTTCGTGTCCAGCAAACAGAAGTTCCCAGCAGACTGTGCTGTGTGTAAACAGGCATGTGATACACAAACGTCATGCCTGTACCCTTTTAAGGTGGAACGGAACTATATCCTAACAATAAGATTAAATTTGCAGATGATACAATAGTGGTTGGTTTAATCACGACTGGAGAGGGGGAGGCGGCCTATAGGAAGGAATATGAGCAGTTGGGGGAGTGGTGCAGGAAATACAACTTACTCCTGAACTTAAAGAAAACAAAAGAGATTATTGTGGACTTTAGGAAATGTAAACTGAATATTCAGCCACTTATTACTGAGGGGAAGTGCATAGAACAGCTCTCAGTCTTTTGATTTCTGGGAATGGAGTTGAGAGATTACCTAACCTGGGGAGAAAACAGCAAAGACCTGATGAAGAGAGCACAGCAGAGGTTATATTTTCTGAGAATCCTCTGGAAAAACAATCTCTCAAAGGACCTGTTGATGGCATTTTACCATTGTACTGTGGAGAGTGTATTAACTTATGGTCTCTGTGTGTGGTTTGGGAACTGCACGGTCAGGGGAAAAACAATGCTGTCCAGGGTTGTAAAGACTGCAGAGAGAATAACTGGGTGCACTCTTCCCACCTTGGATCAAATCTATGCTGCCAGGTGCCATAAGAAAGCGGCAGAGATAGTGCAGGATTGTGCACACCCCGGAAATGATCTCTTTCAGCTTCTGCCTTCTGGAAGAAGGTACAGGCTTATAAAGACTAGGACTAGCTGTCTGAGAAACAGTTTCTACCCAAATGCAATTTTGGTTTTAAACGCATTGTAAGGAGTCTGTACGGGAGTGTTGTTGTTGTTTAGTCGTTTAGTCGTGTCCGACTCTTCGTGACCCCATGGACCAGAGCACGCCAGGCACTCCTGCCTTCCACTGCCTCCCGCAGTTTGGTCAAACTCAGGCTGGTAGCTTCAAGAACACTGTCCAACCATCTCGTCCTCTGTCGTTCCCTTCTCCTTGTGCCCTCCATCTTTCCCAACATCAGGGTCTTTTCCAGGGAGTCTTCTCTTCTCATGAGGTGGCCAAAGTATTATTAGGGACTTATTACGATCATGGGTTCGGATCAAGCGTTTATTATTTTTATTAGGGGTTCTTCTTAGGTGTGATTCTTCGGGGTTTCTTATTCTGTGGGGTTATTATTCTTAGGGGTTATCACTTTTATTAGGGACTGTTATTATCGCTATTATTAGGGGTTATTATGATCCTGGGTTTGGATTAAGGGTTTATAAATTTTATTAGTGGTTATTCTTCTTAGGGGTTGTCCTTAGGGGTTTGTTGTTCTTAAGGGGTTGTTATTCTTAGGGGTTATTAGGGGTGACCGTTTTCATTAGGGGCTATTATTACCGTTATTATTAGGAGTTATTCTGATCATGGGTTCCAAGTGACCCCACCGGTTGTCCCCGACCCAGGGGATTTGGCGTGCACAGCGTTGCGGGGGCTCTGGTGTATTTAAAGGTCTCCACTTTGTCCACCTGGAGGAAAAAAAAGGGATCTCCCAGCAGACATCTAGCCTGACACCAAATCTCGGCTCCGGGAAATGTTGGAAAAACCTCCCTTTTGGGGTCCATAGAATAGCAATGAATGGAGGGAAGGTACACCCCAGCGGTCATCCAGCCTGACCCCCTACCTGTCTCATCATGCACTGCAGCAGGCCTCACATCAGCTTGACCACGCTCTGCAGGGGGAAGAAAAACGCTGCCGGAAACTCAGAACTTGAACTCGGGACGGACAACCCCAAAGCCAATGAAGTTTTGTTGTCCGGATCTCATTTCCTCCGCTGAGTTTTTTGACTCCGCATTCCAGGCATTTGGCCTGGGAATAGGGTTTCGATCTCACCCCCCAACCCAGCGTCACACCTGCTCTGGCCAAGATGCGCCGTGGCTCTTGAGTTGCAGCGTGAGGTCGGGAAATGCATTGCCAGCAAGGAGGACCCAAAAGACGATTCCCGAGAAGGGTTCTTCCCCACCCCAGGGTGGGAAGGGAAAAGCCGGTCGCGTCTCTTTTGCGGGATGGGTTTTTGGGTCACGGGTGCGAGTTCTGCCACGCGGGCAGAGGGGCAGCAGCCTGACGATATGCTCGGCACCTTGGAAAATATTATTTTTCTTTTATTTAATTTTCATTTTCACTTTATTATTGTGTTCTATCTTATTGTATTTTTTATTTTTTATTTTCTTTCATAGAATCATAGAATCATAGAGTTGGAAGAGACCACAAGGGCCATCGAGTCCAACCCCCTGCCAAGCAGGAAACACCATCAGAGCACTCCTGACATATGGTTGTCAAGCCTCTGCTTAAAGACCTCCAAAGAAGGAGACTCCACCACACTCCTTGGCAGCAAATTCCACTGTCGAACAGCTCTTACTGTCAGGAAGTTCTTCCTAATGTTTAGGTGGAATCTTTTTTCTTGTAGTTTGGAACCATTGCTCCGTGTCCGCTTCTCTGGAGCAGCAGAAAACAACCTTTCTCCCTCCTCTATGTGACATCCTTTTATATATTTGAACATGGCTATCATATCACCCCTTAACCTCCTCTTCTCCAGGCTAAACATGCCCAGCTCCCTTAGCCGTTCCTCATAAGGCATCGTTTCCAGGCCTTTGACCATTTTGGTTGCCCTCCTCTGGAAACGTTCCAGTTTGTCAGTGTCCTTCTTGAACTGTGGTGCCCAGAACTGGACACAGTACTCCAGGTGAGGTCTGACCAGAGCAGAATACAGTGGCACTATTACTTCCCTTGATCTAGATGCTATACTCCTATTGATGCAGCCCAGAATTGCATTAGCTTTTTTAGCTGCTGCGTCACACTGTTGGCTCATGTCAAGTCTGTGGTCAACCAAGACTCCTAGATCCTTTTCACATGTACTGCTTTCAAGCCAGGTGTCCCCCATCTTGTATTTGTGCCTCTCATTTTTTTTTTGCCCAAGTGCAATACTTTACATTTCTCCCTGTTAAAATTCATCTTGTTTGTTTTGGCCCAGTTCTCTAATCTGTCAAGGTCGTTTTGAAGTGTGATCCTGTCCTCTGGGGTGTTAGCCACCCCTCCCAGTTTGGTGTCATCTGAAAATTTGATCAGGATGCCCTTGAGTCCATCATCCAAGTCGTTGATAAAGATGTTGAATAAGACCGGGCCCAAGACAGAACCCGGTGGCACCCCACTAGTCACTCTTCTCCAGGATGAAGAGGAACCATTGATGAGCACCCTTTGGGTTCGGTCAGTCAGCCAGTTACAAATCCACTGAGTGGTAGCATAGTCAAGTCCACATTTTACCAGCTTCTTTACAAGAATATCATGGGGCACCTTGTCAAATGCCTTGCTGAAATCAAGGTAGGCTACATCCACTGCGTTCCCTTCATCTACCAGGCTTGTAATTCTGTCAAAAAACGAGATCAGGTTAGTCTGACATGACTTATTTTTCAGAAATCCATGCTGACTATTGGTGATCACAGCATTCCTTTCTAGGTGCTCACAGACTGTTTGCTTAATGATCTGCTCCAGAATCTTCCCTGGTATTGATGTCAGACTGACTGGGCGGTAATTGTTTGGGTCCTCTCTTTTCCCCTTTTTGAAAATAGGGACAACATTTGCCCTCCTCCAGTCTGCCGGAACTTCGCCTGTTCTCCAGGAATTCTCAAAGATGACTGCCAGTGGTTCTGAGATCACATCTGCCAGTTCTTTTAATACTCTTGGATGCAGTTCATCTGGCCCTGGAGACTTGAATACATCTAAACTAACCAAGTATTCTTGTACTATCTCCTTAGTTATTCTGGGCTGTGTTTCCTCTGCTGAATCATTTGCTCCAAATTCTTCAGGGCGGGCATTGTTTTCTTTATTGGAGAAGACCGAGGCAAAGAAGGTATTGAGGAGTTCAGCCCTTTCTGTGTTCCCTGTTTGCATTTCACCATCTTCTCCTCTGAGTGACCCCACTGTTTCTTTGTTCTTCCTTTTGCTACGAACATACCCATAAAAGCCTTTTTTGTTGCTTTTAACCTCTCTAGCAAGCCTGAGTTCATTCTGTGCTTTAGCTTTTCTGACTTTGTGTCTACACGTGCTGGCTATTTGTTTGAATTCCTCTTTGGTGGTTTCCCCCGTTTTCCATTTTTTGTACACATCCTTTTTTAATCTTAACTCAGTTAAAAGTTCTTTAGATAGCCACCCTGGCTTCTTTAGGCACCTTCCATGTTTCCGTCTCATTGGTATTGCCTGAAGTTGTGCTTTTACTATCTCCCTCTTAACAAACTCCCAGCCATCATGAACTCCCTTTCCTTTTAGTATTACTGTCCATGGGATCTCACCCAGCACTTCCCTAAGTTTTATGAAGTCGGCTTTCTTAAAGTCAAGAAATTGAGTCCTAGTATGCTTGGCTGCTCCTTTCCGCTGTATAGTAAACTTCAGAAGAGCATGATCACTTGCGCCTAATGATCCTTCCACTTCTACCCCACTAACCAGGTCATCAACATTGGTTAGGACCAGATCTAAAATGGCTGTTCCTCTTGTTGCTTCTCCCACTTTCTGGACAACGAAGTTGTCTGCAAGGCCAGTGAGGAATCTGTTTGACCTTATGCTCTTGGCTGAGTTTGACATCCAGCAAATATCCGGGTAATTGAAGTCCCCCATTACTACTATCTCCCTTCCTTTTGCATGCTTGGCCATCTGTTCCAGGAAGGCATCATCTATGTCCTCCGTTTGGCTTGGGGATCTATAGCAAACTCCCACAATGAGGTCCCTGTTATTCTTCTCTCCCTTAATTTTGACCCAAATGCTCTCACTTTGGCTTTGAGGTTCTAAATCTTGGATCTCTTCACAGGTATACACATCCCTGACATATAACGCCACTCCTCCTCCTTTCTTGTCTGGTCTGTTTCTCTGAAATAGATTGTATCCCTCCATTATTACATTCCAGTCGTGGGACTTATCCCACCAGGTTTCAGTGATGCCTATTATGTCATATTTAGTTTGCTGTACCAAGAGCTCAAGCTCATCTTGTTTATTTCCCATGCTTTGCGCATTAGTGTACAGACATTGAAGTCCATTAATCATTCCCCCGTGTCTCTTATTTAAGGATTTTTTCCTCCCACCACTAGGTCTGCGTGCTGTTTGCTCCATTTGGTCTATGACATTTGGATGATCATCTTCATCAATTGATAGACTCCTACCTTCAGGAGCACTGTCTCCCTCCCCCACATTAGTCAGTTTAAAGCCCTCCTGATGACGTTTCTGAGATTTTTGGCAAAAACATTCCTCCCAACCGTTGTGAGGTGCAGCCCATCGCTTGCCAGAAGTCCATCTTCAAGAAACTGCAGTCCGTGATCTAAGAATCCAAACCGTTCCTGTTTACACCATTTGCGAAGCCAGCTGTTCACTTCCACTATTTTTCTCTCTCTCCCTGGGCCACGTCGTTCAACTGGGAGGACAGATGAGATGACAATTTGTGCATTTAATTGCTTCAATTTCCTGCCCAGGGCCTCATAGTCTCTTTTGATCTTCTGGAGGCTATTGCTTGCAGTGTCATTGGTTCCCACATGAACCAATAGGAAGGGGTATTTGTCAGTGGGTTTTATGATTCCTTGCAGTCGTTCAGTTACATCTTGGATCTTAGCCCCGGGGAGACAGCACACTTCCCGAGACATCTTGTCAGGCCCACAGATCACTGCTTCTGTTCCCCTCAGTAGGGAATCCCCTATCACCACTACACGCCTCCTCTTAGGTTTGGTCGGGGTTCTTCCGTGATCTGTCCGTTCCAAGGTCGCCTGCACATTCCCTGAGGACTGACTTTGCTGCTCGTCTTCATATACCTGATCGACTGTAACGAGGGAGAGATCCTCAAATGGAGTCTGCTCTTCGTCTTCCACTGCCTCCCGCAGTTTGGTCAAACTCAGGCTGGTAACTTCAAGAACACTATCCAACCATCTTGTCCTCTGTCGTCCCCTTTCCCAACATCAGGGTCATTTCCAGGGAGTCTTCTCTTCTCATGAGGTGGCCAAAGTATTGGAGCCTCAGCTTCACGATCTGTCCTTCCAGTGAGCACTCAGGGCTGATTTCCTTAAGAATGGATACGTTTGATCTTCTTGCAGTCCATGGGACTCTCAAGAGTCTCCTCCAGCACCATAATTCAAAAGCATCAATTCTTCGACGATTAGCCTTCTTTATGGTTCAGCTCTCACTTCCATATATAACTACTGGGAAAACCATAGCTTTTACTATACGGACCTTTGTTGGCAAGGTGATGTGTCTGCTTTTTAAGATGCTGTCTAGGTTTGTCATTGCTTTTCTCCCAAGAAGCAGGCGTCTTTTAATTTCGTGGTTGCTGTCACCATCTGCAGTGATCATGGAGCCCAAGAAAGTAAAATCTCTCACTGCCTCCATTTCTTCCCCTTCTATTTGCCAGGAGGTGATGGGCCCAGTGGCCATGATCTTCGTTTTTTTGATGTTGAGCTTCAGACCATATTTTGCGCTCTCCTCTTTCACCCTCAATAAAAGGTTCTTTAATTCCTCCTCACTTTCTGCCATCAACGTTGTGTCATCTGCATATCTGAGGTTGTTGATATTTCTTCCGGCAATCTTAATTCCAGCTAGGGATTCATCCAGCCCAGCCTTTCGCATGATGAATTCTGCATATAAGTTAAATAAGCAGGGAGACAATATACAGCCTTGTTGTACTCCTTTCCCAATTTTGAACCAATCAGTTGTTCCATAACCAGTTCTAACTGTAGCTTCTTGTCCCACATAGAGATTTCTCAGGAGACAGATGAGATGATCAGGCACTCCCATTTCTTTAAGAACTTGCCATAGTTTGCTGTGGTCGACACAGGCAAAGGCTTTTGCATAGTCAATGAAGCAGAAGTAGATGTCTTTCTGGAACTCTCTAGCTTTCTCCATAATCCAGCGCATGTTTGCAATTTGGTCTCTGGTTCCTCTGCCCCTTCGAAATCCAGGTTGCACTTCTGGGAGTTCTCGGTCCACGTACTGCTTGAGCCTGCCTTGTAGAATTTTAAGCATAACCTTGCTAGCATGTGAAATGTCGTTGGGGGTGGCTACAGCGGTCCTCCATCATAAGAAGCGTGCAGACAGGACAAATAACTCCCCCCCCAAAAAAAACCCTAGGTCTCCCCCAACAAACGTTTGAGACTAGCTCCCCTAAATCTAAGAGATGGATCAAACTGCGCGCGCCACTAGGTGCGCGCTGCTGCCCTGCAAGCTCTGATCAGCTCCTCCCACAGCTAATCACCTACCTCACCAGAAACCCTGCCTCCTCTGACCTTTGCACAGGGAAAGCAGCTAATCAGCCACAAGAAACACACACACCAGAAAACCCTTTTTGCTCCTTCTTCAGCCGCTGCCCTGCAAGCTTTCCATTTCTCTCTTCCTATTTTAAGTTATTATTTTATTTTATTTTTATTTTTTTTATTTTTTTTTATTTTTTTTTATTTTTTTATTTTATTTTATTTTATTTTATTTTATTTTATTTTACTTAATTATTATGTTCCATTTCATGGTGTTCTATCTTATTGGATTTTATTATATTATTTCATTTTTCTCTTTTTTTTAATTTCTCTTTTCTTATTATTTTTTATTTTATTTTATTTTATTTTTTCCTTTCTTTGTTTCATTTCATTTAATTTCTTTCCTTTCCCTATTATTTCATTTTCTCTTTTCTTTAGATTTCTTTTAATTTCTTTTATCTTAATTTCCTTCCTTTCCTTTTTTCCTTTTCTCTTAATTTATTCCTTTCTGTTCCCTTCCTATTTTATTTTATTTTATTTTATTTTCCAACTCCGTCCTAGCTACCTGCTCCAGCTCATATGCCTTGTCCTTGTCCTCGTCATGGTCAGCATTCTTGAGGTAAGCCAATCCCAGCACCCAAACTGTCAGGACACTGTAGATATTGTAGCGGACTCAGGCGTCCGGGTGGTCAGCACTGGCTGGCAGCAGGCCCGTCATGGGGTTCTGCGGAGAGATGGAGGAGAGGAGCCTGTTGAACTCCCGCCTGCCTGCACACCCTATAAAAACCCCCCGTCAGATGTTCCACCTGTTGAACATCCGCCTGCCTACTGGACATTTCCATTCCTTCATGCCCTTCAAAAAAAACCACCTACCGCTCAGCCTGTTGAACTTCAACCTGCTTGGATGCCAGACATTTCCAGGCCTGCCCGTCCTACAAAAAGCCACCGTCCGCTGCTCTGACTGTTGATCTCCCGCCTGCCTGCTGAACCTTTCCGGAAAAGGGTAAAAGGCGGATCCAGCTGATTTTAAATGGATCCTCATGAATTCATATGATTTTTTCATTCAAATTAAATAAAACCACCATGATACTGTAGACCATGTCTTACTCTGTAGGCAGCATCAAAAAAATCATGCATCCACTATTTCGTGGGGCCACAGGGGCGCAAAAACATGGTTAAAAAACATGGATCCTCATGATTTTTGCACTAGATCAGCCCAAAGTCACCATCAGATCAAATATCACGGCCATGGGCACAGCATGCACCACAAAAATGACGGATCCATGGCTTCCTGGCGACACCGTGGCCCCAAAACGTGGTTTTGAAGCACGGATCCTCATGGATCCTCATGCTTTTTGCATTGGGCCAACCCAAACTCACTGTCAAATCACACATCATGTCCATGGGCACAGCCTGCACCACAGAAAACTCAGATCCACGGCTTCCTGGAAACTCCATGGCCCAAAAACGTGGTTTTGAAGCACGGATCCTCATGGATCCTCATGCTTTTTTCATTGGGAAACCCCAAATTCACCCTTTATTCAAATATCTTGTACATAACCACAGATCTGACCACAAACTTTATGGATCTTCTGCTTTGTGGCCCTGGCCAGATGCTACCCTGGATATATTGGCCAATTTTTAGGTGGGTGTGCTGGGATGGAGGAAACGGAGTCGGCTGAATCTCTATCCATTAAAGATGGGGGTCCAATGGCTGGGCTGGAATGATTTCAGTTCGGTTTGCTAGCTCTGAGCTTTTCATGGGGTGCAATAGTCACCTGTAGCTGCCATCAGGAGTCCTGGTGTGATCCTGGATGTCTCTATGGAGGCATTGGTCACAAATGTAGCCAAACTGGCATTTTAAAAATCTATGTCAGGTTAGGTGATTGGTACCGTACCTGTCCCTTTCCAACCTAGCCATGGTGATTCATGCAGCAGTCACCCGCAGACTAAACTACTTTAACTTGCTCTACACCTGAGCCGCGGAGGGCAGGGTATAATCAGAGAGAGAGAGAGAGAGAGAGAGAGAGAGAGAGAGAGAGAGAGAGAGAGAGAGAGGTGTGTAGGGCTACCCTTGAGACTGCTCCAGAAACTCCAAATGGTCTAAAATGCAGATGCATGGGTTCTTACTGGGACTTTGTGGAGAGCCCACATTCAGTTGGTTGCTCATCAGCTGGATTGGCTTCAGGTGGAGTATTGAATCAGGTTCAAGGTTTTGATGCTAACCTTTAAAGCCCTAAACAGCTGTGACCTTTCTTATCTGTGGGAATTATCTTCCAATACACTTCCCCAAAGAGCATGACGCTCATCTAACAGCAACCTACTGGTGGTCCCTGGCCCAAAACATATCCAGCTGTCCTCAACCAGAGCCAGAGCCTTTTTGGTGGAATGCTTTGTCTAATGAGACCAGGGCTCAGCGCAATCTATCTCAGTTCTCTCACTCGCTGGATCATCACCTTGTCGTGGTGAGTGGGCTTGCACATTCCTATGACCCTTGTGAGTGAAGCCGTTGGGAATCTCGTACTCCCAGCAGGGTCACCCAAGGCAGTAAGGTCAAAGAAATTGAAATATGCTCAGAGTCCTGTAGTAATTTCATGCTCTTTATTGCAGCTTGTAAAACAGTGATTGAATTGCCCCCCAAACCTCAGGCTTTTATAAACAATATTTAAACAATGAGTCCCGTATGATTCTGCTTTCCTCCTGGAGCCTGATTGGTCTTTTCCTGCAAGCCAATCAGTTCTTGCATTCTAGGATCCTACTTGCCTATTGTTCTAGGATCCAAGTTTAGTACATAACAGGGAAGGAGCTAGACAAAGAATGCTCCAAGAAGTCCTCAACGGCAGAACAGGTGGATGATAACAAGCGGTATGTTACAATGGCTGTGATGGCAGATGAAGGCTGCAGCAGATAGGATCTAGCAATTTGTTGTGACTACTCATGCCATCGGAACAGAACCCTACTGCGAAGACTGTGCGTTGGTCAGCGTGCACTGATCTACACACATAAAACAAATTCACACACAGGCGTCTTCCAAAAACCCAACCCAACCCCCAAAAGTCCCATGGCGATCGGCAAAAGGTTACAGGGGCAGGATCATGAAATCTGGAAGCCTCTAGTCATGAACTGGCACATGGGCGGTGGATACAGATTCAGTCGTTCTGACTCAAGGAACAAGGCAGTTGAGCAGCTTGGCAGTTGTATCCATGACTAAGCAGCCCCTTTTAGGATCCACTCTGCTCACCCCAAAAAGGGGAGGGCTAGAAAAGGTGCCCTAAACATGGTCTGCCTCCCTTTTTCCCTGACTGGATTACCGCACCCAGTGAGGTCAGCACCCAGGGGTCATAAAAGACAATTGAACTTTGGAACATGGAATATATGGACTTTGTCAGATAACACAGACGGCGAACGTCCTAAATGCAGAACTGCCATCATTGCAAGAGAGCTGCGACGTTTTAACATCGATATTGCAGCGCTTCAAGAGACTCAAAGAGCAGGCGAGGGACAACTGAAGGAAGAAAAAGGAGGCTTCACATTCTTCTGGAAAGGTCTATCTGAACAAGAACTTCGAATACATGGGGTAGGCTTTGCTATCAAAAACGACCTTGTGAAGCTCCTGTCAGAAGTCCCTACTGGCATTAATGAGCGACTCTCAACCCTTCGAATAAAGCTCACCAAAAACCAACAGGTTACTATTATAAGCGCTTATGCACCAACACTGGATGCCGATGAAGACATTAAAGATTTTTTTAAAAAATAATATTTATTAAGGTTTTGAAGGTTACAAATAAAACAGAAAAACACCAAATTAAACAAAAAACAAAACAATGTATCACATTAACCCCCCCAAAACCCCCCCATACAAATAAGAAAAAAAGAGAAACAAAAAAAGGTCAAAGAAAAACAAAAGCAAAAAACACATCAAACCTTCACATAGTATATCTTTCATTTGCTTGTTTCCTTGACCTCCTCCCACCTCCCTTTTTTGTATTCTAATTCAATTAAATATTTCAGCAAATCCTTTCCCTCTTTTTCTCCTTAAAATTAATATAGCTATTTGAACTTAAACTCTTAAAACATTTCCACTAGGGTCATAAGAATTTCAATCCACAATTTTTCTCTCCCTCATTAAATTTTACAAAATTTCCAAATATAAACTTTAAATTCCCAATCTTCTTCCACCGTCTCCTCTCCCTGGTCTCGGCCTCTGCCGTCCCTTCTGTCAACTCCAAAAAGTCCATCAACCTGGAGATCTTATATCCGAGGCTCTTAACTCTCCTTCACGTCCCTTCTGCCGGCCTTCTTCATAATCTTTAGTGCTAAAAAGCAGATCTCGGGGGAGCTCTATCCCAACAATGCCTTTATTCCTTCTTAACAGGGCAGCCAGATTTCCATAGTTAAAGCTAGGATCCATAAAGCGTTCCAAATATTGTTTCAAAAATCCTCCAAATCCAAATGTCCCAAAAGCTCCAATCTCCTCCTGACCCAGCTCCATATCCCAAAATTCAATTGATCCTGGATTAGGGAATCTCTCCAACTTTCCTTTTCCAGACCAGGCCAGGCTCCAATCTTCAAAATCTGGCTTTTTCTAGTTTCAGTCATAAAGGGCCTCAATTTGTAATCCTCAATTTGCATCTGCAGGGTCAAGGCTCCCCCCTGTATTACTCTAGGCTCGACCACAGCAACTTTCTCCTTCTCCTTCTCAACGATTTGTTCAGTCATGATAAATTCCTGTGCCGGATCCTTGACAACTTCTGTGTTGATACTCACTTTTGATCCCAAGATGACAACATTAGTGGCCATAGCATCTATCTGTTTATGAAGCTTTTCCAGCAAATAATTTGTCTTATAGAGTGCAGACACTAAATCTTCCCTAACCGACATTCTTGGGATGTTCAAGGTCAAATTCTGGTTTCTCACAGTCCTTATCTTACAGCTGGATGACTCCACTCCACTCTTGTAACAGTTTCAAAAACTCAGTCCTTTCCAACACAGTTCCAAAGGTGAAAAATAGTATCAATTTTCAGTTACTTTTTCTTCTTTTAAAACGCAGAAGCAGACAATGGAAACAGTATCTTTCTCTTGTAGCTAGCTGTCAAATATGTACTGTTCACTGTCAATGGACTTTTCCCTTTTTTTTTTCTTTTTGCAGCCCGTTCCCAGGTTCAGAGACGTGGTAGTTTAATTTTCCACTCTCTCCTGCAGGCACGCTTGGTCAAAATTTCCCCCCTCTTCCCCTGCTTCCAAGGGGGGTTTTATAGTTTCAATCAATGGAAGTTTGATCCTTTACATGAAGCTTTCCAAAACCTTAGCTTACGAATACTTTGCTTCAGTCTATTTACAAAAAGGGGAGGCGGACTTCCTGTTTTGAGCCTTCCCCGTTCGATGCCAAATTAAAGTATTTAGAAATCCAATTTTCCGTTCTACTCACAGGTTGTTGTTTAAAATCCAACTGTCCACAGGAAAAAGTCAGCGCTCTCCGGCAGCAGCAATGCGGCTTCACTCCATGAAAGAAGCGGTCGATTCAAAGCACCGCGCCACTCACCCCACGTCGCTCTGGATTCCCAATACCGGGTCTCCCCACGAGTAGGGGGGGCGCAAAAGGTGCCAGCTGAATCCCAAGTTCACAGGCTCTTCCGCCTGTGATTTCCAAGGGTCTCCGCCTTCGCCGTGGCGGTTCAGACCCTGCTTTCCACGGAGCAAGTTCCTCCCGATCGGATGGTATCTCAGCTGGATACCATCCTATCAGAGACGCCTAAGGAAGATAAAATTATCCTCCTGGGTGATTTTAATGCAAGAGTTGGGCGAGATTTTGATCTGTGGCCTGGGACTATTGGGAAAGAAGGAGTTGGCAACAGCAACCAGAATGGAATCTTACTTTTGATGATATGTGCAGCGCACAACCTTGTTATTACCAACACACTCTTTCGACAGAAAAATAAATTTAAAACTTCATGGAGGCATCCTCGGTCAAACCACTGGCACCTCTTAGACTATGTTATTGTCCGTGCTAAAGATCAACGTGATGTGCTCCTTACCAGAGCTATGATGAGCGCCAACGGCTGCTGGACAGATCACCGACTAATACGCGCCACGATGGCTATCAAGATTATACCTCGACGCAGGCTTCAAGGAAGGAAACCAAGGCACAAAATGAACACTCAAGCCCTTCAAGATCCCATTAAGCTGGATTGCTTCCAAACGATTCTTAAGGACCATCTACTTTCAGAATTCCCTGATAACATCGAGGAACACTGGACCAAGCTAAAAACATCCATTATTGTAGCCTGTGAACAAACTATTGGATACCAAACCAAGAAACACCAGGACTGGTTTGATGAGAATGACAGTGAGATTGAATGTATGATTGACAAGAAAAGGAAGGCATTTCAGAGCTGGCAAAGAGAAAGAAACTGTGCCACTAAGAAAAAAAACCTATGCCAATGCTAAGAACCAGAGAACTAAAAAACACCTGGTGGATAAAAAAAAGCTCAAGAGATCTCTAGCACTTAGCCGACACTCATGATGCACAGAGTTTCTTTAAAGCCACAAAGACCATCTATGGACCAATAAATCAGGGCATATGCCCCCTACGCTCAGCAGATGGTAGCACACTTCTAAAAGATAAAGAAGCTATCGCACTGTGCTGGAAAGGACACTACCAACATCTCCTTAACCACAACTCCCCCATAGCTGCTGAGGTCCTCTCACAAATCCCGCAAAAACAAATTAGAGATGAGCTTGCAGTATCTCCAAATCTGGGGAAATTGTGCACAGCTATTAACCAAGTGAAAAACAACAAAGCCAGTGGACCTGATGGGATACCTGCTGAAATCTTCAAAGTGGGTGGAATTGAACTTACACAACAACTTCACAAGCTCATCGAAAAAATCTGGGAGAGAGAAACGATCCCAGCAGACTTCAGGGATGCCAAAATTATCAATCTCTTTTAAAAAAAGTGACAGAACTGATTGCGGAAACTATCGAGGCATCTCTCTATTAGCTGCGGGTGGCAAAATTCTTGCAAGGATCTTAGCAAACCGTCTCTTAACATTATCCGAGGTGACCCTTCCTGAATCCCAAAATGGTTTTCAGCCTTCTAGTGGGACAGTGGACATGATTTTCACAGCTCAACAACTTCAGGAAAAATGCAGAGAGCAAAACCAACCTTGGTACTTCTTATGTACTGAGTTGAATAGGATCCAAACTGCAGCAGTCTGATTGGTCCTAGAACAATAGGATTCAGAATGCAGCAGTCTGATTGGTCCTAGAACAATGCAGCAGTATGATTGGTTGGCAGGAACCACCCAATCATGCTCCAGTTAGAAGTGAATCCACAACCTGATTGGCTTACAGTAGAATTCCGGAATTAGCCAATCATGTGCAGCCCATTGTGTAAATAATGTATATAAAGCAGATACTTTGAGGGGACTTGCATTCATTCCTCCTCACCACTATGAGCTGAATAAAGAGCATGAAATCACTTTGCGACTCTGAGTATATTTCACTGGCGACGAAGGTGGGATCCCGCTGAGCTGACTGCCACACACAGCACCGCAGCACCGCCACCTGCCGCACCGCTGCCTCGCACCGTGTATCCAGGCTTCAGCTCCGGGACACAAGGAACTCAGAATGGCAACCGACAGCAGCTTCTCGCCGTTCAACCCAGCATCTGGAGACTGGGAAGCGTACGCCTCCCGTTTCACCTTCCTCCTAGAAGCCAAAGGGGTCACTGATGAAGAAGACGCCAAGAAGAGGGCGATATTCTTCAGCGTCTGCAGAGAGGAGACGTTTGAAATCGCCCGGGCTCTCCTTGCGCCTGAAGACGTCGCTACTGTTCCATACAAAACAATAATGGAACAGCTGAAGGGGCACTTTTCGCCGCAGCCCTCAGTGGTGGCTCGTCGAAATGCCTTCTACGCAAAGTGGCAAGTCCCTGGGGAAACCATAACTGGGTTTGTGACCTCTCTCCGCCAAGCTGCCCGGTTCTGCAACTTCTCAGAGCTGGAGAACATGCTTCGTGACCGCCTCGTCGGTGGCCTGAAGGATGAGAAGCTGCAACGACGCCTCTACGCTAAGAAGGACCTAACGTTCCAGGTCGCTCTGGAGGAGGCCCTGGCAACGGAAGCTGCCGAGAGGTCGACGCAAGAGGCACGGCTGAGCCTGCCGTCCCAACCAAGGGTCCACCACGAAGACCTCACTGACGACTCAGGATCCGACAGGGAGGAGGTGCACCGAGTACAGCAGCGCACTCAAGCAGCCCACATACCACCGCTGCCTCAACGAGAAGGAGGGAACTGCGCAAGCTGCGGGGAAAGTCACGAGAGGAGGACCTGCCGTTTCCGCAACGCAGAGTGCAGGCAGTGCACAAAATCAGGACACATCGCCCGGGTGTGTCGGGCTCGGCCCACCCGACGCCAGGCATCAGATGACCAATCCAAGAGCCCCAGGTCCCAGGGCCCAACTCACCAAGGCAACTCAACGGAGCTCACAGACTTCCAGTTGCCCCACCCCAACGTAGAGAAAATTTATGTAGAGGTACAGATAGAGGGGGCCCCATGCCACATGGAGCTTGACACGGGTTCAACTCTATCCATAATCTCGGCAAGGACCTTAAGGAAACTGTGTCCTACTGGGGGTCCCAAACTCAGGCCGGCCCCATTCACCCTCCGGGACTTCCAGAAACGTAAGGTCCCCACAATGGGGGTGGGGACCTTCAGGGTGCAATACCGAGGGCGGACGCAGCAACTGGACTTGCTTGTGGTCAAGGGCCCCTACATTAGCTTACTGGGATTGGCATGGTTTGGACCACTGGGGCTAGCCGTCACCGGGGTGAACCACACTAGCTTACAAGTGGACGTGGATGGCATATGTAAGGAATTTCCGGGGGGTTTTGATGGGAAATTGGGACAGTATACGGCCCCCCCATTGCTCTACAGCTTGACCCCGCAGTACGACCGGTCAGGCTCAAGGCCCGCCGGGTCCCGTTCGCCCTGAAACCCCGTATGGACGAAGAATTGGACCGGCTCGTGGAGCAAGGAGTGCTGGAGCCGGTGCCTAGTGCCCCCTGGGAAACCCCAATCGTCACACCTGTCAAGCCTAATGGCCATCTGCACAGACTACAAATGTACCATAAACAAGGCCCTCACGGCCTATGCATACCCAGTGCCAGTGGTCAGCCATGTCCTTGCCACCCTGGCTGGGTCGAAATTTTTTGGCAAGCTGGACTTGGCCCAAGCATATCAACAGCTGCCAGTAGATGAGGCCACAGCAGAGGCACAGACGATTGTGACGCACAGAGGAGCGTTCAGGGTAAAGCGGCTGCAATTTGGTGTCAGTGTGGTACCAGGCATATTCCAGAATCTAATGGACTCTCTCCTTAAAGGGATTCCTGGCGTCACCCCCTTCTTCGATGATGTGTTGATTGCTGGGCCCACACCAGAGGAGTTTGAGGACCGCCTCCGCACCGTTCTGCACTGTTTCCAGACGGCGGGTCTCAAGGTGAAGTGGGAAAAATGTCTACTAGGAGTGCCTCAGGTGGATTTTCTGGGATTTATGGTGGACGCAGAAGGGGTCCACCCGACTGGGGACAAGGTACGGGCCATTTGTGATGCCCCAGCACCCAAGAGCAAGACTGAACTTCAGGCCTTCTTGGAACTATTGAACTTTTACCATTCCTTCCTTCCCCACAAGGCGGCGGTAGCGGAGCCCCTACACAGACTCCTGGACAAGCGGGCCTCTTGGGTGTGGGGCCAGCGCCAGGAGGCCGCATTCCAGGCAGTCAAGGACTTGCTTGTCTCAAACTCGGTCTTGGCACACTTCGACGAGAGGCTGCCGGTGGTGCTAGCATGCGACGCCTCGCCCTATGGCATTGGCGCTGTCATGGGACACCAACTCCCGGATGGAAGAGAGGTACCGGTGGCATACTTTTCCCAGACACTCAACACAACTGAGTGGAACTACTCGCAAATCGACAAGGAGGGTCTGGCAATCGTGAAGGGTGTAAAAAAATTCCATGATTTCTTGTACGGGCGGCCCTTCACTGTGGTGACTGACCACAAGCCGTTGCTTGGCTTGTTTGCCCCCGAAAAGCAGACAGCCCCCCAAGTGCTGTCTCCTCGCGTCCTCAGGTGGTCAATTTTCCTTGCCAGCTACCAGTATGCACTGATTCACAGCCCTGGGAAGGCGATGGGCCATGCGGACGCCCTCAGCAGGCTACCACTACCGGAAACAGGCCCCGACCCAGCACCTGCACAAGAGGTTATGAGCCTGGAGCTGCTTCCCGACTGCCCCATTCAGGCACAAGAAGTTGCACACCATTCCAAGAAAGATAGGGTCATCTACCGGGTCCTGGACTGGGTGTGGCCCAGCAGCAGCCCTGGGCCAGAATTCGCCGGCTACACAACCCACAAACATGAACTGTCAGCCCACAAGGGGTGCCTGTTATGGGGAAGCAGGGTCGTTGTTCCCCAGCCCCTCCGCAAAAGGGTCCTCACAGCCCTACACGAGACACACCCAGGGGTAGTAAGAATGAAGGCCCTTGCCAGGAGTTATGTGTGGTGGCCGGGGATCGACGGAGAGATAGAGGCCTGGGTCAAACACTGCCAGGCCTGCCAAGAATCCCGCCCAGATCCCCCAAGGGCCCCAGTCCAGTCCTGGGAGTCCACCTGAGCACCATGGTCACGCCTGCATGTGGACTTCGCTGGCCCCTTTCAGGGGAAAACATTATTCATAGTGGTGGACTCCTACACCAAATGGCTGGAAGTCGCACTGGTACCGTCCACTTCTACATCCGCAGCCATCCGGGTACTACGCAGGCTGTTTGCAACCCACAGGCTCCCTGACACTCTCGTCTCAGACAACGGGACTGCATTTACGTCAGGAGAATTCCAAACCTTCACAGCGCAGAACGCCATCCGCCACATCCGTTCAGCGCCATTCCACCCTGCCACCAATGGCCAAGCAGAACGCATGGTGCGGACCACCAAGGACACCCTTCGCCGCATGACGCAAGGGGATTGGGAGTACCGCCTTGCCACATTCCTTCTAGCACAGCACAGCACCCCCAGCCCAACGACTGGCCGGAGCCCCGCTGAACTACTAATGGGTCGGCGCCTTGCAATCAGATTGGACCGCCTTCACCCTGATAGAGCTCAGAATGAGGCAGTGGTGGGGGAAGGCAGGAACCCCCGGACCTTCGAGGCCCAGGACCCAGTGTACGCAAAGAATTTTGGGGCAGGCCCAGCATGGGTACCCGCCACAGTCACCAGGGTCACTGGCCAAGTGTCGTACGAGGCGCTAACGGGTGGGGGGCAATGCTGGCGCCGCCACTGCGACCAGATACGGCGACGATTCCTGAGAGAAAACCAGGAGGAGGACAGGTCAGAGGAGTCCCAAGGGAACAGTGGGGCAGTGAGGCCCATAGAGCAGGAGGGGCCAGCAGGAGAGGCAGAATCAGTAAATACAGAGAGGACCTGCGAGGCCGAAAAGACACCGGAACCAGAACCACGACTGAGCGAGCCGGTTGCGCCAGACCAAACAGCCCCATCACAGCCAGCATCCTTGGAAAACGAGCCAGAACCTGAAAGCTGGACCAGGGAACACCCCAGGCCGCAACGCACACGTAGGCCGCCGGCGTACCTTGAGGACTATGAATGCGACCTCCCGGGCAGGACTGGAACTTAGAGGGAAGGGGTGTTATGTACTGAGTTTAATAGGATCCAAACTGCAGCAGTCTGATTGGTCCTAGAACAATAGGATCCAAAATGCAGCAGTCTGATTGGTCCTAGAACAATAGGATTCAGAATGCAGCAGTCTGATTGGTCCTAGAACAATGCAGCACTATGATTGGTTGGCAGGAACCACCCAATCATGCTCCAGTTAGAAGTGAATCCACAACCTGATTGGCTTACAGTAGACTTCCGGAATTAGCCAGTCATGTGCAGCCCATTGTGTAAATAATGTATATAAAGCAGATACTTTGAGGGGACTTGCATTCATTCCTCCTCACCACTATGAGCTGAATAAAGAGCATGAAATCACTTTGCGACTCTGAGTATATTTCAGTACTCACACCATGCTGCCAGTTCTAGTGGTGCATCCAGCACCTCAGGGGCTCCCCTTGGTTGCTTATGAGAAGAACTGGCTCTGCATTCCAAAAAAAAATGTTGTTGTGCCTGCTGTTTGCTACAGAGACTGGAGATTCTTTCCCCCTGGTTTTGGCCCTGCTCAAGAACCAGTTAAGCACTTCCATGCCCCATTCATTTAAACTGCTGAATAAACTTGGCACTTCCATGAATCCCATTGAAATCTGTAACATTATTTGGTTGTGTCTCAGCATATTTATGGGAAATGTCACTATTACAAACAGTTTGGAAGAAGAGTTATACTTGATATTCCGCCTTTCACTCCCCTTAAGGAGTCTCAAAGCAGCTAACTATCTCCTTTCCCTTCCTCCCCCACAACAGACACCCTATGAGGAGCTGCATGTGGAGGAGCGGGGAAGTGAACCCAGCTCACCAGATTACGAGTCCACCGCTCTTAACCACTACACCACACTGGCTCAAAGACTAATAGATGGCAGCTATACATAACCTTTAGCTTAAAAAATAGCAACAATGTCTATCTAATGGAACAGTGCAGTGTACTAGCTAGTGTCATAGAATCATAAACTCATAGAGCTGGAAGAGACCGCAAGGGCCATCTAGTCCAACCTCCTGCCATGCTGGAACACACAAGCAAAGCACTTCTGACAGATGGCCAGCTAGCCTCCACTTAAAAATCTCCAAAGAAGGAGACTCCACCACTCTCCGAGGTGGCATATTCCACTGTCCAACAGCATTTACTGTCAGAAAGTTCTTCTTAAAGTTTAGGTGGAATCTCTTTCCCCCATAGTTTGAATCCATTATTCTGTGTCCTAGTCTCTAGAACAGCAGAAAACAATCTTGCTCCCTCTTCAACATGACATCCCTTCAAATATTTAAACATGGCTATCATGTCACTCCTTAATCTTCTCTTCTCTAGATTAAACAAATCCAGCTCCCAAAGTCTCTTCTCACAGGGCTTGAATTCCAGACCTTTTACATTTTGGTCACCCTCCTCTTGACAATATCCTTCTTCAACTGTGGTGCCCAGAACTGGACACTGTATTTCAGGTGTGCTCTGACCAACCAGAATAGCGTGGTAGCATTCCTTCGCTTGATCTGGACACTATACTCCTACTGATGCAGCCCAGAATCGCATTGCGTGGCAAGTTCCTCCCCCAAATGAAATGAAGACTCAGACACATTGTTTAAGGTTAAATGGGCATAAAAGGCCACAACTTTATTGATTACGGAATTGAAGGTATTGGCCTTAGGCATTGGCTTCTATCGACTACCCGGCATGGTGACCGGGAAGGGTTGAACACGAACCGCGGGAGTCCTGTTGAAGTACGCCAACTAGGATCCCACGGGTGTCACCGCTCGGGGGCGTGCCGGAGGCCCTACCTCTCCAGGCTTCGGACAAGGCCACGCCCCCCTGGGAGTCCTCTACCGGACTACCCCTTCTCCTTGGGGGAAGGTGATGGCGCTCCCTTCCCCCCTCCTTTTTGCCTGAAAATTGCCCCATGCCAATGCCTAACCGCCAATACCGCGAAAGTTGTGACGATTGCTACGAGGTAGGCGAAAAAACCAAAAGGCAGGAAGTGCGCCAATTTGGAAAAATTCCTACCAGGCCCCTTGCGGCGACCAACCGGAGTCCATAGCAAGGTCAAATCTAGCTAAACCTAAGGGTGGGTGGGATGGGAAACCGCTCAGCTGCTGGGTGAGGGGAAAAGAGGGCAGTCCCTGGGCGTGCCTGGCCTTAAGTAGCCCAGGCCACGCCTCCCCCGGCCCGCCGATTGGCGGGCTGGGTTGCAGGCACGCCCAGGGATTCCCCAACTCTCGCGGGGGCAAGGGAAGCCCCCGCGAATGTGGGAGGGTCCTGCCCGCAACACCCTCTCCTCTGCAGGCTCGGAAAGGGCTTTGGCGTTCTTAGCTGCCACATCACACTGTTGACTCATGTTCAGCTTGTGGTCAACTAAGACTCCCAGATCCCTTTCACAGGTACTGTTGTCAAGCTAAGTGTCCCCCATCTGTGCATTTCATTTTTTCTACCCAGGTGTAGTATCTTACATTTCTCCCTATTGAACTCCATTTTGTTGGTTTTGGCCCAGCTCTCTAGGCTAGTCAGGTCATTTTGAGTTCTGACCTTGTCCTCTGGGGTATTAGCAACCCCTCCCAGTTTGGTGTCATTTGCAAATATGATTAGCATGCCCTCTATTCCATCATCCAAATCATTTATAAAAATATTGAATAGCACCAGGCCCAGGACAGAACCTTGTGGAACCCCACTAGTCATTTCTTTCCAGGATGAAGATGAGCCACTGATGAGCACTCTTTGGGTTCGGCCCATCTACCAATTACAAATCCACCTAACAGTAGCTTTCTCTAGCCCACATTTTACTAGCTTTTTTACAATAATATCATGGGGACCTTTTCAAAGGCCTTCCTGAAGTCAAGGTAAGCTGGTACAAGGGAAAGCAGGATTGTAATTACCGTAAAAATTACTGATCACTTTGGATCAGCAGTCTCAACCTAACCCACTACGTGGAGAGAACCACGTGTTCCTTTGGAAGGCAGGTGGAATACAGTGTGATATACTGACAGCTGTTTTAAAAGATGTAACTGTAACTTAAAATCCAGTATCAGAATAAAAGAAAAAAAGATGGTCCCTGTGTGGATAGTCAAGTCTGCGTGATGGGGCCACCTCCAGTGACCATGTGGCCTGATGTAAGAGGGTTCTAAAATCAGTCCTGAAAGCAGACTGATTGAGAATGACACATGCATAGGCTTTGCTCTCCCATTAACAGGGTGAACTGAAGCAAATGCTTGCCTCCCTTTGGGCTTAGCAATATTTCCTACAGCATTCTTGTTGAAGGGCATTGGAGAGTTAGGTGAGGGTCACTTTTCTGTTTTTCCACCAAGCCCCCAGACAAGAATGCTGCAGCATAAGCCCCAAATGCTCAGTCTCATAACAAAAAAAATACTCAACAGAGTTAGGGCTGAGGGTAGGGGAAGTACAATCATCATCTTTCCAGTCCGCTAGTGTGGGATGTAAACACAGGAGCAGTCAATGACAACATTCCTAGAGTGTACATGTTAGAACATGGGGAGGGATGTCTGTCTAGCAAGCAGGTAAACTTCCTGGGGACGGACTTCCTCCGCATGTGACCAGAGGTGGGTGTGGCCTCACCTGTGCAGGTAAATTATAAAAGCACAGGGCAGACAGCCATCTCTCTCTCTCTCTCATCTTCATCTTCTGAAGGAGCAACATGCCCTCTTGGCTCTCAGCCAAGAGAGGACAGTACTATCTTCCTATAAGATAGATTCTGAATGTATGTAACCTTTTTAAGCTGCCTGCCTTCTGGGATCATATTGTGAACAGAACATGAGTAAACTCTTTTATACTTTTATGAAGACTGTGTCGTGTCTTGTATTTTAAGAGGGAACAAAGGGGAAATTACCAGAGTAATTATTATAGAGGTTCTAGCGAACCTGTGCAGACGTTACCGTTGCAAACTTAAAGGGGAATGTATATAAACTCTGCTGATATTTTGGGAACTTGTTAGCACAAGTTGGATTAGGATATAATCTCACGATATATCCTCTCCTGCACCCCTGAACATTCCCACAGCTAGAAGCTGACCCTTTTGGTCATTTTGGTCATGGAGCCAAATATCTGTTCCCAAGTTTAAAAAGTCTAAACAAGTAAAGAACAAGTTTGCCCTTTACATACAAAAGCCCTGAAATTCAGCCCATTGGGCAACTGATAATGGGGCTGGGAGGAGGAAGGTAAGGACTAGCACCTTCTCTGCCCCCCACCTCCAACAGCTACACCTGAAAGTTTCATGATGGGGTTCGATTTGAGAAGCTGAATGTTTATAAAGGCACTTGGCCAATTTCTGCCACGGAAATTCTGAACAAAGACACTCTGCAGGTTCAGGCCCCAAAAGAAACTGCTCTATGGTCTCTGTGTTGGGAAATGGGAACAGATCTTGCTCATCACCAACCTTCCCTCTGCAAATCAGTATCACTATGAGGCTGAACTGAACAGCTTGCTCCAGAATTTTAAGAGATACGTTTCTGTGGTGGACTCTAATCTGGTGAGCCGGGTTCGCTTCCCCGCTCCTCCACATGCAGTCTGCTGGGTGACCTTGGGCCAGTCACACTTCTCTCTGAACTCTCTCAGCCCCACCTACCTCACAAGGTGTCTGTTGTGGGGGTGGAAGGGAAAGGAGATTTTTAGCCACTTTGAGACTCCTTCAAGTTGAGAAAAGCAGGATATAAAAACCAACTCCATGAATAAGAATTCTATGGAAAAGGACCATCCCTGCCATGATGATGAAAACTATATGTTTGGATTTTGCTGTATTATACCAACCTGTGGAATATGACAGTTTGTAGTTTCAAAATCTATTTGGCCTCAGTGAATTGACAGTCTGGACTCACGAAAACCTCTGGAAGATCTTTTGAATCAATGTCTATGCGAAAGCAGTGGTACCAGTCCTTGCAGTTTCCTTCACAGTAAACCATAGTTAGGTCACCACTGGGCCTCCTGCACCCTTCCTTCAAAAAACATAGTGACCAGCAGCCTTCAAACAAGGAAGGTAAAATATCTGAGCAATAGGTTAGTGTATCTTTCCATCCCTCTGGGCATGATCTAGACACAGTAATGTGACTCTCTTTCAAGATTTGTCTCTTCTTGGGAGGAACAGCATCAATTTCCACTTGAAAATATTTGTCTTGTCCTTCAAGATAGGTTTCCCCACTGTACTGTATTATTTCTTTTGCAATCCAGGGTCTAGTGGCAGCCATATCTTTTTGTATGAACTGTAATTGGGCAACAGAAGCAATCAGATGTGCAATGGTACATGTGAAAGGACCGCAGTCACTGGAATTACCTTGCCTGGGTATATCTGTTGGTGCAAAAAATGACCAGTCCGCAAAACTATAGGGATATTTTGAATCCATCTCATATAGACATGCTAAGGAGGATGTTATTGCAGCAATCACAGAGTGGTTCAATCCACGTTTGGAATCTAGGTAGAGCATGGTCTTCCTTTTAAAAATGATAACTATCAGTATCCAGTGGACTTCTCTGTTGTTATGTACTGAAGTTCTCACCCTGGGCCAGCAGGAGGATACTGTAGATAGTTATGCAAATGAAGGATCGAAAGTGACGTTCAGTGATTGGATAGTTTGTATGCAAATGAAGGATCGAAAGTGACGTTCGGTGATTGGATAGTTTTAGAAAATGGCAATACTTACATTGTTCTGGAGCTCTATATAAGCAGGCTGACTGAGCTCCTCAGTTCAGTTCTGTTCCAGCTTACAAATAAAGAGCTGCTTTGGAAGAATTGCTGTGTCGTCTGATATGTTCGCCCACAACTTAACATTGGCGACAAAGGTGGGATCGAGGGACATCAGAGCACAACCAGATGCGGCCATCCTCTGAACTGAGCTGAATCACTGAGCGAAATCACTGAGCGAAATCACTGAACAGAACCAATTCAGAGCTGACTGTTCTGGCTAGAGCACTGTGTTCCATCCATCGCCCTTCACGCCGGCATTGGAATCATGGCTTCACTTGTGCCTCTACCGCCGTTTGTGCCAGCCTCTGAATCATGGGACTCCTACCTCGCTCGGTTCGACTGCTACCTCCAAGCCAATGAGCTGACAGCAGTATCAAAGGAACGGAAGCGGGGCCTATTCCTCAGCCTCTGTGGGCCTGAGGTGTTTGAGACGGCCCGAGCATTGGTTGCACCTGAAGCAGTCCAGGCAACACCATGGGACACGATCCAAGAGAAGCTCCGCAACCACTACGCGCCAAAGCCGTCCAAGATTGCTGCCCGCCATGCGTTTTACCACCAGTACCAGGCAGAGGGGGAGTCAATCAACAACTACACCACCGCCCTCCGACAGGCTGCAATGCACTGCGAGTTCCGAGACTTAGACGATGCCCTGATGGATTGAATCGTCTGTGGGGTCCGGGACATCCATCTGCAACGGCGTCTCCTCGCCAAGCCAGACCTCACGCTGCAGAAAGCCATTGAGGAGGCTGTGGCCTCGGAAGCTGCTGAACACTCTGCCCAGGAGATCCGGAAGGCCAGCAGCCCACGTCTTGCTAGGAAGCCAGTTCCAGTGCATCACGAAGAGGCCAGCAGTGATGAGGCATCCTCCAGTGAAGACGATGACGTGCACCAGACAAAGCGGGAGCGCAGGAAGTTCCAAAAGAAGTCCAAGGGCCAACCGGAATGTGCCGGCTGCGGAGGCAACCATTCCCGTGCCAAGTGTCGATTCAGAGACGCCATCTGTCGGACGTGTTCCAGAAGGGGCCACATCGCTAAAGTCTGCCGATCGGCTCCGTCTGACACGCCCCCTTCACCGACTCGCAAGTCCAAGTCTTCACTCCAGTCTGCCAAGGAAAGCTGTTTCGCTCTCACCAACTGCCGCTGCCCGTCTGGAACCACGATTGGCCAAACTGACTCGCCTACACGATGCAAGCTGAACGTCATGGTGCTCATTGAAGGAGCTCCATGTGACATGGAGATCGACACTGGGTCTGCCCTGTCCATCGTGTCTTGGAGCACCATCAAAAGACTGGTACCCAGAGTGTCCAAAAGGCAACTCGACTCTCACCGCGTACACCTGAGAGACTACCAGGGAAACGACATTCCCGTGGTAGGTGTTGGCCGGTTCCGGATCGCCTTCAAGGATTTTTCTGGCCTGCTCCGACTGGTGGTGGTCGAAGGTCAGCGGCCAAGCCGCCTAGGGCTAGACTGGTTTGATGCCCTCGTTCTGGAAGTCACCGGCATCAACTGCATCTCTAACGCAGAGGCTGAGGGTCTGGTCAAAGACTTTGCTGAGGTTTTTGACGGCACTTTGGGTCCATATACAGGTACGCCCATCTCCTTTAGCCTTGATCCACAAGTCACCCCCATCAAGCTAAAGCCACGCCGGGTTCCCTTTGCTCTCAAGGCTAAGGTGGACGAACAACTGGACAAGCTGATCGCCCAAGGAGTTTTGGAGCTGGTTGACCATGCCAAATGGGAAACCCCCATTGTCACGCCTGTCAAGCTAGAAGGGTCGGTGAGAATCTGCGCTGACTACAAGTGCACGATCAACAAGGCACTTCAGCAGCACGCTTCCCCGGTTCCTGTTATTCAACACCTGCTGCATTCCCTGGGTGAGGGTAAGATCTTCGCTAACCTGGACCTTGCCCAAGCCTATCAACAACTGCCCGTCAATGATGCCACTGCTGAAGCCCAGACGATCGTCACCCACCGAGGGGCATTCCGTTGCCGCCGGTTGCAGTTTGGGGTGAGTGTGGCTCCTGGCATCTTCCAAAGCCTTATGGAGCGTCTCCTGCAAGGGCTTCCGGGCGTGGTACCGTATTTTGATGACGTCTTGGTGTCTGCAGACTCACACCAGCAGCTGTTCGAACGCCTCCGCGCCGTGCTGACCAGGTTCCAGGAGGCCGGGCTCAAGGTAAAGAGGGAGAAGTGCCAGATCGCCGTTCCACAGGTGGAGTTCCTGGGCTATCTTATCGACGCCTCCGGCCTTCACCCGACCACATCCAAGATCCGCGCTATCCAGCAGGCCCCCATCCCAAAGAACAAGACGGAGTTGCAGGCGTTCCTGGGACTGCTGAACTTTTATAATGTGTTCCTGCCACACAAAGCCACGGTGGCTGAGCCTCTTCACCGACTCCTCAGCACAAAGACGCCTTGGTCCTGGGGTCATCGTGAGTGTGAGATTTTGACCAGCTTCGGCCCATCTGAAGCTGGTACAGGCTCGTCTTATCTTGAGCCCAAGCAGAGCGTCGTCCACACAGCAGAAGGATAAGCAGATAACGTGCTGCATGCTAATTTTATTTACACTCTATGCTGAGAGCATACAAACATCCATCCTGCCTCTGTGAGAGCAGAGAAGCAACTCCCGTCTCTAACAAAGAAACGACAGAACACTGAAAAACAGGAAACCAGTGTACATCACATCCAGTCTCCCATTCCCGTGGGAACCCAACAGTAACTGTGACTGTGGAATGTAAACAATTGTCTTGTGACAAGCATTTTGCTGCACAGTGAGGGAAATAGAAACCAACAGGGAGATGGCGGCCTTCAACGCGGTCAAGGCCCTCCTTTCATCAGACAGTGTGCTGGTACAGTACAGTGAAGCCAGGCCGCTGGTCCTTGCCTGCGACGCCTCACCTTTTGGCATCGGCGCTGTCCTTAGTCACAGTTTTCCAGACGGAAGAGAAGCACCGCTCACCTACTTTTCCAGGACGCTATCTCTGACTGAACGGAATTACAGCCAGCTCGACAAGGAGGCACTGGCATTTGTGGCTGGAGTGAAAAGGTTCCATGAATACCTCTACGGCAGGACTTTCGACCTCATCACCGACCACAAGCCGCTCCTGGGCCTCCTCGCCGGTGATCGACCAACTCCACCGGTCCTCGCTGCGCATGCTGTGATGGACTGTTTTCCTGGCTGCCTACCACTACCGGCTCGTCCATCGCCGGGGAAAGCGATGGGCCATGCCGACGCCTTCAGCCGTTGCCCTCTTCCAGTGTTTGTGGAAGACCCAGCTCCTCCTTCATCGCTTCTCCTGATTGAGGATCTTCCGGCAGCGCCTGTATCGGCTGCCACTGTAGCCTCCGCATCTGCCCAGGATCTCACCATCAGCTGTGTGCTCAACTGGGTGTGGAGGGGGTGGCCACAAGGGCCTTTTGCATTGGAGTTCCAACCGTTCGCAACCAGACAACATGAACTCTCGGCTCATCGCGGCTGTCTGCTGTGGGGAGACCACGTCGTGATTCCCCAAAGACTCCGTCAATGTGTCCTGGAGGCTCTGCACGTTGGCCACCCGGGAATCGTCAAAATGAAGGCGTTGGCTCGGTGTTACGTCTGGTGGCCTAACATGGACGATGCCATCACTGCCTGGGTGTCTGCCTGTCAAGCGTGCCAAGAATCGAGGCCTGCACCATCGGCAGCTAAGGGACACATTTGGGAGACGCCCAAGACACCCTGGTCGAGGGTGCACATCGATCTGGCCGGCCCCTTTCACGGCCGGACCTTTATGGTAGTGGTGGACGCCTATTCCAAATGGCTGGAGGTGGCCCTGATGCCCTCCACCACTACTGAGGCCGTCATCCGGGTGCTGTGAGGCCTCTTTGCGACGCATGGGTGTCCTGATGTCCTTGTCTCCGACAATGGACCACAGTTCACGTCAGGCACTTTTGAGCGGTATCTTTTGGGACTGGGCATCCACCATGCCCTAACGGAACCATTTCATCCATCCAGCAACGGGCAAGCGGAGAGAATGGTGCGCTCGGCAAAAGAGGCACTGGCGCGCCTGGACCGGGGAGACTGGCACGAGAGGGGCGCCAAATACTTGTTCGTGCAGCACATCACCCCTCATGCGGCCACAGGGCGGAGTCTTGCTGAACTGCTTATGGGCCGCCGCCTCAGGTCCCCACTTGACCGGCTGCACCCGGACTTTGCCGTGACCGAACCCCCAGGCTGTGCCAATGCGCCACGGTCATTTGTTCCAGGAAACCAGGTCTTTGCCAGGAACTATGTGGGGGACATTCCTTGGGTGCCAGCCACAGTAGTGGGAGTCACTGGACCTCGCTCGTACCAGGTGGCACTCAAAGACGGACGCTTGTGGCGCCGGCACATAGACCAGCTTAGGCGCAGGGTTGGGGACTTGGACAGTACCGTGGTGCCCCCAACTGTGCTCATGGCTCCGGAAGATACACTTACAGATGGTGAGGCTCCACCTACACCTCTCTCGCAAACTGCCAGCGTGGAGCCGAACCAAGCCACTTCAGAGGTATCTGCCAGACTTACCACAGGCTTAGACCACTCCACTTGCGAAGGCTCCACCCACAGCAGCGGATCCAGGGGACTTGGTTTCAATGCCACCTAGGGTTGCACCACAGCCTCAGCAAGAATTGTGTGGCCCCCCGGACTTGGCTACCAGTCCCCGGCGGTCTGGCAGAGTTTCCAAGCGCCCAACTTATTTAAAGGACTATGTTGATGGACATGTATCACTGTTGGTCTAAGTATGTGAAATGTAACTGATATGCTTTTGTGCCTAATTGAACCATTACGTGTAGTGTTGTATATAAGGAAACCATTACGATTGTAACTAACGCCTTATCTCGGTGGGGAGGGGTGTTATGTACTGAAGTTCTCACCCTGGGCCAGCAGGGGGATACTGTAGATAGTTATGCAAATGAAGGATCGAAAGTGACGTTCAGTGATTGGATAGTTTGTATGCAAATGAAGGATCGAAAGTGACATTCGGTGATTGGATAGTTTTAGAAAATGGCAACAGTTACATTGTTCTGGAGCTCTATATAAGCAGGCTGACTGAGCTCCTCAGTTCAGTTCTGTTCCAGCTTACAAATAAAGAGCTGCTTTGGAAGAATCGCTGTGTCTGATATGTTCGCCCACAACTTAACATCTGTCATTTATAGTGGTACCTCGGGTTAAGTACTTAATTTGTTCCGGAGGTCTGTTCTTAACCTGAAACTGTTCTTAACCTGAAGCACCACTTTAGCTAATGGGGCCTCCTGCTGCCGCCACGCCGCAGAAGCACAATTTCTGTTCTCACCCTGAAGCAAAGTTCTTAACCTGAAGAACTATTTCTCGGTTAGCGGAGTCTGTAACCTGAAGCGTATGCAACCTGAAGCGTATGTAACCTGAGGTACCACTGTACTGGAATAATCAAAACATCTTTATTTAGCACTCCAAATCTCAAACAGTTCTTCAGGGCTTGCACTGGCAATCTTTGCCATATCTGCATGAAGTGGCAACTAAGTGGGAAAATTGTTCCATCGTGACCTAGCTCTTTGGCCATAATCACCCTGGAGGCAAGAAAGGCATCTATTATGCGGTCATTTATCTAGTTTGATCCTTTCAGTGTGTTTATGTCATAGTCATACACACAGATGTTGGCAACTGAACCCACAAGTCCCATGGTTTGTAGACTGATTGTGGGGAAGGTACAGTTGTGCCATGGGGGAACTGATGTACAAATCAGCGATTTGTCCAAACACTTCTCACTTTGTGTTGAGAATATGGGGCTGCTATCAAAAGAATCAATATTGGTCACTGTCAAATCCTCTTCCCCACTTTTTGGAGTGGAGGTCATCTGAGGTTGAGTGCTTTCCAGGTGTCTCATAGTCAGTTGGTGATCTTAAGGAGTCCAACCCCTCAGCAGCCTGCACTGAATCAGATGCTGGAGCTACTGTTATCTTTTCCTGCAGTCTGGGGAACTTTCTTCCCGATCTACTCTTCTGTCTTTTATTTCGCTTCCACTGTGTGAGCTGCTTCCCTGGTTCTGGTCGCATGCCGATAGATTTTGTGGCAGCTATAATATGATAACAAGTCCTGGATGATGGGCGCGCACACAATGTCCTCTACGGACTGTGCATGCATGGCAGACCGTACGGACGCCGCATGTGCGGCAGCCCTTATTGTCACCAGGAGAGCGGCTGCCCGTACCAACGCCACGTGAGCAGCACCCTGTACAGTCGCCCCGAGAGCAGCTGCCCGTATGGCCCATACGGTCGCTGCAAGAGGGGCTGCCTGTTCAGTTGCCACAAGAGCGGCAGCCCACACGGACGCCACACAAGTGGCAGCCAGTACAGCGACCGTACTGTCACCCTCCCCCAGCGTGGCACCCCCCCTGCAGCCAGTCAAATGTACTATGAACAATCTGAAGTCATGCTGGGCACAATTCACCACTAATCCTGTTCATTTTCTAAAAACACGTGGTAGACTCCAGGAAAGCTGTCAGTAGGCACCACTCTGCCCATGGACACCACGTTGGAGACCCCGTATTTCAAAGTTTACACTGACAAAATTTGCTGGCAAGAAAACTTGCAGTTAAACCTCCATTTATAATTACCACCCCCCCAAAGTAATAATAATAATAATAATAATTTATTATTTGTACCCCGCCCATCTGGCTGGGTTTCCCCAGCCACTCTGGGCGGCTTCCAACAGAGATAAAAAATACACTAAAATGTCACATATTAAAAACTTCCCTGAACAGGGCTGCCTTCAGATGTCTTCTGAATGTCAGGTAGTTGTCCATCGCCTTGACATCCGATGGGAGGGCATTCCACAGGGCGGGCGCCACCACCGAGAAGGCCCTCTGCCTGGTTCCCTGCAACTTGGCCTCTCGCAGTGAGGGAACCGCCAGAAGGCCCTCGGAGCTGGACCTCAGTGTCCGGGCAGAACGATGGGGGAGGAGACGCTCCTTCAGATATACTGGACCGAGGCCATTTAGGGCTTTAAACGTCAGCACCAACACTTTGAATTGTGCTCGGAAACGTACTGGGAGCCAATGTAGGTCTTTCAAGACCGGTGTTATATGGTCTCGGCGGCCGCTCCCAGTCACCAGTCTAGCTGCCGCATTCTGTATTATAAAGGGAAGTTTTCCCTCTGCACATAACTGTTGCATTATAGGGAAGCATTGCATCTTTCTCTTTCTACACATAACTGTGGCCTTATGGGAAGCATTGCTTCTTTTCTCTTGCATTCTGGGAACTCTCGCTTATAATCTTTTCTCTGTTTCTGCACACACTGTACGAACCTGTTCCAAACATCAAGACATTCTCTCATCGCTCAGTTCACCTTAAGTTCATGGTGACTTGTTCTCCATGCATAGCTGACCACATCTATAGAACTTGATTATTGTATTCTTTCATGTTATGATCAATCATTAGTAATTGTTTTATTATTAATTAGGAGGTTTCATGCCTGTCTAGTCCCAACCTCGTTTCCCAGCCTTTAATCTACCGGTGATTAATGTTCACATGTAATTCCCACCCCTCACATGTAATTCCCGCCTTGCATTTGCATTAACCAAGCAGCATTAAGTTTCTTTGTGTTTGTATCAACCAATCAGCCACAAGCACACCTGTGGCAATGTTTGTAATATTCAATAAAAGAGAGTTCCCGGGACCTTCCCGGCAGACGCCTCTCGTGACACCCACTGCTCGTCTCCCGTGATTTTCTTTCCTACATCTGGTGACCCCCGACGTGCCAGATCCCTTATGCAGCCTAGCCCCTGTACTTCACTCGACTGGAAAAGTCTCAGCGCGCTACTTCGTGAGTATGGGGGGCGATTTGACTCGGATGCAGAAAGAGCATGCCAAGGAACTTTTTTCTTTAGTTAGGCAACGGGTTGTGGGTGTTCAAATTTCCTTAAAAGAAATTGAACAATTACTTTTGGAGATCAATTGCCAATATTCTTCCTACCCCGAGAAGGGCTCTCTGGAGGTGGAGACTTGGCAAAAGATCGGGAAGACCCTCTTTGCAGAACCGAGGGCTTCAATTCATTGTCTGCTCACCTGGCAGAAATGTGCAGCTGCCGTTGCTAAATTAGGACCCCAGGTCCACCAGGCGTCTCCTTCGGCCCCTGCCCTTCTGGCTGTAGCAGACAATCCCCCCCCTCCTTATCCCAAGCTTTTGCCTCCATTGCAGCCTTGCCAACCCCTCCCTACACCTCAGCCCACAAACCCATCCACCCCTCCCCTTCCTCCTTTGCCTGCTTTGCCTGCCACAACCCCTGCGTGCTCTCCTACAGGAGCTGTGCGCACCTCAATTTCTCTGGCTAGGCAGAAAGGAATTCTGTCCTTAGAGGAGGAATCTGTGTGGGCTGGGGAATTGCCTTCTGCTTTCCCTATTAGCTCTTTTGTTAATATTAAACAACAACATTCAGAGCCCTACCACCAATTTATAGATAGATTGAAAGAAGCAGTCACCAGGCAGGTTGATAATACTACAGCCCAGAATGAGCTGATGAAAAAATCGGCTTTTGAAATTGCAAACACCGACTGTAAGAAGGCTTTGCAGTCAATCATTAACCGTCCTAAATACGATCCGGCTCAGATGATTTCCTGTGCGGAAATTGGCAACCAGAGCCATGCCATGTCCTTGCTTGCCGGAGCCAATCCAAATTTGGCAGCCAACCAAATGCTTTTATTTGCTGTTCAATATGTAGTTTTTGAATGTGAATTTAAGCATAGTGCAGTAGCCCTGTCCCGTTGGATGCCCTTACTGTGTTTACTAATGGAGCCCCCTCCAGGGGGGTCGTTGCATGGCAACAAAATGATAAATGGCACAGCCTCTACATTCTTCCACAGAAGTTTGCCCAGCATTCTGAGCTGGCAGCTGCTGTTAAAGTTTTGCATCATTCCTCCACGCAGCCAATTCCATGACCCCATACGTGGCTTCCTTTAATGTTACTTGTGCCCGTATGGTGAATTGCACAAAAACCAACTGTGTGAAAATGGGCAAGGATAATTTTAATTGCTCTGATTATGCAAATATTTCCTATGTATATAAATACACAGAGCTGCCTGAAGGCTGGTTTTGGTCGTGTCCAGGCTTTACATTTAATTACATTCCTGCAAACATCAGCCATGGCACACCTTGCTGCTTAAGCGGTATGTCTATTATTTTACCAAAAAAGCATCATTTGTCCCGCTCTCGATATTGACGCACTGTGCAATTGACTAATGATTATAACGATTTTGTTTTTCTCCCTAGCAGATCTGAATATTTCTCTCTAGCTGTCTCTCTTTTAGGAGTTCCTGGATTGGCTGTACGAAATAGCAGGAATATTAACTCTTTAGCTTGCTCCGCAGCAAAAGCCTTGAATTCTACTTCACAAGCTCTTCACCTTTTGAATAAAGAACAGAGTGAATTGCGTCATGGACTCTTATAGACCGCTGCTATCGATTATCTATTGATGCTCCATCATTACGGATGCGAACAAGTGGAAAACATGTGCTGCTTTAATATCACTGACAATTCTAAGGCTATCCAAAAACAAATCTCTCATTTGCAAAATCTCACACATCACATCAAACAGGATGTTGGTTTTCTGCTTACTGCTTGGTTACCAAACTTTACTTGGCTTCGTAGTCTTTTTCAATATGCCATTGTTATTATATGTATATTAATTTTGTTTTGCTGCTTCCTCCAATGCATTCCTGGCCTCATAAGTCTTTTCTCTCGGCTTCTCTCTCCCCCCCAGCCACCCAATAAAATCCTTGCTGCTTATCTTGCGAAATGGCAACACCAACAGTAAACCAAAGGGGAGAAATGGGCAGATTTATTTCGAGCATGCGCTGGCAAACCACGTATCTCGTAGTATCTTCTGTCCCATCCTCCCTGGCGAACTTATTTTGGGCATTTGCTGGCACACCACTAATCCCGAAATATTTTTTGCCTTACCCAGTATGCCTCGCAAAAAAGAAAAGAAAGGGGGAGATAAAGGGAAGTTTTCCCTCTGCACATAACTGTTGCATTATAGGGAAGCATTGCATCTTTCTCTTTCTACACATAACTGTGGCCTTATGGGAAGCATTGCTTCTTTTCTCTTGCATTCTGGGAACTCTCGCTTATAATCTTTTCTCTGTTTCTGCACACACTGTACGAACCTGTTCCAAACATCAAGACATTCTCTCATCGCTCAGTTCACCTTAAGTTCATGGTGACTTGTTCTCCATGCATAGCTGACCACATCTATAGAACTTGATTATTGTATTCTTTCATGTTATGATCAATCATTAGTAATTGTTTTATTATTAATTAGGAGGTTTCATGCCTGTCTAGTCCCAACCTCGTTTCCCAGCCTTTAATCTACCGGTGATTAATGTTCACATGTAATTCCCACCCCTCACATGTAATTCCCGCCTTGCATTTGCATTAACCAATCAGCATTAAGTTTCTTTGTGTTTGTATCAACCAATCAGCCACAAGCACACCTGTGGCAATGTTTGTAATATTCAATAAAAGAGAGTTCCCGGGACCTTCCCGGCAGACGCCTCTCGTGACACCCACTGCTCGTCTCCCGTGATTTTCATTCCTACAGTATTAGTTGTAGTTTCCGGGTCACCTTCAAAGGTAGCCCCACGTAGAGCGCATTGCAGTAGTCCAAGCGGGAGATAACCAGAGCATGTACCACTCTGGCGAGACAGTCCGCAGGCAGATAGGGTCTCAGCCTACGTACCAGATGGAGCTGGTAAACAGCTGCCCTGGATACAGATTTGACCTGTGCCTCCATGGACAGCTGTGAGTCCAAAATGACTCCCAGGCTGCGCACCTGGTCCTTCAGGGGCACAGTTACCCCATTCAGGACCAGGGAATCCTCCACACCTGCCCGCCTCCTGTCCCCCAAAAACAGTACTTCTGTCTTGTCAGGATTCAACCTCAATCTGTTAGCCGCCATCCATCCTCCAACCGCTTCCAGACACTCACACAGGACCTTTACCGCCTTCACTGGTTCTGATTTAAAAGAGAGGTAGAGCTGGGTATCATCTGCATACTGATGAACACCCAGCCCAAACCTCCTGATGATCCCTCCCAGCGGCTGCATGTAGATGTTGAAAAGCATGGGGGAGAGGACAGAACCCTGAGGCACCCCACAAGTGAGCGGCCAGGGGTCTGAACACTCATCCCCCACCACCACTTTCTGAACACGGCCCAGGCGGAAGGAGCGGAACCACTGTATGACAGTGCCCCCAGCTCCCAGCCCCTCAAGACGGTCCAGAAGGATGTCATGGTCGATGGTATCAAACGCCGCTGAGAGATCCAGCAGAACTAGGAAACAGCTCTCACCTTTGTCCCTAGCCCGCCGGAGATCATCAACCAGTGCGACCAAGGCAGTTTCAGTCCCATGATGAGGCCTGAATCCCGACTGGAAGGGATCCAAATGGTCCGCTTCTTCCAGGTGTGCCTGGAGTTGTTCAAAGCAACCAACTTTTATCCCCAAACCATTTGTAGCTGAATTGATGCAAGACAGATGATTGTTTTTCATAGTTACTTTGGTGGTCTCCATCTAGTTGGTTTGATAATTTACATTCACAGGTAAGATCATCACAATCTCTGCCTTAGATATTCTTGAAGTTTAGCAGCGTCAAAAATTTCCAGGTGCAATTCTTCACAGTGGAAGCTATGGATATGAATGTCATTTTAATACAATGTTCTTGCTAATGCAGAACCATTTCAGATAGAGTTTTTATTTCGGTCATTCCATGGACATTGGTGTGATCTTACAGTGTAATTTGGTGGAGTCCATTTAACAATCATGACGATCCATGAGGATTAAAGTATTTAATATAGTGTTTGTTCCTTGGCTGTGCTCTGTGGTTTTTGTGGTTCATTCTATGGTCATATACATCATGTGTGATTTGATAGTGATTTCAGGGTGACCAAACATAAAAAACCTAAGGATCCATGGGGATCTGTGCTTCATGAGAATGTTTTTACAGCATGGCAGTGCCTCAAAGTGATCTGGCCATGAGCAGCATAGGTGGTTGGGTAATGAATATGGGGTGACCCAGAAAACTGTGGAGCCGTAAATTTTTAATATATATATATATATTCAATTTTATAAGGATAGGGAAGTACAGAAAGGAAAAAAGGGGGAGGGGATAGATAGATAGATAGATAGATAGATAGAGATAGATAGATAGATAGATAGATAGATAGATAGATTAGAAATTTAAAAGACCTATAAAGATTATCAAATCCTACAAAGTACTGATGATAAAAATAAAAATAAAAATAAAAATAAAAATAAAAATAAAAATAAAAATAAAAATAAAAATAA
This sequence comes from Podarcis erhardii, assembly GCF_964252035.2. Classification (NCBI taxonomy): domain Eukaryota; kingdom Metazoa; phylum Chordata; class Lepidosauria; order Squamata; family Lacertidae; genus Podarcis; species Podarcis erhardii. The sequence goes on from NC_138506.1 coordinate 25,053,104, forward strand.
AAATAAAAATAAAAATAAAAATAAAAATAAAAATAAAAATAAAAATAAAAATAAAAATATTTTTACCCTGCCCATCTGGCTGGGTTTCCCCAGCCACTCTGGGCGGCTTCCAAAAAAATGAAATAAAAATACATTAAAAAGTAACACATTAAAAACGTCCCTAAACAGGGCTGCCTTCAGATGTCTTCTAAATGTCAGGTAGTTGTTTATCTCTTTGACATCTAATGGGAGGACATTCCGCAGGGCGGGCGCCACTACTGAGAAGGCCCTCTGCCTGGTTCCCTGTCACTTTGCTTCTCGCAATGAGGCAACCACCAGAAGGCCCTTGGTGCTGGACCTCAGCGTCCGGGCAGAACGATGGGGGTGGAGACATTCCTTCAGGTCTACTGAGCCGAGGCCGTTTAGGGCTTAAAAGGTCAGTACCAACACTTTGAATTGTTCAATCACCTTGCCCAAGAATGGAAGATTTGAGACTGGGCGATAGTTGGCCATACTGGCCGGGTCTAAAGATGGTTTTTTAAGAAGCGGTTCAATCACTGCCTCTTTCAGCAGGTCTGGGAATGCTCCCTCACAGAGGGAAGCATTCACCACCCCACAGAGCCCATTGCCCAGCACTTCCTGACTTGCTTTTATTAGCCAGGATGGGCAAGGATCAAGGAGACAGGTGGTTGGTTTCACGCATCCAAGCAGCCTGTCCACATCCTCGGGGGTAACGGACTGAAACTGATTCCATGCAACTTGACCAGACAGGGCTCTAGCACTCTCCCGCCCCAGCCCTGCTCCCATGGTGGTGTCTACCTCCTTCTGAATATGAGCGACTTTATCTGCTAAAAATTTTGCAAAATCGTTGCAGGAGATCTTGGGGTCTTTACAAGGCCCCAGTGGTAAAGGTGGTTCCGTTAAATTGCAAACCACCTGAAAGAGTCTCCTGCTACTATTTTCTGCAGATGCAATAGAGGCGGTGAAGAAAGTCTTCTTTGCCGTCGCTATCGCCACTTGGTAGGCTTGACATTGAGCTCTAACCTGTGTCCGGTCCAATTCAGAATGAGTTTTCTGCCACCGGTGCTCTAGCCGTCTCAGCGATTGTTTCCTCGCCCTCAGCTCCAAAGAACACCATGGGGCTGTCCAGGCTCCATGCAATCGGAGAGGGCGCTTCGGAACCAGACAGTTGATAGCCCTGGTTAACTCCGCATTCCAGCGGGCCACCAGGGAATCAGCTGAAAGGCCATCAACATGGGATAAAGCATCCCCTACCACTCTCTGGAAACCATTTGGATCCATTAAGTGGCGGGGGCGGACCATCCAAATTGGTCCCACCTACCTGCAGAGGAGAAGGGTCATGGAGAAGTCCAGTTGCCGCAGGAAGTGATCTGACCATGGCACTTTTTTTGTTTCACTTTTACTTAGTGTCAGATCACCCACGTCACTAGAGGTGAACACCAGGTCTAAGGCATGTCCGTGACTATGAGTTGGGCCAAACTTATTCAGGGACAGCCCCATGGAGGCCATGCTTTCCACGAAGTCCCGAGCAGCCCCTTGTAAGGTTGTGTCAGCATGGATGTTAAAATCCCCCAGGACAACCAAACTAGGTGTCTCCAGGAGAACATCCACCATGACCTGAAGCAGCTCAGACAGGGAATCCTTGGTGCAGCGGGGAGGTCGGTACACCAAAAGGAATCCTGTACTGCCCCTATTGCCCAACTTCCAGAACATGCACTCAGGTCTTCCCAGTACGACGCGTGATGCAAGCTAGTGACTTCCTAAAAATCACTGCAACCCCCCCTCCCCGCCCACATGACCTGGGTTGCTGTGCATAAGAGAAACCTGGTGGACAAGCAGCAGCTAGGACAGGCCCATCTGCTTCATCCAACCAAGTCTCTGTTACACATGCCAGATCAAGTCCTCCATCCACGATCAAGTCATGGATGGCAGTGGTCTTATGAATCATTGACCTGGCATTGCACAGCAACACCTTCAGATCATGTGGGTTTCCCTTGTTGAGTGCAAATATAACATTGAATCACAATGGTACAAAATAACTCAGCAAGCTGACATTTATCAAGAGTTAAACAAAGGTTAGTGTACTAAATATTATTTCCAATTCTAGGTAGTTTGCTATTGGAGAAATACCATATATGATTATAAAAATCTAAAGCAAGAATTACCGTATTTTTTGCACCATAACACTCACTTTTTTCCTCCTAGAAAGTAAGGGGAAATGTCTGTGCGTGTTATGGAGGGAATGCCTACGGGTGGCATGCCTACTGATTTTCCTCCTCTAAAAACTACATGCGTGTTATGGTCGGGTGCGTGTTATAGAGCGAAAAATATGGTATTTTAAAATATGATTTCATTTCTAGATCAGACAGACAAGATTTCTTCTACTATATATTTATTTATTTATCATATTTTTAAACAGGAAATATTTTTGTAACTAAGGTCTATTATACAAATCCATACAGATGTTCATTTTGTTACAGTTCTGTTAAGTTGTATACAAATTATAAAGATGAGTCAATTATTTACTAAATTGACGAGTTTTGCCATTACTGCATATTCTGATAGTTTCTCTTTCCATGCATCTATTTCAGGACATATGTCAGATTTCCATATGTTAGCCAACACCACTCTGATTGCTGTGGTCATATAACTAAATAGTTCCACTGACAATTTCACAATACAGTAGCTGAAGGAGTCATTCCCAACGGCATAGTTTTGGGGTCCAATGCAAATTTAGGGTTGTTGTTTTTTTACATTTTTTCATTTTGAAATGAACTTTCCTCCAAAACTTTTTGGTCTTTTCACAGGTCCACCAAAAATGGAAGGAGATTCCTTGAGGTCTATGACATTTCCAGCAATGTCCATTCATTTCATTATTCATCTTCTGTATATCTTTCAAAGTTATATACCATTGAAAGAACATTTTTGTACAGTCATACCTCATGTTACGGCCGCTTCAGGTTACGTGTTTTTGGGTTGCGGACCGCAGGAAACCTGGAAGTGCCAGAACGGGTTACTTCCAGGTTTTGCCACTGGCACATGCGCAGAACCGCCAAATTGCGCTGGCACCTGCGCCTGTGCAGACGCAGCACTTCAGGATGAGAACGCTGTGGGTTGCGGACATGCCTTCGTCACAGGTTATGTCTGCAACCAGAGGCTCCACTGTACCAATTTTGTTTTAGGGCTTAACTTGCAGTGAATTTTATTCCTTTATTCATAATTGTTCTCATTGTTCCACTGTAAACTGCTCTTAAATTTTTTGCATCCATTTTGTCATACAAGGTTTTGCTTGTTCGGGCTCGGTGTCATATTTGAGTAATAGTTTATAAATTTTACCCAAAAGGTAGAACTCTGTTATGATGGACTCAAATTCTGTCTTTTCACTGATTTAAATGTTTGCCATATAGTCTTTCTTGAATCTGGATATTAGTTGACAGTATGTAAGCAGTTTCATATTTTTTCTCCTCTTTAATACTTTGGCATGTATTTGATCTGTTCTTGAAGATGAACCATATCTTGGTACAATATATAGTCATACATTCTCCTCTCGGCTCTAATAATAATGTTCCAGTGGTGACATTAACAGTGCAGGTAAGGGCATTTTTGTGATTTTTGTAGTGCAAGTAATGATTTTTTTGGTGCAGGCTGTGCCCCTGGCTATGATATGTGATTTGACGTTGAGCTTGGGTTGGCCCAATGCAAAAAGCGTGAGGATCCATGAGGATCTGTGCTTCAAAACCACGTTTTTGGGCCACGGTGTTGCCAGGAAGCCATGGATCCGTGATTTTTGTGGTGCAGGCTGTGACCATGGCCATGATATTTGATCTGATGGTGACTTTGGGCTAATCTAGTGCAAAAATCATGAGGATCTGTGTTTTTTAACCATGTTTTTGCACCATGGCGGCACCACGAAACAGTGGATGCGTGATTTTTTTGGTTCTGCTACAGACTAAGATGTGGTCTAGTGTATCATGGTGTTTTTATTTTGTTTCAATATAAAAATCATATGAATTCATGAGGATCCATGGCTCGGATCCATGTTTTTGTGGTGCCGCAGCGCGGCAAAGTATAAGCATTTTTTCTTTTTGCTGCTTTATTTTCTTTTTATTGTTTCTTTCATTCTTCTTACTGATAATAAGCAATATTGCTTCATTTTCTTCCTCTTATTATTGCTTTCTTCTTAATAAGCAATAACACTTCCTCTTATTAATGCTTTCTTTTTATTGTTGCTTTCTTCTTTTCTTATTCCTTTTCCTTTCTTCTTCTTCTTAGTACTGCTTTCTTATTGCTTCCTTCTTAACAATAAGAAAGCAATAATCTGCCATGACCGGCAGAGGTGGGACCCAAGGGTCATCCATTCCAACCCGCTGAAATTCAGGAACTGCAGCATAGAATAGGCAGTCAGCTAGTCAGGAGAAATGCCCTGGAAATGCCGCTTATATTTAGCCTGCCACTTATATTTTGGTCTCAGGTTTGGATTTAGATCAGAGCAAGGCGTCCCTCCAAAAGGCATTGACGGCTGTCACTCAATATTCAGCTCCCTTCCCTGTGACCCAAAAGGCCTTTTTGTTGGCTGCTAATAATTGCATTTGTTATTGTGATAATAACTGTAACCGTTTTTGTGATAATAGCTGCAATCATTACGATACAATAATCTTTATTGTCATTGTCCCATACAGAACAACGAAATTGAAAAATCTACATAAGACATTCAAAACTCAACAAGCCTGCTATCCCAGTTATCCCAACCTGGTTAGCCCCCTAAAAGCTCTGATACCCCATTTTTAAATACAATATACTCCCATACAGCCCCTTCATGGATCACTGCCTTGCCGTGGCGAAGGGGCTTGAATAACTCAGAGAAGCTATGAACTATGCTGAGCAGGGCACCCAAGATAAATAGGTCATAGTGGAGAGTTTTGACCAAATGTGATCCACCTGGAGGAGGAACCGGCAAGCCACTCCAGTATCCCTGCCAAGAAAATTCCATGGACAAATACAACAGGCATATAAAAGTTATGATGCTGGAAGATGAGCACCTCAGGTCGGAAGGCGTCCAACATGCTACTGAGGAAGAGCAGAGGACAAGTACAAGTAGATTCAGAGCTGATGAAGCGGCTGGGCCAAAGCCAAAAGGTCGCCCAGTTGCGGATATGCCTGGAAGCAAAAGGAAAGTCCGATGCTGTAAAGAAAAATATTGCATAGGAACCTGGAATGTAAGAACCATGAACCTGGGTAAGTTGGATGTGGTCAAAAAGAAGATGGCAAGAATAAATATTGACATCCTGGGCATCAGTGAACTAAAATGGACGGGAATGGGCGAATTCAGTTCGGATGACCATCATATCTACTACTGTGGGCAAGAAACCCGTAAAAGAAATGGAGTCGCCCTCATAGTCAACAAAAGAGTGGCGAAAGCTGTACTGGGATGCAATCTCAAAAATGATAGAATGATCTCGATACGAATCCAAGGCAGACCTTTTAACATCACAGTAATCCAAGCTTATGCACCAACTACTGGTGCGGAAGAAACTGAAATTGACCAATTCTATGAAGACTTACAACACCTTATAGAAGTGACACCAAAGGATGTTCTTCTCATTATAGGGGATTGGAATGCTAAAGTAGGGAATCAAGAGATAAAAGGAACAACTGGCAAGTTTGGCCTTGGAGATCAAAACGAAGCAGGGCAAAGGCTAATAGAGTTCTGTCAAGAGAACAAGCTGATCATCACAAACACGCTTTTCCAACAACATAAGAGACGACTCTACACATGGACATCACCAGATGGGCAGCATCGAAATCAGATTGATTATATTCTCTGCAGCCAAAGATGGAGAAGCTCTATACAATCAGCAAAAACAAGACCTGGAGCTGACTGTGGCTCAGATCATCAGCTTCTTATAGCAAAATTCAATCTTAATCTGAAGGAAGTAGGAAAAACCGCTGGGCCGGTAAGATACAATCTAAATCAAATCCCTTATGAATACACAGTGGAAGTGAGGAACAGGTTTAAGGATTTAGATTTGGTGGACAGAGTGCTTGAAGAACTATGGATGGAGGCTCGCAACATTATACAGGAGGCAGCAACGAAAACCATCCCAATGAAAAGGAAATGCAAGAAAGCAAAGTGGCTGTCCAATGAGGCCTTACAAATAGCGGGAGAATCATAGAATCATAGAATCATAGAATCATAGAACTGTAGAGTTGGAAGGGACCCTGAGGATCATCTAGTCCAACCCCCTGCAATGCAGGAATATGCAGGAGAGAGAAGGCAAGCAAAATGCGAGGGAGATAGTGAAAGATACAGGAAATTGAATGCAGATTTCCAAAAAATAGCAAGGAGAGACAAGAAGGCCTTCTTAAACGAGCAATGCAAAGAAACAGAGGAAAACAACAGAATGGGAAGAACCAGAGATCTGTTCAAGAAAATTGGAGTTATGAAAGGAACATTTCGTACAAAGATTACCATAATAAAGGACAAAAGTGGTAAGGACCTAACAAAAGCAGAAGACATCAAGAAGAGGTGGCAAGAATACAGAGAGGAATTATGCCAGAAAGATATGGATGGCTCGTACACCCCAGGTAGTGTGGTTGCTGACCTTGAGCCAGACATCCTGGAGAGTGAAGTCAAATGGGCCTTAGAAAGCACTGCAAATAACAAGGCCAGTGGAAGTGACGGTATTCCAGCTGAACTATTTAAAATTTTAAAAGATGATGCTGTTAAGGTGCTACACTCAATATGCCAGCAAATTTGGAAAACTCAGCAGTGGCCAGAGGATTGGAGAAGATCAGTCTACATCCCAATCCCAAAGAAGGGCAGTGCCAAAGAATGCTCCAACTACCGCACAATTGCACTCATTTCACATGCTAGCAAGGTTATGCTTAAAATTCTACAAGGCAGGCTCAAGCAGTACGTGGACCGAGAACTCCCAGAAGTGCAACCTGGATTTCGAAGGGGCAGAGGAACCAGAGACCAAATTGCAAACATGCGCTGGATTATGGAGAAAGCTAGAGAGTTCCAGAAAGACATCTACTTCTGCTTCATTGACTATGCAAAAGCCTTTGACTGTGTTGACCACAGCAAACTATGGCAAGTTCTTAAAGAAATGGGAGTGCCTGATCATCTCATCTGTCTCCTGAGAAATCTCTATGTGGGACAAGAAGCTACAGTTAGAACTGGTTATGGAACAACTGATTGGTTCAAAATTGGGAAAGGAGTACAACAAGGCTGTATATTGTCTCCCTGCTTATTTAACTTATATGCAGAATTCATCATGCGAAAGGCTGGGCTGGATGAATCCCTAGCTGGAATTAAGATTGCCGGAAGAAATATCAACAACCTCAGATATGCAGATGACACAACGTTGATGGCAGAAAGTGAGGAGGAATTAAAGAACCTTTTATTGAGGGTGAAAGAGGAGAGCGCAAAATATGGTCTGAAGCTCAACATCAAAAAAACGAAGATCATGGCCACTGGGCCCATCACCTCCTGGCAAATAGAAGGGGAAGAAATGGAGGCAGTGAGAGATTTTACTTTCTTGGGCTCCATGATCACTGCAGATGGTGACAGCAACCACGAAATTAAAAGACGCCTGCTTCTTGGGAGAAAAGCAATGACAAACCTAGACAGCATCTTAAAAAGCAGACACATCACCTTGCCAACAAAGGTCCGTATAGTAAAAGCTATGGTTTTCCCAGTAGTTATATATGGAAGTGAGAGCTGAACCATAAAGAAGGCTAATCGTCGAAGAATTGATGCTTTTGAATTATGGTGCTGGAGGAGACTCTTGAGAGTCCCATGGACTGCAAGAAGATCAAACGTATCCATTCTTAAGGAAATCAGCCCTGAGTGCTCACTGGAAGGACAGATCGTGAAGCTGAGGCTCCAATACTTTGGCCACCTCATGAGAAGAGAAGACTCCCTGGAAATGACCCTGATGTTGGGAAAGGGGACGACAGAGGACAAGATGGTTGGATAGTGTTCTTGAAGTTACCAGCCTGAGTTTGACCAAACTGCGGGAGGCAGTGGAAGACGAAGAGCAGACTCCATTTGAGGATCTCTCCCTCGTTACAGTCGATCAGGTATATGAAGACGAGCAGCAAAGTCAGTCCTCAGGGAATGTGCAGGCGACCTTGGAACGGACAGATCACGGAAGAACCCCGACCAAACCTAAGAGGAGGCGTGTAGTGGTGATAGGGGATTCCCTACTGAGGGGAACAGAAGCAGTGATCTGTGGGCCTGACAAGATGTCTCGGGAAGTGTGCTGTCTCCCCGGGGCTAAGATCCAAGATGTAACTGAACGACTGCAAGGAATCATAAAACCCACTGACAAATACCCCTTCCTATTGGTTCATGTGGGAACCAATGACACTGCAAGCAATAGCCTCCAGAAGATCAAAAGAGACTATGAGGCCCTGGGCAGGAAATTGAAGCAATTAAATGCACAAATTGTCATCTCATCTGTCCTCCCAGTTGAACGACGTGGCCCAGGGAGAGAGAGAAAAATAGTGGAAGTGAACAGCTGGCTTCGCAAATGGTGTAAACAGGAACGGTTTGGATTCTTAGATCACGGACTGCAGTTTCTTGAAGATGGACTTCTGGCAAGCGATGGGCTGCACCTCACAACGGTTGGGAGGAATGTTTTTGCCAAAAATCTCAGAAACGTCATCAGGAGGGCTTTAAACTGACTAATGTGGGGGAGGGAGACAGTGCTCCTGAAGGTAGGAGTCTATCAATTGATGAAGATGATCATCCAAATGTCATAGACCAAATAGAGCAAACAGCACGCAGACCTAGTGGTGGGAGGAAAAAATCCTTAAATAAGAGACACGGGGGAATGATTAATGGACTTCAATGTCTGTACACTAATGCGCAAAGCATGGGAAATAAACAAGATGAGCTTGAGCTCTTGGTACAGCAAACTAAATATGACATAATAGGCATCACTGAAACCTGGTGGGATAAGTCCCACGACTGGAATGTAATAATGGAGGGATACAATCTATTTCAGAGAAACAGACCAGACAAGAAAGGAGGAGGAGTGGCGTTATATGTCAGGGATGTGTATACCTGTGAAGAGATCCAAGATTTAGAACCTCAAAGCCAAAGTGAGAGCATTTGGGTCAAAATTAAGGGAGAGAAGAATAACAGGGACCTCATTGTGGGAGTTTGCTATAGATCCCCAAGCCAAACGGAGGACATAGATGATGCCTTCCTGGAACAGATGGCCAAGCATGCAAAAGGAAGGGAGATAGTAGTAATGGGGGACTTCAATTACCCGGATATTTGCTGGATGTCAAACTCAGCCAAGAGCATAAGGTCAAACAGATTCCTCACTGGCCTTGCAGACAACTTCGTTGTCCAGAAAGTGGGAGAAGCAACAAGAGGAACAGCCATTTTAGATCTGGTCCTAACCAATGTTGATGACCTGGTTAGTGGGGTAGAAGTGGAAGGATCATTAGGCGCGAGTGATCATGCTCTTCTGAAGTTTACTATACAGCGGAAAGGAGCAGCCAAGCATACTAGGACTCAATTTCTTGACTTTAAGAAAGCCGACTTCATAAAACTTAGGGAAGTGCTGGGTGAGATCCCATGGACAGTAATACTAAAAGGAAAGGGAGTTCATGATGGCTGGGAGTTTGTTAAGAGGGAGATAGTAAAAGCACAACTTCAGGCAATACCAATGAGACGGAAACATGGAAGGTGCCTAAAGAAGCCAGGGTGGCTATCTAAAGAACTTTTAACTGAGTTAAGATTAAAAAAGGATGTGTACAAAAAATGGAAAACGGGGGAAACCACCAAAGAGGAATTCAAACAAATAGCCAGCACGTGTAGACACAAAGTCAGAAAAGCTAAAGCACAGAATGAACTCAGGCTTGCTAGAGAGGTTAAAAGCAACAAAAAAGGCTTTTATGGGTATGTTCGTAGCAAAAGGAAGAACAAAGAAACAGTGGGGTCACTCAGAGGAGAAGATGGTGAAATGCAAACAGGGAACACAGAAAGGGCTGAACTCCTCAATGCCTTCTTTGCCTCGGTCTTCTCCAATAAAGAAAACAATGCCCGCCCTGAAGAATTTGGAGCAAATGATTCAGCAGAGGAAACACAGCCCAGAATAACTAAGGAGATAGTACAAGAATACTTGGTTAGTTTAGATGTATTCAAGTCTCCAGGGCCAGATGAACTGCATCCAAGAGTATTAAAAGAACTGGCAGATGTGATCTCAGAACCACTGGCAGTCATCTTTGAGAATTCCTGGAGAACAGGCGAAGTTCCGGCAGACTGGAGGAGGGCAAATGTTGTCCCTATTTTCAAAAAGGGGAAAAGAGAGGACCCAAACAATTACCACCCAGTCAGTCTGACATCAATACCAGGGAAGATTCTGGAGCAGATCATTAAGCAAACAGTCTGTGAGCACCTAGAAAGGAATGCTGTGATCACCAATAGTCAGCATGGATTTCTGAAAAATAAGTCATGTCAGACTAACCTGATCTCGTTTTTTGACAGAATTACAAGCCTGGTAGATGAAGGGAACGCAGTGGATGTAGCCTACCTTGATTTCAGCAAGGCATTTGACAAGGTGCCCCATG